>NC_090350.1:702351-1397202 GCF_035084215.1 Heptranchias perlo | reverse complement strand
AACTTTTCGTGGTTTTGTTGATTTTCAGCAAATGAACATATTTCAGCGAGCGAGAAGTTTTTTCTTTAATAGCGTCAGATTTTATCTTAAAATACAAGAACTTTTCGTGGTTCTCGTCAATTTTTGTTGGTTTTCATCCAATGAACTTATTTCAGTCAGCCAGATCTTTCTTCTTCAAAGCAAAAAGATTTTATCTTCAAATACAAGAACTTTTTGTGGTTTTGTTGATTTTCAGCAAATGAACATATTTCAGCGAGCGAGAAGTTTTTTCTTTAATAGCGTAAGATTTTATCTTAAAATACAAGAACTTTTCGTGGTTCTTGTCAATTTTTGTTGGTTTTCATCTTATGAACTTATTTCAGTCAGCTGGATCTTTCTTCTTCAAAGCAAAAAGATTTTATCTTCAAATACAAGAACTTTTCGTGGTTTTGTTGAATTTCAGCAAATGAACATATTTCAGCGAGCGAGAAGTTTTTTTATTAATAGCGTCAGATTTTATCCTAAAATACAAGAACTTTTCGTGGTTCTTGTCAATTTTTGTTGGTTTTCATCCAATGAACTTATTTCAGTCAGCTGGATCTTTCTTCTTCAATGCAAAAAGATTTTATCTTCAAATACAAGAACTTTTCGTGGTTTTGTTGATTTTCAGCAAATGAACATATTTCAGCGAGGGAGAAGTTTTTTCTTTAATAGCGTCAGATTTTATCTTAAAATACAAGAACTTTTCGTGGTTCTTGTCAATTTTCGTTGGTTTTCATCCAATGAACTTATTTCAGTCTGCTAGATCTTTCTTCTTCGAAGCAAAAAGATTTTATCTTCAAATACAAGAACTTTTCGTGGTTTTGTTGATTTTCAGCAAATGAACATATTTCAGCGAGGGAGAAGTTTTTTCTTTAATAGCATCAGATTTTATCTTAAAATACAAGAACTTTTCGTGGTTCTTGTCAATTTTCGTTGGTTTTCATCTTCTGAACTTATTTCAGTCAGCTTGATCTTTCTTCTTCAAAGCAAAAAGATTTTATCTTCAAATACAAGAACTTTTCGAGGTTTTGTTGAATTTCAGCAAATGAACATATTTCAGCGAGGTAGAAGTTTTTTCTTTAATAGCGTAAGATTTTATCTTAAAATACAAGACCTTTTCGTGGTTCTTTTCAATTTTTGTTGGTTTTCATCCAATGAACTTATTTCAGTCAGCCAGATCTTTCTTCTTCAAAGCAAAAAGATTTTATCTTCAAATACAAGAACTTTTCGTGGTTTTGTTGATTTTCAGCAAATGAACATATTTCTGCGAGCTAGAAGTTTTTTCTTTAATGGCGTAAGATTTTATCTTAAAATACAAGAACTTTTCGTGGTTCTTGTCAATTTTTGTTGGTTTTCATCTGATGAACTTATTTCATTCAGCTAGATCTTTCTTCTTCAAAGCAAAAAGATTTTATCTTCAAATCCAAGAACTTTTCGTGAGTTTGTTGATTTTCAGCAAATGAACATATTTCAGCGAGCGAGAAGTTTTTTCTTTAATCGCGTCAGATTTTATCTTAAAATACAAGAACTTTTCGTGGTTCTTGTCAATTTTTGTTGGTTTTCATCCAATGAACTTATTTCAGTCAGCTGGATCTTTCTTCTTCAAAGCAAAAAGATTTTATCTTCAAATACAAGATCTTTTCGTGGTTCTTGTCAATTTTTGTTGGTTTTCATCTGATGAACTTATTTCATTCAGCTAGATCTTTCTTCTTCAAAGCAAAAAGATTTTATCTTCAAATCCAAGAACTTTTCGTGAGTTTGTTGATTTTCAGCAAATGAACATATTTCAGCGAGCGAGAAGTTTTTTCTTCAATCGCGTCAGATTTTATCTTAAAATACAAGAACTTTTCGTGGTTCTTTTCAATTTTTGTTGGTTTTCATCCAATGAACTTATTTCAGTCAGCTGGATCTTTCTTCTTCAAAGCAAAAAGATTTTATCTTCAAATACAAGAACTTTTCGTGGTTTTGTTGATTTTCAGCAAATGAACATATTTCAGCGAGCGAGAAGTTTTTTCTTTTATAGCGTCAGATTTTATCTTAAAATACAAGAACTTTTCGTGGTTCTCGTCAATTTTTGTTGGTTTTCATCTGATGAACTTATTTCATTCAGCTAGATCTTTCTTCTTCAAAGCAAAAAGATTTTATCTTCAAATCCAAGAACTTTTCGTGAGTTTGTTGATTTTCAGCAAATGAACATATTTCAGCGAGCGAGAAGTTTTTTCTTTAATCGCGTCAGATTTTATCTTAAAATACAAGAACTTTTCGTGGTTCTTGTCAATTTTTGTTGGTTTTCATCTTATGAACTTATTTCAGTCAGCTGGATCTTTCTTCTTCAAAGCAAAAAGATTTTATCTTCAAATACAAGAACTTTTCATGAGTTTGTTGATTTTCAGCAAATGAACATATTTCAGCGAGCGAGAAGTTTTTTCTTTAATCGCGTCAGATTTTATCTTAAAATACAAGAACTTTTCGTGGTTCTTGTCAATTTTTGTTGGTTTTCATCCAATGAACTTATTTCAGTCAGCTGGATCTTTCTTCTTCAAAGCAAAAAGATTTTATCTTCAAATACAAGAACTTTTCGTGGTTCTTGTCAATTTTTGTTGGTTTTCATCTGATGAACTTATTTCATTCAGCTAGATCTTTCTTCTTCAAAGCAAAAAGATTTTATCTTCAAATCCAAGAACTTTTCGTGAGTTTGTTGATTTTCAGCAAATGAACATATTTCAGCGAGCGAGAAGTTTTTTCTTCAATCGCGTCAGATTTTATCTTAAAATACAAGAACTTTTCGTGGTTCTTTTCAATTTTTGTTGGTTTTCATCCAATGAACTTATTTCAGTCAGCTGGATCTTTCTTCTTCAAAGCAAAAAGATTTTATCTTCAAATACAAGAACTTTTCGTGGTTTTGTTGATTTTCAGCAAATGAACATATTTCAGCGAGCGAGAAGTTTTTTCTTTTATAGCGTCAGATTTTATCTTAAAATACAAGAACTTTTCGTGGTTCTCGTCAATTTTTGTTGGTTTTCATCTGATGAACTTATTTCATTCAGCTAGATCTTTCTTCTTCAAAGCAAAAAGATTTTATCTTCAAATCCAAGAACTTTTCGTGAGTTTGTTGATTTTCAGCAAATGAACATATTTCAGCGAGCGAGAAGTTTTTTCTTTAATCGCGTCAGATTTTATCTTAAAATACAAGAACTTTTCGTGGTTCTTGTCAATTTTTGTTGGTTTTCATCTTATGAACTTATTTCAGTCAGCTGGATCTTTCTTCTTCAAAGCAAAAAGATTTTATCTTCAAATACAAGAACTTTTGGTGGTTTTGTTGATTTTCAGCAAATGAACATATTTCAGCGAGCTAGAAGTTTTTTCTTTAATAGCGTAAGATTTTATCTCAAAATACAAGAACTTTTCGTGGTTCTTGTCAATTTTTGTTGGTTTTCATCTGATGAACTTATTTCATTCAGCTAGATCTTTCTTCTTCAAAGCAAAAAGATTTTATCTTCAAATACAAGAACTTTTCATGAGTTTGTTGATTTTCAGCAAATGAACATATTTCAGCGAGCGAGAAGTTTTTTCTTTAATCGCGTCAGATTTTATCTTAAAATACAAGAACTTTTCGTGGTTCTTGTCAATTTTTGTTGGTTTTCATCTTATGAACTTATTTCAGTCAGCTGGATCTTTCTTCTTCAAAGCAAAAAGATTTTATCTTCAAATTCAAGAACTTTTCGTGGTTTTGTTGATTTTCAGCAAATGAACATATTTCAGCGAGGGAGAAGTTTTTTCTTTAATAGCGTCAGATTTTATCTTAAAATACAAGAACTTTTCGTGGTTCTTGTCAATTTTCGTTGGTTTTCATCCAATGAACTTATTTCAGTCTGCTAGATCTTTCTTCTTCGAAGCAAAAAGATTTTATCTTCAAATACAAGAACTTTTCGTGGTTTTGTTGATTTTCAGCAAATGAACATATTTCAGCGAGCTGGAAGTTTTTTCTTTAACAGCGTCAGATTTTATCTTAAAATACAAGAACTTTTCGTGGTTCTTTTCAATTTTTGTTGGTTTTCATCCAATGAACTTATTTCAGTCAGCCAGATCTTTCTTCTTCAAAGCAAAAAGATTTTATCTTCAAATACAAGAACTTTTCGTGGTTTTGTTGATTTTCAGCAAATGAACATATTTCAGCGAGCTAGAAGTTTTTTCTTTAATAGCGTAAGATTTTATCTTAAAATACAAGAACTTTTCGTGGTTCTTGTCAATTTTTGTTGGTTTTCATCTGATGAACTTATTTCATTCAGCTAGATCTTTCTTCTTCAATGCAAAAAGATTTTATCTTCAAATCCAAGAACTTTTCGTGAGTTTGTTGATTTTCAGCAAATGAACATATTTCAGCGAGCGAGAAGTTTTTTCTTTAATCGCGTCAGATTTTATCTTAAAATACAAGAACTTTTCGTGGTTCTTGTCAATTTTTGTTGGTTTTCATCCAATGAACTTATTTCAGTCAGCTGGATCTTTTTTCTTCAAAGCAAAAAGATTTTATCTTCAAATACAAGAACTTTTCGTGGTTTTGTTGATTTTCAGCAAATGAACATATTTCAGCGAGGGAGAAGTTTTTTCTTTAATAGCGTCAGATTTTATCTTAAAATACAAGAACTTTTCGTGGTTCTTGTCAATTTTCGTTGGTTTTCATCCAATGAACTTATTTCAGTCAGCTAGATCTTTCTTCTTCGAAGCAAAAAGATTTTATCTTCAAATACAAGAACTTTTCGTGGTTTTGTTGAATTTCAGCAAATGAACATATTTCAGCGAGCGAGAAGTTTTTTCATTAATAGCGTCAGATTTTATCCTAAAATACAAGAACTTTTCGTGGTTCTTGTCAATTTTTGTTGGTTTTCATCCAATGAACTTATTTCAGTCAGCTGGATCTTTCTTCTTCAAAGCAAAAAGATTTTATCTTCAAATACAAGAACTTTTCGTGGTTTTGTTGATTTTCAGCAAATGAACATATTTCAGCGAGCGAGAAGTTTTTTCTTTAATAGCGTCAGATTTTATCTTAAAATACAAGAACTTTTCGTGGTTCTCGTCAATTTTTGTTGGTTTTCATCTGATGAACTTATTTCATTCAGCTAGATCTTTCTTCTTCAAAGCAAAAAGATTTTATCTTCAAATCCAAGAACTTTTCGTGAGTTTGTTGATTTTCAGCAAATGAACATATTTCAGCGAGCGAGAAGTTTTTTCTTTAATAGCGTCAGATTTTATCTTAAAATACAAGAACTTTTCGTGGTTTTGTTGATTTTCAGCAAATGAACATATTTCAGCAAGCGAGAAGTTTTTTCATTAATAGCGTCAGATTTTATCCTAAAATACAAGAACTTTTCGTGGTTCTTGTCAATTTTTGTTGGTTTTCATCCAATGAACTTATTTCAGTCAGCTGGATCTTTCTTCTTCAAAGCAAAAAGATTTTATCTGCAAATACAAGAACTTTTCGTGGTTTTGTTGATTTTCAGCAAATGAACATATTTCAGCGAGCGAGAAGTTTTTTCTTTAATAGCGTCAGATTTTATCTTAAAATACAAGAACTTTTCGTGGTTCTCGTCAATTTTTGTTGGTTTTCATCAAATGAACTTATTTCAGTCAGCCAGATCTTTCTTCTTCAAAGCAAAAAGATTTTATCTTCAAATACAAGAACTTTTTGTGGTTTTGTTGATTTTCAGCAAATGAACATATTTCAGCGAGCGAGAAGTTTTTTCTTTAATAGCGTAAGATTTTATCTTAAAATACAAGAACTTTTCGTGGTTCTTGTCAATTTTTGTTGGTTTTCATCTTATGAACTTATTTCAGTCAGCTGGATCTTTCTTCTTCAAAGCAAAAAGATTTTATCTTCAAATACAAGAACTTTTCGTGGTTTTGTTGAATTTCAGCAAATGAACATATTTCAGCGAGCGAGAAGTTTTTTCATTAATAGCGTCAGATTTTATCCTAAAATACAAGAACTTTTCGTGGTTCTTGTCAATTTTTGTTGGTTTTCATCCAATGAACTTATTTCAGTCAGCTGGATCTTTCTTCTTCAAAGCAAAAAGATTTTATCTTCAAATTCAAGAACTTTTCGTGGTTTTGTTGATTTTCAGCAAATGAACATATTTCAGCGAGGGAGAAGTTTTTTCTTTAATAGCGTCAGATTTTATCTTAAAATACAAGAACTTTTCGTGGTTCTTGTCAATTTTCGTTGGTTTTCATCCAATGAACTTATTTCAGTCTGCTCGATCTTTCTTCTTCGAAGCAAAAAGATTTTATCTTCAAATACAAGAACTTTTCGTGGTTTTGTTGATTTTCAGCAAATGAACATATTTCAGCGAGCTGGAAGTTTTTTCTTTAACAGCGTCAGATTTTATCTTAAAATACAAGAACTTTTCGTGGTTCTTTTCAATTTTTGTTGGTTTTCATCCAATGAACTTATTTCAGTCAGCCAGATCTTTCTTCTTCAAAGCAAAAAGATTTTATCTTCAAATACAAGAACTTTTCGTGGTTTTGTTGATTTTCAGCAAATGAACATATTTCAGCGAGCTAGAAGTTTTTTCTTTAATGGCGTAAGATTTTATCTTAAAATACAAGAACTTTTCGTGGTTCTTGTCAATTTTTGTTGGTTTTCATCTGATGAACTTATTTCATTCAGCTAGATCTTTCTTCTTCAAAGCAAAAAGATTTTATCTTCAAATCCAAGAACTTTTCGTGAGTTTGTTGATTTTCAGCAAATGAACATATTTCAGCGAGCGAGAAGTTTTTTCTTTAATCGCGTCAGATTTTATCTTAAAATACAAGAACTTTTCGTGGTTCTTGTCAATTTTTGTTGGTTTTCATCCAATGAACTTATTTCAGTCAGCTGGATCTTTCTTCTTCAAAGCAAAAAGATTTTATCTTCAAATACAAGAACTTTTCGTGGTTTTGTTGATTTTCAGCAAATGAACATATTTCAGCGAGCTAGAAGTTTTTTCTTTAATAGCGTAAGATTTTATCTTAAAATACAAGAACTTTTCGTGGTTCTTGTCAATTTTCGTTGGTTTTCATCCAATGAACTTATTTCAGTCAGCTAGATCTTTCTTCTTCGAAGCAAAAAGATTTTATCTTCAAATACAAGAACTTTTCGTGGTTTTGTTGAATTTCAGCAAATGAACATATTTCAGCGAGCGAGAAGTTTTTTCATTAATAGCGTCAGATTTTATCCTAAAATACAAGAACTTTTCGTGGTTCTTGTCAATTTTTGTTGGTTTTCATCCAATGAACTTATTTCAGTCAGCTGGATCTTTCTTCTTCAAAGCAAAAAGATTTTATCTTCAAATACAAGAACTTTTCGTGGTTTTGTTGATTTTCAGCAAATGAACATATTTCAGCGAGCGAGAAGTTTTTTCTTTAATAGCGTCAGATTTTATCTTAAAATACAAGAACTTTTCGTGGTTCTCGTCAATTTTTGTTGGTTTTCATCAAATGAACTTATTTCAGTCAGCCAGATCTTTCTTCTTCAAAGCAAAAAGATTTTATCTTCAAATACAAGAACTTTTTGTGGTTTTGTTGATTTTCAGCAAATGAACATATTTCAGCGAGCGAGAAGTTTTTTCTTTAATAGCGTAAGATTTTATCTTAAAATACAAGAACTTTTCGTGGTTCTTGTCAATTTTTGTTGGTTTTCATCTTATGAACTTATTTCAGTCAGCTGGATCTTTCTTCTTCAAAGCAAAAAGATTTTATCTTCAAATACAAGAACTTTTCGTGGTTTTGTTGAATTTCAGCAAATGAACATATTTCAGCGAGCGAGAAGTTTTTTCATTAATAGCGTCAGATTTTATCCTAAAATACAAGAACTTTTCGTGGTTCTTGTCAATTTTTGTTGGTTTTCATCCAATGAACTTATTTCAGTCAGCTGGATCTTTCTTCTTCAAAGCAAAAAGATTTTATCTTCAAATTCAAGAACTTTTCGTGGTTTTGTTGATTTTCAGCAAATGAACATATTTCAGCGAGCTGGAAGTTTTTTCTTTAATCGCGTCAGATTTTATCTTAAAATACAAGAACTTTTCGTGGTTCTTGTCAATTTTTGTTGGTTTTCATCCAATGAACTTATTTCAGTCAGCTGGATCTTTCTTCTTCAAAGCAAAAAGATTTTATCTTCAAATACAAGAACTTTTCGTGGTTTTGTTGATTTTCAGCAAATGAACATATTTCAGCGAGCTAGAAGTTTTTTCTTTAATAGCGTAAGATTTTATCTTAAAATACAAGAACTTTTCGTGGTTCTTGTCAATTTTTGTTGGTTTTCATCTGATGAACTTATTTCATTCAGCTAGATCTTTCTTCTTCAAAGCAAAAAGATTTTATCTTCAAATCCAAGAACTTTTCGTGAGTTTGTTGATTTTCAGCAAATGAACATATTTCAGCGAGCGAGAAGTTTTTTCTTTAATCGCGTCAGATTTTATCTTAAAATACAAGAACTTTTCGTGGTTCTTGTCAATTTTTGTTGGTTTTCATCCAATGAACTTATTTCAGTCAGCTGGATCTTTCTTCTTCAAAGCAAAAAGATTTTATCTTCAAATACAAGAACTTTTCGTGGTTTTGTTGATTTTCAGCAAATGAACATATTTCAGCGAGCTAGAAGTTTTTTCTTTAATAGCGTAAGATTTTATCTTAAAATACAAGAACTTTTCGTGGTTCTTGTCAATTTTTGTTGGTTTTCATCTGATGAACTTATTTCATTCAGCTAGATCTTTCTTCTTCAAAGCAAAAAGATTTTATCTTCAAATCCAAGAACTTTTCATGAGTTTGTTGATTTTCAGCAAATGAACATATTTCAGCGAGCGAGAAGTTTTTTCTTTAATCGCGTCAGATTTTATCTTAAAATACAAGAACTTTTCGTGGTTCTTGTCAATTTTTGTTGGTTTTCATCTTATGAACTTATTTCAGTCAGCTGGATCTTTCTTCTTCAAAGCAAAAAGATTTTATCTTCAAATAGAAGAACTTTTCGTGGTTTTGTTGATTTTCAGCAAATGAACATATTTCAGCGAGCGAGAAGCTTTTTCTTTAATAGCGTCAGATTTTATCTTAAAATGCAAGAACTTTTCGTGGTTCTCGTCAATTTTTGTTGGTTTTCATCCAATGAACTTATTTCAGTCAGCCAGATCTTTCTTCTTCAAAGCAAAAAGATTTTATCTTCAAATACAAGAACTTTTCGTGGTTTTGTTGATTTTCAGCAAATGAACATATTTCAGCGAGCTAGAAGTTTTTTCTTTATTAGCGTCAGATTTTATCTTAAAATACAAGAACTTTTCGTGGTTCTTGTCAATTTTTGTTGGTTTTCATCTGATGAACTTATTTCATTCAGCTAGATCTTTCTTCTTCAAAGCAAAAAGATTTTATCTTCAAATCCAAGAACTTTTCGTGAGTTTGTTGATTTTCAGCAAATGAACATATTTCAGCGAGCGAGAAGTTTTTTCTTGAATCGCGTCAGATTTTATCTTAAAATACAAGAACTTTTCGTGGTTCTTGTCAATTTTTGTTGGTTTTCATCCAATGAACTTATTTCAGTCAGCTGGATCTTTCTTCTTCAAAGCAAAAAGATTTTATCTTCAAATTCAAGAACTTTTCGTGGTTTTGTTGATTTTCAGCAAATGAACATATTTCAGCGAGGGAGAAGTTTTTTCTTTAATAGCGTCAGATTTTATCTTAAAATACAAGAACTTTTCGTGGTTCTTGTCAATTTTCGTTGGTTTTCATCCAATGAACTTATTTCAGTCAGCTAGATCTTTCTTCTTCGAAGCAAAAAGATTTTATCTTCAAATACAAGAACTTTTCGTGGTTTTGTTGATTTTCAGCAAATGAACATATTTCAGCGAGGGAGAAGTTTTTTCTTTAATAGCATCAGATTTTATCTTAAAATACAAGAACTTTTCGTGGTTCTTGTCAATTTTCGTTGGTTTTCATCTTCTGAACTTATTTCAGTCAGCTTGATCTTTCTTCTTCAAAGCAAAAAGATTTTATCTTCAAATACAAGAACTTTTCGAGGTTTTGTTGAATTTCAGCAAATGAACATATTTCAGCGAGGTAGAAGTTTTTTCTTTAATAGCGTAAGATTTTATCTTAAAATACAAGACCTTTTCGTGGTTCTTGTCAATTTTTGTTGGTTTTCATCCAATGAACTTATTTCAGTCAGCTGGATCTTTCTTCTTCAAAGCAAAAAGATTTTATCTTCAAATACAAGAACTTTTCGTGGTTTTGTTGATTTTCAGCAAATGAACATATTTCAGCGAGCTAGAAGTTTTTTCTTTATTAGCGTCAGATTTTATCTTAAAATACAAGAACTTTTCGTGGTTCTTGTCAATTTTTGTTGGTTTTCATCTGATGAACTTATTTCATTCAGCTAGATCTTTCTTCTTCAAAGCAAAAAGATTTTATCTTCAAATCCAAGAACTTTTCGTGAGTTTGTTGATTTTCAGCAAATGAACATATTTCAGCGAGCGAGAAGTTTTTTCTTTAATCGCGTCAGATTTTATCTTAAAATACAAGAACTTTTCGTGGTTCTTGTCAATTTTTGTTGGTTTTCATCCAATGAACTTATTTCAGTCAGCTGGATCTTTCTTCTTCAAAGCAAAAAGATTTTATCTTCAAATTCAAGAACTTTTCGTGGTTTTGTTGATTTTCAGCAAATGAACATATTTCAGCGAGGGAGAAGTTTTTTCTTTAATAGCATCAGATTTTATCTTAAAATACAAGAACTTTTCGTGGTTCTTGTCAATTTTCGTTGGTTTTCATCTTCTGAACTTATTTCAGTCAGCTTGATCTTTCTTCTTCAAAGCAAAAAGATTTTATCTTCAAATACAAGAACTTTTCGAGGTTTTGTTGAATTTCAGCAAATGAACATATTTCAGCGAGGTAGAAGTTTTTTCTTTAATAGCGTAAGATTTTATCTTAAAATACAAGACCTTTTCGTGGTTCTTGTCAATTTTTGTTGGTTTTCATCCAATGAACTTATTTCAGTCAGCTGGATCTTTCTTCTTCAAAGCAAAAAGATTTTATCTTCAAATACAAGAACTTTTCGTGGTTTTGTTGATTTTCAGCAAATGAACATATTTCAGCGAGCGAGAAGTTTTTTCTTTAATAGCGTCAGATTTTATCTTAAAATACAAGAACTTTTCGTGGTTCTTGTCAATTTTTGTTGGTTTTCATCCAATGAACTTATTTCAGTCAGCCAGATCTTTCTTCTTCAAAGCAAAAAGATTTTATCTTCAAATACAAGAACTTTTCGTGGTTTTGTTGATTTTCAGCAAATGAACATATTTCAGCGAGCGAGAAGTTTTTTCTTTAATAGCGTCAGATTTTATCTTAAAATACAAGAACTTTTCGTGGTTCTTGTTAATTTTCGTTGGTTTTCATCCAATGAACATATTTCAGTCAGCTGGATCTTTCTTCTTCAAAGCAAAAAGATTTTATCTTCAAATCCAAGAACTTTTCGTGGTTTTGTTGATTTTCAGCAAATGAACATATTTCAGCGAGCTGGAAGTTTTTTCTTTAACAGCGTCAGATTTTATCTTAAAATACAAGAACTTTTCGTGGTTCTTTTCAATTTTTGTTGGTTTTCATCTTCTGAACTTATTTCAGTCAGCCAGATCTTTCTTCTTCAAAGCAAAAAGATTTTATCTTCAAATACAAGAACTTTTCGTGGTTTTGTTGAATTTCAGCAAATGAACATATTTCAGCGAGCGAGAAGTTTTTTCATTAATAGCGTCAGATTTTATCTTAAAATACAAGAACTTTTCGTGGTTCTTGTCAATTTTTGTTGGTTTTCATCCAATGAACTTATTTCAGTCAGCTGGATCTTTCTTCTTCAAAGCAAAAAGATTTTATCTTCAAATACAAGAACTTTTCGTGGTTTTGTTGATTTTCAGCAAATGAACATATTTCAGCGAGCTAGAAGTTTTTTCTTTAATAGCGTAAGATTTTATCTTAAAATACAAGAACTTTTCGTGGTTCTTGTCAATTTTTGTTGGTTTTCATCTGATGAACTTATTTCATTCAGCTAGATCTTTCTTCTTCAAAGCAAAAAGATTTTATCTTCAAATCCAAGAACTTTTCGTGAGTTTGTTGATTTTCAGCAAATGAACATATTTCAGCGAGCGAGAAGTTTTTTCTTTAATCGCGTCAGATTTTATCTTAAAATACAAGAACTTTTCGTGGTTCTTGTCAATTTTTGTTGGTTTTCATCCAATGAACTTATTTCAGTCAGCTGGATCTTTCTTCTTCAAAGCAAAAAGATTTTATCTTCAAATACAAGAACTTTTCGTGGTTTTGTTGATTTTCAGCAAATGAACATATTTCAGCGAGCTAGAAGTTTTTTCTTTAATAGCGTAAGATTTTATCTTAAAATACAAGAACTTTTCGTGGTTCTTGTCAATTTTTGTTGGTTTTCATCTGATGAACTTATTTCATTCAGCTAGATCTTTCTTCTTCAAAGCAAAAAGATTTTATCTTCAAATCCAAGAACTTTTCGTGAGTTTGTTGATTTTCAGCAAATGAACATATTTCAGCGAGCGAGAAGTTTTTTCTTTAATCGCGTCAGATTTTATCTTAAAATACAAGAACTTTTCGTGGTTCTTGTCAATTTTTGTTGGTTTTCATCCAATGAACTTATTTCAGTCAGCTGGATCTTTCTTCTTCAAAGCAAAAAGATTTTATCTTCAAATACAAGAACTTTTCGTGGTTTTGTTGATTTTCAGCAAATGAACATATTTCAGCGAGCTAGAAGTTTTTTCTTTAATAGCGTAAGATTTTATCTTAAAATACAAGAACTTTTCGTGGTTCTTGTCAATTTTTGTTGGTTTTCATCTGATGAACTTATTTCATTCAGCTAGATCTTTCTTCTTCAAAGCAAAAAGATTTTATCTTCAAATCCAAGAACTTTTCATGAGTTTGTTGATTTTCAGCAAATGAACATATTTCAGCGAGCGAGAAGTTTTTTCTTTAATCGCGTCAGATTTTATCTTAAAATACAAGAACTTTTCGTGGTTCTTGTCAATTTTTGTTGGTTTTCATCTTATGAACTTATTTCAGTCAGCTGGATCTTTCTTCTTCAAAGCAAAAAGATTTTATCTTCAAATAGAAGAACTTTTCGTGGTTTTGTTGATTTTCAGCAAATGAACATATTTCAGCGAGCGAGAAGCTTTTTCTTTAATAGCGTCAGATTTTATCTTAAAATGCAAGAACTTTTCGTGGTTCTCGTCAATTTTTGTTGGTTTTCATCCAATGAACTTATTTCAGTCAGCCAGATCTTTCTTCTTCAAAGCAAAAAGATTTTATCTTCAAATACAAGAACTTTTCGTGGTTTTGTTGATTTTCAGCAAATGAACATATTTCAGCGAGCTAGAAGTTTTTTCTTTATTAGCGTCAGATTTTATCTTAAAATACAAGAACTTTTCGTGGTTCTTGTCAATTTTTGTTGGTTTTCATCTGATGAACTTATTTCATTCAGCTAGATCTTTCTTCTTCAAAGCAAAAAGATTTTATCTTCAAATCCAAGAACTTTTCGTGAGTTTGTTGATTTTCAGCAAATGAACATATTTCAGCGAGCGAGAAGTTTTTTCTTTAATCGCGTCAGATTTTATCTTAAAATACAAGAACTTTTCGTGGTTCTTGTCAATTTTTGTTGGTTTTCATCCAATGAACTTATTTCAGTCAGCTGGATCTTTCTTCTTCAAAGCAAAAAGATTTTATCTTCAAATTCAAGAACTTTTCGTGGTTTTGTTGATTTTCAGCAAATGAACATATTTCAGCGAGGGAGAAGTTTTTTCTTTAATAGCGTCAGATTTTATCTTAAAATACAAGAACTTTTCGTGGTTCTTGTCAATTTTCGTTGGTTTTCATCCAATGAACTTATTTCAGTCAGCTAGATCTTTCTTCTTCGAAGCAAAAAGATTTTATCTTCAAATACAAGAACTTTTCGTGGTTTTGTTGATTTTCAGCAAATGAACATATTTCAGCGAGGGAGAAGTTTTTTCTTTAATAGCATCAGATTTTATCTTAAAATACAAGAACTTTTCGTGGTTCTTGTCAATTTTCGTTGGTTTTCATCTTCTGAACTTATTTCAGTCAGCTTGATCTTTCTTCTTCAAAGCAAAAAGATTTTATCTTCAAATACAAGAACTTTTCGAGGTTTTGTTGAATTTCAGCAAATGAACATATTTCAGCGAGGTAGAAGTTTTTTCTTTAATAGCGTAAGATTTTATCTTAAAATACAAGACCTTTTCGTGGTTCTTGTCAATTTTTGTTGGTTTTCATCCAATGAACTTATTTCAGTCAGCTGGATCTTTCTTCTTCAAAGCAAAAAGATTTTATCTTCAAATTCAAGAACTTTTCGTGGTTTTGTTGATTTTCAGCAAATGAACATATTTCAGCGAGGGAGAAGTTTTTTCTTTAATAGCGTCAGATTTTATCTTAAAATACAAGAACTTTTCGTGGTTCTTGTCAATTTTCGTTGGTTTTCATCCAATGAACTTATTTCAGTCAGCTAGATCTTTCTTCTTCGAAGCAAAAAGATTTTATCTTCAAATACAAGAACTTTTCGTGGTTTTGTTGATTTTCAGCAAATGAACATATTTCAGCGAGGGAGAAGTTTTTTCTTTAATAGCATCAGATTTTATCTTAAAATACAAGAACTTTTCGTGGTTCTTGTCAATTTTTGTTGGTTTTCATCTGATGAACTTATTTCATTCAGCTAGATCTTTCTTCTTCAAAGCAAAAAGATTTTATCTTCAAATCCAAGAACTTTTCGTGAGTTTGTTGATTTTCAGCAAATGAACATATTTCAGCGAGCGAGAAGTTTTTTCTTTAATCGCGTCAGATTTTATCTTAAAATACAAGAACTTTTCGTGGTTCTTGTCAATTTTTGTTGGTTTTCATCCAATGAACTTATTTCAGTCAGCTGGATCTTTCTTCTTCAAAGCAAAAAGATTTTATCTTCAAATTCAAGAACTTTTCGTGGTTTTGTTGATTTTCAGCAAATGAACATATTTCAGCGAGGGAGAAGTTTTTTCTTTAATAGCGTCAGATTTTATCTTAAAATACAAGAACTTTTCGTGGTTCTTGTCAATTTTCGTTGGTTTTCATCTTCTGAACTTATTTCAGTCAGCTTGATCTTTCTTCTTCAAAGCAAAAAGATTTTATCTTCAAATACAAGAACTTTTCGAGGTTTTGTTGAATTTCAGCAAATGAACATATTTCAGCGAGGTAGAAGTTTTTTCTTTAATAGCGTAAGATTTTATCTTAAAATACAAGACCTTTTCGTGGTTCTTGTCAATTTTTGTTGGTTTTCATCCAATGAACTTATTTCAGTCAGCTGGATCTTTCTTCTTCAAAGCAAAAAGATTTTATCTTCAAATACAAGAACTTTTCGTGGTTTTGTTGATTTTCAGCAAATGAACATATTTCAGCGAGCGAGAAGTTTTTTCTTTAATAGCGTCAGATTTTATCTTAAAATACAAGAACTTTTCGTGGTTCTTGTCAATTTTTGTTGGTTTTCATCCAATGAACTTATTTCAGTCAGCCAGATCTTTCTTCTTCAAAGCAAAAAGATTTTATCTTCAAATACAAGAACTTTTCGTGGTTTTGTTGATTTTCAGCAAATGAACATATTTCAGCGAGCGAGAAGTTTTTTCTTTAATAGCGTCAGATTTTATCTTAAAATACAAGAACTTTTCGTGGTTCTTGTTAATTTTCGTTGGTTTTCATCCAATGAACATATTTCAGTCAGCTGGATCTTTCTTCTTCAAAGCAAAAAGATTTTATCTTCAAATCCAAGAACTTTTGGTGGTTTTGTTGATTTTCAGCAAATGAACATATTTCAGCGAGCTGGAAGTTTTTTCTTTAACAGCGTCAGATTTTATCTTAAAATACAAGAGCTTTTCGTGGTTCTTTTCAATTTTTGTTGGTTTTCATCTTCTGAACTTATTTCAGTCAGCCAGATCTTTCTTCTTCAAAGCAAAAAGATTTTATCTTCAAATACAAGAACTTTTCGTGGTTTTGTTGAATTTCAGCAAATGAACATATTTCAGCGAGCGAGAAGTTTTTTCATTAATAGCGTCAGATTTTATCCTAAAATACAAGAACTTTTCGTGGTTCTTGTCAATTTTTGTTGGTTTTCATCCAATGAACTTATTTCAGTCAGCTGGATCTTTCTTCTTCAAAGCAAAAAGATTTTATCTTCAAATACAAGAACTTTTCGTGGTTTTGTTGATTTTCAGCAAATGAACATATTTCAGCGAGCGAGAAGCTTTTTCTTTAATAGCGTCAGATTTTATCTTAAAATACAAGAACTTTTCGTGGTTCTCGTCAATTTTTGCTGGCTTTCATCCAATGAACTTATTTCAGTCAGCCAGATCTTGCTTCTTCAAAGCAAAAAGATTTTATCTTCAAATACAAGAACTTTTCGTGGTTTTGTTGATTTTCAGCAAATGAACATATTTCAGCGAGCTAGAAGTTTTTTCTTTAATAGCGTAAGATTTTATCTTAAAATACAAGAACTTTTCGTGGTTCTTGTCAATTTTTGTTGGTTTTCATCTGATGAACTTATTTCATTCAGCTAGATCTTTCTTCTTCAAAGCAAAAAGATTTCATCTTCAAATCCAAGAACTTTTCGTGAGTTTGTTGATTTTCAGCAAATGAATATATTTCAGCGAGCGAGAAGTTTTTTCTTCAATCGCGTCAGATTTTATCTTAAAATACAAGAACTTTTCGTGGTTCTTTTCAATTTTTGTTGGTTTTCATCCAATGAACTTATTTCAGTCAGCTGGATCTTTCTTCTTCAAAGCAAAAAGATTTTATCTTCAAATACAAGAACTTTTCGTGGTTTTGTTGATTTTCAGCAAATGAACATATTTCAGCGAGCTAGAAGTTTTTTCTTTAATAGCGTAAGATTTTATCTTAAAATACAAGAACTTTTCGTGGTTCTTGTCAATTTTTGTTGGTTTTCATCTGATGAACTTATTTCATTCAGCTAGATCTTTCTTCTTCAAAGCAAAAAGATTTTATCTTCAAATACAAGAACTTTTCATGAGTTTGTTGATTTTCAGCAAATGAACATATTTCAGCGAGCGAGAAGTTTTTTCTTTAATCGCGTCAGATTTTATCTTAAAATACAAGAACTTTTCGTGGTTCTTGTCAATTTTTGTTGGTTTTCATCTGATGAACTTATTTCAGTCAGCTAGATCTTTCTTCTTCAAAGCAAAAAGATTTTATCTTCAAATCCAAGAACTTTTCGTGAGTTTGTTGATTTTCAGCAAATGAACATATTTCAGCGAGCGAGAAGTTTTTTCTTTAATCGCGTCAGATTTTATCTTAAAATACAAGAACTTTTCGTGGTTCTTGTCAATTTTTGTTGGTTTTCATCCAATGAACTTATTTCAGTCAGCTGGATCTTTTTTCTTCAAAGCAAAAAGATTTTATCTTCAAATACAAGAACTTTTCGTGGTTTTGTTGATTTTCAGCAAATGAACATATTTCAGCGAGGGAGAAGTTTTTTCTTTAATAGCGTCAGATTTTATCTTAAAATACAAGAACTTTTCGTGGTTCTTGTCAATTTTCGTTGGTTTTCATCCAATGAACTTATTTCAGTCAGCTGGATCTTTCTTCTTCGAAGCAAAAAGATTTTATCTTCAAATACAAGAACTTTTCGTGGTTTTGTTGAATTTCAGCAAATGAACATATTTCAGCGAGCGAGAAGTTTTTTCATTAATAGCGTCAGATTTTATCCTAAAATACAAGAACTTTTCGTGGTTCTTGTCAATTTTTGTTGGTTTTCATCCAATGAACTTATTTCAGTCAGCTGGATCTTTCTTCTTCAAAGCAAAAAGATTTTATCTTCAAATCCAAGAACTTTTCGTGAGTTTGTTGATTTTCAGCAAATGAACATATTTCAGCGAGCGAGAAGTTTTTTCTTTAATCGCGTCAGATTTTATCTTAAAATACAAGAACTTTTCGTGGTTCTTGTCAATTTTTGTTGGTTTTCATCCAATGAACTTATTTCAGTCAGCCAGATCTTTCTTCTTCAAAGCAAAAAGATTTTATCTTCAAATACAAGAACTTTTCGTGGTTTTGTTGATTTTCAGCAAATGAACATATTTCAGCGAGCTAGAAGTTTTTTCTTTAATAGCGTAAGATTTTATCTTAAAATACAAGAACTTTTCGTGGTTCTTGTCAATTTTTGTTGGTTTTCATCTGATGAACTTATTTCATTCAGCTAGATCTTTCTTCTTCAAAGCAAAAAGATTTTATCTTCAAATCCAAGAACTTTTCGTGAGTTTGTTGATTTTCAGCAAATGAACATATTTCAGCGAGCGAGAAGTTTTTTCTTTAATCGCGTCAGATTTTATCTTAAAATACAAGAACTTTTCGTGGTTCTTGTCAATTTTTGTTGGTTTTCATCCAATGAACTTATTTCAGTCAGCCAGATCTTTCTTCTTCAAAGCAAAAAGATTTTATCTTCAAATACAAGAACTTTTCGTGGTTTTGTTGATTTTCAGCAAATGAACATATTTCAGCGAGCGAGAAGTTTTTTCTTTAATAGCGTCAGATTTTATCTTAAAATACAAGAACTTTTCGTGGTTCTTGTTAATTTTCGTTGGTTTTCATCCAATGAACATATTTCAGTCAGCGAGATCTTTCTTCTTCAAAGCAAAAAGATTTTATCTTCAAATACAAGAACTTTTGGTGGTTTTGTTGATTTTCAGCAAATGAACATATTTCAGCGAGTGAGAAGTTTTTTCTTTAATAGCGTCAGATTTTATCTTAAAATACAAGAACTTTTCGTGGTTCTTGTCAATTTTTGTTGGTTTTCATCCAATGAACTTATTTCAGTCAGCGAGATCTTTCTTCTTCAACGCAAAAAGATTTTATCTTCAAATCCAAGAACTTTTCGTGGTTTTGTTGATTTTCAGCAAATGAACATATTTCAGCGAGCTGGAAGTTTTTTCTTTAACAGCGTCAGATTTTATCTTAAAATACAAGCACTTTTCGTGGTTCTTTTCAATTTTTGTTGGTTTTCATCTTCTGAACTTATTTCAGTCAGCCAGATCTTTCTTCTTCAAAGCAAAAAGATTTTATCTTCAAATACAAGAACTTTTCGTGGTTTTGTTGAATTTCAGCAAATGAACATATTTCAGCGAGCGAGAAGCTTTTTCTTTAATAGCGTCAGATTTTATCTTAAAATACAAGAACTTTTCGTGGTTCTTGTCAATTTTCGTTGGTTTTCATCCAATGAACTTATTTCAGTCAGCCAGATCTTTCTTCTTCGAAGCAAAAAGATTTTATCTTCAAATACAAGAACTTTTCGTGGTTTTGTTGATTTTCAGCAAATGAACATATTTCAGCGAGCTGGAAGTTTTTTCTTTAACAGCGTCAGATTTTATCTTAAAATACAAGAACTATTCGTGGTTCTTTTCAATTTTTGTTGGTTTTCATCCAATGAACTTATTTCAGTCAGCTTGATCTTTCTTCTTCAAAGCTAAAAGATTTTATCTTCAAATACAAGAACTTTTCGAGGTTTTGTTGAATTTCAGCAAATGAACATATTTCAGCGAGCGAGAAGTTTTTTCATTAATAGCGTCAGATTTTATCCTAAAATACAAGAACTTTTCGTGGTTCTTGTCAATTTTTGTTGGTTTTCATCCAATGAACTTATTTCAGTCAGCCAGATCTTTCTTCTTCAAAGCAAAAAGATTTTATCTTCAAATACAAGAACTTTTCGTGGTTTTGTTGATTTTCAGCAAATGAACATATTTCAGCGAGCGAGAAGTTTTTTCTTTAATGGCGTCAGATTTTATCTTAAAATACAAGAACTTTTCGTGGTTCTTGTCAATTTTTGTTGGTTTTCATCCAATGAACTTATTTCAGTCAGCCAGATCTTTCTTCTTCAAAGCAAAAAGATTTTATCTTCAAATACAAGAACTTTTCGTGGTTTTGTTGATTTTCAGCAAATGAACATATTTCAGCGAGCGAGAAGTTTTTTCTTTAATAGCGTCAGATTTTATCTTAAAATACAAGAACTTTTCGTGGTTCTTGTTAATTTTCGTTGGTTTTCATCCAATGAACATATTTCAGTCAGCGAGATCTTTCTTCTTCAAAGCAAAAAGATTTTATCTTCAAATACAAGAACTTTTGGTGGTTTTGTTGATTTTCAGCAAATGAACATATTTCAGCGAGTGAGAAGTTTTTTCTTTAATAGCGTCAGATTTTATCTTAAAATACAAGAACTTTTCGTGGTTCTTGTCAATTTTTGTTGGTTTTCATCCAATGAACTTATTTCAGTCAGCGAGATCTTTCTTCTTCAAAGCAAAAAGATTTTATCTTCAAATCCAAGAACTTTTCGTGGTTTTGTTGATTTTCAGCAAATGAACATATTTCAGCGAGCTGGAAGTTTTTTCTTTAACAGCGTCAGATTTTATCTTAAAATACAAGAACTTTTCGTGGTTCTTTTCAATTTTTGTTGGTTTTCATCCAATGAACTTATTTCAGTCAGCCAGATCTTTCTTCTTCAAAGCAAAAAGATTTTATCTTCAAATACAAGAACTTTTCGTGGTTTTGTTGAATTTCAGCAAATGAACATATTTCAGCGAGCGAGAAGCTTTTTCTTTAATAGCGTCAGATTTTATCTTAAAATACAAGAACTTTTCGTGGTTCTCGTCAATTTTTGTTGGTTTTCATCCAATGAACTTATTTCAGTCAGCCAGATCTTTCTTCTTCAAAGCAAAAAGATTTTATCTTCAAATACAAGAACTTTTCGTGGTTTTGTTGATTTTCAGCAAATGAACATATTTCAGCGAGCTAGAAGTTTTTTCTTTAATAGCGTAAGATTTTATCTTAAAATACAAGAACTTTTCGTGGTTCTTGTCAATTTTTGTTGGTTTTCATCTGATGAACTTATTTCATTCAGCTAGATCTTTCTTCTTCAAAGCAAAAAGATTTTATCTTCAAATCCAAGAACTTTTCGTGAGTTTGTTGATTTTCAGCAAATGAATATATTTCAGCGAGCGAGAAGTTTTTTCTTCAATCGCGTCAGATTTTATCTTAAAATACAAGAACTTTTCGTGGTTCTTGTCAATTTTTGTTGGTTTTCATCCAATGAACTTATTTCAGTCAGCTGGATCTTTCTTCTTCAAAGCAAAAAGATTTTATCTTCAAATACAAGAACTTTTCGTGGTTTTGTTGATTTTCAGCAAATGAACATATTTCAGCGAGCGAGAAGTTTTTTCTTTTATAGCGTCAGATTTTATCTTAAAATACAAGAACTTTTCGTGGTTCTCGTCAATTTTTGTTGGTTTTCATCTGATGAACTTATTTCATTCAGCTAGATCTTTCTTCTTCAAAGCAAAAAGATTTTATCTTCAAATCCAAGAACTTTTCGTGAGTTTGTTGATTTTCAGCAAATGAACATATTTCAGCGAGCGAGAAGTTTTTTCTTTAATCGCGTCAGATTTTATCTTAAAATACAAGAACTTTTCGTGGTTCTTGTCAATTTTTGTTGGTTTTCATCTTATGAACTTATTTCAGTCAGCTGGATCTTTCTTCTTCAAAGCAAAAAGATTTTATCTTCAAATACAAGAACTTTTCGTGGTTTTGTTGATTTTCAGCAAATGAACATATTTCAGCGAGCTAGAAGTTTTTTCTTTAATAGCGTAAGATTTTATCTTAAAATACAAGAACTTTTCGTGGTTCTTGTCAATTTTTGTTGGTTTTCATCCAATGAACTTATTTCATTCAGCTAGATCTTTCTTCTTCAAAGCAAAAAGATTTTATCTTCAAATACAAGAATTTTTCATGAGTTTGTTGATTTTCAGCAAATGAACATATTTCAGCGAGCGAGAAGTTTTTTCTTTAATCGCGTCAGATTTTATCTTAAAATACAAGAACTTTTCGTGGTTCTTGTCAATTTTTGTTGGTTTTCATCTTATGAACTTATTTCAGTCAGCTGGATCTTTCTTCTTCAAAGCAAAAAGATTTTATCTTCAAATTCAAGAACTTTTCGTGGTTTTGTTGATTTTCAGCAAATGAACATATTTCAGCGAGGGAGAAGTTTTTTCTTTAATAGCGTCAGATTTTATCTTAAAATACAAGAACTTTTCGTGGTTCTTGTCAATTTTCGTTGGTTTTCATCCAATGAACTTATTTCAGTCTGCTAGATCTTTCTTCTTCGAAGCAAAAAGATTTTATCTTCAAATACAAGAACTTTTCGTGGTTTTGTTGATTTTCAGCAAATGAACATATTTCAGCGAGCTGGAAGTTTTTTCTTTAACAGCGTCAGATTTTATCTTAAAATACAAGAACTTTTCGTGGTTCTTTTCAATTTTTGTTGGTTTTCATCCAATGAACTTATTTCAGTCAGCCAGATCTTTCTTCTTCAAAGCAAAAAGATTTTATCTTCAAATACAAGAACTTTTCGTGGTTTTGTTGATTTTCAGCAAATGAACATATTTCAGCGAGCTAGAAGTTTTTTCTTTAATAGCGTAAGATTTTATCTTAAAATACAAGAACTTTTCGTGGTTCTTGTCAATTTTTGTTGGTTTTCATCTGATGAACTTATTTCATTCAGCTGGATCTTTCTTCTTCAAAGCAAAAAGATTTTATCTTCAAATCCAAGAACTTTTCGTGAGTTTGTTGATTTTCAGCAAATGAACATATTTCAGCGAGCGAGAAGTTTTTTCTTTAATCGCGTCAGATTTTATCTTAAAATACAAGAAATTTTCGTGGTTCTTGTCAATTTTTGTTGGTTTTCATCCAATGAACTTATTTCAGTCAGCTGGATCTTTTTTCTTCAAAGCAAAAAGATTTTATCTTCAAATACAAGAACTTTTCGTGGTTTTGTTGATTTTCAGCAAATGAACATATTTCAGCGAGGGAGAAGTTTTTTCTTTAATAGCGTCAGATTTTATCTTAAAATACAAGAACTTTTCGTGGTTCTTGTCAATTTTCGTTGGTTTTCATCCAATGAACTTATTTCAGTCAGCTAGATCTTTCTTCTTCGAAGCAAAAAGATTTTATCTTCAAATACAAGAACTTTTCGTGGTTTTGTTGAATTTCAGCAAATGAACATATTTCAGCGAGCGAGAAGTTTTTTCATTAATAGCGTCAGATTTTATCCTAAAATACAAGAACTTTTCGTGGTTCTTGTCAATTTTTGTTGGTTTTCATCCAATGAACTTATTTCAGTCAGCTGGATCTTTCTTCTTCAAAGCAAAAAGATTTTATCTTCAAATACAAGAACTTTTCGTGGTTTTGTTGATTTTCAGCAAATGAACATATTTCAGCGAGCTGGAAGTTTTTTCTTTAACAGCGTCAGATTTTATCTTAAAATACAAGAACTTTTCGTGGTTCTTTTCAATTTTTGTTGGTTTTCATCCAATGAACTTATTTCAGTCAGCCAGATCTTTCTTCTTCAAAGCAAAAAGATTTTATCTTCAAATCCAAGAACTTTTCGTGAGTTTGTTGATTTTCAGCAAATGAACATATTTCAGCGAGCGAGAAGTTTTTTCTTTAATCGCGTCAGATTTTATCTTAAAATACAAGAACTTTTCGTGGTTCTTGTCAATTTTTGTTGGTTTTCATCCAATGAACTTATTTCAGTCAGCTGGATCTTTCTTCTTCAAAGCAAAAAGATTTTATCTTCAAATACAAGAACTTTTCGTGGTTTTGTTGATTTTCAGCAAATGAACATATTTCAGCGAGCGAGAAGCTTTTTCTTTAATAGCGTCAGATTTTATCTTAAAATGCAAGAACTTTTCGTGGTTCTCGTCAATTTTTGTTGGTTTTCATCCAATGAACTTATTTCAGTCAGCCAGATCTTTCTTCTTCAAAGCAAAAAGATTTTATCTTCAAATACAAGAACTTTTCGTGGTTTTGTTGATTTTCAGCAAATGAACATATTTCAGCGAGCGAGAAGTTTTTTCTTTATTAGCGTCAGATTTTATCTTAAAATACAAGAACTTTTCGTGGTTCTTGTCAATTTTTGTTGGTTTTCATCTGATGAACTTATTTCATTCAGCTAGATCTTTCTTCTTCAAAGCAAAAAGATTTTATCTTCAAATCCAAGAACTTTTCGTGAGTTTGTTGATTTTCAGCAAATGAACATATTTCAGCGAGCGAGAAGTTTTTTCTTTAATCGCGTCAGATTTTATCTTAAAATACAAGAACTTTTCGTGGTTCTTGTCAATTTTTGTTGGTTTTCATCCAATGAACTTATTTCAGTCAGCTGGATCTTTCTTCTTCAAAGCAAAAAGATTTTATCTTCAAATTCAAGAACTTTTCGTGGTTTTGTTGATTTTCAGCAAATGAACATATTTCAGCGAGGGAGAAGTTTTTTCTTTAATAGCGTCAGATTTTATCTTAAAATACAAGAACTTTTCGTGGTTCTTGTCAATTTTCGTTGGTTTTCATCCAATGAACTTATTTCAGTCAGCTAGATCTTTCTTCTTCGAAGCAAAAAGATTTTATCTTCAAATACAAGAACTTTTCGTGGTTTTGTTGATTTTCAGCAAATGAACATATTTCAGCGAGCTGGAAGTTTTTTCTTTAACAGCGTCAGATTTTATCTTAAAATACAAGAACTTTTCGTGGTTCTTTTCAATTTTTGTTGGTTTTCATCCAATGAACTTATTTCAGTCAGCCAGATCTTTCTTCTTCAAAGCAAAAAGATTTTATCTTCAAATACAAGAACTTTTCGTGGTTTTGTTGATTTTCAGCAAATGAACATATTTCAGCGAGGGAGAAGTTTTTTCTTTAATAGTGTCAGATTTTATCTTAAAATACAAGAACTTTTCGTGGTTCTTGTCAATTTTTGTTGGTTTTCATCCAATGAACTTATTTCAGTCAGCAAGATCTTTCTTCTTGAAAGCAAAAAGATTTTATCTTCAAATACAAGAACTTTTCGTGGTTTTGTTGATTTTCAGCAAATGAACATATTTCAGCGAGCTAGAAGTTTTTTCTTCAATAGCGTAAGATTTTATCTTAAAATACAAGAACTTTTCGTGGTTCTTGTCAATTTTTGTTAGTTTTCATCTTATGAACTTATTTCAGTCAGCTAGATCTTTCTTCTTCAAAGCAAAAAGATTTTATCTTCAAATACAAGAACTTTTCGTGGTTTTGTTGATTTTCAGCAAATGAACATATTTCAGCGAGCGAGAAGTTTTTTCTTTAATAGCATCAGATTTTATCTTAAAATACAAGAACTTTTCGTGGTTCGAATCAAATTTTGTTGGTTTTCATCTTATGAACTTATTTCAGTCAGCTCGATCTTTCTTCTGCAAAGCAAAAAGATTTTATCTTCAAATACAAGAACTTTTCGTGGTTTTGTTGATTTTCAGCAAATGAACATATTTCAGCGAGGGAGAAGTTTTTTCTTTAATCGCGTAAGATTTTATCTTAAAATACAAGAACTTTTCGTGGTTCTTGTCAATTTTTGTTGGTTTTCATCCAATGAACTTATTTAAGTCAGCTCGATCTTTCTTCTTCAAAGCAAAAAGATTTTATCTTCAAATACAAGAACTTTTGGTGGTTTTGTTGATTTTCAGCAAATGAACATATTTCAGCGAGTGAGAAGTTTTTTCTTTAATAGCGTCAGATTTTATCTTAAAATACAAGAACTTTTCGTGGTTCTTGTCAATTTTTGTTGGTTTTCATCCAATGAACTTATTTCAGTCAGCTTGATCTTTCTTGTTGAAAGCAAAAAGATTTTATCTTCAAATACAAGAACTTTTCGTGGTTTTGTTGATTTTCAGCAAATGAACATATTTCAGCGAGGGAGAAGTTTTTTCTTCATTAGCGTAAGATTTTATCTTAAAATACAAGAACTTTTCGTGGTTCTTGTCAATTTTTGTTAGTTTTCATCTTATGAACTTATTTCAGTCAGCTAGATCTTTCTTCTTCATAGCAAAAAGATTTTATCTTCAAATACAAGAACTTTTGGTGGTTTTGTTGATTTTCAGCAAATGAACATATTTCAGCGAGGGAGAAGTTTTTTCTTGAAAAGCGTAAGATTTTATCTTAAAATACAAGAACTTTTCGTGGTTCTTGTCAATTTTTGTTAGTTTTCATCTTATGAACTTATTTCAGTCAGCGAGATCTTTCTTCTTCAAAGCAAAAAGATTTTATCTTCAAATACAAGAACTTTTCGTGGTTTTGTTGATTTTCAGCAAATGAACATATTTCAGCGAGCGAGAAGTTTTTTCTTTAATAGCGTCAGATTTTATCTTAAAATACAAGAACTTTTCGTGGTTCGAATCAAATTTTGTTGGTTTTCATCTTATGAACTTATTTCAGTCAGCTCGATCTTTCTTCTGCAAAGCAAAAAGATTTTATCTTCAAATACAAGAACTTTTTGTGGTATTGTTGATTTTCAGCAAATGAACATATTTCAGCGAGGGAGAAGTTTTTTCTTTAATCGCGTAAGATTTTATCTTAAAATACAAGAACTTTTCGTGGTTCTTGTCAATTTTTGTTGGTTTTCATCTTATGAACTTATTTAAGTCAGCTCGATCTTTCTTCTTCAAAGCAAAAAGATTTTATCTTCAAATACAAGAACTTTTCGTGGTTTTGTTGATTTTCAGCAAATGAACATATTTCAGCGAGGGAGAAGTTTTTTCTTTAATAGCGTCAGATTTTATCTTAAAATACAAGAACTTTTCGTGGTTCTTGTCAATTTTTGTTGGTTTTCATCCAATGAACTTATTTCAGTCAGCTTGATCTTTCTTGTTGAAAGCAAAAAGATTTTATCTTCAAATACAAGAACTTTTCGTGGTTTTGTTGATTTTCAGCAAATGAACATATTTCAGCGAGCTAGAAGTTTTTTCTTCATTAGCGTAAGATTTTATCTTAAAATACAAGAACTTTTCGTGGTTCTTGTCAATTTTTGTTAGTTTTCATCTTATGAACTTATTTCAGTCAGCTAGATCTTTCTTCTTCATAGCAAAAAGATTTTATCTTCAAATACAAGAACTTTTGGTGGTTTTGTTGATTTTCAGCAAATGAACATATTTCAGCGAGGGAGAAGTTTTTTCTTGAAAAGCGTAAGATTTTATCTTAAAATACAAGAACTTTTCGTGGTTCTTGTCAATTTTTGTTGGTTTTCATCTTATGAACTTATTTCAGTCAGCTCGATCTTTCTTCTTCAAAGCAAAAAGATTTTATCTTCAAATACAAGAACTTTTCGTGGTTTTGTTGATTTTCAGCAAATGAACATATTTCAGCGAGGGAGAAGTTTTTTCTTTAATAGCGTCAGATTTTATCTTAAAATACAAGAACATTTCGTGGTTCTTGTCAATTTTTGTTGGTTTTCATCCAATGAACTTATTTCAGTCAGCAAGATCTTTCTTCTTGAAAGCAAAAAGATTTTATCTTCAAATACAAGAACTTTTCGTGGTTTTGTTGATTTTCAGCAAATGAACATATTTCAGCGAGCTAGAAGTTTTTTCTTCAATAGCGTAAGATTTTATCTTAAAATACAAGAACTTTTCGTGGTTCTTGTCAATTTTTGTTAGTTTTCATCTTATAAACTTATTTCAGTCAGCTAGATCTTTCTTCTTCAAAGCAAAAAGATTTTATCTTCAAATACAAGAACTTTTCGTGGTTTTGTTGATTTTCAGCAAATGAACATATTTCAGCGAGCTAGAAGTTTTTTCTTCATTAGCGTAAGATTTTATCTTAAAATACAAGAACTTTTCGTGGTTCTTGTCAATTTTTGTTAGTTTTCATCTTATGAACTTATTTCAGTCAGCTAGATCTTTCTTCTTCAAAGCAAAAAGATTTTATCTTCAAATACAAGAACTTTTCGAGATTTGTTGATTTTCAGCAAATGAACATATTTCAGCGAGGGAGAAGTTTTTTCTTGAAAAGCGTAAGATTTTATCTTAAAATACAAGAACTTTTCGTGGTTCTTGTCAATTTTTGTTGGTTTTCATCTTATGAACTTATTTCAGTCAGCTCGATCTTTCTTCTTCAAAGCAAAAAGATTTTATCTTCAACTACAAGAACTTTTCGTGGTTTTGTTGATTTTCAGCAAATGAACATATTTCAGCGAGGGAGAAGTTTTTTCTTTAATAGCGTCAGATTTTATCTTAAAATACAAGAACTTTTCGTGGTTCTTGTCAATTTTTGTTGGTTTTCATCCAATGAACTTATTTCAGTCAGCAAGATCTTTCTTCTTGAAAGCAAAAAGATTTCATCTTCAAATACAAGAACTTTTCGTGGTTTTGTTGATTTTCAGCAAATGAACATATTTCAGCGAGCGAGAAGTTTTTTCTTCAATAGCGTAAGATTTTATCTTAAAATACAAGAACTTTTCGTGGTTCTTGTCAATTTTTGTTAGTTTTCATCTTATGAACTTATTTCAGTCAGCTAGATCTTTCTTCTTCAAAGCAAAAAGATTTTATCTTCAAATACAAGAACTTTTCGTGGTTTTGTTGATTTTCAGCAAATGAACATATTTCAGCGAGCGAGAAGTTTTTTCTTTAATAGCGTCAGATTTTATCTTAAAATACAAGAACTTTTCGTGGCTCGAATCAAATTTTGTTGGTTTTCATCTTATGAACTTATTTCAGTCAGCTGGATCTTTCTTCTGCAAAGCAAAAAGATTTTATCTTCAAATACAAGAACTTTTCGTGGTTTTGTTGATTTTCAGCAAATGAACATATTTCAGCGAGGGAGAAGTTTTTTCTTTAATCGCGTAAGATTTTATCTTAAAATACAAGAACTTTTCGTGGTTCTTGTCAATTTTTGTTGGTTTTCATCTTATGAACTTATTTAAGTCAGCTCGATCTTTCTTCTTCAAAGCAAAAAGATTTTATCTTCAAATACAAGAACTTTTCGTGGTTTTGTTGATTTTCAGCAAATGAACATATTTCAGCGAGGGAGAAGTTTTTTCTTTAATAGTGTCAGATTTTATCTTAAAATACAAGAACTTTTCGTGGTTCGAATCAAATTTTGTTGGTTTTCATCTTATGAACTTATTTCAGTCAGCTCGATCTTTCTTCTGCAAAGCAAAAAGATTTTATCTTCAAATACAAGAACTTTTCGTGGTTTTGTTGATTTTCAGCAAATGAACATATTTCAGCGAGCGAGAAGTTTTTTCTTTAATAGCGTCAGATTTTATCTTAAAATACAAGAACATTTCGTGGTTCTTGTCAATTTTTGTTGGTTTTCATCCAATGAACTTATTTCAGTCAGCAAGATCTTTCTTCTTGAAAGCAAAAAGATTTTATCTTCAAATACAAGAACTTTTCGTGGTTTTGTTGATTTTCAGCAAATGAACATATTTCAGCGAGCTAGAAGTTTTTTCTTCAATAGCGTAAGATTTTATCTTAAAATACAAGAACTTTTCGTGGTTCTTGTCAATTTTTGTTAGTTTTCATCTTATAAACTTATTTCAGTCAGCTAGATCTTTCTTCTTCAAAGCAAAAAGATTTTATCTTCAAATACAAGAACTTTTCGTGGTTTTGTTGATTTTCAGCAAATGAACATATTTCAGCGAGCGAGAAGTTTTTTCTTCATTAGCGTAAGATTTTATCTTAAAATACAAGAACTTTTCGTGGTTCTTGTCAATTTTTGTTAGTTTTCATCTTATGAACTTATTTCAGTCAGCTAGATCTTTCTTCTTCAAAGCAAAAAGATTTTATCTTCAAATACAAGAACTTTTCGAGATTTGTTGATTTTCAGCAAATGAACATATTTCAGCGAGCGAGAAGTTTTTTCTTTAATAGTGTCAGATTTTATCTTAAAATACAAGAACTTTTCGTGGTTCGAATCAAATTTTGTTGGTTTTCATCTTATGAACTTATTTCAGTCAGCTCGATCTTTCTTCTGCAAAGCAAAAAGATTTTATCTTCAAATACAAGAACTTTTCGTGGTTTTGTTGATTTTCAGCAAATGAACATATTTCAGCGAGCGAGAAGTTTTTTCTTTAATAGCGTCAGATTTTATCTTAAAATACAAGAACTTTTCGTGGTTCTTGTCAATTTTTGTTGGTTTTCATCCAATGAACTTATTTCAGTCAGCAAGATCTTTCTTCTTGAAAGCAAAAAGATTTTATCTTCAAATACAAGAACTTTTCGTGGTTTTGTTGATTTTCAGCAAATGAACATATTTCAGCAAGCTAGAAGTTTTTTCTTCAATAGCGTAAGATTTTATCTTAAAATACAAGAACTTTTCGTGGTTCTTGTCAATTTTTGTTAGTTTTCATCTTATGAACTTATTTCAGTCAGCTAGATCTTTCTTCTTCAAAGCAAAAAGATTTTATCTTCAAATACAAGAACTTTTCGTGGTTTTGTTGATTTTCAGCAAATGAACATATTTCAGCGAGCGAGAAGTTTTTTCTTTAATAGTGTCAGATTTTATCTTAAAATACAAGAACTTTTCGTGGTTCGAATCAAATTTTGTTGGTTTTCATCTTATGAACTTATTTCAGTCAGCTCGATCTTTCTTCTGCAAAGCAAAAAGATTTTATCTTCAAATACAAGAACTTTTCGTGGTTTTGTTGATTTTCAGCAAATGAACATATTTCAGCGAGCGAGAAGTTTTTTCTTTAATAGCGTCAGATTTTATCTTAAAATACAAGAACTTTTCGTGGTTCTTGTCAATTTTTGTTGGTTTTCATCCAATGAACTTATTTCAGTCAGCTTGATCTTTCTTGTTGAAAGCAAAAAGATTTTATCTTCAAATACAAGAACTTTTCGTGGTTTTGTTGATTTTCAGCAAATGAACATATTTCAGCGAGCTAGAAGTTTTTTCTTCATTAGCGTAAGATTTTATCTTAAAATACAAGAACTTTTCGTGGTTCTTGTCAATTTTTGTTAGTTTTCATCTTATGAACTTATTTCAGTCAGCTAGATCTTTCTTCTTCATAGCAAAAAGATTTTATCTTCAAATACAAGAACTTTTGGTGGTTTTGTTGATTTTCAGCAAATGAACATATTTCAGCGAGGGAGAAGTTTTTTCTTGAAAAGCGTAAGATTTTATCTTAAAATACAAGAACTTTTCGTGGTTCTTGTCAATTTTTGTTGGTTTTCATCTTATGAACTTATTTCAGTCAGCTCGATCTTTCTTCTTCAAAGCAAAAAGATTTTATCTTCAAATACAAGAACTTTTCGTGGTTTTGTTGATTTTCAGCAAATGAACATATTTCAGCGAGGGAGAAGTTTTTTCTTTAATAGCGTCAGATTTTATCTTAAAATACAAGAACATTTCGTGGTTCTTGTCAATTTTTGTTGGTTTTCATCCAATGAACTTATTTCAGTCAGCAAGATCTTTCTTCTTGAAAGCAAAAAGATTTTATCTTCAAATACAAGAACTTTTCGTGGTTTTGTTGATTTTCAGCAAATGAACATATTTCAGCGAGCGAGAAGTTTTTTCTTCAATAGCGTAAGATTTTATCTTAAAATACAAGAACTTTTCGTGGTTCGAATCAAATTTTGTTGGTTTTCATCTTATGAACTTATTTCAGTCAGCTCGATCTTTCTTCTGCAAAGCAAAAAGATTTTATCTTCAAATACAAGAACTTTTCGTGGTTTTGTTGATTTTCAGCAAATGAACATATTTCAGCGAGGGAGAAGTTTTTTCTTTAATCGCGTAAGATTTTATCTTAAAATACAAGAACTTTTCGTGGTTCTTGTCAATTTTTGTTGGTTTTCATCTTATGAACTTATTTAAGTCAGCTCGATCTTTCTTCTTCAAAGCAAAAAGATTTTATCTTCAAATACAAGAACTTTTCATGGTTTTGTTGATTTTCAGCAAATGAACATATTTCAGCGAGGGAGAAGTTTTTTCTTTAATAGCGTCAGATTTTATCTTAAAATACAAGAACTTTTCGTGGTTCTTGTCAATTTTTGTTGGTTTTCATCCAATGAACTTATTTCAGTCAGCTTGATCTTTCTTGTTGAAAGCAAAAAGATTTTATCTTCAAATACAAGAACTTTTCGTGGTTTTGTTGATTTTCAGCAAATGAACATATTTCAGCGAGCTAGAAGTTTTTTCTTCATTAGCGGAAGATTTTATCTTAAAATACAAGAACTTTTCGTGGTTCTTGTCAATTTTTGTTAGTTTTCATCTTATGAACTTATTTCAGTCAGCTAGATCTTTCTTCTTCATAGCAAAAAGATTTTATCTTCAAATACAAGAACTTTTCGTGGTTTTGTTGATTTTCAGCAAATGAACATATTTCAGCGAGGGAGAAGTTTTTTCTTGAAAAGCGTAAGATTTTATCTTAAAATACAAGAACTTTTCGTGGTTCTTGTCAATTTTTGTTGGTTTTCATCTTATGAACTTATTTCAGTCAGCTCGATCTTTCTTCTTCAAAGCAAAAAGATTTTATCTTCAAATACAAGAACTTTTCGTGGTTTTGTTGATTTTCAGCAAATGAACATATTTCAGCGAGGGAGAAGTTTTTTCTTTAATAGCGTCAGATTTTATCTTAAAATACAAGAACTTTTCGTGGTTCTTGTCAATTTTTGTTGGTTTTCATCCAATGAACTTATTTCAGTCAGCAAGATCTTTCTTCTTGAAAGCAAAAAGATTTTATCTTCAAATACAAGAACTTTTCGTGGTTTTGTTGATTTTCAGCAAATGAACATATTTCAGCGAGCTAGAAGTTTTTTCTTCAATAGCGTAAGATTTTATCTTAAAATACAAGAACTTTTCGTGGTTCTTGTCAATTTTTGTTAGTTTTCATCTTATGAACTTATTTCAGTCAGCTAGATCTTTCTTCTTCAAAGCAAAAAGATTTTATCTTCAAATACAAGAACTTTTCGTGGTTTTGTTGATTTTCAGCAAATGAACATATTTCAGCGAGCTAGAAGTTTTTTCTTCATTAGCGTAAGATTTTATCTTAAAATACAAGAACTTTTCGTGGTTCTTGTCAATTTTTGTTAGTTTTCATCTTATGAACTTATTTCAGTCAGCTAGATCTTTCTTCTTCAAAGCAAAAAGATTTTATCTTCAAATACAAAAACTTTTCGAGATTTGTTGATTTTCAGCAAATGAACATATTTCAGCGAGGGAGAAGTTTTTTCTTGAAAAGCGTAAGATTTTATCTTAAAATACAAGAACTTTTCGTGGTTCTTGTCAATTTTTGTTGGTTTTCATCTTATGAACTTATTTCAGTCAGCTCGATCTTTCTTCTTCAAAGCAAAAAGATTTTATCTTCAACTACAAGAACTTTTCGTGGTTTTGTTGATTTTCAGCAAATGAACATATTTCAGCGAGGGAGAAGTTTTTTCTTTAATAGCGTCAGATTTTATCTTAAAATACAAGAACTTTTCGTGGTTCTTGTCAATTTTTGTTAGTTTTCATCTTATGAACTTATTTCAGTCAGCTAGATCTTTCTTCTTGAAAGCAAAAAGATTTTATCTTCAAATACAAGAACTTTTCGTGGTTTTGTTGATTTTCAGCAAATGAACATATTTCAGCGAGGGAGAAGTTTTTTCTTGAAAAGCGTAAGATTTTATCTTAAAATACAAGAACTTTTCGTGGTTCTTGTCAATTTTTGTTGGTTTTCATCTTATGAACTTATTTCAGTCAGCTCGATCTTTCTTCTTCAAAGCAAAAAGATTTTATCTTCAAATACAAGAACTTTTCGTGGTTTTGTTGATTTTCAGCAAATGAACATATTTCAGCGAGGGAGAAGTTTTTTCTTTAATAGCGTCAGATTTTATCTTAAAATACAAGAACTTTTCGTGGTTCTTGTCAATTTTTGTTGGTTTTCATCCAATGAACTTATTTCAGTCAGCAAGATCTTTCTTCTTGAAAGCAAAAAGATTTTATCTTCAAATACAAGAACTTTTCGTGGTTTTGTTGATTTTCAGCAAATGAACATATTTCAGCGAGCTAGAAGTTTTTTCTTCAATAGCGTAAGATTTTATCTTAAAATACAAGAACTTTTCGTGGTTCTTGTCAATTTTTGTTAGTTTTCATCTTATGAACTTATTTCAGTCAGCTAGATCTTTCTTCTTCAAAGCAAAAAGATTTTATCTTCAAATACAAGAACTTTTCGTGGTTTTGTTGATTTTCAGCAAATGAACATATTTCAGCGAGCTAGAAGTTTTTTCTTCATTAGCGTAAGATTTTATCTTAAAATACAAGAACTTTTCGTGGTTCTTGTCAATTTTTGTTGGTTTTCATCTTATGAACTTATTTCAGTCAGCTCGATCTTTCTTCTTCAAAGCAAAAAGATTTTATCTTCAACTACAAGAACTTTTCGTGGTTTTGTTGATTTTCAGCAAATGAACATATTTCAGCGAGGGAGAAGTTTTTTCTTTAATAGCGTCAGATTTTATCTTAAAATACAAGAACTTTTCGTGGTTCTTGTCAATTTTTGTTGGTTTTCATCCAATGAACTTATTTCAGTCAGCAAGATCTTTCTTCTTGAAAGCAAAAAGATTTTATCTTCAAATACAAGAACTTTTCGTGGTTTTGTTGATTTTCAGCAAATGAACATATTTCAGCGAGCGAGAAGTTTTTTCTTCAATAGCGTAAGATTTTATCTTAAAATACAAGAACTTTTCGTGGTTCTTGTCAATTTTTGTTAGTTTTCATCTTATGAACTTATTTCAGTCAGCTAGATCTTTCTTCTTCAAAGCAAAAATATTTTATCTTCAAATACAAGAACTTTTCGTGGTTTTGTTGATTTTCAGCAAATGAACATATTTCAGCGAGCGAGAAGTTTTTTCTTTAATAGCGTCAGATTTTATCTTAAAATACAAGAACTTTTCGTGGTTCGAATCAAATTTTGTTGGTTTTCATCTTATGAACTTATTTCAGTCAGCTGGATCTTTCTTCTGCAAAGCAAAAAGATTTTATCTTCAAATACAAGAACTTTTCGTGGTTTTGTTGATTTTCAGCAAATGAACAAATTTCAGCGAGGGAGAAGTTTTTTCTTTAATCGCGTAAGATTTTATCTTAAAATACAAGAACTTTTCGTGGTTCTTGTCAATTTTTGTTGGTTTTCATCTTATGAACTTATTTAAGTCAGCTCGATCTTTCTTCTTCAAAGCAAAAAGATTTTATCTTCAAATACAAGAACTTTTCGTGGTTCTTGTCAATTTTTGTTAGTTTTCATCTTATGAACTTATTTCAGTCAGCTAGATCTTTCTTCTTCAAAGCAAAAATATTTTATCTTCAAATACAAGAACTTTTCGTGGTTTTGTTGATTTTCAGCAAATGAACATATTTCAGCGAGCGAGAAGTTTTTTCTTTAATAGCGTCAGATTTTATCTTAAAATACAAGAACTTTTCGTGGTTCGAATCAAATTTTGTTGGTTTTCATCTTATGAACTTATTTCAGTCAGCTGGATCTTTCTTCTGCAAAGCAAAAAGATTTTATCTTCAAATACAAGAACTTTTCGTGGTTTTGTTGATTTTCAGCAAATGAACAAATTTCAGCGAGGGAGAAGTTTTTTCTTTAATCGCGTAAGATTTTATCTTAAAATACAAGAACTTTTCGTGGTTCTTGTCAATTTTTGTTGGTTTTCATCTTATGAACTTATTTAAGTCAGCTCGATCTTTCTTCTTCAAAGCAAAAAGATTTTATCTTCAAATACAAGAACTTTTCGTGGTTTTGTTGATTTTCAGCAAATGAACATATTTCAGCGAGCGAGAAGTTTTTTCTTTAATAGCGTCAGATTTTATCTTAAAATACAAGAACTTTTCGTGGTTCGAATCAAATTTTGTTGGTTTTCATCTTATGAACTTATTTCAGTCAGCTCGATCTTTCTTCTGCAAAGCAAAAAGATTTTATCTTCAAATACAAGAACTTTTCGTGGTTTTGTTGATTTTCAGCAAATGAACATATTTCAGCGAGGGAGAAGTTTTTTCTTTAATCGCGTAAGATTTTATCTTAAAATACAAGAACTTTTCGTGGTTCTTGTCAATTTTTGTTGGTTTTCATCTTATGAACTTATTTAAGTCAGCTCGATCTTTCTTCTTCAAAGCAAAAAGATTTTATCTTCAAATACAAGAACTTTTCGTGGTTTTGTTGATTTTCAGCAAATGAACAAATTTCAGCGAGGGAGAAGTTTTTTCTTTAATCGCGTAAGATTTTATCTTAAAATACAAGAACTTTTCGTGGTTCTTGTCAATTTTTGTTGGTTTTCATCTTATGAACTTATTTAAGTCAGCTCGATCTTTCTTCTTCAAAGCAAAAAGATTTTATCTTCAAATACAAGAACTTTTCGTGGTTTTGTTGATTTTCAGCAAATGAACATATTTCAGCGAGGGAGAAGTTTTTTCTTTAATAGTGTCAGATTTTATCTTAAAATACAAGAACTTTTCGTGGTTCTTGTCAATTTTTGTTGGTTTTCATCCAATGAACTTATTTCAGTCAGCAAGATCTTTCTTCTTGAAAGCAAAAAGATTTTATCTTCAAATACAAGAACTTTTCGTGGTTTTGTTGATTTTCAGCAAATGAACATATTTCAGCGAGCGAGAAGTTTTTTCTTTAATAGCGTCAGATTTTATCTTAAAATACAAGAACTTTTCGTGGTTCGAATCAAATTTTGTTGGTTTTCATCTTATGAACTTATTTCAGTCAGCTCGATCTTTCTTCTGCAAAGCAAAAAGATTTTATCTTCAAATACAAGAACTTTTCGTGGTTTTGTTGATTTTCAGCAAATGAACATATTTCAGCGAGGGAGAAGTTTTTTCTTTAATCGCGTAAGATTTTATCTTAAAATACAAGAACTTTTCGTGGTTCTTGTCAATTTTTGTTGGTTTTCATCTTATGAACTTATTTAAGTCAGCTCGATCTTTCTTCTTCAAAGCAAAAAGATTTTATCTTCAAATACAAGAACTTTTCGTGGTTTTGTTGATTTTCAGCAAATGAACATATTTCAGCGAGGGAGAAGTTTTTTCTTTAATAGCGTCAGATTTTATCTTAAAATACAAGAACTTTTCGTGGTTCTTGTCAATTTTTGTTGGTTTTCATCCAATGAACTTATTTCAGTCAGCTTGATCTTTCTTGTTGAAAGCAAAAAGATTTTATCTTCAAATACAAGAACTTTTCGTGGTTTTGTTGATTTTCAGCAAATGAACATATTTCAGCGAGCTAGAAGTTTTTTCTTCATTAGCGTAAGATTTTATCTTAAAATACAAGAACTTTTCGTGGTTCTTGTCAATTTTTGTTAGTTTTCATCTTATGAACTTATTTCAGTCAGCTCGATCTTTCTTCTTCAAAGCAAAAAGATTTTATCTTCAAATACAAGAACTTTTCGTGGTTTTGTTGATTTTCACCAAATGAACATATTTCAGCGAGGGAGAAGTTTTTTCTTTAACAGCGTCAGATTTTATCTTAAAATACAAGAACTTTTCGTGGTTCTTGTCAATTTTTGTTGGTTTTCATCCAATGAACTTATTTCAGTCAGCAAGATCTTTCTTCTTGAAAGCAAAAAGATTTTATCTTCAAATACAAGAACTTTTCGTGGTTTTGTTGATTTTCAGCAAATGAACATATTTCAGCGAGCGAGAAGTTTTTTCTTCAATAGCGTAAGATTTTATCTTAAAATACAAGAACTTTTCGTGGTTCTTGTCAATTTTTGTTAGTTTTCATCTTATGAACTTATTTCAGTCAGCTAGATCTTTCTTCTTCAAAGCAAAAAGATTTTATCTTCAAATACAAGAACTTTTCGTGGTTTTGTTGATTTTCAGCAAATGAACATATTTCAGCGAGCGAGAAGTTTTTTCTTTAATAGCGTCAGATTTTATCTTAAAATACAAGAACTTTTCGTGGTTCTTGTCAATTTTTGTTGGTTTTCATCCAATGAACTTATTTCAGTCAGCTGGATCTTTCTTCTTCAAAGCAAAAAGATTTTATCTTCAAATACAAGAACTTTTCGTGGTTTTGTTGATTTTCAGCAAATGAACATATTTCAGCGAGCGAGAAGTTTTTTCTTCAATGGCGTAAGATTTTATCTTAAAATACAAGAACTTTTCGTGGTTCTTGTCAATTTTTGTTAGTTTTCATCTTATGAACTTATTTCAGTCAGCTAGATCTTTCTTCTTCAAAGCAAAAAGATTTTATCTTCAAATACAAGAACTTTTCGAGATTTGTTGATTTTCAGCAAATGAACATATTTCAGCGAGGGAGAAGTTTTTTCTTGAAAAGCGTAAGATTTTATCTTAAAATACAAGAACTTTTCGTGGTTCTTGTCAATTTTTGTTGGTTTTCATCTTATGAACTTATTTCAGTCAGCTCGATCTTTCTTCTTCAAAGCAAAAAGATTTTATCTTCAAATACAAGAACTTTTCGTGGTTTTGTTGATTTTCAGCAAATGAACATATTTCAGCGAGGGAGAAGTTTTTTCTTTAATAGCGTCAGATTTTATCTTAAAATACAAGAACTTTTCGTGGTTCTTGTCAATTTTTGTTGGTTTTCATCCAATGAACTTATTTCAGTCAGCAAGATCTTTCTTCTTGAAAGCAAAAAGATTTTATCTTCAAATACAAGAACTTTTCGTGGTTTTGTTGATTTTCAGGAAATGAACATATTTCAGCGAGCGAGAAGTTTTTTCTTCAATAGCGTAAGATTTTATCTTAAAATACAAGAACTTTTCGTGGTTCTTGTCAATTTTTGTTAGTTTTCATCTTATGAACTTATTTCAGTCAGCTAGATCTTTCTTCTTCAAAGCAAAAATATTTTATCTTCAAATACAAGAACTTTTCGTGGTTTTGTTGATTTTCAGCAAATGAACATATTTCAGCGAGCGAGAAGTTTTTTCTTTAATAGCGTCAGATTTTATCTTAAAATACAAGAACTTTTCGTGGTTCGAATCAAATTTTGTTGGTTTTCATCTTATGAACTTATTTCAGTCAGCTAGATCTTTCTTCTGCAAAGCAAAAAGATTTTATCTTCAAATACAAGAACTTTTCGTGGTTTTGTTGATTTTCAGCAAATGAACATATTTCAGCGAGGGAGAAGTTTTTTCTTTAATCGCGTAAGATTTTATCTTAAAATACAAGAACTTTTCGTGGTTCTTGTCAATTTTTGTTGGTTTTCATCTTATGAACTTATTTAAGTCAGCTCGATCTTTCTTCTTCAAAGCAAAAAGATTTTATCTTCAAATACAAGAACTTTTCGTGGTTTTGTTGATTTTCAGCAAATGAACATATTTCAGCGAGGGAGAAGTTTTTTCTTTAATCGCGTAAGATTTTATCTTAAAATACAAGAACTTTTCGTGGTTCTTGTCAATTTTTGTTGGTTTTCATCTTATGAACTTATTTAAGTCAGCTCGATCTTTCTTCTTCAAAGCAAAAAGATTTTATCTTCAAATACAAGAACTTTTCGTGGTTTTGTTGATTTTCAGCAAATGAACATATTTCAGCGAGGGAGAAGTTTTTTCTTTAATAGTGTCAGATTTTATCTTAAAATACAAGAACTTTTCGCGGTTCTTGTCAATTTTTGTTGATTTTCATCCAATGAACTTATTTCAGTCAGCAAGATCTTTCTTCTTGAAAGCAAAAAGATTTTATCTTCAAATACAAGAACTTTTCGTGGTTTTGTTGATTTTCAGCAAATGAACATATTTCAGCGAGCTAGAAGTTTTTTTCTTCAATAGCGTAAGATTTTATCTTAAAATACAAGAACTTTTCGTGGTTCTTGTCAATTTTTGTTAGTTTTCATCTTATGAACTTATTTCAGTCAGCTAGATCTTTCTTCTTCAAAGCAAAAAGATTTTATCTTCAAATACAAGAACTTTTCGTGGTTTTGTTGATTTTCAGCAAATGAACATATTTCAGCGAGCGAGAAGTTTTTTCTTTAATCGCGTCAGATTTTATCTTAAAATACAAGAACTTTTCGTGGTTCTTGTCAATTTTTGTTGGTTTTCATCTTATGAACTTATTTAAGTCAGCTCGATCTTTCTTCTTCAAAGCAAAAAGATTTTATCTTCAAATACAAGAACTTTTCGTGGTTTTGTTGATTTTCAGCAAATGAACATATTTCAGCGAGGGAGAAGTTTTTTCTTTAATCGCGTAAGATTTTATCTTAAAATACAAGAACTTTTCGTGGTTCTTGTCAATTTTTGTTGGTTTTCATCTTATGAACTTATTTAAGTCAGCTCGATCTTTCTTCTTCAAAGCAAAAAGATTTTATCTTCAAATACAAGAACTTTTCGTGGTTTTGTTGATTTTCAGCAAATGAACATATTTCAGCGAGCTAGAAGTTTTTTCTTCAATAGCGTAAGATTTTATCTTAAAATACAAGAACTTTTCGTGGTTCTTGTCAATTTTTGTTAGTTTTCATCTTATGAACTTATTTCAGTCAGCTAGATCTTTCTTCTTCAAAGCAAAAAGATTTTATCTTCAAATACAAGAACTTTTCGTGGTTTTGTTGATTTTCAGCAAATGAACATATTTCAGCGAGCGAGAAGTTTTTTCTTTAATAGCGTCAGATTTTATCTTAAAATACAAGAACTTTTCGTGGTTCTTGTCAATTTTTGTTGGTTTTCATCCAATGAACTTATTTCAGTCAGCTGGATCTTTCTTCTTCAAAGCAAAAAGATTTTATCTTCAAATACAAGAACTTTTCGTGGTTTTGTTGATTTTCAGCAAATGAACATATTTCAGCGAGCGAGAAGTTTTTTCTTCAATGGCGTAAGATTTTATCTTAAAATACAAGAACTTTTCGTGGTTCTTGTCAATTTTTGTTAGTTTTCATCTTATGAACTTATTTCAGTCAGCTAGATCTTTCTTCTTCAAAGCAAAAAGATTTTATCTTCAAATACAAGAACTTTTCGAGATTTGTTGATTTTCAGCAAATGAACATATTTCAGCGAGGGAGAAGTTTTTTCTTGAAAAGCGTAAGATTTTATCTTAAAATACAAGAACTTTTCGTGGTTCTTGTCAATTTTTGTTGGTTTTCATCTTATGAACTTATTTCAGTCAGCTCGATCTTTCTTCTTCAAAGCAAAAAGATTTTATCTTCAAATACAAGAACTTTTCGTGGTTTTGTTGATTTTCAGCAAATGAACATATTTCAGCGAGGGAGAAGTTTTTTCTTTAATAGCGTCAGATTTTATCTTAAAATACAAGAACTTTTCGTGGTTCTTGTCAATTTTTGTTGGTTTTCATCCAATGAACTTATTTCAGTCAGCAAGATCTTTCTTCTTGAAAGCAAAAAGATTTTATCTTCAAATACAAGAACTTTTCGTGGTTTTGTTGATTTTCAGGAAATGAACATATTTCAGCGAGCGAGAAGTTTTTTCTTCAATAGCGTAAGATTTTATCTTAAAATACAAGAACTTTTCGTGGTTCTTGTCAATTTTTGTTAGTTTTCATCTTATGAACTTATTTCAGTCAGCTAGATCTTTCTTCTTCAAAGCAAAAATATTTTATCTTCAAATACAAGAACTTTTCTTGGTTTTGTTGATTTTCAGCAAATGAACATATTTCAGCGAGCGAGAAGTTTTTTCTTTAATAGCGTCAGATTTTATCTTAAAATACAAGAACTTTTCGTGGTTCGAATCAAATTTTGTTGGTTTTCATCTTATGAACTTATTTCAGTCAGCTAGATCTTTCTTCTGCAAAGCAAAAAGATTTTATCTTCAAATACAAGAACTTTTCGTGGTTTTGTTGATTTTCAGCAAATGAACATATTTCAGCGAGGGAGAAGTTTTTTCTTTAATCGCGTAAGATTTTATCTTAAAATACAAGAACTTTTCGTGGTTCTTGTCAATTTTTGTTGGTTTTCATCTTATGAACTTATTTAAGTCAGCTCGATCTTTCTTCTTCAAAGCAAAAAGATTTTATCTTCAAATACAAGAACTTTTCGTGGTTTTGTTGATTTTCAGCAAATGAACATATTTCAGCGAGGGAGAAGTTTTTTCTTTAATCGCGTAAGATTTTATCTTAAAATACAAGAACTTTTCGTGGTTCTTGTCAATTTTTGTTGGTTTTCATCTTATGAACTTATTTAAGTCAGCTCGATCTTTCTTCTTCAAAGCAAAAAGATTTTATCTTCAAATACAAGAACTTTTCGTGGTTTTGTTGATTTTCAGCAAATGAACATATTTCAGCGAGGGAGAAGTTTTTTCTTTAATAGTGTCAGATTTTATCTTAAAATACAAGAACTTTTCGCGGTTCTTGTCAATTTTTGTTGATTTTCATCCAATGAACTTATTTCAGTCAGCAAGATCTTTCTTCTTGAAAGCAAAAAGATTTTATCTTCAAATACAAGAACTTTTCGTGGTTTTGTTGATTTTCAGCAAATGAACATATTTCAGCGAGCTAGAAGTTTTTTTCTTCAATAGCGTAAGATTTTATCTTAAAATACAAGAACTTTTCGTGGTTCTTGTCAATTTTTGTTAGTTTTCATCTTATGAACTTATTTCAGTCAGCTAGATCTTTCTTCTTCAAAGCAAAAAGATTTTATCTTCAAATACAAGAACTTTTCGTGGTTTTGTTGATTTTCAGCAAATGAACATATTTCAGCGAGCGAGAAGTTTTTTCTTTAATCGCGTAAGATTTTATCTTAAAATACAAGAACTTTTCGTGGTTCTTGTCAATTTTTGTTGGTTTTCATCTTATGAACTTATTTAAGTCAGCTCGATCTTTCTTCTTCAAAGCAAAAAGATTTTATCTTCAAATACAAGAACTTTTCGTGGTTTTGTTGATTTTCAGCAAATGAACATATTTCAGCGAGGGAGAAGTTTTTTCTTTAATCGCGTAAGATTTTATCTTAAAATACAAGAACTTTTCGTGGTTCTTGTCAATTTTTGTTGGTTTTCATCTTATGAACTTATTTAAGTCAGCTCGATCTTTCTTCTTCAAAGCAAAAAGATTTTATCTTCAAATACAAGAACTTTTCGTGGTTTTGTTGATTTTCAGCAAATGAACATATTTCAGCGAGGGAGAAGTTTTTTCTTTAATAGCGTCAGATTTTATCTTAAAATACAAGAACTTTTCGTGGTTCTTGTCAATTTTTGTTGGTTTTCATCCAATGAACTTATTTCAGTCAGCTAGATCTTTCTTGTTGAAAGCAAAAAGATTTTATCTTCAAATACAAGAACTTTTCGTGGTTTTGTTGATTTTCAGCAAATGAACATATTTCAGCGAGCTAGAAGTTTTTTCTTCATTAGCGTAAGATTTTATCTTAAAATACAAGAACTTTTCGTGGTTCTTGTCAATTTTTGTTATTTTTCATCTTATGAACTTATTTCAGTCAGCTAGATCTTTCTTCTTCATAGCAAAAAGATTTTATCTTCAAATACAAGAACTTTTCGTGGTTTTGTTGATTTTCAGCAAATGAACATATTTCAGCGAGGGAGAAGTTTTTTCTTGAAAAGCGTAAGATTTTATCTTAAAATACAAGAACTTTTCGTGGTTCTTGTCAATTTTTGTTGGTTTTCATCTTATGAACTTATTTCAGTCAGCTCGATCTTTCTTCTTCAAAGCAAAAAGATTTTATCTTCAAATACAAGAACTTTTCGTGGTTTTGTTGATTTTCAGCAAATGAACATATTTCAGCGAGGGAGAAGTTTTTTCTTTAATAGCGTCAGATTTTATCTTAAAATACAAGAACTTTTCGTGGTTCTTGTCAATTTTTGTTGGTTTTCATCCAATGAACTTATTTCAGTCAGCAAGATCTTTCTTCTTGAAAGCAAAAAGATTTTATCTTCAAATACAAGAACTTTTCGTGGTTTTGTTGATTTTCAGCAAATGAACATATTTCAGCGAGCTAGAAGTTTTTTCTTCAATAGCGTAAGATTTTATCTTAAAATACAAGAACTTTTCGTGGTTCTTGTCAATTTTTGTTAGTTTTCATCTTATGAACTTATTTCAGTCAGCTAGATCTTTCTTCTTCAAAGCAAAAAGATTTTATCTTCAAATACAAGAACTTTTCGTGGTTTTGTTGATTTTCAGCAAATGAACATATTTCAGCGAGCGAGAAGTTTTTTCTTTAATCGCGTAAGATTTTATCTTAAAATACAAGAACTTTTCGTGGTTCTTGTCAATTTTTGTTGGTTTTCATCTTATGAACTTATTTAAGTCAGCTCGATCTTTCTTCTTCAAAGCAAAAAGATTTTATCTTCAAATACAAGAACTTTTCGTGGTTTTGTTGATTTTCAGCAAATGAACATATTTCAGCGAGGGAGAAGTTTTTTCTTTAATCGCGTAAGATTTTATCTTAAAATACAAGAACTTTTCGTGGTTCTTGTCAATTTTTGTTGGTTTTCATCTTATGAACTTATTTAAGTCAGCTCGATCTTTCTTCTTCAAAGCAAAAAGATTTTATCTTCAAATACAAGAACTTTTCGTGGTTTTGTTGATTTTCAGCAAATGAACATATTTCAGCGAGGGAGAAGTTTTTTCTTTAATAGCGTCAGATTTTATCTTAAAATACAAGAACTTTTCGTGGTTCTTGTCAATTTTTGTTGGTTTTCATCCAATGAACTTATTTCAGTCAGCTTGATCTTTCTTGTTGAAAGCAAAAAGATTTTATCTTCAAATACAAGAACTTTTCGTGGTTTTGTTGATTTTCAGCAAATGAACATATTTCAGCGAGCTAGAAGTTTTTTCTTCATTAGCGTAAGATTTTATCTTAAAATACAAGAACTTTTCGTGGTTCTTGTCAATTTTTGTTATTTTTCATCTTATGAACTTATTTCAGTCAGCTAGATCTTTCTTCTTCATAGCAAAAAGATTTTATCTTCAAATACAAGAACTTTTCGTGGTTTTGTTGATTTTCAGCAAATGAACATATTTCAGCGAGGGAGAAGTTTTTTCTTGAAAAGCGTAAGATTTTATCTTAAAATACAAGAACTTTTCGTGGTTCTTGTCAATTTTTGTTGGTTTTCATCTTATGAACTTATTTCAGTCAGCTCGATCTTTCTTCTTCAAAGCAAAAAGATTTTATCTTCAAATACAAGAACTTTTCGTGGTTTTGTTGATTTTCAGCAAATGAACATATTTCAGCGAGGGAGAAGTTTTTTCTTTAATAGCGTCAGATTTTATCTTAAAATACAAGAACTTTTCGTGGTTCTTGTCAATTTTTGTTGGTTTTCATCCAATGAACTTATTTCAGTCAGCAAGATCTTTCTTCTTGAAAGCAAAAAGATTTTATCTTCAAATACAAGAACTTTTCGTGGTTTTGTTGATTTTCAGCAAATGAACATATTTCAGCGAGCTAGAAGTTTTTTCTTCAATAGCGTAAGATTTTATCTTAAAATACAAGAACTTTTCGTGGTTCTTGTCAATTTTTGTTAGTTTTCATCTTATGAACTTATTTCAGTCAGCTAGATCTTTCTTCTTCAAAGCAAAAAGATTTTATCTTCAAATACAAGAACTTTTCGTGGTTTTGTTGATTTTCAGCAAATGAACATATTTCAGCGAGGGAGAAGTTTTTTCTTGAAAAGCGTAAGATTTTATCTTAAAATACAAGAACTTTTCGTGGTTCTTGTCAATTTTTGTTGGTTTTCATCTTATGAACTTATTTCAGTCAGCTCGATCTTTCTTCTTCAAAGCAAAAAGATTTTATCTTCAACTACAAGAACTTTTCGTGGTTTTGTTGATTTTCAGCAAATGAACATATTTCAGCGAGGGAGAAGTTTTTTCTTTAATAGCGTCAGATTTTATCTTAAAATACAAGAACTTTTCGTGGTTCTTGTCAATTTTTGTTGGTTTTCATCCAATGAACTTATTTCAGTCAGCAAGATCTTTCTTCTTGAAAGCAAAAAGATTTTATCTTCAAATACAAGAACTTTTCGTGGTTTTGTTGATTTTCAGCAAATGAACATATTTCAGCGAGCGAGAAGTTTTTTCTTCAATAGCGTAAGATTTTATCTTAAAATACAAGAACTTTTCGTGGTTCTTGTCAATTTTTGTTAGTTTTCATCTTATGAACTTATTTCAGTCAGCTAGATCTTTCTTCTTCAAAGCAAAAATATTTTATCTTCAAATACAAGAACTTTTCGTGGTTTTGTTGATTTTCAGCAAATGAACATATTTCAGCGAGCGAGAAGTTTTTTCTTTAATAGCGTCAGATTTTATCTTAAAATACAAGAACTTTTCGTGGTTCGAATCAAATTTTGTTGGTTTTCATCTTATGAACTTATTTCAGTCAGCTGGATCTTTCTTCTGCAAAGCAAAAAGATTTTATCTTCAAATACAAGAACTTTTCGTGGTTTTGTTGATTTTCAGCAAATGAACAAATTTCAGCGAGGGAGAAGTTTTTTCTTTAATAGTGTCAGATTTTATCTTAAAATACAAGAACTTTTCGCGGTTCTTGTCAATTTTTGTTGATTTTCATCCAATGAACTTATTTCAGTCAGCAAGATCTTTCTTCTTGAAAGCAAAAAGATTTTATCTTCAAACACAAGAACTTTTCGTGGTTTTGTTGATTTTCAGCAAATGAACATATTTCAGCGAGCTAGAAGTTTTTTCTTCAATAGCGTAAGATTTTATCTTAAAATACAAGAACTTTTCGTGGTTCTTGTCAATTTTTGTTAGTTTTCATCTTATGAACTTATTTCAGTCAGCTAGATCTTTCTTCTTCAAAGCAAAAAGATTTTATCTTCAAATACAAGAACTTTTCGTGGTTTTGTTGATTTTCAGCAAATGAACATATTTCAGCGAGCGAGAAGTTTTTTCTTTAATCGCGTAAGATTTTATCTTAAAATACAAGAACTTTTCGTGGTTCTTGTCAATTTTTGTTGGTTTTCATCTTATGAACTTATTTAAGTCAGCTCGATCTTTCTTCTTCAAAGCAAAAAGATTTTATCTTCAAATACAAGAACTTTTCGTGGTTTTGTTGATTTTCAGCAAATGAACATATTTCAGCGAGGGAGAAGTTTTTTCTTTAATCGCGTAAGATTTTATCTTAAAATACAAGAACTTTTCGTGGTTCTTGTCAATTTTTGTTGGTTTTCATCTTATGAACTTATTTAAGTCAGCTCGATCTTTCTTCTTCAAAGCAAAAAGATTTTATCTTCAAATACAAGAACTTTTCGTGGTTTTGTTGATTTTCAGCAAATGAACATATTTCAGCGAGGGAGAAGTTTTTTCTTTAATAGCGTCAGATTTTATCTTAAAATACAAGAACTTTTCGTGGTTCTTGTCAATTTTTGTTGGTTTTCATCCAATGAACTTATTTCAGTCAGCTTGATCTTTCTTGTTGAAAGCAAAAAGATTTTATCTTCAAATACAAGAACTTTTCGTGGTTTTGTTGATTTTCAGCAAATGAACATATTTCAGCGAGCTAGAAGTTTTTTCTTCATTAGCGTAAGATTTTATCTTAAAATACAAGAACTTTTCGTGGTTCTTGTCAATTTTTGTTATTTTTCATCTTATGAACTTATTTCAGTCAGCTGGATCTTTCTTCTTCATAGCAAAAAGATTTTATCTTCAAATACAAGAACTTTTCGTGGTTTTGTTGATTTTCAGCAAATGAACATATTTCAGCGAGGGAGAAGTTTTTTCTTGAAAAGCGTAAGATTTTATCTTAAAATACAAGAACTTTTCGTGGTTCTTGTCAATTTTTGTTGGTTTTCATCTTATGAACTTATTTCAGTCAGCAAGATCTTTCTTCTTGAAAGCAAAAAGATTTTATCTTCAAATACAAGAACTTTTCGTGGTTTTGTTGATTTTCAGCAAATGAACATATTTCAGCGAGCTAGAAGTTTTTTCTTCAATAGCGTAAGATTTTATCTTAAAATACAAGAACTTTTCGTGGTTCTTGTCAATTTTTGTTAGTTTTCATCTTATGAACTTATTTCAGTCAGCTAGATCTTTCTTCTTCAAAGCAAAAAGATTTTATCTTCAAATACAAGAACTTTTCGTGGTTTTGTTGATTTTCAGCAAATGAACATATTTCAGCGAGCTAGAAGTTTTTTCTTCATTAGCGTAAGATTTTATCTTAAAATACAAGAACTTTTCGTGGTTCTTGTCAATTTTTGTTAGTTTTCATCTTATGAACTTATTTCAGTCAGCTAGATCTTTCTTCTTCAAAGCAAAAAGATTTTATCTTCAAATACAAGAACTTTTCGTGGTTTTGTTGATTTTCAGCAAATGAACATATTTCAGCGAGGGAGAAGTTTTTTCTTGAAAAGCGTAAGATTTTATCTTAAAATACAAGAACTTTTCGTGGTTCTTGTCAATTTTTGTTGGTTTTCATCTTATGAACTTATTTCAGTCAGCTCGATCTTTCTTCTTCAAAGCAAAAAGATTTTATCTTAAACTACAAGAACTTTTCGTGGTTTTGTTGATTTTCAGCAAATGAACATATTTCAGCGAGGGAGAAGTTTTTTCTTTAATAGCGTCAGATTTTATCTTAAAATACAAGAACTTTTCGTGGTTCTTGTCAATTTTTGTTGGTTTTCATCCAATGAACTTATTTCAGTCAGCAAGATCTTTCTTCTTGAAAGCAAAAAGATTTTATCTTCAAATACAAGAACTTTTCGTGGTTTTGTTGATTTTCAGCAAATGAACATATTTCAGCGAGCTAGAAGTTTTTTCTTCAATAGCGTAAGATTTTATCTTAAAATACAAGAACTTTTCGTGGTTCTTGTCAATTTTTGTTAGTTTTCATCTTATGAACTTATTTCAGTCAGCTAGATCTTTCTTCTTCAAAGCAAAAAGATTTTATCTTCAAATACAAGAACTTTTCGTGGTTTTGTTGATTTTCAGCAAATGAACATATTTCAGCGAGCGAGAAGTTTTTTCTTTAATAGCGTCAGATTTTATCTTAAAATACAAGAACTTTTCGTGGTTCGAATCAAATTTTGTTGGTTTTCATCTTATGAACTTATTTCAGTCAGCTAGATCTTTCTTCTGCAAAGCAAAAAGATTTTATCTTCAAATACAAGAACTTTTCGTGGTTTTGTTGATTTTCAGCAAATGAACATATTTCAGCGAGGGAGAAGTTTTTTCTTTAATCGCGTAAGATTTTATCTTAAAATACAAGAACTTTTCGTGGTTCTTGTCAATTTTTGTTGGTTTTCATCTTATGAACTTATTTAAGTCAGCTCGATCTTTCTTCTTCAAAGCAAAAAGATTTTATCTTCAAACACAAGAACTTTTCGTGGTTTTGTTGATTTTCAGCAAATGAACATATTTCAGCGAGGGAGAAGTTTTTTCTTTAATAGCGTCAGATTTTATCTTAAAATACAAGAACTTTTCGTGGTTCTTGTCAATTTTTGTTGGTTTTCATCCAATGAACTTATTTCAGTCAGCTAGATCTTTATTGTTGAAAGCAAAAAGATTTTATCTTCAAATACAAGAACTTTTCGTGGTTTTGTTGATTTTCAGCAAATGAACATATTTCAGCAAGCTAGAAGTTTTTTCTTCATTAGCGTAAGATTTTATCTTAAAATACAAGAACTTTTCGTGGTTCTTGTCAATTTTTGTTAGTTTTCATCTTATGAACTTATTTCAGTCAGCTAGATCTTTCTTCTTCAAAGCAAAAAGATTTTATCTTCAAATACAAGAACTTTTCCTGCTTTTGTTGATTTTCAGCAAATGAACATATTTCAGCGAGGGAGAAGTTTTTTCTTTAATCGCGTAAGATTTTATCTTAAAATACAAGAACTTTTCGTGGTTCTTGTCAATTTTTGTTGGTTTTCATCTTATGAACTTATTTAAGTCAGCTCGATCTTTCTTCTTCAAAGCAAAAAGATTTTATCTTCAAATACAAGAACTTTTCGTGGTTTTGTTGATTTTCAGCAAATGAACATATTTCAGCGAGGGAGAAGTTTTTTCTTTAATAGTGTCAGATTTTATCTTAAAATACAAGAACTTTTCGTGGTTCTTGTCAATTTTTGTTGGTTTTCATCCAATGAACTTATTTCAGTCAGCAAGATCTTTCTTCTTGAAAGCAAAAAGATTTTATCTTCAAATACAAGAACTTTTCGTGGTTTCGTTGATTTTCAGCAAATGAACATATTTCAGCGAGCTAGAAGTTTTTTCTTCAATAGCGTAAGATTTTATCTTAAAATACAAGAACTTTTCGTGGTTCTTGTCAATTTTTGTTAGTTTTCATCTTATGAACTTATTTCAGTCAGCTAGATCTTTCTTCTTCAAAGCAAAAAGATTTTATCTTCAAATACAAGAACTTTTCGTGGTTTTGTTGATTTTCAGCAAATGAACATATTTCAGCGAGCTAGAAGTTTTTTCTTCATTAGCGTAAGATTTTATCTTAAAATACAAGAACTTTTCGTGGTTCTTGTCAATTTTTGTTAGTTTTCATCTTATGAACTTATTTCAGTCAGCTAGATCTTTCTTCTTCAAAGCAAAAAGATTTTATCTTCAAATACAAGAACTTTTCGAGATTTGTTGATTTTCAGCAAATGAACATATTTCAGCGAGGGAGAAGTTTTTTCTTGAAAAGCGTAAGATTTTATCTTAAAATACAAGAACTTTTCGTGGTTCTTGTCAATTTTTGTTGGTTTTCATCTTATGAACTTATTTCAGTCAGCTCGATCTTTCTTCTTCAAAGCAAAAAGATTTTATCTTCAACTACAAGAACTTTTCGTGGTTTTGTTGATTTTCAGCAAATGAACATATTTCAGCGAGGGAGAAGTTTTTTCTTTAATAGCGTCAGATTTTATCTTAAAATACAAGAACTTTTCGTGGTTCTTGTCAATTTTTGTTGGTTTTCATCCAATGAACTTATTTCAGTCAGCAAGATCTTTCTTCTTGAAAGCAAAAAGATTTTATCTTCAAATACAAGAACTTTTCGTGGTTTTGTTGATTTTCAGCAAATGAACATATTTCAGCGAGCTAGAAGTTTTTTCTTCAATAGCGTAAGATTTTATCTTAAAATACAAGAACTTTTCGTGGTTCTTGTCAATTTTTGTTAGTTTTCATCTTATGAACTTATTTCAGTCAGCTAGATCTTTCTTCTTCAAAGCAAAAATATTTTATCTTCAAATACAAGAACTTTTCGTGGTTTTGTTGATTTTCAGCAAATGAACATATTTCAGCGAGCGAGAAGTTTTTTCTTTAATAGCGTCAGATTTTATCTTAAAATACAAGAACTTTTCGTGGTTCGAATCAAATTTTGTTGGTTTTCATCTTATGAACTTATTTCAGTCAGCTAGATCTTTCTTCTGCAAAGCAAAAAGATTTTATCTTCAAATACAAGAACTTTTCGTGGTTTTGTTGATTTTCAGCAAATGAACATATTTCAGCGAGGGAGAAGTTTTTTCTTTAATCGCGTAAGATTTTATCTTAAAATACAAGAACTTTTCGTGGTTCTTGTCAATTTTTGTTGGTTTTCATCTTATGAACTTATTTAAGTCAGCTCGATCTTTCTTCTTCAAAGCAAAAAGATTTTATCTTCAAATACAAGAACTTTTCGTGGTTTTGTTGATTTTCAGCAAATGAACATATTTCAGCGAGGGAGAAGTTTTTTCTTTAATAGCGTCAGATTTTATCTTAAAATACAAGAACTTTTCGTGGTTCTTGTCAATTTTTGTTGGTTTTCATCCAATGAACTTATTTCAGTCAGCTAGATCTTTCTTCTTCAAAGCAAAAAGATTTTATCTTCAAATACAAGAACTTTTCGTGGTTTTGTTGATTTTCAGCAAATGAACATATTTCAGCGAGCTAGAAGTTTTTTCTTCATTAGCGTAAGATTTTATCTTAAAATACAAGAACTTTTCGTGGTTCTTGTCAATTTTTGTTAGTTTTCATCTTATGAACTTATTTAAGTCAGCTCGATCTTTCTTCTTCAAAGCAAAAAGATTTTATCTTCAAATACAAGAACTTGTCGTGCTTTTGTTGATTTTCAGCAAATGAACATATTTCAGCGAGGGAGAAGTTTTTTCTTTAATCGCGTAAGATTTTATCTTAAAATACAAGAACTTTTCGTGGTTCTTGTCAATTTTTGTTGGTTTTCATCTTATGAACTTATTTAAGTCAGCTCGATCTTTCTTCTTCAAAGCAAAAAGATTTTATCTTCAAATACAAGAACTTTTCGTGGTTTTGTTGATTTTCAGCAAATGAACATATTTCAGCGAGGGAGAAGTTTTTTCTTTAATAGTGTCAGATTTTATCTTAAAATACAAGAACTTTTCGTGGTTCTTGTCAATTTTTGTTGGTTTTCATCCAATGAACTTATTTCAGTCAGCAAGATCTTTCTTCTTGAAAGCAAAAGGATTTTATCTTCAAATACAAGAACTTTTCGTGGTTTCGTTGATTTTCAGCAAATGAACATATTTCAGCGAGCTCGAAGTTTTTTCTTCAATAGCGTAAGATTTTATCTTAAAATACAAGAACTTTTCGTGGTTCTTGTCAATTTTTGTTAGTTTTCATCTTATGAACTTATTTCAGTCAGCTAGATCTTTCTTCTTCAAAGCAAAAAGATTTTATCTTCAAATACAAGAACTTTTCGTGGTTTTGTTGATTTTCAGCAAATGAACATATTTCAGCGAGCGAGAAGTTTTTTCTTTAATAGCGTCAGATTTTATCTTAAAATACAAGAACTTTTCGTGGTTCGAATCAAATTTTGTTGGTTTTCATCTTATGAACTTATTTCAGTCAGCTCGATCTTTCTTCTGCAAAGCAAAAAGATTTTATCTTCAAATACAAGAACTTTTCGTGGTTTTGTTGATTTTCAGCAAATGAACATATTTCAGCGAGGGAGAAGTTTTTTCTTTAATCGCGTAAGATTTTATCTTAAAATACAAGAACTTTTCGTGGTTCTTGTCAATTTTTGTTGGTTTTCATCTTATGAACTTATTTAAGTCAGCTCGATCTTTCTTCTTCAAAGCAAAAAGATTTTATCTTCAAATACAAGAACTTTTCGTGGTTTTGTTGATTTTCAGCAAATGAACATATTTCAGCGAGGGAGAAGTTTTTTCTTTAATAGCGTCAGATTTTATCTTAAAATACAAGAACTTTTCGTGGTTCTTGTCAATTTTTGTTAGTTTTCATCTTATGAACTTATTTCAGTCAGCTAGATCTTTCTTCTTCATAGCAAAAAGATTTTATCTTCAAATACAAGAACTTTTCGTGGTTTTGTTGATTTTCAGCAAATGAACATATTTCAGCGAGGGAGAAGTTTTTTCTTGAAAAGCGTAAGATTTTATCTTAAAATACAAGAACTTTTCGTGGTTCTTGTCAATTTTTGTTGGTTTTCATCTTATGAACTTATTTCAGTCAGCTCGATCTTTCTTCTTCAAAGCAAAAAGATTTTATCTTCAAATACAAGAACTTTTCGTGGTTTTGTTGATTTTCAGCAAATGAACATATTTCAGCGAGGGAGAAGTTTTTTCTTTAATAGCGTCAGATTTTATCTTAAAATACAAGAACTTTTCGTGGTTCTTGTCAATTTTTGTTGGTTTTCATCCAATGAACTTATTTCAGTCAGCAAGATCTTTCTTCTTGAAAGCAAAAAGATTTTATCTTCAAATACAAGAACTTTTCGTGGTTTTGTTGATTTTCAGCAAATGAACATATTTCAGCGAGCTAGAAGTTTTTTCTTCAATAGCGTAAGATTTTATCTTAAAATACAAGAACTTTTCGTGGTTCTTGTCAATTTTTGTTAGTTTTCATCTTATGAACTTATTTCAGTCAGCTAGATCTTTCTTCTTCAAAGCAAAAAGATTTTATCTTCAAATACAAGAACTTTTCGTGGTTTTGTTGATTTTCAGCAAATGAACATATTTCAGCGAGCGAGAAGTTTTTTCTTTAATAGCGTCAGATTTTATCTTAAAATACAAGAACTTTTCGTGGTTCGAATCAAATTTTGTTGGTTTTCATCTTATGAACTTATTTCAGTCAGCTCGATCTTTCTTCTGCAAAGCAAAAAGATTTTATCTTCAAATACAAGAACTTTTCGTGGTTTTGTTGATTTTCAGCAAATGAACATATTTCAGCGAGGGAGAAGTTTTTTCTTTAATCGCGTAAGATTTTATCTTAAAATACAAGAACTTTTCGTGGTTCTTGTCAATTTTTGTTGGTTTTCATCTTATGAACTTATTTAAGTCAGCTCGATCTTTCTTCTTCAAAGCAAAAAGATTTTATCTTCAAATACAAGAACTTTTCGTGGTTTTGTTGATTTTCAGCAAATGAACATATTTCAGCGAGGGAGAAGTTTTTTCTTTAATAGCGTCAGATTTTATCTTAAAATACAAGAACTTTTCGTGGTTCTTGTCAATTTTTGTTAGTTTTCATCTTATGAACTTATTTCAGTCAGCTAGATCTTTCTTCTTCATAGCAAAAAGATTTTATCTTCAAATACAAGAACTTTTCGTGGTTTTGTTGATTTTCAGCAAATGAACATATTTCAGCGAGGGAGAAGTTTTTTCTTGAAAAGCGTAAGATTTTATCTTAAAATACAAGAACTTTTCGTGGTTCTTGTCAATTTTTGTTGGTTTTCATCTTATGAACTTATTTCAGTCAGCTCGATCTTTCTTCTTCAAAGCAAAAAGATTTTATCTTCAAATACAAGAACTTTTCGTGGTTTTGTTGATTTTCAGCAAATGAACATATTTCAGCGAGGGAGAAGTTTTTTCTTTAATAGCGTCAGATTTTATCTTAAAATACAAGAACTTTTCGTGGTTCTTGTCAATTTTTGTTGGTTTTCATCCAATGAACTTATTTCAGTCAGCAAGATCTTTCTTCTTGAAAGCAAAAAGATTTTATCTTCAAATACAAGAACTTTTCGTGGTTTTGTTGATTTTCAGCAAATGAACATATTTCAGCGAGCTAGAAGTTTTTTCTTCAATAGCGTAAGATTTTATCTTAAAATACAAGAACTTTTCGTGGTTCTTGTCAATTTTTGTTAGTTTTCATCTTATGAACTTATTTCAGTCAGCTAGATCTTTCTTCTTCAAAGCAAAAAGATTTTATCTTCAAATACAAGAACTTTTCGTGGTTCTTGTCAATTTTTGTTGGTTTTCATCTTATGAACTTATTTCAGTCAGCTCGATCTTTCTTCTTCAAAGCAAAAAGATTTTATCTTCAACTACAAGAACTTTTCGTGGTTTTGTTGATTTTCAGCAAATGAACATATTTCAGCGAGGGAGAAGTTTTTTCTTTAATAGCGTCAGATTTTATCTTAAAATACAAGAACTTTTCGTGGTTCTTGTCAATTTTTGTTGGTTTTCATCCAATGAACTTATTTCAGTCAGCAAGATCTTTCTTCTTGAAAGCAAAAAGATTTTATCTTCAAATACAAGAACTTTTCGTGGTTTTGTTGATTTTCAGCAAATGAACATATTTCAGCGAGCGAGAAGTTTTTTCTTCAATAGCGTAAGATTTTATCTTAAAATACAAGAACTTTTCGTGGTTCTTGTCAATTTTTGTTAGTTTTCATCTTATGAACTTATTTCAGTCAGCTAGATCTTTCTTCTTCAAAGCAAAAATATTTTATCTTCAAATACAAGAACTTTTCGTGGTTTTGTTGATTTTCAGCAAATGAACATATTTCAGCGAGCGAGAAGTTTTTTCTTTAATAGCGTCAGATTTTATCTTAAAATACAAGAACTTTTCGTGGTTCGAATCAAATTTTGTTGGTTTTCATCTTATGAACTTATTTCAGTCAGCTAGATCTTTCTTCTGCAAAGCAAAAAGATTTTATCTTCAAATACAAGAACTTTTCGTGGTTTTGTTGATTTTCAGCAAATGAACATATTTCAGCGAGGGAGAAGTTTTTTCTTTAATCGCGTAAGATTTTATCTTAAAATACAAGAACTTTTCGTGGTTCTTGTCAATTTTTGTTGGTTTTCATCTTATGAACTTATTTAAGTCAGCTCGATCTTTCTTCTTCAAAGCAAAAAGATTTTATCTTCAAATACAAGAACTTTTCGTGGTTTTGTTGATTTTCAGCAAATGAACATATTTCAGCGAGGGAGAAGTTTTTTCTTTAATAGCGTCAGATTTTATCTTAAAATACAAGAACTTTTCGTGGTTCTTGTCAATTTTTGTTGGTTTTCATCCAATGAACTTATTTCAGTCAGCTAGATCTTTATTGTTGAAAGCAAAAAGATTTTATCTTCAAATACAAGAACTTTTCGTTGTTTTTGTTGATTTTCAGCAAATGAACATATTTCAGCGAGCTAGAAGTTTTTTCTTCATTAGCGTCAGATTTTATCTTAAAATACAAGAACTTTTCGTGGTTCTTGTCAATTTTTGTTAGTTTTCATCTTATGAACTTATTTCAGTCAGCTAGATCTTTCTTCTTCAAAGCAAAAAGATTTTATCTTCAAATACAAGAACTTTTCGTGGTTTTGTTGATTTTCAGCAAATGAACATATTTCAGCGAGGGAGAAGTTTTTTCTTGAAAAGCGTAAGATTTTATCTTAAAATACAAGAACTTTTCGTGGTTCTTGTCAATTTTTGTTGGTTTTCATCTTATGAACCTATTTCAGTCAGCTCGATCTTTCTTCTTCAAAGCAAAAAGATTTTATCTTCAAATACAAGAACTTTTCGTGGTTTTGTTGATTTTCAGCAAATGAACATATTTCAGCGAGGGAGAAGTTTTTTCTTTAAAAGCGTCAGATTTTATCTTAAAATACAAGAACTTTTCGTGGTTCTTGTCAATTTTTGTTGGTTTTCATCTTATGAACTTATTTCAGTCAGCTCGATCTTTCTTCTTGAAAGCAAAAATATTTTATCTTCAAATACAAGAACTTTTCGTGGTTCTTGTCAATTTTTGTTGGTTTTCATCTGATGAACTTATTTCATTCAGCTCGATCTTTCTTCTTCAAAGCAAAAAGATTGTATCTTCAAATACAAGAACTTTTCGTGATTTAGTTGATTTTCAGCAAATGAACATATTTCAGTGAGTGAGAAGTTTTTTCTTTAATAGCGTCAGATTTTATCTTAAAATACAAAAACTTTTTGTGGTTCTTGTCAATTTTTGTTGATTGTCATCAAATGAACTTACTTCAGTCAGCGAGATCTTTCTTCTTTAAAGCAAATGATTTTATCTTCAAATACAAGAACTTTTCGTGGTTTTGTTGATTTTCAGCAAATGAACATATTTCAGCGAGGGAGAAGTTTTTTCTTTAATAGCGTCAGATTTTATCTTAAAATACAAGAACTTTTCGTGGTTCTTGTCAATTTTTGTTGGTTTTCATCCAATGAACTTATTTCAGTCAGCAAGATCTTTCTTCTTGAAAGCAAAAAGATTTTATCTTCAAATACAAGAACTTTTCGTGGTTTTGTTGATTTTCAGCAAATGAACATATTTCAGCGAGCTAGAAGTTTTTTCTTCAATAGCGTAAGATTTTATCTTAAAATACAAGAACGTTTCGTGGTTCTTGTCAATTTTTGTTAGTTTTCATCTTATGAACTTATTTCAGTCAGCTAGATCTTTCTTCTTCAAAGCAAAAAGATTTTATCTTCAAATACAAGAACTTTTCGTGGTTTTGTTGATTTTCAGCAAATGAACATATTTCAGCGAGCGAGAAGTTTTTTCTTTAATAGCGTCAGATTTTATCTTAAAATACAAGAACTTTTCGTGGTTCTAATCAAATTTTGTTGGTTTTCATCTTATGAACTTATTTCAGTCAGCTGGATCTTTCTTCTGCAAAGCAAAAAGATTTTATCTTCAAATACAAGAACTTTTCGTGGTTTTGTTGATTTTCAGCAAATGAACATATTTCAGCGAGGGAGAAGTTTTTTCTTTAATCGCGTAAGATTTTATCTTAAAATACAAGAAATTTTCGTGGTTCTTGTCAATTTTTGTTGGTTTTCATCTTATGAACTTATTTCAGTCAGCTCGATCTTTCTTCTTCAAAGCAAAAAGATTTTATCTTCAAATACAAGAACTTTTCGTGGTTTTGTTGATTTTCAGCAAATGAACATATTTCAGCGAGGGAGAAGTTTTTTCTTTAATAGCGTCAGATTTTATCTTAAAATACAAGAACTTTTCGTGGTTCTTGTCAATTTTTGTTGGTTTTCATCCAATGAACTTATTTCAGTCAGCTAGATCTTTCTTGTTGAAAGCAAAAAGATTTTATCTTCAAATACAAGAACTTTTCGTGGTTTTGTTGATTTTCAGCAAATGAACATATTTCAGCGAGCTGGAAGTTTTTTCTTCATTAGCGTAAGATTTTATCTTAAAATACAAGAACTTTTCGTGGTTCTTGTCAATTTTTGTTAGTTTTCATCTTATGAACTTATTTCAGTCAGCTAGATCTTTCTTCTTCAAAGCAAAAAGATTTTATCTTGAAATACAAGAACTTTTCGTGGTTTTGTTGATTTTCAGCAAATGAACATATTTCAGCGAGGGAGAAGTTTTTTCTTGAAAAGCGTAAGATTTTATCTTAAAATACAAGAACTTTTCGTGGTTCTTGTCAATTTTTGTTGGTTTTCATCTTATGAACTTATTTCAGTCAGCTCGATCTTTCTTCTTCAAAGCAAAAAGATTTTATCTTCAAATACAAGAACTTTTCGTGGTTTTGTTGATTTTCAGCAAATGAACATATTTCAGCGAGGGAGAAGTTTTTTCTTTAAAAGCGTCAGATTTTATCTTAAAATACAAGAAGTTTTCGTGGTTCTTGTCAATTTTTGTTGGTTTTCATCTTATGAACTTATTTCAGTCAGCTCGATCTTTCTTCTTCAAAGCAAAAATATTTTATCTTCAAATACAAGAACTTTTCGTGGTTTTGTTGATTTTCAGCAAATGAACATATTTCAGCGAGGGAGAAGTTTTTTCTTTAACAGCGTCAGATTTTATCATAAAATACAAAAACTTTTCGTGGTTCTTGTCAATTTTTGTTGGTTTTCATCTGATGAACTTATTTCATTCAGCTCGATCTTTCTTCTTCAAAGCAAAAAGATTGTATCTTCAAATACAAGAACTTTTCGTGATTTAGTTGATTTTCAGCAAATGAACATATTTCAGTGAGTGAGAAGTTTTTTCTTTAATAGCGTCAGATTTTATCTTAAAATACAAAAACTTTTTGTGGTTCTTGTCAATTTTTGTTGATTGTCATCAAATGAACTTACTTCAGTCAGCGAGATCTTTCTTCTTTAAAGCAAATGATTTTATCTTCAAATACAAGAACTTTTCGTGGTTTTGTTGATTTTCAGCAAATGAACATATTTCAGCGAGGGAGAAGTTTTTTCTTTAATAGCGTCAGATTTTATCTTAAAATACAAGAACTTTTCGTGGTTCTTGTCAATTTTTGTTGGTTTTCATCCAATGAACTTATTTCAGTCAGCAAGATCTTTCTTCTTGAAAGCAAAAAGATTTTATCTTCAAATACAAGAACTTTTCGTGGTTTTGTTGATTTTCAGCAAATGAACATATTTCAGCGAGCTAGAAGTTTTTTCTTCAATAGCGTAAGATTTTATCTTAAAATACAAGAACGTTTCGTGGTTCTTGTCAATTTTTGTTAGTTTTCATCTTATGAACTTATTTCAGTCAGCTAGATCTTTCTTCTTCAAAGCAAAAAGATTTTATCTTCAAATACAAGAACTTTTCGTGGTTTTGTTGATTTTCAGCAAATGAACATATTTCAGCGAGCGAGAAGTTTTTTCTTTAATAGCGTCAGATTTTATCTTAAAATACAAGAACTTTTCGTGGTTCTAATCAAATTTTGTTGGTTTTCATCTTATGAACTTATTTCAGTCAGCTGGATCTTTCTTCTGCAAAGCAAAAAGATTTTATCTTCAAATACAAGAACTTTTCGTGGTTTTGTTGATTTTCAGCAAATGAACATATTTCAGCGAGGGAGAAGTTTTTTCTTTAATAGCGTCAGATTTTATCTTAAAATACAAGAACTTTTCGTGGTTCTTGTCAATTTTTGTTGGTTTTCATCCAATGAACTTATTTCAGTCAGCTAGATCTTTCTTGTTGAAAGCAAAAAGATTTTATCTTCAAATACAAGAACTTTTCGTGGTTTTGTTGATTTTCAGCAAATGAACATATTTCAGCGAGCTGGAAGTTTTTTCTTCATTAGCGTAAGATTTTATCTTAAAATACAAGAACTTTTCGTGGTTCTTGTCAATTTTTGTTAGTTTTCATCTTATGAACTTATTTCAGTCAGCTAGATCTTTCTTCTTCAAAGCAAAAAGATTTTATCTTGAAATACAAGAACTTTTCGTGGTTTTGTTGATTTTCAGCAAATGAACATATTTCAGCGAGGGAGAAGTTTTTTCTTGAAAAGCGTAAGATTTTATCTTAAAATACAAGAACTTTTCGTGGTTCTTGTCAATTTTTGTTGGTTTTCATCTTATGAACTTATTTCAGTCAGCTCGATCTTTCTTCTTCAAAGCAAAAAGATTTTATCTTCAAATACAAGAACTTTTCGTGGTTTTGTTGATTTTCAGCAAATGAACATATTTCAGCGAGGGAGAAGTTTTTTCTTTAAAAGCGTCAGATTTTATCTTAAAATACAAAAACTTTTCGTGGTTCTTGTCAATTTTTGTTGGTTTTCATCTTATGAACTTATTTCAGTCAGCTCGATCTTTCTTCTTCAAAGCAAAAAGATTTTATCTTCAAATACAAGAACTTTTCGTGGTTTTGTTGATTTTCAGCAAATGAACATATTTCAGCGAGGGAGAAGTTTTTTCTTTAAAAGCGTCAGATTTTATCTTAAAATACAAGAAGTTTTCGTGGTTCTTGTCAATTTTTGTTGGTTTTCATCTTATGAACTTATTTCAGTCAGCTCGATCTTTCTTCTTCAAAGCAAAAAGATTTTATCTTCAAATACAAGAACTTTTCGTGGTTTTGTTGATTTTCAGCAAATGAACATATTTCAGCGAGGGAGAAGTTTTTTCTTTAAAAGCGTCAGATTTTATCTTAAAATACAAGAAGTTTTCGTGGTTCTTGTCAATTTTTGTTGGTTTTCATCTTATGAACTTATTTCAGTCAGCTCGATCTTTCTTCTTCAAAGCAAAAATATTTTATCTTCAAATACAAGAACTTTTCGTGGTTTTGTTGATTTTCAGCAAATGAACATATTTCAGCGAGGGAGAAGTTTTTTCTTTAACAGCGTCAGATTTTATCATAAAATACAAAAACTTTTCGTGGTTCTTGTCAAATTTTGTTGATTTTCATCAAATGAACTTATTTCAGTCAGCTAGATCTTTCTTCTTCAAAGCAAAAAGATTTTATCTTCAAAGACAAGAACTTTTCGTGATTTTGTTGATTTTCAGCAAATGAACATATTTCAGCGAGCGAGAAGTTTTTTCTTTAACAGCGTCAGATTTAATCTTAAAATACAAGAACTTTTCGTGGTTATTGTCAAATTTTGTTGGTTTTCATCTTATGAACTTATTTCAGTCAGCCAGATCTTTCTTCTTCAAAGCAAAAAGATTTTATCTTCAAATACAAGAACTTTTCGTGGTTTTGTTGATTTTCAGCAAATGAACATATTTCAGCGAGGGAGAAGTTTTTTCTTTAATAGCGTCAGATTTTATCTTAAAATACAAAAACTTTTCGTGGTTCTTGTCAATTTTTGTTGGTTTTCATCCCATCAACTTATTTCAGTCAGCTAGATCTTTCTTCTTGAAAGCAAAAAGATTTTATCTTCAAATACAAGAACTTTTCGTGAGTTTGTTGATTTTCAGCAAATGAACATATTTCAGCGAGCGAGAAGTTTTTTCTTTAACAGCGTCAGATTTTATCTTAAAATACAAGAACTTTTCGTGGTTCTTGTCAAATTTTGTTGGTTTTCATCCAATGAACTTATTTCAGTCAGCTAGATCTTTCTTCTTGAAAGCAAAAAGATTTTATCTTCAAATACAAGAACTTTTCGTGGTTTTGTTGATTTTCATCCAATGAACTTATTTCAGTCAGCAAGATCTTTCTTCTTGAAAGCAAAAAGATTTTATCTTCAAATAGAAGATCTTTTCGTGGTTTTGTTGATTTTCAGCAAATGAACATATTTCAGCGAGCGAGAAGTTTTTTCTTTAATCGCGTCAGATTTAATCTTAAAATACAAAAACTTTTCGTGGTTCTTGTCAATTTTTGTTGGCTTTCATCCAATGAACTTATTTCAGTCAGCCAGATCTTTCTTCTTCAAAGCAAAAAGATTTTATCTTCAAATACAAGAACTTTTCGTGGTTTTATTGATTTTCAGCAAATGAACATATTTCAGCGAGCGAGAAGTTTTTTCTTTAAAAGCGTCAGATTTTAGCTTAAAATACAAGAACTTTTCGTGGTTCTTGTCAATTTTTGTTGGTTTTCATCCAATGAACTTATTTCAGTCAGCAAGATCTTTCTTCTTGAAAGCAAAAAGATTTTATCTTCAAATACAAGAACTTTTCGTGATTTTCTTGATTTTCAGCAAATGAACATATTTCAGCGAGCGAGAAGTTTTTTCTTTAATAGCGTCAGATTTAATCTTAAAATACAAAAACTTTTCGTGGTTCTTGTCAATTTTTGTTGATTTTCATCAAATGAACTTATTTCAGTCAGCTGGATCTTTCTTCTTTGAAGCAAAAAGATTTTATCTTCAAATACAAGAACTTTTCGTGGTTTTGTTGATTTTCATCCAATGAACTTATTTCAGTCAGCAAGATCTTTCTTCTTGAAAGCAAAAAGATTTTATCTTCAAATGCAAGAACTTTTCGTGGTTTTGTTGATTTTCAGCAAATGAACATATTTCAGCGAGCGAGAAGTTTTTTCTTTAATCGCGTCAGATTTTAGCTTAAAATACAAGAACTTTTCGTGGTTCTTGTCAATTTTTGTCGGTTTTCATCCAATGAACTTATTTCAGTCAGCAAGATCTTTCTTCTTGAAAGCAAAAAGATTTTATCTTCAAATACAAGAACTTTTCGTGATTTTGTTGATTTTCAGCAAATGAACATATTTCAGCGAGCGAGAAGTTTTTTCTTTAACAGCGTCAGATTTAATCTTAAAATACAAGAACTTTTCGTGGTTATTGTCAAATTTTGTTGGTTTTCATCTTATGAACTTATTTCAGTCAGCCAGATCTTTCTTCTTCAAAGCAAAAAGATTTTATCTTCAAATACAAGAACTTTTCGTGGTTTTGTTGATTTTCAGCAAATGAACATATTTCAGCGAGGGAGAAGTTTTTTCTTTAATAGCGTCAGATTTTATCTTAAAATACAAGAACTTTTCGTGGTTCTTGTCAATTTTTGTTGGTTTTCATCCTATGAACTTATTTCAGTCAGCTAGATCTTTCTTCTTGAAAGCAAAAAGATTTTATCTTCAAATACAAGAACTTTTCGTGGTTTTGTTGATTTTCAGCAAATGAACATATTTCAGCGAGGGAGAAGTTTTTTCTTTAATCGCGTCAGATTTAATCTTAAAATACAAAAACTTTTCGTGGTTCTTGTCAATTTTTGTTGGCTTTCATCCAATGAACTTATTTCAGTCAGCCAGATCTTTCTTCTTCAAAGCAAAAAGATTTTATCTTCAAATACAAGAACTTTTCGTGGTTTTGTTGATTTTCAGCAAATGAACATATTTCAGCGAGCGAGAAGTTTTTTCTTTAAAAGCGTCAGATTTTAGCTTAAAATACAAGAACTTTTCGTGGTTCTTGTCAATTTTTGTTGGTTTTCATCCAATGAACTTATTTCAGTCAGCTGGATCTTTCTTCTTGAAAGGAAAAAGATTTTATCTTCAAATGCAAGAACTTTTCGTGGTTTTGTTGATTTTCAGAAAATGAACATATTTCAGCGAGCGAGAAGTTTTTTCTTAATAGCGTCAGATTTTATCTTAAAATACAAGAACTTTTCGTGGTTCTTGTCAATTTTTGTTGGTTTTCATCCAATGAACTTATTTCAGTCAGCTAGATCTTTCTTCTTGAAAGCAAAAAGATTTTATCTTCAAATACAAGAACTTTTCGTGGTTTTGTTGATTTTCAGCAAATGAACATATTTCAGCGAGGGAGAAGTTTTTTCTTTAATCGCGTCAGATTTAATCTTAAAATACAAAAACTTTTCGTGGTTCTTGTCAATTTTTGTTGGCTTTCATCCAATGAACTTATTTCAGTCAGCCAGATCTTTCTTCTTCAAAGCAAAAAGATTTTATCTTCAAATACAAGAACTTTTTGTGGTTTTGTTGATTTTCAGCAAATGAACATATTTCAGCGAGCGAGAAGTTTTTTCTTTAAAAGCGTCAGATTTTAGCTTAAAATACAAGAACTTTTCGTGGTTCTTGTCAATTTTTGTTGGTTTTCATCCAATGAACTTATTTCAGTCAGCAAGATCTTTCTTCTTGAAAGCAAAAAGATTTTATCTTCAAATACAAGAACTTTTCGTGATTTTGTTGATTTTCAGCAAATGAACATATTTCAGCGAGCGAGAAGTTTTTTCTTTAATAGCGTCAGATTTAATCTTAAAATACAAAAACTTTTCGTGGTTCTTGTCAATTTTTGTTGATTTTCATCAAATGAACTTATTTCAGTCAGCTGGATCTTTCTTCTTTGAAGCAAAAAGATTTTATCTTCAAATACAAGAACTTTTCGTGGTTTTGTTGATTTTCATCCAATGAACTTATTTCAGTCAGCAAGATCTTTCTTCTTGAAAGCAAAAAGATTTTATCTTCAAATGCAAGAACTTTTCGTGGTTTTGTTGATTTTCAGCAAATGAACATATTTCAGCAAGGGAGAAGTTTTTTCTTTAATCGCGTCAGATTTTATCTTAAAATACAAGAACTTTTCGTGGTTCTTGTCAATTTTTGTTGGCTTTCATCCAATGAACTTAGTTCAGTCAGCCAGATCTTTCTTCTTCAAAGCAAAAAGATTTTATCTTCAAATACAAGAACTTTTCGTGGTTTTGTTGATTTTCAGCAAATGAACATATTTCAGCGAGCGAGAAGTTTTTTCTTTAAAAGCGTCAGATTTTAGCTTAAAATACAAGAACTTTTCGTGGTTCTTGTCAATTTTTGTCGGTTTTCATCCAATGAACTTATTTCAGTCAGCTAGATCTTTCTTCTTGAAAGCAAAAATATTTTATCTTGAAATACAAGAACTTTTGGTGGTTTTGTTGATTTTCAGCAAATGAACATATTTCAGCGAGCGAGAAGTTTTTTCTTTAATAGCGTCAGATTTTATCTTAAAATACAAGAACTTTTCGTGGTTCTTGTCAATTTTTGTCGGTTTTCATCCAATGAACTTATTTCAGTCAGCAAGATCTTTCTTCTTGAAAGCAAAAAGATTTTATCTTCAAATACAAGAACTTTTTGTGATTTTGTTGATTTTCAGCAAATGAACATATTTCAGCGAGCGAGAAGTTTTTTCTTTAACAGCGTCATATTTAATCTTAAAATACAAGAACTTTTCGTGGTTATTGTCAAATTTTGTTGGTTTTCATCTTATGAACTTATTTGAGTCAGCCAGATCTTTCTTCTTCAAAGCAAAAAGATTTTATCTTCAAATACAAGAACTTTTCGTGGTTTTGTTGATTTTCAGCAAATGAACATATTTCAGCGAGGGAGAAGTTTTTTCTTTAATAGCGTCAGATTTAATCTTAAAATACAAAAACTTTTCGTGGTTCTTGTCAATTTTTGTTGATTTTCATCAAATGAACTTATTTCAGTCAGCTGGATCTTTCTTCTTTGAAGCAAAAAGATTTTATCTTAAAATACAAGAACTTTTCGTGGTTCTTGTCAATTTTTGTTGGTTTTCATCCAATGAACTTATTTCAGTCAGCTAGATCTTTCTTCTTGAAAGCAAAAAGATTTTATCTTCAAATACAAGAACTTTTCGTGGTTTTGTTGATTTTCAGCAAATGAACATATTTCAGCGAGGGAGAAGTTTTTTCTTTAATCGCGTCAGATTTAATCTTGAAATACAAAAACTTTTCGTGGTTCTTGTCAATTTTTGTTGGCTTTCATCCAATGAACTTATTTCAGTCAGCCAGATCTTTCTTCTTGAAAGCAAAAAGATTTTATCTTCAATTACAAGATCTTTTCGTGATTTTGTTGATTTTCAGCAAATGAACATATTTCAGCGAGCGAGAAGTTTTTTCTTTAATAGCGTCAGATTTAATCTTAAAATACAAAAACTTTTCGTGGTTCTTGTCAATTTTTGTTGATTTTCATCAAATGAACTTATTTCAGTCAGCTGGATCTTTCTTCTTTGAAGCAAAAAGATTTTATCTTCAAATACAAGAACTTTTCGTGGTTTTGTTGATTTTCATCCAATGAACTTATTTCAGCGAGGGAGAAGTTTTTTCTTTAATCGCGTCAGATTTTATCTTAAAATACAAGAACTTTTCGTGGTTCTCGTCAATTTTTGTTGCCTTTCATCCAATGAACTTATTTCAGTCAGCCAGATCTTTCTTCTTCAAAGCAAAAAGATTTTATCTTCAAATACAAGAAATTTTCGTGGTTTTGTTGATTTTCAGCAAATGAACATATTTCAGCGAGCGAGAAGTTTTTTCTTTAAAAGCGTCAGATTTTAGCTTAAAATACAAGAACTTTTCGTGGTTCTTGTCAATTTTTGTCGGTTTTCATCCAATGAACTTATTTCAGTCAGCAAGATCTTTCTTCTTGAAAGCAAAAAGATTTTATCTTCAAATACAAGAACTTTTGGTGGTTTTGTTGATTTTCAGCAAATGAACATATTTCAGCGAGCGAGAAGTTTTTTCTTTCATAGCGTCAGATTTTAGCTTAAAATACAAGAACTTTTCGTGGTTCTTGTCAATTTTTGTCGGTGTTCATCCAATGAACGTATTTCAGTCAGCAAGATCTTTCTTCTTGAAAGCAAAAAGATTTTATCTTCAAATACAAGAACTTTTCGTGGTTTTGTTGATTTTCAGCAAATGAACATATTTCAGCGAGCGAGAAGTTTTTTCTTTAACAGCGTCAGATTTCATCTTAAAATACAAGAACTTTTCGTGGTTCTTGTCAATTTTTGTTGGTTTTCATCCCATAAACTTATTTCTGTCAGCTAGATCTTTCTTCTTGAAAGCAAAAAGATTTTATCTTCAAATACAAGAACTTTTCGTGAGTTTGTTGATTTTCAGCAAATGAACATATTTCAGCGAGCGAGAAGTTTTTTCTTTAATAGCGTCAGATTTTATCTTAAAATACAAGAACTTTTCGTGGTTCTTGTCAATTTTTGTTGGTTTTCATCCAATGAACTTATTTCAGTCAGCTAGATCTTTCTTCTTGAAAGCAAAAAGATTGTATCTTCAAATACAAGAACTTTTCGTGATTTTGTTGATTTTCAGCAAATGAACATATTTCAGCGAGCGAGAAGTTTTTTCTTTAAAAGCGTCAGATTTAATCTTAAAATAAAAAAACTTTTCGTGGTTCTTGTCAATTTTTGTTGATTTTCATCAAATGAACTTATTTCAGTCAGCTGGATCTTTCTTTGAAGCAAAAAGATTTTATCTTCAAATACAAGAACTTTTCGTGGTTTTGTTGATTTTCATCCAATGAACTTATTTCAGTCAGCAAGATCTTTCTTCTTGAAAGCAAAAAGATTTTATCTTCAAATACAAGAACTTTTCGTGGTTTTGTTGATTTTCAGCAAATGAACATATTTCAGCGAGGGAGAAGTTTTTTCTTTAATCGCGTCAGATTTTATCTTAAAATACAAGAACTTTTCGTGGTTCTTGTCTATTTTTGTTGGCTTTCATCCAATGAACTTATTTCAGTCAGCCAGATCTTTCTTCTTCAAAGCAAAAAGATTTTATCTTCAAATACAAGAACTTTTCGTGGTTTTGTTGATTTTCAGCAAATGAACATATTTCAGCGAGCGAGAAGTTTTCTCTTTAAAAGCGTCAGATTTTAGCTTAAAATACAAGAACTTTTCGTGGTTCTTGTCAATTTTTGTTGGTTTTCATCCAATGAACTTATTTCAGTCAGCAAGATCTTTCTTCTTGAAAGCAAAAAGATTTTATCTTCAAATGCAAGAACTTTTCGTGGTTTTGTTGATTTTCAGCAAATGAACATATTTCAGCGAGCGAGAAGTTTTTTCTTTAATAGCGTCAGATTTAATCTTAAAATACAAAAACTTTTCGTGGTTCTTGTCAATTTTTGTTGATTTTCATCAAATGAACTTATTTCAGTCAGCTAGATCTTTCTTCTTTAAAGCAAAAAGATTTTATCTTCAAATGCAAGAACTTTTCGTGGTTTTGTTGATTTTCAGCAAATGAACATATTTCAGCGAGCGAGAAGTTTTTTCTTGAAAAGCGTCAGATTTTAGCTTAAAATACAAGAACTTTTCGTGGTTCTTGTCAATTTTTGTCGGTTTTCATCCAATTAACTTATTTCAGTCAGCAAGATCTTTCTTCTTGAAAGCAAAAAGATTTTATCTTCAAATACAAGACCTTTTCGTGATTTTGTTGATTTTCAGCAAATGAACATATTTCAGCGAGCGAGAAGTTTTTTCTTTAACAGCGTCAGATTTAATCTTAAAATACAAAAACTTTTCGTGGTTCTTGTCAATTTTTGTTGATTTTCATCAAATGAACTTATTTCAGTCAGCTGGATCTTTCTTCTTCAAAGCAAAAAGATTTTATCTTCAAATACAAGAACTTTTCGTGGTTTTGTTGATTTTCAGCAAATGAACATATTTCAGCGAGCGAGAAGTTTTTTTCTTGAAAAGCATCAGATGTTATCTTAAAATACAAGAACTTTTCGTGGTTCTTGTCAATTTTTGTTGGTTTTCATCTTATGAACTTATTTCAGTCAGCTGGATCTTTCTTCTTCAAAGCAAAAAGATTTTATCTTCAAATACAAGAACTTTTCGTGATTTTGTTGATTTTCAGCAAATGAACATATTTCAGTGAGCGAGAAGTTTTTTCTTCAATAGCGTCAGATTTAATCTTAAAATACAAGAACTTTTCGTGGTTCTTGTCAATTTTTGTTGATTTTCATCAAATGAACTTATTTCAGTCAGCTCGATCTTTCTTCTTGAAAGCAAAAAGATTTTATCTTCAAATACAAGAACTTTTCGTGGTTTTGTTGATTTTCAGCAAATGAACATATTTCAGCGAGGGAGAAGTTTTTTCTTTAATAGCGTCAGATTTTATCTTAAAATGCAAGAACTTTTCGTGGTTCTTGTCAATGTTCGTTGGTTTTCATCCAATGAACTTATTTCAGTCAGCTAGATCTTTCTTCTTCGAAGCAAAAAGATTTTATCTTCAAATACAAGAACTTTTCGTGGTTTTGTTGATTTTCAGCAAATGAACATATTTCAGCGAGCGAGAAGTTTTTTCTTGAAAAGCGTCAGATGTTATCTTAAAATACAAGAACTTTTCGTGGTTCTTGTCAATTTTTGTTGGTTTTCATCTTATGAACTTATTTCAGTCAGCTGGATCTTTCTTCTTCAAAGCAAAAAGATTTTATCTTCAAATACAAGAACTTTTCGTGGTTTTGTTGATTTTCAGCAAATGAACAGATTTCAGCGAGGGAGACGTTTTTTCTTCAATAGCGTCAGATTCTTTCTTAAAATACAAGAACTTTTCGTGGTTCTTGTCAATTTTTGTTGGTTTTCATCCAATGAACTTATTTCAGTCAGCCAGATCTTTCTTCTTCAAAGCAAAAAGATTTTATCTTCAAATGCAAGAACTTTTCGTGGTTTTGTTGATTTTCAGCAAATGAACATATTTCAGCGAGCTGGAAGTTTTTTCTTTAACAGCGTCAGATTTTATCTTAAAATACAAGAACTTTTCGTGGTTCTTTTCAATTTTTGTTGGTTTTCATCTTCTGAACTTATTTCAGTCAGCTAGATCTTTCTTCTTCAAAGCAAAAAGATTTTATCTTCAAATACAAGAACTTTTCGTGGTTTTGTTGAATTTCAGCAAATGAACATATTTCAGCGAGCGAGAAGCTTTTTCATGAATAGCGTCAGATTTTATCCTAAAATACAAGAACTTTTCGTGGTTCTTGTCAATTTTTGTTGGTTTTCATCCAATGAACTTATTTCAGTCAGCTGGATCTTTCTTCTTCAAAGCAAAAAGATTTTATCTTCAAATACAAGAACTTTTGGTGGTTTTGTTGATTTTCAGCAAATGAACATATTTCAGCGAGCGAGAAGTTTTTTCTTTAATAGCGTCAGATTTTATCTTAAAATACAAGAACTTTTCGTGGTTCTCGTCAATTTTTGTTGGTTTTCATCCAATGAACTTATTTCAGTCAGCCAGATCTTTCTTCTTCAAAGAAAAAAGATTTTATCTTCAAATACAAGAACTTTTCGTGGTTTTGTTGATTTTCAGCAAATGAACATATTTCAGCGAGCTCGAAGTTTTTTCTTTAATAGCGTAAGATTTTATCTTAAAATACAAGAACTTTTCGAGGTTTTGTTGATTTTCAGCAAATGAACATATTTCAGCGAGCTGGAAGTTTTTTCTTTTACAGCGTCAGATTTTATCTTAAAATACAAGAACTTTTCGTGGTTCTTTTCAATTTTTGTTGGTTTTCATCTTCTGAACTTATTTCAGTCAGCTAGATCTTTCTTCTTCAAAGCAAAAAGATTTTATCTTCAAATACAAGAACTTTTCGTGGTTTTGTTGAATTTCAGCAAATGAACATATTTCAGCGAGCGAGAAGTTTTTTCATTAATAGCGTCAGATTTTATCCTAAAATACAAGAACTTTTCGTGGTTCTTGTCAATTTTTGTTGGTTTTCATCCAATGAACTTATTTCAGTCAGCTGGATCTTTCTTCTTCAAAGCAAAAAGATTTTATCTTCAAATACAAGAACTTTTCGTGGTTTTGTTGATTTTCAGCAAATGAACATATTTCAGCGAGCGAGAAGTTTTTTCTTTCATAGCGTCAGATTTTATCTTAAAATACAAGAACTTTTCGTGGTTCTTGTCAATTTTTGTTGGTTTTCATCTGATGAACTTATTTCATTCAGCTAGATCTTTCTTCTTCAAAGCAAAAAGATTTTATCTTCAAATCCAAGAACTTTTCGTGAGTTTGTTGATTTTCAGCAAATGAACATATTTCAGCGAGCGAGAAGTTTTTTCTTTAATCGCGTCAGATTTTATCTTAAAATACAAGAACTTTTCGTGGTTCTTGTCAATTTTTGTTGGTTTTCATCTTATGAACTTATTTCAGTCAGCTGGATCTTTCTTCTTCAAAGCAAAAAGATTTTATCTTCAAATACAAGAACTTTTCGTGGTTTTGTTGATTTTCGGCAAATGAACATATTTCAGCGAGGGAGAAGTTTTTTCTTTAATAGCGTCAGATTTTATCTTAAAATACAAGAACTTTTCGTGGTTCTTGTCAATTTTCGTTGGTTTTCATCCAATGAACTTATTTCAGTCAGCTAGATCTTTCATCTTCGAAGCAAAAAGATTTTATCTTCAAATACAAGAATTTTTCGTGGTTTTGTTGAATTTCAGCAAATGAACATATTTCAGCGAACGAGAAGTTTTTTCATTAATAGCGTCAGATTTTATCCTAAAATACAAGAACTTTTCGTGGTTCTTGTCAATTTTTGTTGGTTTTCATCCAATGAACTTATTTCAGTCAGCTGGATCTTTCTTCTTCAAAGCAAAAAGATTTGATCTTCAAATACAAGAACTTTTCGTGGTTTTGTTGATTTTCAGCAAATGAACATATTTCAGCGAGCTAGAAGTTTTTTCTTTAATAGCGTAAGATTTTATCTTAAAATACAAGAACTTTTCGTGGTTCTCGTCAATTTTTGTTGGTTTTCATCCAATGAACTTATTTCATTCAGCCAGATCTTTCTTCTTCAAAGCAAAAAGATTTTATCTTCAAATACAAGAACTTTTCGTGGTTTTGTTGATTTTCGGCAAATGAACATATTTCAGCGAGGGAGAAGTTTTTTCATTAATAGCGTCAGATTTTATCCTAAAATACAAGAACTTTTCGTGGTTCTTGTCAATTTTTGTTGGTTTTCATCCAATGAACTTATTTCAGTCAGCTGGATCTTTCTTCTTCAAAGCAAAAAGATTTTATCTTCAAATACAAGAACTTTTCGTGGTTTTGTTGATTTTCAGCAAATGAACATATTTCAGCGAGCGAGAAGTTTTTTCTTTCATAGCGTCAGATTTTATCTTAAAATACAAGAACTTTTCGTGGTTCTTGTCAATTTTTGTTGGTTTTCATCTGATGAACTTATTTCATTCAGCTAGATCTTTCTTCTTCAAAGCAAAAAGATTTTATCTTCAAATCCAAGAACTTTTCGTGAGTTTGTTGATTTTCAGCAAATGAACATATTTCAGCGAGCGAGAAGTTTTTTCTTTAATCGCGTCAGATTTTATCTTAAAATACAAGAACTTTTCGTGGTTCTTGTCAATTTTTGTTGGTTTTCATCTTATGAACTTATTTCAGTCAGCTGGATCTTTCTTCTTCAAAGCAAAAAGATTTTATCTTCAAATACAAGAACTTTTCGTGGTTTTGTTGATTTTCGGCAAATGAACATATTTCAGCGAGGGAGAAGTTTTTTCTTTAATAGCGTCAGATTTTATCTTAAAATACAAGAACTTTTCGTGGTTCTTGTCAATTTTCGTTGGTTTTCATCCAATGAACTTATTTCAGTCAGCTAGATCTTTCATCTTCGAAGCAAAAAGATTTTATCTTCAAATACAAGAATTTTTCGTGGTTTTGTTGAATTTCAGCAAATGAACATATTTCAGCGAACGAGAAGTTTTTTCATTAATAGCGTCAGATTTTATCCTAAAATACAAGAACTTTTCGTGGTTCTTGTCAATTTTTGTTGGTTTTCATCCAATGAACTTATTTCAGTCAGCTGGATCTTTCTTTTTCAAAGCAAAAAGATTTGATCTTCAAATACAAGAACTTTTCGTGGTTTTGTTGATTTTCAGCAAATGAACATATTTCAGCGAGCTAGAAGTTTTTTCTTTAATAGCGTAAGATTTTATCTTAAAATACAAGAACTTTTCGTGGTTCTCGTCAATTTTTGTTGGTTTTCATCCAATGAACTTATTTCATTCAGCCAGATCTTTCTTCTTCAAAGCAAAAAGATTTTATCTTCAAATACAAGAACTTTTCGTGGTTTTGTTGATTTTCAGCAAATGAACATATTTCAGCGAGCTAGAAGTTTTTTCTTTAATAGCGTAAGATTTTATCTTAAAATACAAGAACTTTTCGTGGTTCTTGTCAATTTTTGTTGGTTTTCATCTGATGAACTTATTTCATTCAGCTAGATCTTTCTTCTTCAAAGCAAAAAGATTTTATCTGCAAATCCAAGAACTTTTCGTGAGTTTGTTGATTTTCAGCAAATGAACATATTTCAGCGAGCGAGAAGTTTTTTCTTTAATAGCGTCAGATTTTATCTTAAAATACAAGAACTTTTCGTGGTTCTTGTCAATTTTTGTTGGTTTTCATCTTATGAACTTATTTCAGTCAGCTGGATCTTTCTTCTTCAAAGCAAAAAGATTTTATCTTCAAATACAAGAACTTTTCGTGGTTTTGTTGATTTTCGGCAAATGAACATATTTCAGCGAGGGAGAAGTTTTTTCTTTAATAGCGTCAGATTTTATCTTAAAATACAAGAACTTTTCGTGGTTCTTGTCAATTTTCGTTGGTTTTCATCCAATGAACTTATTTCAGTCAGCTAGATCTTTCATCTTCGAAGCAAAAAGATTTTATCTTCAAATACAAGAATTTTTCGTGGTTTTGTTGAATTTCAGCAAATGAACATATTTCAGCGAACGAGAAGTTTTTTCATTAATAGCGTCAGATTTTATCCTAAAATACAAGAACTTTTCGTGGTTCTTGTCAATTTTTGTTGGTTTTCATCCAATGAACTTATTTCAGTCAGCTGGATCTTTCTTCTTCAAAGCAAAAAGATTTGATCTTCAAATACAAGAACTTTTCGTGGTTTTGTTGATTTTCAGCAAATGAACATATTTCAGCGAGCTAGAAGTTTTTTCTTTAATAGCGTAAGATTTTATCTTAAAATACAAGAACTTTTCGTGGTTCTCGTCAATTTTTGTTGGTTTTCATCCAATGAACTTATTTCATTCAGCCAGATCTTTCTTCTTCAAAGCAAAAAGATTTTATCTTCAAATACAAGAACTTTTCGTGGTTTTGTTGATTTTCGGCAAATGAACATATTTCAGCGAGGGAGAAGTTTTTTCATTAATAGCGTCAGATTTTATCCTAAAATACAAGAACTTTTCGTGGTTCTTGTCAATTTTTGTTGGTTTTCATCCAATGAACTTATTTCAGTCAGCTGGATCTTTCTTCTTCAAAGCAAAAAGATTTTATCTTCAAATACAAGAACTTTTCGTGGTTTTGTTGATTTTCAGCAAATGAACATATTTCAGCGAGCGAGAAGTTTTTTCTTTCATAGCGTCAGATTTTATCTTAAAATACAAGAACTTTTCGTGGTTCTTGTCAATTTTTGTTGGTTTTCATCTGATGAACTTATTTCATTCAGCTAGATCTTTCTTCTTCAAAGCAAAAAGATTTTATCTTCAAATCCAAGAACTTTTCGTGAGTTTGTTGATTTTCAGCAAATGAACATATTTCAGCGAGCGAGAAGTTTTTTCTTTAATCGCGTCAGATTTTATCTTAAAATACAAGAACTTTTCGTGGTTCTTGTCAATTTTTGTTGGTTTTCATCTTATGAACTTATTTCAGTCAGCTGGATCTTTCTTCTTCAAAGCAAAAAGATTTTATCTTCAAATACAAGAACTTTTCGTGGTTTTGTTGATTTTCGGCAAATGAACATATTTCAGCGAGGGAGAAGTTTTTTCTTTAATAGCGTCAGATTTTATCTTAAAATACAAGAACTTTTCGTGGTTCTTGTCAATTTTCGTTGGTTTTCATCCAATGAACTTATTTCAGTCAGCTAGATCTTTCATCTTCGAAGCAAAAAGATTTTATCTTCAAATACAAGAATTTTTCGTGGTTTTGTTGAATTTCAGCAAATGAACATATTTCAGCGAACGAGAAGTTTTTTCATTAATAGCGTCAGATTTTATCCTAAAATACAAGAACTTTTCGTGGTTCTTGTCAATTTTTGTTGGTTTTCATCCAATGAACTTATTTCAGTCAGCTGGATCTTTCTTCTTCAAAGCAAAAAGATTTGATCTTCAAATACAAGAACTTTTCGTGGTTTTGTTGATTTTCAGCAAATGAACATATTTCAGCGAGCTAGAAGTTTTTTCTTTAATAGCGTAAGATTTTATCTTAAAATACAAGAACTTTTCGTGGTTCTCGTCAATTTTTGTTGGTTTTCATCCAATGAACTTATTTCATTCAGCCAGATCTTTCTTCTTCAAAGCAAAAAGATTTTATCTTCAAATACAAGAACTTTTCGTGGTTTTGTTGATTTTCAGCAAATGAACATATTTCAGCGAGCTAGAAGTTTTTTCTTTAATAGCGTAAGATTTTATCTTAAAATACAAGAACTTTTCGTGGTTCTTGTCAATTTTTGTTGGTTTTCATCTGATGAACTTATTTCATTCAGCTAGATCTTTCTTCTTCAAAGCAAAAAGATTTTATCTGCAAATCCAAGAACTTTTCGTGAGTTTGTTGATTTTCAGCAAATGAACATATTTCAGCGAGCGAGAAGTTTTTTCTTTAATAGCGTCAGATTTTATCTTAAAATACAAGAACTTTTCGTGGTTCTTGTTAATTTTCGTTGGTTTTCATCCAATGAACTTATTTCAGTCAGCGAGATCTTTCTTCTTCAAAGCAAAAAGATTTTATCTTCAAATACAAGAATTTTTCGTGGTTTTGTTGATTTTCAGCAAATGAACATATTTCAGCGAGGGAGAAGTTTTTTCTTTAATAGCGTCAGATTTTATCTTAAAATACAAGAACTTTTCGTGGTTCTTGTCAATTTTCGTTGGTTTTCATCCAATGAACTTATTTCAGTCAGCTGGATCTTTCTTCTTCAAAGCAAAAAGATTTTATCTTCAAATACAAGAACTTTTCGTGGTTTTGTTGATTTTCGGCAAATGAACATATTTCAGCGAGGGAGAAGTTTTTTCTTTAATAGCGTCAGATTTTATCTTAAAATACAAGAACTTTTCGTGGTTCTTGTCAATTTTCGTTGGTTTTCATCCAATGAACTTATTTCAGTCAGCTAGATCTTTCATCTTCGAAGCAAAAAGATTTTATCTTCAAATACAAGAATTTTTCGTGGTTTTGTTGAATTTCAGCAAATGAACATATTTCAGCGAACGAGAAGTTTTTTCATTAATAGCGTCAGATTTTATCCTAAAATACAAGAACTTTTCGTGGTTCTTGTCAATTTTTGTTGGTTTTCATCCAATGAACTTATTTCAGTCAGCTGGATCTTTCTTTTTCAAAGCAAAAAGATTTGATCTTCAAATACAAGAACTTTTCGTGGTTTTGTTGATTTTCAGCAAATGAACATATTTCAGCGAGCTAGAAGTTTTTTCTTTAATAGCGTAAGATTTTATCTTAAAATACAAGAACTTTTCGTGGTTCTCGTCAATTTTTGTTGGTTTTCATCCAATGAACTTATTTCATTCAGCCAGATCTTTCTTCTTCAAAGCAAAAAGATTTTATCTTCAAATACAAGAACTTTTCGTGGTTTTGTTGATTTTCAGCAAATGAACATATTTCAGCGAGCTAGAAGTTTTTTCTTTAATAGCGTAAGATTTTATCTTAAAATACAAGAACTTTTCGTGGTTCTTGTCAATTTTTGTTGGTTTTCATCTGATGAACTTATTTCATTCAGCTAGATCTTTCTTCTTCAAAGCAAAAAGATTTTATCTGCAAATCCAAGAACTTTTCGTGAGTTTGTTGATTTTCAGCAAATGAACATATTTCAGCGAGCGAGAAGTTTTTTCTTTAATAGCGTCAGATTTTATCTTAAAATACAAGAACTTTTCGTGGTTCTTGTCAATTTTTGTTGGTTTTCATCTTATGAACTTATTTCAGTCAGCTGGATCTTTCTTCTTCAAAGCAAAAAGATTTTATCTTCAAATACAAGAACTTTTCGTGGTTTTGTTGATTTTCGGCAAATGAACATATTTCAGCGAGGGAGAAGTTTTTTCTTTAATAGCGTCAGATTTTATCTTAAAATACAAGAACTTTTCGTGGTTCTTGTCAATTTTCGTTGGTTTTCATCCAATGAACTTATTTCAGTCAGCTCGATCTTTCATCTTCGAAGCAAAAAGATTTTATCTTCAAATACAAGAATTTTTCGTGGTTTTGTTGAATTTCAGCAAATGAACATATTTCAGCGAACGAGAAGTTTTTTCATTAATAGCGTCAGATTTTATCCTAAAATACAAGAACTTTTCGTGGTTCTTGTCAATTTTTGTTGGTTTTCATCCAATGAACTTATTTCAGTCAGCTGGATCTTTCTTCTTCAAAGCAAAAAGATTTGATCTTCAAATACAAGAACTTTTCGTGGTTTTGTTGATTTTCAGCAAATGAACATATTTCAGCGAGCTAGAAGTTTTTTCTTTAATAGCGTAAGATTTTATCTTAAAATACAAGAACTTTTCGTGGTTCTCGTCAATTTTTGTTGGTTTTCATCCAATGAACTTATTTCATTCAGCCAGATCTTTCTTCTTCAAAGCAAAAAGATTTTATCTTCAAATACAAGAACTTTTCGTGGTTTTGTTGATTTTCGGCAAATGAACATATTTCAGCGAGGGAGAAGTTTTTTCATTAATAGCGTCAGATTTTATCCTAAAATACAAGAACTTTTCGTGGTTCTTGTCAATTTTTGTTGGTTTTCATCCAATGAACTTATTTCAGTCAGCTGGATCTTTCTTCTTCAAAGCAAAAAGATTTTATCTTCAAATACAAGAACTTTTCGTGGTTTTGTTGATTTTCAGCAAATGAACATATTTCAGCGAGCGAGAAGTTTTTTCTTTCATAGCGTCAGATTTTATCTTAAAATACAAGAACTTTTCGTGGTTCTTGTCAATTTTTGTTGGTTTTCATCTGATGAACTTATTTCATTCAGCTAGATCTTTCTTCTTCAAAGCAAAAAGATTTTATCTTCAAATCCAAGAACTTTTCGTGAGTTTGTTGATTTTCAGCAAATGAACATATTTCAGCGAGCGAGAAGTTTTTTCTTTAATCGCGTCAGATTTTATCTTAAAATACAAGAACTTTTCGTGGTTCTTGTCAATTTTTGTTGGTTTTCATCTTATGAACTTATTTCAGTCAGCTGGATCTTTCTTCTTCAAAGCAAAAAGATTTTATCTTCAAATACAAGAACTTTTCGTGGTTTTGTTGATTTTCGGCAAATGAACATATTTCAGCGAGGGAGAAGTTTTTTCTTTAATAGCGTCAGATTTTATCTTAAAATACAAGAACTTTTCGTGGTTCTTGTCAATTTTCGTTGGTTTTCATCCAATGAACTTATTTCAGTCAGCTAGATCTTTCATCTTCGAAGCAAAAAGATTTTATCTTCAAATACAAGAATTTTTCGTGGTTTTGTTGAATTTCAGCAAATGAACATATTTCAGCGAACGAGAAGTTTTTTCATTAATAGCGTCAGATTTTATCCTAAAATACAAGAACTTTTCGTGGTTCTTGTCAATTTTTGTTGGTTTTCATCCAATGAACTTATTTCAGTCAGCTGGATCTTTCTTCTTCAAAGCAAAAAGATTTGATCTTCAAATACAAGAACTTTTCGTGGTTTTGTTGATTTTCAGCAAATGAACATATTTCAGCGAGCTAGAAGTTTTTTCTTTAATAGCGTAAGATTTTATCTTAAAATACAAGAACTTTTCGTGGTTCTCGTCAATTTTTGTTGGTTTTCATCCAATGAACTTATTTCATTCAGCCAGATCTTTCTTCTTCAAAGCAAAAAGATTTTATCTTCAAATACAAGAACTTTTCGTGGTTTTGTTGATTTTCAGCAAATGAACATATTTCAGCGAGCTAGAAGTTTTTTCTTTAATAGCGTAAGATTTTATCTTAAAATACAAGAACTTTTCGTGGTTCTTGTCAATTTTTGTTGGTTTTCATCTGATGAACTTATTTCATTCAGCTAGATCTTTCTTCTTCAAAGCAAAAAGATTTTATCTGCAAATCCAAGAACTTTTCGTGAGTTTGTTGATTTTCAGCAAATGAACATATTTCAGCGAGCGAGAAGTTTTTTCTTTAATAGCGTCAGATTTTATCTTAAAATACAAGAACTTTTCGTGGTTCTTGTTAATTTTCGTTGGTTTTCATCCAATGAACTTATTTCAGTCAGCGAGATCTTTCTTCTTCAAAGCAAAAAGATTTTATCTTCAAATACAAGAATTTTTCGTGGTTTTGTTGATTTTCAGCAAATGAACATATTTCAGCGAGGGAGAAGTTTTTTCTTTAATAGCGTCAGATTTTATCTTAAAATACAAGAACTTTTCGTGGTTCTTGTCAATTTTCGTTGGTTTTCATCCAATGAACTTATTTCAGTCAGCTAGATCTTTCTTCTTCGAAGCAAAAAGATTTTATCTTCAAATACAAGAACTTTTCGTGGTTTTGTTGATTTTCAGCAAATGAACATATTTCAGCGAGCGAGAAGTTTTTTCTTTAATAGCGTCAGATTTTATCTGAAAATACAAGAACGTTTCGTGGTTCTTGTCAATTTTAGTTGGTTTTCATCCAATGAACTTATTTCAGTCAGCTAGATCTTTCTTCTTCAAAGCAAAAAAATTTTATCTTCAAATACAAGAACTTTTCGTGGTTTTGTTGATTTTCAGCAAATGAACATATTTCAGCGAGCGAGAAGTTTTTTCTTTAAAAGCGTCAGAAGTTATCTTAAAATACAAGAACTTTTCGTGGTTCTTGTCAATTTTTGTTGGTTTTCATCTTATGAACTTATTTCAGTCAGCTGGATCTTTCTTCTTCAAAGCAAAAAGATTTTATCTTCAAATACAAGAACTTTTCGTGGTTTTGTTGATTTTCAGCAAATGAACAGATTTCAGCGAGGGAGACGTTTTTTCTTTAATAGCGTCAGATTTTATCTTAAAATACAAGAACTTTTCGTGGTTCTTGTCAATTTTTGTTGGTTTTCATCCAATGAACTTATTTCAGTCAGCCAGATCTTTCTTCTTCAAAGCAAAAAGATTTTATCTTCAAATACAAGAACTTTTCGTGGTTTTGTTGATTTTCAGCAAATGAATATATTTCAGCGAGCTAGAAGTTTTTTCTTTAATAGCGTAAGATTTTATCCTAAAATACAAGAACTTTTCGTGGTTCTTGTCAATTTTTGTTGGTTTTCATCCAATGAACTTATTTCAGTCAGCCAGATCTTTCTTCTTCAAAGCAAAAAGATTTTATCTTCAAATGCAAGAACTTTTCGTGGTTTTGTTGATTTTCAGCAAAGGAACATATTTCAGCGAGCGAGAAGTTTTTTCTTTAATAGCGTCAGATTTTATCCTAAAATACAAGAATTTTTCGTGGTTCTTTTCCATTTTTGTTGGTTTTCATCTTCTGAACTTATTTCAGTCAGCTAGATCTTTCTTCTTCAAAGCAAAAAGATTTTATCTTCAAATACAAGAACTTTTCGTGGTTTTGTTGAATTTCAGCAAATGAACATATTTCAGCGAGCGAGAAGTTTTTTCATTAATAGCGTCAGATTTTATCCTAAAATACAAGAACTTTTCGTGGTTCTTGTCAATTTTTGTTGGTTTTCATCCAATGAACTTATTTCAGTCAGCTGGATCTTTCTTCTTCAAAGCAAAAAGATTTTATCTTCAAATACAAGAACTTTTCGTGGTTTTGTTGATTTTCAGCAAATGAACATATTTCAGCGAGCGAGAAGTTTTTTCTTTCATAGCGTCAGATTTTATCTTAAAATACAAGAACTTTTCGTGGTTCTTGTCAATTTTTGTTGGTTTTCATCTGATGAACTTATTTCATTCAGCTAGATCTTTCTTCTTCAAAGCAAAAAGATTTTATCTTCAAATCCAAGAACTTTTCGTGAGTTTGTTGATTTTCAGCAAATGAACATATTTCAGCGAGCGAGAAGTTTTTTCTTTAATCGCGTCAGATTTTATCTTAAAATACAAGAACTTTTCGTGGTTCTTGTCAATTTTTGTTGGTTTTCATCTTATGAACTTATTTCAGTCAGCTGGATCTTTCTTCTTCAAAGCAAAAAGATTTTATCTTCAAATACAAGAACTTTTCGTGGTTTTGTTGATTTTCGGCAAATGAACATATTTCAGCGAGGGAGAAGTTTTTTCTTTAATAGCGTCAGATTTTATCTTAAAATACAAGAACTTTTCGTGGTTCTTGTCAATTTTCGTTGGTTTTCATCCAATGAACTTATTTCAGTCAGCTAGATCTTTCATCTTCGAAGCAAAAAGATTTTATCTTCAAATACAAGAATTTTTCGTGGTTTTGTTGATTTTCAGCAAATGAACATATTTCAGCGAACGAGAAGTTTTTTCATTAATAGCGTCAGATTTTATCCTAAAATACAAGAACTTTTCGTGGTTCTTGTCAATTTTTGTTGGTTTTCATCCAATGAACTTATTTCAGTCAGCTGGATCTTTCTTCTTCAAAGCAAAAAGATTTTATCTTCAAATACAAGAACTTTTCGTGGTTTTGTTGATTTTCAGCAAATGAACATATTTCAGCGAGCTAGAAGTTTTTTCTTTAATAGCGTAAGATTTTATCTTAAAATACAAGAACTTTTCGTGGTTCTCGTCAATTTTTGTTGGTTTTCATCCAATGAACTTATTTCATTCAGCCAGATCTTTCTTCTTCAAAGCAAAAAGATTTTATCTTCAAATACAAGAACTTTTCGTGGTTTTGTTGATTTTCAGCAAATGAACATATTTCAGCGAGCTAGAAGTTTTTTCTTTAATAGCGTAAGATTTTATCTTAAAATACAAGAACTTTTCGTGGTTCTTGTCAATTTTTGTTGGTTTTCATCTGATGAACTTATTTCATTCAGCTCGATCTTTCTTCTTCAAAGCAAAAAGATTTTATCTGCAAATCCAAGAACTTTTCGTGAGATTGTTGATTTTCAGCAAATGAACATATTTCAGCGAGCGAGAAGTTTTTTCTTTAATAGCGTCAGATTTTATCTTAAAATACAAGAACTTTTCGTGGTTCTTGTTAATTTTCGTTGGTTTTCATCCAATGAACTTATTTCAGTCAGCGAGATCTTTCTTCATCAAAGCAAAAAGATTTTATCTTCAAATACAAGAATTTTTCGTGGTTTTGTTGATTTTCAGCAAATGAACATATTTCAGCGAGGGAGAAGTTTTTTCTTTAATAGCGTCAGATTTTATCTTAAAATACAAGAACTTTTCGTGGTTCTTGTCAATTTTCGTTGGTTTTCATCCAATGAACTTATTTCAGTCAGCTAGATCTTTCTTCTTCGAAGCAAAAAGATTTTATCTTCAAATACAAGAACTTTTCGTGGTTTTGTTGATTTTCAGCAAATGAACATATTTCAGCGAGCGAGAAGTTTTTTCTTTAATAGCGTCAGATTTTATCTGAAAATACAAGAACGTTTCGTGGTTCTTGTCAATTTTAGTTGGTTTTCATCCAATGAACTTATTTCAGTCAGCTAGATCTTTCTTCTTCAAAGCAAAAAGATTTTATCTTCAAATACAAGAACTTTTCGTGGTTTTGTTGATTTTCAGCAAATGAACATATTTCAGCGAGCGAGAAGTTTTTTCTTTCATAGCGTCAGATTTTATCTTAAAATACAAGAACTTTTCGTGGTTCTTGTCAATTTTTGTTGGTTTTCATCTGATGAACTTATTTCATTCAGCTAGATCTTTCTTCTTCAAAGCAAAAAGATTTTATCTTCAAATCCAAGAACTTTTCGTGAGTTTGTTGATTTTCAGCAAATGAACATATTTCAGCGAGCGAGAAGTTTTTTCTTTAATCGCGTCAGATTTTATCTTAAAATACAAGAACTTTTCGTGGTTCTTGTCAATTTTTGTTGGTTTTCATCTTATGAACTTATTTCAGTCAGCTGGATCTTTCTTCTTCAAAGCAAAAAGATTTTATCTTCAAATACAAGAACTTTTCGTGGTTTTGTTGATTTTCGGCAAATGAACATATTTCAGCGAGGGAGAAGTTTTTTCTTTAATAGCGTCAGATTTTATCTTAAAATACAAGAACTTTTCGTGGTTCTTGTCAATTTTCGTTGGTTTTCATCCAATGAACTTATTTCAGTCAGCTAGATCTTTCATCTTCGAAGCAAAAAGATTTTATCTTGAAATACAAGAATTTTTCGTGGTTTTGTTGATTTTCAGCAAATGAACATATTTCAGCGAACGAGAAGTTTTTTCATTAATAGCGTCAGATTTTATCCTAAAATACAAGAACTTTTCGTGGTTCTTGTCAATTTTTGTTGGTTTTCATCCAATGAACTTATTTCAGTCAGCTGGATCTTTCTTCTTCAAAGCAAAAAGATTTTATCTTCAAATACAAGAACTTTTCGTGGTTTTGTTGATTTTCAGCAAATGAACATATTTCAGCGAGCTAGAAGTTTTTTCTTTAATAGCGTAAGATTTTATCTTAAAATACAAGAACTTTTCGTGGTTCTCGTCAATTTTTGTTGGTTTTCATCCAATGAACTTATTTCATTCAGCCAGATCTTTCTTCTTCAAAGCAAAAAGATTTTATCTTCAAATACAAGAACTTTTCGTGGTTTTGTTGATTTTCAGCAAATGAACATATTTCAGCGAGCTAGAAGTTTTTTCTTTAATAGCGTAAGATTTTATCTTAAAATACAAGAACTTTTCGTGGTTCTTGTCAATTTTTGTTGGTTTTCATCTGATGAACTTATTTCATTCAGCTCGATCTTTCTTCTTCAAAGCAAAAAGATTTTATCTGCAAATCCAAGAACTTTTCGTGAGTTTGTTGATTTTCAGCAAATGAACATATTTCAGCGAGCGAGAAGTTTTTTCTTTAATAGCGTCAGATTTTATCTTAAAATACAAGAACTTTTCGTGGTTCTTGTTAATTTTCGTTGGTTTTCATCCAATGAACTTATTTCAGTCAGCGAGATCTTTCTTCATCAAAGCAAAAAGATTTTATCTTCAAATACAAGAATTTTTCGTGGTTTTGTTGATTTTCAGCAAATGAACATATTTCAGCGAGGGAGAAGTTTTTTCTTTAATAGCGTCAGATTTTATCTTAAAATACAAGAACTTTTCGTGGTTCTTGTCAATTTTCGTTGGTTTTCATCCAATGAACTTATTTCAGTCAGCTAGATCTTTCTTCTTCGAAGCAAAAAGATTTTATCTTCAAATACAAGAACTTTTCGTGGTTTTGTTGATTTTCAGCAAATGAACATATTTCAGCGAGCGAGAAGTTTTTTCTTTAATAGCGTCAGATTTTATCTGAAAATACAAGAACGTTTCGTGGTTCTTGTCAATTTTAGTTGGTTTTCATCCAATGAACTTATTTCAGTCAGCTAGATCTTTCTTCTTCAAAGCAAAAAGATTTTATCTTCAAATACAAGAACTTTTCGTGGTTTTGTTGATTTTCAGCAAATGAACATATTTCAGCGAGCGAGAAGTTTTTTCTTTAAAAGCGTCAGAAGTTATCTTAAAATACAAGAACTTTTCGTGGTTCTTGTCAATTTTTGTTGGTTTTCATCTTATGAACTTATTTCAGTCAGCTGGATCTTTCTTCTTCAAAGCAAAAAGATTTTATCTTCAAATACAAGAACTTTTCGTGGTTTTGTTGATTTTCAGCAAATGAACAGATTTCAGCGAGGGAGACGTTTTTTCTTTAATAGCGTCAGATTTTATCTTAAAATACAAGAACTTTTCGTGGTTCTTGTCAATTTTTGTTGGTTTTCATCCAATGAACTTATTTCAGTCAGCCAGATCTTTCTTCTTCAAAGCAAAAAGATTTTATCTTCAAATACAAGAACTTTTCGTGGTTTTGTTGATTTTCAGCAAATGAATATATTTCAGCGAGCTAGAAGTTTTTTCTTTAATAGCGTAAGATTTTATCCTAAAATACAAGAACTTTTCGTGGTTCTTGTCAATTTTTGTTGGTTTTCATCCAATGAACTTATTTCAGTCAGCCAGATCTTTCTTCTTCAAAGCAAAAAGATTTTATCTTCAAATGCAAGAACTTTTCGTGGTTTTGTTGATTTTCAGCAAAGGAACATATTTCAGCGAGCGAGAAGTTTTTTCTTTAATAGCGTCAGATTTTATCCTAAAATACAAGAATTTTTCGTGGTTCTTTTCCATTTTTGTTGGTTTTCATCTTCTGAACTTATTTCAGTCAGCTAGATCTTTCTTCTTCAAAGCAAAAAGATTTTATCTTCAAATACAAGAACTTTTCGTGGTTTTGTTGAATTTCAGCAAATGAACATATTTCAGCGAGCGAGAAGTTTTTTCATTAATAGCGTCAGATTTTATCCTAAAATACAAGAACTTTTCGTGGTTCTTGTCAATTTTTGTTGGTTTTCATCCAATGAACTTATTTCAGTCAGCTGGATCTTTCTTCTTCAAAGCAAAAAGATTTTATCTTCAAATACAAGAACTTTTCGTGGTTTTGTTGATTTTCAGCAAATGAACATATTTCAGCGAGCGAGAAGTTTTTTCTTTCATAGCGTCAGATTTTATCTTAAAATACAAGAACTTTTCGTGGTTCTTGTCAATTTTTGTTGGTTTTCATCTGATGAACTTATTTCATTCAGCTAGATCTTTCTTCTTCAAAGCAAAAAGATTTTATCTTCAAATCCAAGAACTTTTCGTGAGTTTGTTGATTTTCAGCAAATGAACATATTTCAGCGAGCGAGAAGTTTTTTCTTTAATCGCGTCAGATTTTATCTTAAAATACAAGAACTTTTCGTGGTTCTTGTCAATTTTTGTTGGTTTTCATCTTATGAACTTATTTCAGTCAGCTGGATCTTTCTTCTTCAAAGCAAAAAGATTTTATCTTCAAATACAAGAACTTTTCGTGGTTTTGTTGATTTTCGGCAAATGAACATATTTCAGCGAGGGAGAAGTTTTTTCTTTAATAGCGTCAGATTTTATCTTAAAATACAAGAACTTTTCGTGGTTCTTGTCAATTTTCGTTGGTTTTCATCCAATGAACTTATTTCAGTCAGCTAGATCTTTCATCTTCGAAGCAAAAAGATTTTATCTTCAAATACAAGAATTTTTCGTGGTTTTGTTGATTTTCAGCAAATGAACATATTTCAGCGAACGAGAAGTTTTTTCATTAATAGCGTCAGATTTTATCCTAAAATACAAGAACTTTTCGTGGTTCTTGTCAATTTTTGTTGGTTTTCATCCAATGAACTTATTTCAGTCAGCTGGATCTTTCTTCTTCAAAGCAAAAAGATTTTATCTTCAAATACAAGAACTTTTCGTGGTTTTGTTGATTTTCAGCAAATGAACATATTTCAGCGAGCTAGAAGTTTTTTCTTTAATAGCGTAAGATTTTATCTTAAAATACAAGAACTTTTCGTGGTTCTCGTCAATTTTTGTTGGTTTTCATCCAATGAACTTATTTCATTCAGCCAGATCTTTCTTCTTCAAAGCAAAAAGATTTTATCTTCAAATACAAGAACTTTTCGTGGTTTTGTTGATTTTCAGCAAATGAACATATTTCAGCGAGCTAGAAGTTTTTTCTTTAATAGCGTAAGATTTTATCTTAAAATACAAGAACTTTTCGTGGTTCTTGTCAATTTTTGTTGGTTTTCATCTGATGAACTTATTTCATTCAGCTCGATCTTTCTTCTTGAAAGCAAAAAGATTTTATCTGCAAATCCAAGAACTTTTCGTGAGTTTGTTGATTTTCAGCAAATGAACATATTTCAGCGAGCGAGAAGTTTTTTCTTTAATAGCGTCAGATTTTATCTTAAAATACAAGAACTTTTCGTGGTTCTTGTTAATTTTCGTTGGTTTTCATCCAATGAACTTATTTCAGTCAGCGAGATCTTTCTTCATCAAAGCAAAAAGATTTTATCTTCAAATACAAGAATTTTTCGTGGTTTTGTTGATTTTCAGCAAATGAACATATTTCAGCGAGGGAGAAGTTTTTTCTTTAATAGCGTCAGATTTTATCTTAAAATACAAGAACTTTTCGTGGTTCTTGTCAATTTTCGTTGGTTTTCATCCAATGAACTTATTTCAGTCAGCTAGATCTTTCTTCTTCGAAGCAAAAAGATTTTATCTTCAAATACAAGAACTTTTCGTGGTTTTGTTGATTTTCAGCAAATGAACATATTTCAGCGAGCGAGAAGTTTTTTCTTTAATAGCGTCAGATTTTATCTGAAAATACAAGAACGTTTCGTGGTTCTTGTCAATTTTAGTTGGTTTTCATCCAATGAACTTATTTCAGTCAGCTAGATCTTTCTTCTTCAAAGCAAAAAGATTTTATCTTCAAATACAAGAACTTTTCGTGGTTTTGTTGATTTTCAGCAAATGAACATATTTCAGCGAGCGAGAAGTTTTTTCTTTAAAAGCGTCAGAAGTTATCTTAAAATACAAGAACTTTTCGTGGTTCTTGTCAATTTTTGTTGGTTTTCATCTTATGAACTTATTTCAGTCAGCTGGATCTTTCTTCTTCAAAGCAAAAAGATTTTATCTTCAAATACAAGAACTTTTCGTGGTTTTGTTGATTTTCAGCAAATGAACAGATTTCAGCGAGGGAGACGTTTTTTCTTTAATAGCGTCAGATTTTATCTTAAAATACAAGAACTTTTCGTGGTTCTTGTCAATTTTTGTTGGTTTTCATCCAATGAACTTATTTCAGTCAGCCAGATCTTTCTTCTTCAAAGCAAAAAGATTTTATCTTCAAATACAAGAACTTTTCGTGGTTTTGTTGATTTTCAGCAAATGAATATATTTCAGCGAGCTAGAAGTTTTTTCTTTAATAGCGTAAGATTTTATCCTAAAATACAAGAACTTTTCGTGGTTCTTGTCAATTTTTGTTGGTTTTCATCCAATGAACTTATTTCAGTCAGCCAGATCTTTCTTCTTCAAAGCAAAAAGATTTTATCTTCAAATGCAAGAACTTTTCGTGGTTTTGTTGATTTTCAGCAAAGGAACATATTTCAGCGAGCGAGAAGTTTTTTCTTTAATAGCGTCAGATTTTATCCTAAAATACAAGAATTTTTCGTGGTTCTTTTCCATTTTTGTTGGTTTTCATCTTCTGAACTTATTTCAGTCAGCTAGATCTTTCTTCTTCAAAGCAAAAAGATTTTATCTTCAAATACAAGAACTTTTCGTGGTTTTGTTGAATTTCAGCAAATGAACATATTTCAGCGAGCGAGAAGTTTTTTCATTAATAGCCTCAGATTTTATCCTAAAATACAAGAACTTTTCGTGGTTCTCGTCAATTTTTGTTGGTTTTCATCCAATGAACTTATTTCAGTCAGCCAGATCTTTCTTCTTCAAAGCAAAAAGATTGTATCTTCAAATACAAGAACTTTTCGTGATTTTGTTGATTTTCAGCAAATGAACATATTTCAGCGAGCGAGAAGTTTTTTCTTTAATAGCGTCAGATTTAATCTTAAAATACAAAAACTTTTCGTGGTTCTTGTCAATTTTTGTTGATTTTCGTCAAATGAACTTATTTCAGTCAGCTAGATCTTTCTTCTTTGAAGCAAAAAGATTTTATCTTCAAATACAAGAACTTTTCGTGGTTTTGTTGATTTTCAGCAAATGAAAGTATTTCAGCGAGGGAGAAGTTTTTTCTTTAATCGCGTCACATTTTATCTTAAAATACAAGAACTTTTCGTGGTTCTTGTCAATTTTTGTTGCCTTTCATCCAATGAACTTAGTTCAGTCAGCCAGATCTTTCTTCTTCAAAGCAAAAAGATTTTGTCTTCAAATACAAGAACTTTTCGTGGTTTTGTTGATTTTCAGCAAATGAACATATTTCAGCGAGCGAGAAGTTTTTTCTTGAAAAGCGTCAGATTTTAGCTTAAAATACAAGAACTTTTCGTGGTTCTTGTCAATTTTTGTCGGTTTTCATCCAATGAACTTATTTCAGTCAGCAAGATCTTTCTTCTTGAAAGCAAAAAGATTTTATCTTCAAATACAAGACCTTTTCGTGATTTTGTTGATTTTCAGCAAATGAACATATTTCAGCGAGCGAGAAGTTTTTTCTTTAACAGCGTCAGATTTAATCTTAAAATACAAAAACTTTTCGTGGTTCTTGTCAATTTTTGTTGATTTTCATCAAATGAACTTATTTCAGTCAGCTGGATCTTTCTTCTTCAAAGCAAAAAGATTTTATCTTCAAATACAAGAACTTTTCGTGGTTTTGTTGATTTTCAGCAAATGAACATATTTCAGCGAGCGAGAAGTTTTTTTCTTGAAAAGCATCAGATGTTATCTTAAAATACAAGAACTTTTCGTGGTTCTTGTCAATTTTTGTTGGTTTTCATCTTATGAACTTATTTCAGTCAGCTGGATCTTTCTTCTTCAAAGCAAAAAGATTTTATCTTCAAATACAAGAACTTTTCGTGATTTTGTTGATTTTCAGCAAATGAACATATTTCAGTGAGCGAGAAGTTTTTTCTTCAATAGCGTCAGATTTAATCTTAAAATACAAGAACTTTTCGTGGTTCTTGTCAATTTTTGTTGATTTTCATCCAATGAACTTATTTCAGTCAGCCAGATCTTTCTTCTTCAAAGCAAAAAGATTGTATCTTCAAATACAAGAACTTTTCGTGATTTTGTTGATTTTCAGCAAATGAACATATTTCAGCGAGCGAGAACTTTTTTCTTTAATAGCGTCAGATTTAATCTTAAAATACAAAAACTTTTCGTGGTTCTTGTCAATTTTTGTTGATTTTCATCAAATGAACTTATTTCAGTCAGCTGGATCTTTCTTCTTTGAAGCAAAAAGATTTTATCTTCAAATACAAGAACTTTTCGTGGTTTTGTTGATTTTCAGCAAATGAAAGTATTTCAGCGAGGGAGAAGTTTTTTCTTTAATCGCGTCACATTTTATCTTAAAATACAAGAACGTTTCGTGGTTCTTGTCAATTTTTGTTGCCTTTCATCCAATGAACTTATTTCAGTCAGCTAGATCTTTCTTCTTCGAAGCAAAAAGATTTTATCTTCAAATACAAGAACTTTTCGTGGTTTTGTTGATTTTCAGCAAATGAACATATTTCAGCGAGCGAGAAGTTTTTTCTTGAAAAGCGTCAGATGTTATCTTAGAATACAAGAACTTTTGGTGGTTCTTGTCAATTTTTGTTGGTTTTCATCTTATGAACTTATTTCAGTCAGCTGGATCTTTCTTCTTCAAAGCAAAAAGATTTTATCTTCAAATACAAGAACTTTTCGTGGTTTTGTTGATTTTCAGCAAATGAACAGATTTCAGCGAGGGAGACGTTTTTTCTTCAATAGCGTCAGATTCTTTCTTAAAATACAAGAACTTTTCGTGGTTCTTGTCAATTTTTGTTGGTTTTCATCCAATGAACTTATTTCAGTCAGCCAGATCTTTCTTCTTCAAAGCAAAAAGATTTTATCTTCAAATGCAAGAACTTTTCGTGGTTTTGTTGATTTTCAGCAAATGAACATATTTCAGCGAGCTGGAAGTTTTTTCTTTAACAGCGTCAGATTTTATCTTAAAATACAAGAACTTTTCGTGGTTCTTTTCAATTTTTGTTGGTTTTCATCTTCTGAACTTATTTCAGTCAGCTGGATCTTTCTTCTTCAAAGCAAAAAGATTTTATCTTCAAATACAAGAACTTTTCGTGGTTTTGTTGAATTTCAGCAAATGAACATATTTCAGCGAGCGAGAAGCTTTTTCATGAATAGCGTCAGATTTTATCCTAAAATACAAGAACTTTTCGTGGTTCTTGTCAATTTTTGTTGGTTTTCATCCAATGAACTTATTTCAGTCAGCTGGATCTTTCTTCTTCAAAGCAAAAAGATTTTATCTTCAAATACAAGAACTTTTGGTGGTTTTGTTGATTTTCAGCAAATGAACATATTTCAGCGAGCGAGAAGTTTTTTCTTTAATAGCGTCAGATTTTATCTTAAAATACAAGAACTTTTCGTGGTTCTCGTCAATTTTTGTTGGTTTTCATCCAATGAACTTATTTCAGTCAGCCAGATCTTTCTTCTTCAAAGAAAAAAGATTTTATCTTCAAATACAAGAACTTTTCGTGGTTTTGTTGAATTTCAGCAAATGAACATATTTCAGCGAGCGAGAAGTTTTTTCATTAATAGCGTCAGATTTTATCCTAAAATACAAGAACTTTTCGTGGTTCTTGTCAATTTTTGTTGGTTTTCATCCAATGAACTTATTTCAGTCAGCTGGATCTTTCTTCTTCAAAGCAAAAAGATTTTATCTTCAAATACAAGAACTTTTCGTGGTTTTGTTGATTTTCAGCAAATGAACATATTTCAGCGAGCGAGAAGTTTTTTCTTTAATAGCGTCAGATTTTATCTTAAAATACAAGAACTTTTCGTGGTTCTTGTCAATTTTTGTTGGTTTTCATCTGATGAACTTATTTCATTCAGCTAGATCTTTCTTCTTCAAAGCAAAAAGATTTTATCTTCAAATCCAAGAACTTTTCGTGAGTTTGTTGATTTTCAGCAAATGAACATATTTCAGCGAGCGAGAAGTTTTTTCTTTAATCGCGTCAGATTTTATCTTAAAATACAAGAACTTTTCGTGGTTCTTGTCAATTTTTGTTGGTTTTCATCTTATGAACTTATTTCAGTCAGCTGGATCTTTCTTCTTCAAAGCAAAAAGATTTTATCTTCAAATACAAGAACTTTTCGTGGTTTTGTTGATTTTCGGCAAATGAACATATTTCAGCGAGGGAGAAGTTTTTTCTTTAATAGCGTCAGATTTTATCTTAAAATACAAGAACTTTTCGTGGTTCTTGTCAATTTTCGTTGGTTTTCATCCAATGAACTTATTTCAGTCAGCTAGATCTTTCATCTTCGAAGCAAAAAGATTTTATCTTCAAATACAAGAATTTTTCGTGGTTTTGTTGAATTTCAGCAAATGAACATATTTCAGCGAACGAGAAGTTTTTTCATTAATAGCGTCAGATTTTATCCTAAAATACAAGAACTTTTCGTGGTTCTTGTCAATTTTTGTTGGTTTTCATCCAATGAACTTATTTCAGTCAGCTGGATCTTTCTTCTTCAAAGCAAAAAGATTTTATCTTCAAATACAAGAACTTTTCGTGGTTTTGTTGATTTTCAGCAAATGAACATATTTCAGCGAGCTAGAAGTTTTTTCTTTAATAGCGTAAGATTTTATCTTAAAATACAAGAACTTTTCGTGGTTCTTGTCAATTTTTGTTGGTTTTCATCTGATGAACTTATTTCATTCAGCTAGATCTTTCTTCTTCAAAGCAAAAAGATTTTATCTGCAAATCCAAGAACTTTTCGTGAGTTTGTTGCTTTTCAGCAAATGAACATATTTCAGCGAGCGAGAAGTTTTTTCTTTAATAGCGTCAGATTTTATCTTAAAATACAAGAACTTTTCGTGGTTCTTGTTAATTTTCGTTGGTTTTCATCCAATGAACTTATTTCAGTCAGCGAGATCTTTCTTCTTGAAAGCAAAAAGATTTTATCTTCAAATACAAGAACTTTTCATGGTTTTGTTGATTTTCAGCAAATGAACATATTTCAGTGAGCGAGAAGTTTTTTCTTCAATAGCGTCAGATTTAATCTTAAAATACAAGAACTTTTCGTGGTTCTTGTCAATTTTTGTTGATTTTCATCCAATGAACTTATTTCAGTCAGCCAGATCTTTCTTCTTCAAAGCAAAAAGATTGTATCTTCAAATACAAGAACTTTTCGTGGTTTTGTTGATTTTCAGCAAATGAACATATTTCAGCGAGCTGGAAGTTTTTTCTTTAATAGCGTAAGATTTTATCTTAAAATACAAGAACTTTTCGTGGTTCTTGTCAATTTTTGTTGGTTTTCATCTGATGAACTTATTTCATTCAGCTAGATCTTTCTTCTTCAAAGCAAAAAGATTTTATCTGCAAATCCAAGAACTTTTCGTGAGTTTGTTGATTTTCAGCAAATGAACATATTTCAGCGAGCGAGAAGTTTTTTCTTTAATAGCGTCAGATTTTATCTTAAAATACAAGAACTTTTCGTGGTTCTTGTTAATTTTCGTTGGTTTTCATCCAATGAACTTATTTCAGTCAGCGAGATCTTTCTTCTTGAAAGCAAAAAGATTTTATCTTCAAATACAAGAACTTTTCATGGTTTTGTTGATTTTCAGCAAATGAACATATTTCAGTGAGCGAGAAGTTTTTTCTTCAATAGCGTCAGATTTAATCTTAAAATACAAGAACTTTTCGTGGTTCTTGTCAATTTTTGTTGATTTTCATCCAATGAACTTATTTCAGTCAGCCAGATCTTTCTTCTTCAAAGCAAAAAGATTGTATCTTCAAATACAAGAACTTTTCGTGATTTTGTTGATTTTCAGCAAATGAACATATTTCAGCGAGCGAGAACTTTTTTCTTTAATAGCGTCAGATTTAATCTTAAAATACAAAAACTTTTCGTGGTTCTTGTCAATTTTTGTTGATTTTCATCAAATGAACTTATTTCAGTCAGCTAGATCTTTCTTCTTTGAAGCAAAAAGATTTTATCTTCAAATACAAGAACTTTTCGTGGTTTTGTTGATTTTCAGCAAATGAACATATTTCAGCGAGCGAGAAGTTTTTTCTTGAAAAGCGTCAGATTTTAGCTTAAAATACAAGAACTTTTCGTGGTTCTTGTCAATTTTTGTCGGTTTTCATCCAATGAACTTATTTCAGTCAGCAAGATCTTTCTTCTTGAAAGCAAAAAGATTTTATCTTCAAATACAAGACCTTTTCGTGATTTTGTTGATTTTCAGCAAATGAACATATTTCAGCGAGCGAGAAGTTTTTTCTTTAACAGCGTCAGATTTAATCTTAAAATACAAAAACTTTTCGTGGTTCTTGTCAATTTTTGTTGATTTTCATCAAATGAACTTATTTCAGTCAGCTGGATCTTTCTTCTTCAAAGCAAAAAGATTTTATCTTCAAATACAAGAACTTTTCGTGGTTTTGTTGATTTTCAGCAAATGAACATATTTCAGCGAGCGAGAAGTTTTTTTCTTGAAAAGCATCAGATGTTATCTTAAAATACAAGAACTTTTCGTGGTTCTTGTCAATTTTTGTTGGTTTTCATCTGATGAACTTATTTCAGTCAGCTGGATCTTTCTTCTTCAAAGCAAAAAGATTTTATCTTCAAATACAAGAACTTTTCGTGATTTTGTTGATTTTCAGCAAATGAACATATTTCAGTGAGCGAGAAGTTTTTTCTTCAATAGCGTCAGATTTAATCTTAAAATACAAGAACTTTTCGTGGTTCTTGTCAATTTTTGTTGATTTTCATCAAATGAACTTATTTCAGTCAGCTAGATCTTTCTTCTTGAAAGCAAAAAGATTTTATCTTCAAATACAAGAACTTTTCGTGGTTTTGTTGATTTTCAGCAAATGAACATATTTCAGCGAGGGAGAAGTTTTTTCTTGAAAAGCGTCAGATGTTATCTTAAAATACAAGAACTTTTCGTGGTTCTTGTCAATTTTTGTTGGTTTTCATCTTATGAACTTATTTCAGTCAGCTGGATCTTTCTTCTTCAAAGCAAAAAGATTTTATCTTCAAATACAAGAACTTTTCGTGGTTTTGTTGATTTTCAGCAAATGAACAGGTTTCAGCGAGGGAGACGTTTTTTCTTCAATAGCGTCAGATTCTTTCTTAAAATACAAGAACTTTTCGTGGTTCTTGTCAATTTTTGTTGGTTTTCATCCAATGAACTTATTTCAGTCAGCCAGATCTTTCTTCTTCAAAGCAAAAAGATTTTATCTTCAAATGCAAGAACTTTTCGTGGTTTTGTTGATTTTCAGCAAATGAACATATTTCAGCGAGCTGGAAGTTTTTTCTTTAACAGCGTCAGATTTTATCTTAAAATACAAGAACTTTTCGTGGTTCTTTTCAATTTTTGTTGGTTTTCATCTTCTGAACTTATTTCAGTCAGCTAGATCTTTCTTCTTCAAAGCAAAAAGATTTTATCTTCAAATACAAGAACTTTTCGTGGTTTTGTTGAATTTCAGCAAATGAACATATTTCAGCGAGCGAGAAGCTTTTTCATGAATAGCGTCAGATTTTATCCTAAAATACAAGAACTTTTCGTGGTTCTTGTCAATTTTTGTTGGTTTTCATCCAATGAACTTATTTCAGTCAGCTGGATCTTTCTTCTTCAAAGCAAAAAGATTTTATCTTCAAATACAAGAACTTTTGGTGGTTTTGTTGATTTTCAGCAAATGAACATATTTCAGCGAGCGAGAAGTTTTTTCTTTAATAGCGTCAGATTTTATCTTAAAATACAAGAAATTTTCGTGGTTCTCGTCAATTTTTGTTGGTTTTCATCCAATGAACCAACCAGTCAGCCAGATCTTTGTTCTTCAAAAAAAAAGATTTTATCTTCAAATACAAGAACTTTTCGTGGTTTTGTTGATTTTCAGCAAATGAACATATTTCAGCGAGCTGGAAGTTTTTTCTTTTACAGCGTCAGATTTTATCTTAAAATACAAGAACTTTTCGTGGTTCTTTTCAATTTTTGTTGGTTTTCATCTTCTGAACTTATTTCAGTCAGCTGGATCTTTCTTCTTCAAAGCAAAAAGATTTTATCTTCAAATACAAGAACTTTTCGTGGTTTTGTTGAATTTCAGCAAATGAACATATTTCAGCGAGCGAGAAGTTTTTTCATTAATAGCGTCAGATTTTATCCTAAAATACAAGAACTTTTCGTGGTTCTTGTCAATTTTTGTTGGTTTTCATCCAATGAACTTATTTCAGTCAGCTGGATCTTTCTTCTTCAAAGCAAAAAGATTTTATCTTCAAATACAAGAACTTTTCGTGGTTTTGTTGATTTTCAGCAAATGAACATATTTCAGCGAGCGAGAAGTTTTTTCTTTAATAGCGTCAGATTTTATCTTAAAATACAAGAACTTTTCGTGGTTCTTGTCAATTTTTGTTAGTTTTCATCTTATGAACTTATTTCATTCAGCTAGATCTTTCTTCGTCAAAGCAAAAAGATTTTATCTTCAAATCCAAGAACTTTTCGTGAGTTTGTTGATTTTCAGCAAATGAACATATTTCAGCGAGCGAGAAGTTTTTTCTTTAATCGCGTCAGATTTTATGTTAAAATACAAGAACTTTTCGTGGTTCTTGTCAATTTTTGTTGGTTTTCATCTTATGAACTTATTTCAGTCAGCTGGATCTTTCTTCTTCAAAGCAAAAAGATTTTATCTTCAAATACAAGAACTTTTCGTGGTTTTGTTGATTTTCGGCAAATGAACATATTTCAGCGAGGGAGAAGTTTTTTCTTTAATAGCGTCAGATTTTATCTTAAAATACAAGAACTTTTCGTGGTTCTTGTCAATTTTCGTTGGTTTTCATCCAATGAACTTATTTCAGTCAGCTAGATCTTTCATCTTCGAAGCAAAAAGATTTTAACTTCAAATACAAGAATTTTTCGTGGTTTTGTTGAATTTCAGCAAATGAACATATTTCAGCGAACGAGAAGTTTTTTCATTAATAGCGTCAGATTTTATCCTAAAATACAAGAACTTTTCGTGGTTCTTGTCAATTTTTGTTGGTTTTCATCCAATGAACTTATTTCAGTCAGCTGGATCTTTCTTCTTCAAAGCAAAAAGATTTTATCTTCAAATACAAGAACTTTTCGTGGTTTTGTTGATTTTCAGCAAATGAACATATTTCAGCGAGCTAGAAGTTTTTTCTTTAATAGCGTAAGATTTTATCTTAAAATACAAGAACTTTTCGTGGTTCTCGTCAATTTTTGTTGGTTTTCATCCAATGAACTTATTTCATTCAGCCAGATCTTTCTTCTTCAAAGCAAAAAGATTTTATCTTCAAATACAAGAACTTTTCGTGGTTTTGTTGATTTTCAGCAAATGAACATATTTCAGCGAGCTAGAAGTTTTTTCTTTAATAGCGTAAGATTTTATCTTAAAATACAAGAACTTTTCGTGGTTCTTGTCAATTTTTGTTGGTTTTCATCTGATGAACTTATTTCATTCAGCTAGATCTTTCTTTTTCAAAGCAAAAAGATTTTATCTGCAAATCCAAGAACTTTTCGTGAGTTTGTTGATTTTCAGCAAATGAACATATTTCAGCGAGCGAGAAGTTTTTTCTTTAATAGCGTCAGATTTTATCTTAAAATACAAGAACTTTTCGTGGTTCTTGTTAATTTTTGTTGGTTTTCATCCAATGAACTTATTTCAGTCAGCGAGATGTTTCTTCTTGAAAGCAAAAAGATTTTATCTTCAAATACAAGAACTTTTCATGGTTTTGTTGATTTTCAGCAAATGAACATATTTCAGCGAGGGAGAAGTTTTTTCTTTAATAGCGTCAGATTTTATCTTAAAATACAAGAACTTTTCGTGGTTCTTGTCAATTTTCGTTGGTTTTCATCCAATGAACTTATTTCAGTCAGCTAGATCTTTCTTCTTCGAAGCAAAAAGATTTTATCTTCAAATACAAGAACTTTTCGTGGTTTTGTTGATTTTCAGCAAATGAACATATTTCAGCGAGCGAGAAGTTTTTTCTTTAATAGCGTCAGATTTTATCTGAAAATACAAGAACTTTTCGTGGTTCTTGTCAATTTTAGTTGGTTTTCATCCAATGAACTTATTTCAGTCAGCTAGATCTTTCTTCTTCAAAGCAAAAAGATTTTATCTTCAAATACAAGAACTTTTCGTGGTTTTGTTGATTTTCAGCAAATGAACATATTTCAGCGAGCGAGAAGTTTTTTCTTTAAAAGCGTCAGAAGTTATCTTAAAATACAAGAACTTTTCGTGGTTCTTGTCAATTTTTGTTGGTTTTCATCTTATGAACTTATTTCAGTCAGCTGGATCTTTCTTCTTCAAAGCAAAAAGATTTTATCTTCAAATACAAGAACTTTTCGTGGTTTTGTTGATTTTCAGCAAATGAACAGATTTCAGCGAGGGAGACGTTTTTTCTTTAATAGCGTCAGATTTTATCTTAAAATACAAGAACTTTTCGTGGTTCTCGTCAATTTTTGTTGGTTTTCATCCAATGAACTTATTTCAGTCAGCCAGATCTTTCTTCTTCAAAGCAAAAAGATTTTATCTTCAAATACAAGAACTTTTCGTGGTTTTGTTGATTTTCAGCAAATGAACATATTTCAGCGAGCTGGAAGTTTTTTCTTTAATAGCGTAAGATTTTATCTTAAAATACAAGAACTTTTCGTGGTTCTTTTCAATTTTTGTTGGTTTTCATCTTCTGAACTTATTTCAGTCAGCTAGATCTTTCTTCTTCAAAGCAAAAAGATTTTATCTTCAAATACAAGAACTTTTCGTGGTTTTGTTGAATTTCAGCAAATGAACATATTTCAGCGAGCGAGAAGTTTTTTCATTAATAGCCTCAGATTTTATCCTAAAATACAAGAACTTTTCGTGGTTCTTGTCAATTTTTGTTGGTTTTCATCCAATGAACTTATTTCAGTCAGCTGGATCTTTCTTCTTCAAAGCAAAAAGATTTTATCTTCAAATACAAGAACTTTTCGTGGTTTTGTTGATTTTCAGCAAATGAACATATTTCAGCGAGCGAGAAGTTTTTTCTTTAATAGCGTCAGATTTTATCTTAAAATACAAGAACTTTTCGTGGTTCTCGTCAATTTTTGTTTGTTTTCATCCAATGAACTTATTTCAGTCAGCCAGATCTTTCTTCTTCAAAGCAAAAAGATTTTATCTTCAAATACAAGAACTTTTCGTGGTTTTGTTGATTTTCAGCAAATGAACATATTTCAGCGAGCTAGAAGTTTTTTCTTTAATAGCGTAAGATTTTATCTTAAAATACAAGAACTTTTCGTGGTTCTTGTCAATTTTTGTTGGTTTTCATCTGATGAACTTATTTCATTCAGCTAGATCTTTCTTCTTCAAAGCAAAAAGATTTTATCTTCAAATCCAAGAACTTTTCGTGGTTTTGTTGATTTTCAGCAAATGAACATATTTCAGCGAGCTGGAAGTTTTTTCTTTAACAGCGTCAGATTTTATCTTAAAATACAAGAACTTTTCGTGGTTCTTTTCAATTTTTGTTGGTTTTCATCTTATGAACTTATTTCAGTCAGCTGGATCTTTCTTCTTCAAAGCAAAAAGATTTTATCTTCAAATACAAGAACTTTTCGTGATTTTGTTGATTTTCAGCAAATGAACATTTCAGTGAGCGAGAAGTTTTTTCTTCAATAGCGTCAGATTTAATCTTAAAATACAAGAACTTTTCGTGGTTCTTGTCAATTTTTGTTGATTTTCATCCAATGAACTTATTTCAGTCAGCCAGATCTTTCTTCTTCAAAGCAAAAAGATTGTATCTTCAAATACAAGAACTTTTCGTGATTTTGTTGATTTTCAGCAAATGAACATATTTCAGCGAGCGAGAAGTTTTTTCTTGAAAAGCGTCAGATTTTAGCTTAAAATACAAGAACTTTTCGTGGTTCTTGTCAATTTTTGTCGGTTTTCATCCAATGAACTTATTTCAGTCAGCTGGATCTTTCTTCTTCAAAGCAAAAAGATTTTATCTTCAAATACAAGAACTTTTCGTGATTTTGTTGATTTTCAGCAAATGAACATATTTCAGCGAGCGAGAACTTTTTTCTTTAATAGCGTCAGATTTAATCTTAAAATACAAAAACTTTTCGTGGTTCTTGTCAATTTTTGTTGATTTTCATCAAATGAACTTATTTCAGTCAGCTGGATCTTTCTTCTTTGAAGCAAAAAGATTTTATCTTCAAATACAAGAACTTTTCGTGGTTTTGTTGATTTTCAACAAATGAAAGTATTTCAGCGAGGGAGAAGTTTTTTCTTTAATCGCGTCACATTTTATCTTAAAATACAAGAACGTTTCGTGGTTCTTGTCAATTTTTGTTGCCTTTCATCCAATGAACTTAGTTCAGTCAGCCAGATCTTTCTTCTTCAAAGCAAAAAGATTTTATCTTCAAATACAAGAACTTTTCGTGGTTTTGTTGATTTTCAGCAAATGAACATATTTCAGCGAGCGAGAAGTTTTTTCTTGAAAAGCGTCAGATTTTAGCTTAAAATACAAGAACTTTTCGTGGTTCTTGTCAATTTTTGTCGGTTTTCATCCAATGAACTTATTTCAGTCAGCAAGATCTTTCTTCTTGAAAGCAAAAAGATTTTATCTTCAAATACAAGACCTTTTCGTGATTTTGTTGATTTTCAGCAAATGAACATATTTCAGCGAGCGAGAAGTTTTTTCTTTAACAGCGTCAGATTTAATCTTAAAATACAAAAACTTTTCGTGGTTCTTGTCAATTTTTGTTGATTTTCATCAAATGAACTTATTTCAGTCAGCTGGATCTTTCTTCTTCAAAGCAAAAAGATTTTATCTTCAAATACAAGAACTTTTCGTCGTTTTGTTGATTTTCAGCAAATGAACATATTTCAGCGAGCGAGAAGTTTTTTTCTTGAAAAGCATCAGATGTTATCTTAAAATACAAGAACTTTTCGTGGTTCTTGTCAATTTTTGTTGGTTTTCATCTTATGAACTTATTTCAGTCAGCTGGATCTTTCTTCTTCAAAGCAAAAAGATTTTATCTTCAAATACAAGAACTTTTCGTGATTTTGTTGATTTTCAGCAAATGAACATATTTCAGTGAGCGAGAAGTTTTTTCTTCAATAGCGTCAGATTTAATCTTAAAATACAAGAACTTTTCGTGGTTCTTGTCAATTTTTGTTGATTTTCATCAAATGAACTTATTTCAGTCAGCTAGATCTTTCTTCTTGAAAGCAAAAAGATTTTATCTTCAAATACAAGAACTTTTCGTGGTTTTGTTGATTTTCAGCAAATGAACATATTTCAGCGAGGGAGAAGTTTTTTCTTTAATAGCGTCAGATTTTATCTTAAAATGCAAGAACTTTTCGTGGTTCTTGTCAATGTTCGTTGGTTTTCATCCAATGAACTTATTTCAGTCAGCTAGATCTTTCTTCTTCGAAGCAAAAAGATTTTATCTTCAAATACAAGAACTTTTCGTGGTTTTGTTGATTTTCAGCAAATGAACATATTTCAGCGAGCGAGAAGTTTTTTCTTGAAAAGCGTCAGATGTTATCTTAGAATACAAGAACTTTTCGTGGTTCTTGTCAATTTTTGTTGGTTTTCATCTTATGAACTTATTTCAGTCAGCTGGATCTTTCTTCTTCAAAGCAAAAAGATTTTATCTTCAAATACAAGAACTTTTCGTGGTTTTGTTGATTTTCAGCAAATGAACAGATTTCAGCGAGGGAGACGTTTTTTCTTCAATAGCGTCAGATTCTTTCTTAAAATACAAGAACTTTTCGTGGTTCTTGTCAATTTTTGTTGGTTTTCATCCAATGAACTTATTTCAGTCAGCCAGATCTTTCTTCTTCAAAGCAAAAAGATTTTATCTTCAAATGCAAGAACTTTTCGTGGTTTTGTTGATTTTCAGCAAATGAACATATTTCAGCGAGCTGGAAGTTTTTTCTTTAACAGCGTCAGATTTTATCTTAAAATACAAGAACTTTTCGTGGTTCTTTTCAATTTTTGTTGGTTTTCATCTTCTGAACTTATTTCAGTCAGCTAGATCTTTCTTCTTCAAAGCAAAAAGATTTTATCTTCAAATACAAGAACTTTTCGTGGTTTTGTTGAATTTCAGCAAATGAACATATTTCAGCGAGCGAGAAGCTTTTTCATGAATAGCGTCAGATTTTATCCTAAAATACAAGAACTTTTCGTGGTTCTTGTCAATTTTTGTTGGTTTTCATCCAATGAACTTATTTCAGTCAGCTGGATCTTTCTTCTTCAAAGCAAAAAGATTTTATCTTCAAATTCAAGAACTTTTCGTGGTTTTGTTGATTTTCAGCAAATGAACATATTTCAGCGAGGGAGAAGTTTTTTCTTTAATAGCGTCAGATTTTATCTTAAAATACAAGAACTTTTCGTGGTTCTTGTCAATTTTCGTTGGTTTTCATCCAATGAACTTATTTCAGTCAGCTAGATCTTTCTTCTTCGAAGCAAAAAGATTTTATCTTCAAATACAAGAACTTTTCGTGGTTTTGTTGATTTTCATCAAATGAACTTATTTCAGTCAGCTGGATCTTTCTTCTTCAAAGCAAAAAGATTTTATCTTCAAATCCAAGAACTTTTCGTGGTTTTGTTGATTTTCAGCAAATGAACATATTTCAGCGAGCTGGAAGTTTTTTCTTTAACAGCGTCAGATTTTATCTTAAAATACAAGAACTTTTCGTGGTTCTTTTCAATTTTTGTTGGTTTTCATCTTATGAACTTATTTCAGTCAGCTGGATCTTTCTTCTTCAAAGCAAAAAGATTTTATCTTCAAATACAAGAACTTTTCGTGATTTTGTTGATTTTCAGCAAATGAACATTTCAGTGAGCGAGAAGTTTTTTCTTCAATAGCGTCAGATTTAATCTTAAAATACAAGAACTTTTCGTGGTTCTTGTCAATTTTTGTTGATTTTCATCCAATGAACTTATTTCAGTCAGCCAGATCTTTCTTCTTCAAAGCAAAAAGATTGTATCTTCAAATACAAGAACTTTTCGTGATTTTGTTGATTTTCAGCAAATGAACATATTTCAGCGAGCGAGAAGTTTTTTCTTGAAAAGCGTCAGATTTTAGCTTAAAATACAAGAACTTTTCGTGGTTCTTGTCAATTTTTGTCGGTTTTCATCCAATGAACTTATTTCAGTCAGCTGGATCTTTCTTCTTCAAAGCAAAAAGATTTTATCTTCAAATACAAGAACTTTTCGTGATTTTGTTGATTTTCAGCAAATGAACATATTTCAGCGAGCGAGAACTTTTTTCTTTAATAGCGTCAGATTTAATCTTAAAATACAAGAACTTTTCGTGGTTCTTGTCAATTTTTGTTGATTTTCATCAAATGAACTTATTTCAGTCAGCTGGATCTTTCTTCTTTGAAGCAAAAAGATTTTATCTTCAAATACAAGAACTTTTCGTGGTTTTGTTGATTTTCAGCAAATGAAAGTATTTCAGCGAGGGAGAAGTTTTTTCTTTAATCGCGTCACATTTTATCTTAAAATACAAGAACGTTTCGTGGTTCTTGTCAATTTTTGTTGCCTTTCATCCAATGAACTTAGTTCAGTCAGCCAGATCTTTCTTCTTCAAAGCAAAAAGATTTTATCTTCAAATACAAGAACTTTTCGTGGTTTTGTTGATTTTCAGCAAATGAACATATTTCAGCGAGCGAGAAGTTTTTTCTTGAAAAGCGTCAGATTTTAGCTTAAAATACAAGAACTTTTCGTGGTTCTTGTCAATTTTTGTCGGTTTTCATCCAATGAACTTATTTCAGTCAGCAAGATCTTTCTTCTTGAAAGCAAAAAGATTTTATCTTCAAATACAAGACCTTTTCGTGATTTTGTTGATTTTCAGCAAATGAACATATTTCAGCGAGCGAGAAGTTTTTTCTTTAACAGCGTCAGATTTAATCTTAAAATACAAAAACTTTTCGTGGTTCTTGTCAATTTTTGTTGATTTTCATCAAATGAACTTATTTCAGTCAGCTGGATCTTTCTTCTTCAAAGCAAAAAGATTTTATCTTCAAATACAAGAACTTTTCGTGGTTTTGTTGATTTTCAGCAAATGAACATATTTCAGCGAGCGAGAAGTTTTTTTCTTGAAAAGCATCAGATGTTATCTTAAAATACAAGAACTTTTCGTGGTTCTTGTCAATTTTTGTTGGTTTTCATCTTATGAACTTATTTCAGTCAGCTGGATCTTTCTTCTTCAAAGCAAAAAGATTTTATCTTCAAATACAAGAACTTTTCGTGATTTTGTTGATTTTCAGCAAATGAACATATTTCAGTGAGCGAGAAGTTTTTTCTTCAATAGCGTCAGATTTAATCTTAAAATACAAGAACTTTTCGTGGTTCTTGTCAATTTTTGTTGATTTTCATCAAATGAACTTATTTCAGTCAGCTAGATCTTTCTTCTTGAAAGCAAAAAGATTTTATCTTCAAATACAAGAACTTTTCGTGGTTTTGTTGATTTTCAGCAAATGAACATATTTCAGCGAGGGAGAAGTTTTTTCTTTAATAGCGTCAGATTTTATCTTAAAATGCAAGAACTTTTCGTGGTTCTTGTCAATGTTCGTTGGTTTTCATCCAATGAACTTATTTCAGTCAGCTAGATCTTTCTTCTTCGAAGCAAAAAGATTTTATCTTCAAATACAAGAACTTTTCGTGGTTTTGTTGATTTTCAGCAAATGAACATATTTCAGCGAGCGAGAAGTTTTTTCTTGAAAAGCGTCAGATGTTATCTTAGAATACAAGAACTTTTCGTGGTTCTTGTCAATTTTTGTTGGTTTTCATCTTATGAACTTATTTCAGTCAGCTGGATCTTTCTTCTTCAAAGCAAAAAGATTTTATCTTCAAATACAAGAACTTTTCGTGGTTTTGTTGATTTTCAGCAAATGAACAGATTTCAGCGAGGGAGACGTTTTTTCTTCAATAGCGTCAGATTCTTTCTTAAAATACAAGAACTTTTCGTGGTTCTTGTCAATTTTTGTTGGTTTTCATCCAATGAACTTATTTCAGTCAGCCAGATCTTTCTTCTTCAAAGCAAAAAGATTTTATCTTCAAATGCAAGAACTTTTCGTGGTTTTGTTGATTTTCAGCAAATGAACATATTTCAGCGAGCTGGAAGTTTTTTCTTTAACAGCGTCAGATTTTATCTTAAAATACAAGAACTTTTCGTGGTTCTTTTCAATTTTTGTTGGTTTTCATCTTCTGAACTTATTTCAGTCAGCTAGATCTTTCTTCTTCAAAGCAAAAAGATTTTATCTTCAAATACAAGAACTTTTCGTGGTTTTGTTGAATTTCAGCAAATGAACATATTTCAGCGAGCGAGAAGCTTTTTCATGAATAGCGTCAGATTTTATCCTAAAATACAAGAACTTTTCGTGGTTCTTGTCAATTTTTGTTGGTTTTCATCCAATGAACTTATTTCAGTCAGCTGGATCTTTCTTCTTCAAAGCAAAAAGATTTTATCTTCAAATTCAAGAACTTTTCGTGGTTTTGTTGATTTTCAGCAAATGAACATATTTCAGCGAGGGAGAAGTTTTTTCTTTAATAGCGTCAGATTTTATCTTAAAATACAAGAACTTTTCGTGGTTCTTGTCAATTTTCGTTGGTTTTCATCCAATGAACTTATTTCAGTCAGCTAGATCTTTCTTCTTCGAAGCAAAAAGATTTTATCTTCAAATACAAGAACTTTTCGTGGTTTTGTTGATTTTCAGCAAATGAACATATTTCAGCGAGCTCGAAGTTTTTTCTTTAATAGCGTAAGATTTTATCTTAAAATACAAGAACTTTTCGTGGTTCTTTTCAATTTTTGTTGGTTTTCATCTTCTGAACTTATTTCAGTCAGCTAGATCTTTCTTCTTCAAAGCAAAAAGATTTTATCTTCAAATACAAGAACTTTTCGTGGTTTTGTTGAATTTCAGCAAATGAACATATTTCAGCGAGCGAGAAGTTTTTTCATTAATAGCCTCAGATTTTATCCTAAAATACAAGAACTTTTCGTGGTTCTCGTCAATTTTTGTTTGTTTTCATCCAATGAACTTATTTCAGTCAGCCAGATCTTTCTTCTTCAAAGCAAAAAGATTTTATCTTCAAATACAAGAACTTTTCGTGGTTTTGTTGATTTTCAGCAAATGAACATATTTCAGCGAGCTAGAAGTTTTTTCTTTAATAGCGTAAGATTTTATCTTAAAATACAAGAACTTTTCGTGGTTCTTGTCAATTTTTGTTGGTTTTCATCTGATGAACTTATTTCATTCAGCTAGATCTTTCTTCTTCAAAGCAAAAAGATTTTATCTTCAAATCCAAGAACTTTTCGTGGTTTTGTTGATTTTCAGCAAATGAACATATTTCAGCGAGCTGGAAGTTTTTTCTTTAACAGCGTCAGATTTTATCTTAAAATACAAGAACTTTTCGTGGTTCTTTTCAATTTTTGTTGGTTTTCATCTTCTGAACTTATTTCAGTCAGCTGGATCTTTCTTCTTCAAAGCAAAAAGATTTTATCTTCAAATACAAGAACTTTTCGTGATTTTGTTGATTTTCAGCAAATGAACATATTTCAGTGAGCGAGAAGTTTTTTCTTCAATAGCGTCAGATTTAATCTTAAAATACAAGAACTTTTCGTGGTTCTTGTCAATTTTTGTTGATTTTCATCCAATGAACTTATTTCAGTCAGCCAGATCTTTCTTCTTCAAAGCAAAAAGATTGTATCTTCAAATACAAGAACTTTTCGTGATTTTGTTGATTTTCAGCAAATGAACATATTTCAGCGAGGGAGAAGTTTTTTCTTGAAAACCGTCAGATTTTAGCTTAAAATACAAGAACTTTTCGTGGTTCTTGTCAATTTTTGTCGGTTTTCATCCAATGAACTTATTTCAGTCAGCTGGATCTTTCTTCTTCAAAGCAAAAAGATTTTATCTTCAAATACAAGAACTTTTCGTGATTTTGTTGATTTTCAGCAAATGAACATATTTCAGCGAGCGAGAACTTTTTTCTTTAATAGCGTCAGATTTAATCTTAAAATACAAAAACTTTTCGTGGTTCTTGTCAATTTTTGTTGATTTTCATCAAATGAACTTATTTCAGTCAGCTGGATCTTTCTTCTTTGAAGCAAAAAGATTTTATCTTCAAATACAAGAACTTTTCGTGGTTTTGTTGATTTTCAGCAAATGAAAGTATTTCAGCGAGGGAGAAGTTTTTTCTTTAATCGCGTCACATTTTATCTTAAAATACAAGAACGTTTCGTGGTTCTTGTCAATTTTTGTTGCCTTTCATCCAATGAACTTAGTTCAGTCAGCCAGATCTTTCTTCTTCAAAGCAAAAAGATTTTATCTTCAAATACAAGAACTTTTCGTGGTTTTGTTGATTTTCAGCAAATGAACATATTTCAGCGAGCGAGAAGTTTTTTCTTGAAAAGCGTCAGATTTTAGCTTAAAATACAAGAACTTTTCGTGGTTCTTGTCAATTTTTGTCGGTTTTCATCCAATGAACTTATTTCAGTCAGCAAGATCTTTCTTCTTGAAAGCAAAAAGATTTTATCTTCAAATACAAGACCTTTTCGTGATTTTGTTGATTTTCAGCAAATGAACATATTTCAGCGAGCGAGAAGTTTTTTCTTTAACAGCGTCAGATTTAATCTTAAAATACAAAAACTTTTCGTGGTTCTTGTCAATTTTTGTTGATTTTCATCAAATGAACTTATTTCAGTCAGCTGGATCTTTCTTCTTCAAAGCAAAAAGATTTTATCTTCAAATACAAGAACTTTTCGTGGTTTTGTTGATTTTCAGCAAATGAACATATTTCAGCGAGCGAGAAGTTTTTTTCTTGAAAAGCATCAGATGTTATCTTAAAATACAAGAACTTTTCGTGGTTCTTGTCAATTTTTGTTGGTTTTCATCTTATGAACTTATTTCAGTCAGCTGGATCTTTCTTCTTCAAAGCAAAAAGATTTTATCTTCAAGTACAAGAACTTTTCGTGATTTTGTTGATTTTCAGCAAATGAACATATTTCAGTGAGCGAGAAGTTTTTTCTTCAATAGCGTCAGATTTAATCTTAAAATACAAGAACTTTTCGTGGTTCTTGTCAATTTTTGTTGATTTTCATCAAATGAACTTATTTCAGTCAGCTAGATCTTTCTTCTTGAAAGCAAAAAGATTTTATCTTCAAATACAAGAACTTTTCGTGGTTTTGTTGATTTTCAGCAAATGAACATATTTCAGCGAGGGAGAAGTTTTTTCTTTAATAGCGTCAGATTTTATCTTAAAATGCAAGAACTTTTCGTGGTTCTTGTCAATGTTCGTTGGTTTTCATCCAATGAACTTATTTCAGTCAGCTAGATCTTTCTTCTTCGAAGCAAAAAGATTTTATCTTCAAATACAAGAACTTTTCGTGGTTTTGTTGATTTTCAGCAAATGAACATATTTCAGCGAGCGAGAAGTTTTTTCTTGAAAAGCGTCAGATGTTATCTTAGAATACAAGAACTTTTCGTGGTTCTTGTCAATTTTTGTTGGTTTTCATCTTATGAACTTATTTCAGTCAGCTGGATCTTTCTTCTTCAAAGCAAAAAGATTTTATCTTCAAATACAAGAACTTTTCGTGGTTTTGTTGATTTTCAGCAAATGAACAGATTTCAGCGAGGGAGACGTTTTTTCTTCAATAGCGTCAGATTCTTTCTTAAAATACAAGAACTTTTCGTGGTTCTTGTCAATTTTTGTTGGTTTTCATCCAATGAACTTATTTCAGTCAGCCAGATCTTTCTTCTTCAAAGCAAAAAGATTTTATCTTCAAATGCAAGAACTTTTCGTGGTTTTGTTGATTTTCAGCAAATGAACATATTTCAGCGAGCTGGAAGTTTTTTCTTTAACAGCGTCAGATTTTATCTTAAAATACAAGAACTTTTCGTGGTTCTTTTCAATTTTTGTTGGTTTTCATCTTCTGAACTTATTTCAGTCAGCTGGATCTTTCTTCTTCAAAGCAAAAAGATTTTATCTTCAAATACAAGAACTTTTCGTGGTTTTGTTGAATTTCAGCAAATGAACATATTTCAGCGAGCGAGAAGCTTTTTCATGAATAGCGTCAGATTTTATCCTAAAATACAAGAACTTTTCGTGGTTCTTGTCAATTTTTGTTGGTTTTCATCCAATGAACTTATTTCAGTCAGCTGGATCTTTCTTCTTCAAAGCAAAAAGATTTTATCTTCAAATACAAGAACTTTTGGTGGTTTTGTTGATTTTCAGCAAATGAACATATTTCAGCGAGCGAGAAGTTTTTTCTTTAATAGCGTCAGATTTTATCTTAAAATACAAGAACTTTTCGTGGTTCTCGTCAATTTTTGTTGGTTTTCATCCAATGAACTTATTTCAGTCAGCCAGATCTTTCTTCTTCAAAGAAAAAAGATTTTATCTTCAAATACAAGAACTTTTCGTGGTTTTGTTGATTTTCAGCAAATGAACATATTTCAGCGAGCTCGAAGTTTTTTCTTTAATAGCGTAACATTTTATCTTAAAATACAAGAACTTTTCGTGGTTTTGTTGATTTTCAGCAAATGAACATATTTCAGCGAGCTGGAAGTTTTTTCTTTTACAGCGTCAGATTTTATCTTAAAATACAAGAACTTTTCGTGGTTCTTTTCAATTTTTGTTGGTTTTCATCTTCTGAACTTATTTCAGTCAGCTAGATCTTTCTTCTTCAAAGCAAAATGATTTTATCTTCAAATACAAGAACTTTTCGTGGTTTTGTTGAATTTCAGCAAATGAACATATTTCAGCGAGCGAGAAGTTTTTTCATTAATAGCGTCAGATTTTATCCTAAAATACAAGAACTTTTCGTGGTTCTTGTCAATTTTTGTTGGTTTTCATCCAATGAACTTATTTCAGTCAGCTGGATCTTTCTTCTTCAAAGCAAAAAGATTTTATCTTCAAATACAAGAACTTTTCGTGGTTTTGTTGATTTTCAGCAAATGAACATATTTCAGCGAGCGAGAAGTTTTTTCTTTAATAGCGTCAGATTTTATCTTAAAATACAAGAACTTTTCGTGGTTCTTGTCAATTTTTGTTGGTTTTCATCTGATGAACTTATTTCATTCAGCTAGATCTTTCTTCTTCAAAGCAAAAAGATTTTATCTTCAAATCCAAGAACTTTTCGTGAGTTTGTTGATTTTCAGCAAATGAACATATTTCAGCGAGCGAGAAGTTTTTTCTTTAATCGCGTCAGATTTTATCTTAAAATACAAGAACTTTTCGTGGTTCTTGTCAATTTTTGTTGGTTTTCATCTTATGAACTTATTTCAGTCAGCTGGATCTTTCTTCTTCAAAGCAAAAAGATTTTATCTTCAAATACAAGAACTTTTCGTGGTTTTGTTGATTTTCGGCAAATGAACATATTTCAGCGAGGGAGAAGTTTTTTCTTTAATAGCGTCAGATTTTATCTTAAAATACAAGAACTTTTCGTGGTTCTTGTCAATTTTCGTTGGTTTTCATCCAATGAACTTATTTCAGTCAGCTAGATCTTTCATCTTCGAAGCAAAAAGATTTTATCTTCAAATACAAGAATTTTTCGTGGTTTTGTTGAATTTCAGCAAATGAACATATTTCAGCGAACGAGAAGTTTTTTCATTAATAGCGTCAGATTTTATCCTAAAATACAAGAACTTTTCGTGGTTCTTGTCAATTTTTGTTGGTTTTCATCCAATGAACTTATTTCAGTCAGCTGGATCTTTCTTCTTCAAAGCAAAAAGATTTTATCTTCAAATACAAGAACTTTTCGTGGTTTTGTTGATTTTCAGCAAATGAACATATTTCAGCGAGCTAGAAGTTTTTTCTTTAATAGCGTAAGATTTTATCTTAAAATACAAGAACTTTTCGTGGTTCTCGTCAATTTTTGTTGGTTTTCATCCAATGAACTTATTTCATTCAGCCAGATCTTTCTTCTTCAAAGCAAAAAGATTTTATCTTCAAATACAAGAACTTTTCGTGGTTTTGTTGATTTTCAGCAAATGAACATATTTCAGCGAGCTAGAAGTTTTTTCTTTAATAGCGTAAGATTTTATCTTAAAATACAAGAACTTTTCGTGGTTCTTGTCAATTTTTGTTGGTTTTCATCTGATGAACTTATTTCATTCAGCTAGATCTTTCTTCTTCAAAGCAAAAAGATTTTATCTGCAAATCCAACAACTTTTCGTGAGTTTGTTGATTTTCAGCAAATGAACATATTTCAGCGAGCGAGAAGTTTTTTCTTTAATAGCGTCAGATTTTATCTTAAAATACAAGAACTTTTCGTGGTTCTTGTTAATTTTCGTTGGTTTTCATCCAATGAACTTATTTCAGTCAGCGAGATCTTTCTTCTTGAAAGCAAAAAGATTTTATCTTCAAATACAAGAACTTTTCATGGTTTTGTTGATTTTCAGCAAATGAACATATTTCAGTGAGCGAGAAGTTTTTTCTTCAATAGCGTCAGATTTAATCTTAAAATACAAGAACTTTTCGTGGTTCTTGTCAATTTTTGTTGATTTTCATCCAATGAACTTATTTCAGTCAGCCAGATCTTTCTTCTTCAAAGCAAAAAGATTGTATCTTCAAATACAAGAACTTTTCGTGATTTTGTTGATTTTCAGCAAATGAACATATTTCAGCGAGCGAGAACTTTTTTCTTTAATAGCGTCAGATTTAATCTTAAAATACAAAAACTTTTCGTGGTTCTTGTCAATTTTTGTTGATTTTCATCAAATGAACTTATTTCAGTCAGCTAGATCTTTCTTCTTTGAAGCAAAAAGATTTTATCTTCAAATACAAGAACTTTTCGTGGTTTTGTTGATTTTCAGCAAATGAAAGTATTTCAGCGAGGGAGAAGTTTTTTCTTTAATCGCGTCACATTTTATCTTAAAATACAAGAACGTTTCGTGGTTCTTGTCAATTTTTGTTGCCTTTCATCCAATGAACTTAGTTCAGTCAGCCAGATCTTTCTTCTTCAAAGCAAAAAGATTTTATCTTCAAATACAAGAACTTTTCGTGGTTTTGTTGATTTTCAGCAAATGAACATATTTCAGCGAGCGAGAAGTTTTTTCTTGAAAAGCGTCAGATTTTAGCTTAAAATACAAGAACTTTTCGTGGTTCTTGTCAATTTTTGTCGGTTTTCATCCAATGAACTTATTTCAGTCAGCAAGATCTTTCTTCTTGAAAGCAAAAAGATTTTATCTTCAAATACAAGACCTTTTCGTGATTTTGTTGATTTTCAGCAAATGAACATATTTCAGCGAGCGAGAAGTTTTTTCTTTAATAGCGTCAGATTTAATCTTAAAATACAAAAACTTTTCGTGGTTCTTGTCAATTTTTGTTGATTTTCATGAAATGAACTTATTTCAGTCAGCTGGATCTTTCTTCTTCAAAGCAAAAAGATTTTATCTTCAAATACAAGAACTTTTCGTGGTTTTGTTGATTTTCAGCAAATGAACATATTTCAGCGAGCGAGAAGTTTTTTTCTTGAAAAGCATCAGATGTTATCTTAAAATACAAGAACTTTTCGTGGTTCTTGTCAATTTTTGTTGGTTTTCATCTTATGAACTTATTTCAGTCAGCTGGATCTTTCTTCTTCAAAGCAAAAAGATTTTATCTTCAAATACAAGAACTTTTCGTGATTTTGTTGATTTTCAGCAAATGAACATATTTCAGTGAGCGAGAAGTTTTTTCTTCAATAGCGTCAGATTTAATCTTAAAATACAAGAACTTTTCGTGGTTCTTGTCAATTTTTGTTGATTTTCATCAAATGAACTTATTTCAGTCAGCTAGATCTTTCTTCTTGAAAGCAAAAAGATTTTATCTTCAAATACAAGAACTTTTCGTGGTTTTGTTGATTTTCAGCAAATGAACATATTTCAGCGAGCGAGAAGTTTTTTCTTTAATAGCGTCAGATTTTATCTTAAAATACAAGAACTTTTCGTGGTTCTTGTTAATTTTCGTTGGTTTTCATCCAATGAACTTATTTCAGTCAGCGAGATCTTTCTTCTTGAAAGCAAAAAGATTTTATCTTCAAATACAAGAACTTTTCATGGTTTTGTTGATTTTCAGCAAATGAACATATTTCAGCGAGGGAGAAGTTTTTTCTTTAATAGCGTCAGATTTTATCTTAAAATACAAGAACTTTTCGTGGTTCTTGTCAATTTTCGTTGGTTTTCATCCAATGAACTTATTTCAGTCAGCTAGATCTTTCTTCTTCGAAGCAAAAAGATTTTATCTTCAAATACAAGAACTTTTCGTGGTTTTGTTGATTTTCAGCAAATGAACATATTTCAGCGAGCGAGAAGTTTTTTCTTTAATAGCGTCAGATTTTATCTGAAAATACAAGAACTTTTCGTGGTTCTTGTCAATTTTAGTTGGTTTTCATCCAATGAACTTATTTCAGTCAGCTAGATCTTTCTTCTTCAAAGCAAAAAGATTTTATCTTCAAATACAAGAACTTTTCGTGGTTTTGTTGATTTTCAGCAAATGAACATATTTCAGCGAGCGAAATGTTTTTTCTTTAAAAGCGTCAGAAGTTATCTTAAAATACAAGAACTTTTCGTGGTTCTTGTCAATTTTTGTTGGTTTTCATCTTATGAACTTATTTCAGTCAGCTGGATCTTTCTTCTTCAAAGCAAAAAGATTTTATCTTCAAATACAAGAACTTTTCGTGGTTTTGTTGATTTTCAGCAAATGAACAGATTTCAGCGAGGGAGACGTTTTTTCTTTAATAGCGTCAGATTTTATCTTAAAATACAAGAACTTTTCGTGGTTCTTGTCAATTTTTGTTGGTTTTCATCCAATGAACTTATTTCAGTCAGCCAGATCTTTCTTCTTCAAAGCAAAAAGATTTTATCTTCAAATACAAGAACTTTTCGTGGTTTTGTTGATTTTCGGCAAATGAATATATTTCAGAGAGCTAGAAGTTTTTTCTTTAATAGCGTAAGATTTTATCTTAAAATACAAGAACTTTTCGTGGTTCTTGTCAATTTTTGTTGGTTTTCATCCAATGAACTTATTTCAGTCAGCCAGATCTTTCTTCTTCAAAGCAAAAAGATTTTATCTTCAAATGCAAGAACTTTTCGTGGTTTTGTTGATTTTCAGCAAAGGAACATATTTCAGCGAGCGAGAAGTTTTTTCTTTAATAGCGTCAGATTTTATCTTAAAATACAAGAACTTTTCGTGGTTCTCGTCAATTTTTGTTGGTTTTCATCCAATGAACTTATTTCAGTCAGCCAGATCTTTCTTCTTCAAAGCAAAAAGATTTTATCTTCAAATACAAGAACTTTTCGTGGTTTTGTTGATTTTCAGCAAATGAACATATTTCAGCGAGCTCGAAGTTTTTTCTTTAATAGCGTAAGATTTTATCTTAAAATACAAGAACTTTTCGTGGTTCTTTTCAATTTTTGTTGGTTTTCATCTTCTGAACTTATTTCAGTCAGCTAGATCTTTCTTCTTCAAAGCAAAAAGATTTTATCTTCAAATACAAGAACTTTTCGTGGTTTTGTTGAATTTCAGCAAATGAACATATTTCAGCGAGCGAGAAGTTTTTTCATTAATAGCCTCAGATTTTATCCTAATATACAAGAACTTTTCGTGGTTCTTGTCAATTTTTGTTGGTTTTCATCCAATGAACTTATTTCAGTCAGCTGGATCTTTCTTCTTCAAAGCAAAAAGATTTTATCTTCAAATACAAGAACTTTTCGTGGTTTTGTTGATTTTCAGCAAATGAACATATTTCAGCGAGCGAGAAGTTTTTTCTTTAATAGCGTCAGATTTTATCTTAAAATACAAGAACTTTTCGTGGTTCTCGTCAATTTTTGTTTGTTTTCATCCAATGAACTTATTTCAGTCAGCCAGATCTTTCTTCTTCAAAGCAAAAAGATTTTATCTTCAAATACAAGAACTTTTCGTGGTTTTGTTGATTTTCAGCAAATGAACATATTTCAGCGAGCGAGAAGTTTTTTCTTTAATAGCGTAAGATTTTATCTTAAAATACAAGAACTTTTCGTGGTTCTTGTCAATTTTTGTTGGTTTTCATCTGATGAACTTATTTCATTCAGCTAGATCTTTCTTCTTCAAAGCAAAAAGATTTTATCTTCAAATCCAAGAACTTTTCGTGGTTTTGTTGATTTTCAGCAAATGAACATATTTCAGCGAGCTGGAAGTTTTTTCTTTAACAGCGTCAGATTTTATCTTAAAATACAAGAACTTTTCGTGGTTCTTTTCAATTTTTGTTGGTTTTCATCTTCTGAACTTATTTCAGTCAGCTGGATCTTTCTTCTTCAAAGCAAAAAGATTTTATCTTCAAATACAAGAACTTTTCGTGGTTTTGTTGATTTTCAGCAAATGAACATATTTCAGCGAGCGAGAAGTTTTTTCTTGAAAAGCGTCAGATGTTATCTTAAAATACAAGAACTTTTCGTGGTTCTTGTCAATTTTTGTTGGTTTTCATCTTATGAACTTATTTCAGTCAGCTGGATCTTTCTTCTTCAAAGCAAAAAGATTTTATCTTCAAATACAAGAACTTTTCGTGATTTTGTTGATTTTCAGCAAATGAACATATTTCAGTGAGCGAGAAGTTTTTTCTTCAACAGCGTCAGATTTAATCTTAAAATACAAGAACTTTTCGTGGTTCTTGTCAATTTTCGTTGGTTTTCATCCAATGAACTTATTTCAGTCAGCTAGATCTTTCTTCTTCGAAGCAAAAATATTTTATCTTCAAATACAAGAACTTTTCGTGTTTTTGTTGATTTTCAGCAAATGAACATATTTCAGCGAGCGAGAAGTTTTTTCTTTAATAGCATCAGATTTTATCTTAAAATACAAGAACTTTTCGTGGTTCTTGTCAATTTTAGTTGGTTTTCATCTTATGAACTTATTTCAGTCAGCTAGATCTTTCTTCTTCAAAGCAAAAAGATTTTATCTTCAAATACAAGAACTTTTCGTGGTTTTGTTGATTTTCAGCAAATGAACATATTTCAGCGAGCGAGAAGTTTTTTCTTTAATAGCGTCAGATTTTATCTTAAAATACAAGAACTTTTCGTGGTTCTTGTCAATTTTTGTTGGTTTTCATCCAATGAACTTATTTCAGTCAGCTAGATCTTTCTTCTTGAAAGCAAAAAGATTGTATCTTCAAATACAAGAACTTTTCGTGATTTTGTTGATTTTCAGAAAATTAACATACTTCAGCGAGCGAGAAGTTTTTTCTTTAATAGCGTCAGATTTAATCTTAAAATACAAAAACTTTTCGTGGTTCTTGTCAATTTTTGTTGATTTTCATCAAATGAACTTATTTCAGTCAGCTGGATCTTTCTTCTTGGAAGCAAAAAGATTTTATCTTCAAATACAAGAACTTTTCGTGGTTTTGTTGATTTTCATCCAATGAACTTATTTCAGTCAGCAAGATCTTTCTTCTTGAAAGCAAAAAGATTTTATCTTCAAATACAAGAACTTTTCGTGGTTTTGTTGATTTTCAGCAAATGAACATATTTCAGCGAGGGAGAAGTTTTTTCTTTAATCGCGTCAGATTTTATCTTAAAATACAAGAACTTTTCGTGGTTCTTGTCAATTTTTGTTGGTTTTCATCCAATGAACTTATTTCAGTCAGCAAGATCTTTCTTCTTGAAAGCAAAAAGATTTTATCTTCAAATGCAAGAACTTTTCGTGGTTTTGTTGATTTTCAGCAAATGAACATATTTCAGCGAGCGAGAAGTTTTTTCTTTAATAGCGTCAGATTTAATCTTAAAATACAAAAACTTTTCGTGGTTCTTGTCAATTTTTGTTGAGTTTCATGAAATGAACTTATTTCAGTCAGCTAGATCTTTCTTCTTTAAAGCAAAAAGATTTTATCTTCAAATACAAGAACTTTTCGTGGTTTTGTTGATTTTCAGCAAATGAACATATTTCAGAGAGCGAGAAGTTTTTTCTTTAATAGCGTCAGATTTTATCTTAAAATACAAGAACTTTTCGTGGTTCTTGGCAATTTTTGTTGGTTTTCATCCAATGAACTTATTTCAGTCAGCTAGATCTTTCTTCTTGAAAGCAAAAAGATTTTATCTTCAAATACAAGAACTTTTCGTGATTTTGTTGATTTTCAGCAAATGAACATATTTCAGCGAGCGAGAAGTTTTTTCTTTAATAGCGTCAGATTTAATCTTAAAATACAAAAACTTTTCGTGGTTCTTGTCAATTTTTGTTGATTTTCATGAAATGAACTTATTTCAGTCAGCTAGATCTTTCTTCTTTGAAGCAAAAAGATTTTATCTTCAAATACAAGAACTTTTCGTGGTTTTGTTGATTTTCAGCAAATGAAAGTATTTCAGCGAGGGAGAAGTTTTTTCTTTAATCGCGTCACATTTTATCTTAAAATACAAGAACTTTTCGTGGTTCTTGTCAATTTTTGTCGGTTTTCATCCAATGAACTTATTTCAGTCAGCAAGATCTTTCTTCTTGAAAGCAAAAAGATTTTATCTTCAAATACAAGACCTTTTCATGATTTTGTTGATTTTCAGCAAATGAACATATTTCAGCGAGCGAGAAGTTTTTTCTTTAACAGCGTCAGATTTAATCTTAAAATACAAAAACTTTTCGTGGTTCTTGTCAATTTTTGTTGATTTTCATCAAATGAACTTATTTCAGTCAGCTAGATCTTTCTTCTTCAAAGCAAAAAGATTTTATCTTCAAATGCAAGAACTTTTCGTGGTTTTGTTGATTTTCAGCAAATGAACATATTTCAGCGAGCGAGAAGTTTTTTCTTTAATAGCGTCAGATTTAATCTTAAAATACAAAAACTTTTCGTGGTTCTTGTCAATTTGTGTTGATTTTCATCAAATGAACTTATTTCATTCAGCTAGATCTTTCTTCTTCAAAGCAAAAAGATTTTATCTTCAAATACAAGAACTTTTCGTGAGTTTGTTGATTTTCAGCAAATGAACATATTTCAGCGAGCGAGAAGTTTTTTCTTTAAAAGCGTCAGATTTTATCTTAAAATACAAGAACTTTTCGTGGTTTTGTTGATTTTCATCCAATGAACTTATTTCAGTCAGCAAGATCTTTCTTCTTGAAAGCAAAAAGATTTTATCTTCAAATACAAGAACTTTTCGTGGTTTTGTTGATTTTCAGCAAATGAACATATTTCAGCGAGGGAGAAGTTTTCTCTTTAAAAGCGTCAGATTTTAGCTTAAAATACAAGAACTTTTCGTGGTTCTTGTCAATTTTTGTTGGTTTTCATCCAATGAACTTATTTCAGTCAGCAAGATCTTTCTTCTTGAAAGCAAAAAGATTTTATCTTCAAATGCAAGAACTTTTCGTGGTTTTGTTGATTTTCAGCAAATGAACATATTTCAGCGAGCGAGAAGTTTTTTCTTTTATAGCGTCAGATTTAATCTTAAAATACAAAAACTTTTCGTGGTTCTTGTCAATTTGTGTTAATTTTCATCAAATGAACTTATTTCAGTCAGCTAGATCTTTCTTCTTTAAAGCAAAAAGATTTTATCTTCAAATGCAAGAACTTTTCGTGGTTTTGTTGATTTTCAGCAAATGAACATATTTCAGAGAGCGAGAAGTTTTTTCTTTAATAGCGTCAGATTTTATCTTAAAATACAAGAACTTTTCGTGGTTCTTGTCAATTTTTGTTGGTTTTCATCCAATGAACTTATTTCAGTCAGCTAGATCTTTCTTCTTGAAAGCAAAAAGATTTTATCTTCAAATACAAGAACTTTTCGTGATTTTGTTGATTTTCAGCAAATGAACATATTTCAGCGAGCGAGAAGTTTTTTCTTTAATAGCGTCAGATTTTATCTTAAAATACAAGAACTTTTCGTGGTTCTTGTCGATTTTCATCAAATGAACTTATTTCAGTCAGCTGGATCTTTCTTCTTCAAAGCAAAAAGATTTTATCTTCAAATACAAGAACTTTTCGTCGTTTTGTTGATTTTCAGCAAATGAACATATTTCAGCGAGCGAGAAGTTTTTTTCTTGAAAAGCATCAGATGTTATCTTAAAATACAAGAACTTTTCGTGGTTCTTGTCAATTTTTGTTGGTTTTCATCTTATGAACTTATTTCAGTCAGCTGGATCTTTCTTCTTCAAAGCAAAAAGATTTTATCTTCAAATACAAGAACTTTTCGTGATTTTGTTGATTTTCAGCAAATGAACATATTTCAGTGAGCGAGAAGTTTTTTCTTCAATAGCGTCAGATTTAATCTTAAAATACAAGAACTTTTCGTGGTTCTTGTCAATTTTTGTTGATTTTCATCAAATGAACTTATTTCAGTCAGCTAGATCTTTCTTCTTGAAAGCAAAAAGATTTTATCTTCAAATACAAGAACTTTTCGTGGTTTTGTTGATTTTCAGCAAATGAACATATTTCAGCGAGGGAGAAGTTTTTTCTTTAATAGCGTCAGATTTTATCTTAAAATGCAAGAACTTTTCGTGGTTCTTGTCAATGTTCGTTGGTTTTCATCCAATGAACTTATTTCAGTCAGCTAGATCTTTCTTCTTCGAAGCAAAAAGATTTTATCTTCAAATACAAGAACTTTTCGTGGTTTTGTTGATTTTCAGCAAATGAACATATTTCAGCGAGCGAGAAGTTTTTTCTTGAAAAGCGTCAGATGTTATCTTAGAATACAAGAACTTTTCGTGGTTCTTGTCAATTTTTGTTGGTTTTCATCTTATGAACTTATTTCAGTCAGCTGGATCTTTCTTCTTCAAAGCAAAAAGATTTTATCTTCAAATACAAGAACTTTTCGTGGTTTTGTTGATTTTCAGCAAATGAACAGATTTCAGCGAGGGAGACGTTTTTTCTTCAATAGCGTCAGATTCTTTCTTAAAATACAAGAACTTTTCGTGGTTCTTGTCAATTTTTGTTGGTTTTCATCCAATGAACTTATTTCAGTCAGCCAGATCTTTCTTCTTCAAAGCAAAAAGATTTTATCTTCAAATGCAAGAACTTTTCGTGGTTTTGTTGATTTTCAGCAAATGAACATATTTCAGCGAGCTGGAAGTTTTTTCTTTAACAGCGTCAGATTTTATCTTAAAATACAAGAACTTTTCGTGGTTCTTTTCAATTTTTGTTGGTTTTCATCTTCTGAACTTATTTCAGTCAGCTAGATCTTTCTTCTTCAAAGCAAAAAGATTTTATCTTCAAATACAAGAACTTTTCGTGGTTTTGTTGAATTTCAGCAAATGAACATATTTCAGCGAGCGAGAAGCTTTTTCATGAATAGCGTCAGATTTTATCCTAAAATACAAGAACTTTTCGTGGTTCTTGTCAATTTTTGTTGGTTTTCATCCAATGAACTTATTTCAGTCAGCTGGATCTTTCTTCTTCAAAGCAAAAAGATTTTATCTTCAAATTCAAGAACTTTTCGTGGTTTTGTTGATTTTCAGCAAATGAACATATTTCAGCGAGGGAGAAGTTTTTTCTTTAATAGCGTCAGATTTTATCTTAAAATACAAGAACTTTTCGTGGTTCTTGTCAATTTTCGTTGGTTTTCATCCAATGAACTTATTTCAGTCAGCTAGATCTTTCTTCTTCGAAGCAAAAAGATTTTATCTTCAAATACAAGAACTTTTCGTGGTTTTGTTGATTTTCATCAAATGAACTTATTTCAGTCAGCTGGATCTTTCTTCTTCAAAGCAAAAAGATTTTATCTTCAAATCCAAGAACTTTTCGTGGTTTTGTTGATTTTCAGCAAATGAACATATTTCAGCGAGCTGGAAGTTTTTTCTTTAACAGCGTCAGATTTTATCTTAAAATACAAGAACTTTTCGTGGTTCTTTTCAATTTTTGTTGGTTTTCATCTTATGAACTTATTTCAGTCAGCTGGATCTTTCTTCTTCAAAGCAAAAAGATTTTATCTTCAAATACAAGAACTTTTCGTGATTTTGTTGATTTTCAGCAAATGAACATTTCAGTGAGCGAGAAGTTTTTTCTTCAATAGCGTCAGATTTAATCTTAAAATACAAGAACTTTTCGTGGTTCTTGTCAATTTTTGTTGATTTTCATCCAATGAACTTATTTCAGTCAGCCAGATCTTTCTTCTTCAAAGCAAAAAGATTGTATCTTCAAATACAAGAACTTTTCGTGATTTTGTTGATTTTCAGCAAATGAACATATTTCAGCGAGCGAGAAGTTTTTTCTTGAAAAGCGTCAGATTTTAGCTTAAAATACAAGAACTTTTCGTGGTTCTTGTCAATTTTTGTCGGTTTTCATCCAATGAACTTATTTCAGTCAGCTGGATCTTTCTTCTTCAAAGCAAAAAGATTTTATCTTCAAATACAAGAACTTTTCGTGATTTTGTTGATTTTCAGCAAATGAACATATTTCAGCGAGCGAGAACTTTTTTCTTTAATAGCGTCAGATTTAATCTTAAAATACAAAAACTTTTCGTGGTTCTTGTCAATTTTTGTTGATTTTCATCAAATGAACTTATTTCAGTCAGCTGGATCTTTCTTCTTTGAAGCAAAAAGATTTTATCTTCAAATACAAGAACTTTTCGTGGTTTTGTTGATTTTCAGCAAATGAAAGTATTTCAGCGAGGGAGAAGTTTTTTCTTTAATCGCGTCACATTTTATCTTAAAATACAAGAACGTTTCGTGGTTCTTGTCAATTTTTGTTGCCTTTCATCCAATGAACTTAGTTCAGTCAGCCAGATCTTTCTTCTTCAAAGCAAAAAGATTTTATCTTCAAATACAAGAACTTTTCGTGGTTTTGTTGATTTTCAGCAAATGAACATATTTCAGCGAGCGAGAAGTTTTTTCTTGAAAAGCGTCAGATTTTAGCTTAAAATACAAGAACTTTTCGTGGTTCTTGTCAATTTTTGTCGGTTTTCATCCAATGAACTTATTTCAGTCAGCAAGATCTTTCTTCTTGAAAGCAAAAAGATTTTATCTTCAAATACAAGACCTTTTCGTGATTTTGTTGATTTTCAGCAAATGAACATATTTCAGCGAGCGAGAAGTTTTTTCTTTAACAGCGTCAGATTTAATCTTAAAATACAAAAACTTTTCGTGGTTCTTGTCAATTTTTGTTGATTTTCATCAAATGAACTTATTTCAGTCAGCTGGATCTTTCTTCTTCAAAGCAAAAAGATTTTATCTTCAAATACAAGAACTTTTCGTGGTTTTGTTGATTTTCAGCAAATGAACATATTTCAGCGAGCGAGAAGTTTTTTTCTTGAAAAGCATCAGATGTTATCTTAAAATACAAGAACTTTTCGTGGTTCTTGTCAATTTTTGTTGGTTTTCATCTTATGAACTTATTTCAGTCAGCTGGATCTTTCTTCTTCAAAGCAAAAAGATTTTATCTTCAAATACAAGAACTTTTCGTGATTTTGTTGATTTTCAGCAAATGAACATATTTCAGTGAGCGAGAAGTTTTTTCTTCAATAGCGTCAGATTTAATCTTAAAATACAAGAACTTTTCGTGGTTCTTGTCAATTTTTGTTGATTTTCATCAAATGAACTTATTTCAGTCAGCTAGATCTTTCTTCTTGAAAGCAAAAAGATTTTATCTTCAAATACAAGAACTTTTCGTGGTTTTGTTGATTTTCAGCAAATGAACATATTTCAGCGAGGGAGAAGTTTTTTCTTTAATAGCGTCAGATTTTATCTTAAAATGCAAGAACTTTTCGTGGTTCTTGTCAATGTTCGTTGGTTTTCATCCAATGAACTTATTTCAGTCAGCTAGATCTTTCTTCTTCGAAGCAAAAAGATTTTATCTTCAAATACAAGAACTTTTCGTGGTTTTGTTGATTTTCAGCAAATGAACATATTTCAGCGAGCGAGAAGTTTTTTCTTGAAAAGCGTCAGATGTTATCTTAGAATACAAGAACTTTTCGTGGTTCTTGTCAATTTTTGTTGGTTTTCATCTTATGAACTTATTTCAGTCAGCTGGATCTTTCTTCTTCAAAGCAAAAAGATTTTATCTTCAAATACAAGAACTTTTCGTGGTTTTGTTGATTTTCAGCAAATGAACAGATTTCAGCGAGGGAGACGTTTTTTCTTCAATAGCGTCAGATTCTTTCTTAAAATACAAGAACTTTTCGTGGTTCTTGTCAATTTTTGTTGGTTTTCATCCAATGAACTTATTTCAGTCAGCCAGATCTTTCTTCTTCAAAGCAAAAAGATTTTATCTTCAAATGCAAGAACTTTTCGTGGTTTTGTTGATTTTCAGCAAATGAACATATTTCAGCGAGCTGGAAGTTTTTTCTTTAACAGCGTCAGATTTTATCTTAAAATACAAGAACTTTTCGTGGTTCTTTTCAATTTTTGTTGGTTTTCATCTTCTGAACTTATTTCAGTCAGCTAGATCTTTCTTCTTCAAAGCAAAAAGATTTTATCTTCAAATACAAGAACTTTTCGTGGTTTTGTTGAATTTCAGCAAATGAACATATTTCAGCGAGCGAGAAGCTTTTTCATGAATAGCGTCAGATTTTATCCTAAAATACAAGAACTTTTCGTGGTTCTTGTCAATTTTTGTTGGTTTTCATCCAATGAACTTATTTCAGTCAGCTGGATCTTTCTTCTTCAAAGCAAAAAGATTTTATCTTCAAATTCAAGAACTTTTCGTGGTTTTGTTGATTTTCAGCAAATGAACATATTTCAGCGAGGGAGAAGTTTTTTCTTTAATAGCGTCAGATTTTATCTTAAAATACAAGAACTTTTCGTGGTTCTTGTCAATTTTCGTTGGTTTTCATCCAATGAACTTATTTCAGTCAGCTAGATCTTTCTTCTTCGAAGCAAAAAGATTTTATCTTCAAATACAAGAACTTTTCGTGGTTTTGTTGATTTTCAGCAAATGAACATATTTCAGCGAGCTCGAAGTTTTTTCTTTAATAGCGTAAGATTTTATCTTAAAATACAAGAACTTTTCGTGGTTCTTTTCAATTTTTGTTGGTTTTCATCTTCTGAACTTATTTCAGTCAGCTAGATCTTTCTTCTTCAAAGCAAAAAGATTTTATCTTCAAATACAAGAACTTTTCGTGGTTTTGTTGAATTTCAGCAAATGAACATATTTCAGCGAGCGAGAAGTTTTTTCATTAATAGCCTCAGATTTTATCCTAAAATACAAGAACTTTTCGTGGTTCTCGTCAATTTTTGTTTGTTTTCATCCAATGAACTTATTTCAGTCAGCCAGATCTTTCTTCTTCAAAGCAAAAAGATTTTATCTTCAAATACAAGAACTTTTCGTGGTTTTGTTGATTTTCAGCAAATGAACATATTTCAGCGAGCTAGAAGTTTTTTCTTTAATAGCGTAAGATTTTATCTTAAAATACAAGAACTTTTCGTGGTTCTTGTCAATTTTTGTTGGTTTTCATCTGATGAACTTATTTCATTCAGCTAGATCTTTCTTCTTCAAAGCAAAAAGATTTTATCTTCAAATCCAAGAACTTTTCGTGGTTTTGTTGATTTTCAGCAAATGAACATATTTCAGCGAGCTGGAAGTTTTTTCTTTAACAGCGTCAGATTTTATCTTAAAATACAAGAACTTTTCGTGGTTCTTTTCAATTTTTGTTGGTTTTCATCTTATGAACTTATTTCAGTCAGCTGGATCTTTCTTCTTCAAAGCAAAAAGATTTTATCTTCAAATACAAGAACTTTTCGTGATTTTGTTGATTTTCAGCAAATGAACATATTTCAGTGAGCGAGAAGTTTTTTCTTCAATAGCGTCAGATTTAATCTTAAAATACAAGAACTTTTCGTGGTTCTTGTCAATTTTTGTTGATTTTCATCCAATGAACTTATTTCAGTCAGCCAGATCTTTCTTCTTCAAAGCAAAAAGATTGTATCTTCAAATACAAGAACTTTTCGTGATTTTGTTGATTTTCAGCAAATGAACATATTTCAGCGAGGGAGAAGTTTTTTCTTGAAAAGCGTCAGATTTTAGCTTAAAATACAAGAACTTTTCGTGGTTCTTGTCAATTTTTGTCGGTTTTCATCCAATGAACTTATTTCAGTCAGCTGGATCTTTCTTCTTCAAAGCAAAAAGATTTTATCTTCAAATACAAGAACTTTTCGTGATTTTGTTGATTTTCAGCAAATGAACATATTTCAGCGAGCGAGAACTTTTTTCTTTAATAGCGTCAGATTTAATCTTAAAATACAAAAACTTTTCGTGGTTCTTGTCAATTTTTGTTGATTTTCATCAAATGAACTTATTTCAGTCAGCTGGATCTTTCTTCTTTGAAGCAAAAAGATTTTATCTTCAAATACAAGAACTTTTCGTGGTTTTGTTGATTTTCAGCAAATGAAAGTATTTCAGCGAGGGAGAAGTTTTTTCTTTAATCGCGTCACATTTTATCTTAAAATACAAGAACGTTTCGTGGTTCTTGTCAATTTTTGTTGCCTTTCATCCAATGAACTTAGTTCAGTCAGCCAGATCTTTCTTCTTCAAAGCAAAAAGATTTTATCTTCAAATACAAGAACTTTTCGTGGTTTTGTTGATTTTCAGCAAATGAACATATTTCAGCGAGCGAGAAGTTTTTTCTTGAAAAGCGTCAGATTTTAGCTTAAAATACAAGAACTTTTCGTGGTTCTTGTCAATTTTTGTCGGTTTTCATCCAATGAACTTATTTCAGTCAGCAAGATCTTTCTTCTTGAAAGCAAAAAGATTTTATCTTCAAATACAAGACCTTTTCGTGATTTTGTTGATTTTCAGCAAATGAACATATTTCAGCGAGCGAGAAGTTTTTTCTTTAACAGCGTCAGATTTAATCTTAAAATACAAAAACTTTTCGTGGTTCTTGTCAATTTTTGTTGATTTTCATCAAATGAACTTATTTCAGTCAGCTGGATCTTTCTTCTTCAAAGCAAAAAGATTTTATCTTCAAATACAAGAACTTTTCGTGGTTTTGTTGATTTTCAGCAAATGAACATATTTCAGCGAGCGAGAAGTTTTTTTCTTGAAAAGCATCAGATGTTATCTTAAAATACAAGAACTTTTCGTGGTTCTTGTCAATTTTTGTTGGTTTTCATCTTATGAACTTATTTCAGTCAGCTGGATCTTTCTTCTTCAAAGCAAAAAGATTTTATCTTCAAGTACAAGAACTTTTCGTGATTTTGTTGATTTTCAGCAAATGAACATATTTCAGTGAGCGAGAAGTTTTTTCTTCAATAGCGTCAGATTTAATCTTAAAATACAAGAACTTTTCGTGGTTCTTGTCAATTTTTGTTGATTTTCATCAAATGAACTTATTTCAGTCAGCTAGATCTTTCTTCTTGAAAGCAAAAAGATTTTATCTTCAAATACAAGAACTTTTCGTGGTTTTGTTGATTTTCAGCAAATGAACATATTTCAGCGAGGGAGAAGTTTTTTCTTTAATAGCGTCAGATTTTATCTTAAAATGCAAGAACTTTTCGTGGTTCTTGTCAATGTTCGTTGGTTTTCATCCAATGAACTTATTTCAGTCAGCTAGATCTTTCTTCTTCGAAGCAAAAAGATTTTATCTTCAAATACAAGAACTTTTCGTGGTTTTGTTGATTTTCAGCAAATGAACATATTTCAGCGAGCGAGAAGTTTTTTCTTGAAAAGCGTCAGATGTTATCTTAGAATACAAGAACTTTTCGTGGTTCTTGTCAATTTTTGTTGGTTTTCATCTTATGAACTTATTTCAGTCAGCTGGATCTTTCTTCTTCAAAGCAAAAAGATTTTATCTTCAAATACAAGAACTTTTCGTGGTTTTGTTGATTTTCAGCAAATGAACAGATTTCAGCGAGGGAGACGTTTTTTCTTCAATAGCGTCAGATTCTTTCTTAAAATACAAGAACTTTTCGTGGTTCTTGTCAATTTTTGTTGGTTTTCATCCAATGAACTTATTTCAGTCAGCCAGATCTTTCTTCTTCAAAGCAAAAAGATTTTATCTTCAAATGCAAGAACTTTTCGTGGTTTTGTTGATTTTCAGCAAATGAACATATTTCAGCGAGCTGGAAGTTTTTTCTTTAACAGCGTCAGATTTTATCTTAAAATACAAGAACTTTTCGTGGTTCTTTTCAATTTTTGTTGGTTTTCATCTTCTGAACTTATTTCAGTCAGCTGGATCTTTCTTCTTCAAAGCAAAAAGATTTTATCTTCAAATACAAGAACTTTTCGTGGTTTTGTTGAATTTCAGCAAATGAACATATTTCAGCGAGCGAGAAGCTTTTTCATGAATAGCGTCAGATTTTATCCTAAAATACAAGAACTTTTCGTGGTTCTTGTCAATTTTTGTTGGTTTTCATCCAATGAACTTATTTCAGTCAGCTGGATCTTTCTTCTTCAAAGCAAAAAGATTTTATCTTCAAATACAAGAACTTTTGGTGGTTTTGTTGATTTTCAGCAAATGAACATATTTCAGCGAGCGAGAAGTTTTTTCTTTAATAGCGTCAGATTTTATCTTAAAATACAAGAACTTTTCGTGGTTCTCGTCAATTTTTGTTGGTTTTCATCCAATGAACTTATTTCAGTCAGCCAGATCTTTCTTCTTCAAAGAAAAAAGATTTTATCTTCAAATACAAGAACTTTTCGTGGTTTTGTTGATTTTCAGCAAATGAACATATTTCAGCGAGCTCGAAGTTTTTTCTTTAATAGCGTAACATTTTATCTTAAAATACAAGAACTTTTCGTGGTTTTGTTGATTTTCAGCAAATGAACATATTTCAGCGAGCTGGAAGTTTTTTCTTTTACAGCGTCAGATTTTATCTTAAAATACAAGAACTTTTCGTGGTTCTTTTCAATTTTTGTTGGTTTTCATCTTCTGAACTTATTTCAGTCAGCTAGATCTTTCTTCTTCAAAGCAAAATGATTTTATCTTCAAATACAAGAACTTTTCGTGGTTTTGTTGAATTTCAGCAAATGAACATATTTCAGCGAGCGAGAAGTTTTTTCATTAATAGCGTCAGATTTTATCCTAAAATACAAGAACTTTTCGTGGTTCTTGTCAATTTTTGTTGGTTTTCATCCAATGAACTTATTTCAGTCAGCTGGATCTTTCTTCTTCAAAGCAAAAAGATTTTATCTTCAAATACAAGAACTTTTCGTGGTTTTGTTGATTTTCAGCAAATGAACATATTTCAGCGAGCGAGAAGTTTTTTCTTTAATAGCGTCAGATTTTATCTTAAAATACAAGAACTTTTCGTGGTTCTTGTCAATTTTTGTTGGTTTTCATCTGATGAACTTATTTCATTCAGCTAGATCTTTCTTCTTCAAAGCAAAAAGATTTTATCTTCAAATCCAAGAACTTTTCGTGAGTTTGTTGATTTTCAGCAAATGAACATATTTCAGCGAGCGAGAAGTTTTTTCTTTAATCGCGTCAGATTTTATCTTAAAATACAAGAACTTTTCGTGGTTCTTGTCAATTTTTGTTGGTTTTCATCTTATGAACTTATTTCAGTCAGCTGGATCTTTCTTCTTCAAAGCAAAAAGATTTTATCTTCAAATACAAGAACTTTTCGTGGTTTTGTTGATTTTCGGCAAATGAACATATTTCAGCGAGGGAGAAGTTTTTTCTTTAATAGCGTCAGATTTTATCTTAAAATACAAGAACTTTTCGTGGTTCTTGTCAATTTTCGTTGGTTTTCATCCAATGAACTTATTTCAGTCAGCTAGATCTTTCATCTTCGAAGCAAAAAGATTTTATCTTCAAATACAAGAATTTTTCGTGGTTTTGTTGAATTTCAGCAAATGAACATATTTCAGCGAACGAGAAGTTTTTTCATTAATAGCGTCAGATTTTATCCTAAAATACAAGAACTTTTCGTGGTTCTTGTCAATTTTTGTTGGTTTTCATCCAATGAACTTATTTCAGTCAGCTGGATCTTTCTTCTTCAAAGCAAAAAGATTTTATCTTCAAATACAAGAACTTTTCGTGGTTTTGTTGATTTTCAGCAAATGAACATATTTCAGCGAGCTAGAAGTTTTTTCTTTAATAGCGTAAGATTTTATCTTAAAATACAAGAACTTTTCGTGGTTCTCGTCAATTTTTGTTGGTTTTCATCCAATGAACTTATTTCATTCAGCCAGATCTTTCTTCTTCAAAGCAAAAAGATTTTATCTTCAAATACAAGAACTTTTCGTGGTTTTGTTGATTTTCAGCAAATGAACATATTTCAGCGAGCTAGAAGTTTTTTCTTTAATAGCGTAAGATTTTATCTTAAAATACAAGAACTTTTCGTGGTTCTTGTCAATTTTTGTTGGTTTTCATCTGATGAACTTATTTCATTCAGCTAGATCTTTCTTCTTCAAAGCAAAAAGATTTTATCTGCAAATCCAAGAACTTTTCGTGAGTTTGTTGATTTTCAGCAAATGAACATATTTCAGCGAGCGAGAAGTTTTTTCTTTAATAGCGTCAGATTTTATCTTAAAATACAAGAACTTTTCGTGGTTCTTGTTAATTTTCGTTGGTTTTCATCCAATGAACTTATTTCAGTCAGCGAGATCTTTCTTCTTGAAAGCAAAAAGATTTTATCTTCAAATACAAGAACTTTTCATGGTTTTGTTGATTTTCAGCAAATGAACATATTTCAGTGAGCGAGAAGTTTTTTCTTCAATAGCGTCAGATTTAATCTTAAAATACAAGAACTTTTCGTGGTTCTTGTCAATTTTTGTTGATTTTCATCCAATGAACTTATTTCAGTCAGCCAGATCTTTCTTCTTCAAAGCAAAAAGATTGTATCTTCAAATACAAGAACTTTTCGTGATTTTGTTGATTTTCAGCAAATGAACATATTTCAGCGAGCGAGAACTTTTTTCTTTAATAGCGTCAGATTTAATCTTAAAATACAAAAACTTTTCGTGGTTCTTGTCAATTTTTGTTGATTTTCATCAAATGAACTTATTTCAGTCAGCTCGATCTTTCTTCTTTGAAGCAAAAAGATTTTATCTTCAAATACAAGAACTTTTCGTGGTTTTGTTGATTTTCAGCAAATGAAAGTATTTCAGCGAGGGAGAAGTTTTTTCTTTAATCGCGTCACATTTTATCTTAAAATACAAGAACGTTTCGTGGTTCTTGTCAATTTTTGTTGCCTTTCATCCAATGAACTTAGTTCAGTCAGCCAGATCTTTCTTCTTCAAAGCAAAAAGATTTTATCTTCAAATACAAGAACTTTTCGTGGTTTTGTTGATTTTCAGCAAATGAACATATTTCAGCGAGCGAGAAGTTTTTTCTTGAAAAGCGTCAGATTTTAGCTTAAAATACAAGAACTTTTCGTGGTTCTTGTCAATTTTTGTCGGTTTTCATCCAATGAACTTATTTCAGTCAGCAAGATCTTTCTTCTTGAAAGCAAAAAGATTTTATCTTCAAATACAAGACCTTTTCGTGATTTTGTTGATTTTCAGCAAATGAACATATTTCAGCGAGCGAGAAGTTTTTTCTTTAACAGCGTCAGATTTAATCTTAAAATACAAAAACTTTTCGTGGTTCTTGTCAATTTTTGTTGATTTTCATCAAATGAACTTATTTCAGTCAGCTGGATCTTTCTTCTTCAAAGCAAAAAGATTTTATCTTCAAATACAAGAACTTTTCGTGGTTTTGTTGATTTTCAGCAAATGAACATATTTCAGCGAGCGAGAAGTTTTTTTCTTGAAAAGCATCAGATGTTATCTTAAAATACAAGAACTTTTCGTGGTTCTTGTCAATTTTTGTTGGTTTTCATCTTATGAACTTATTTCAGTCAGCTGGATCTTTCTTCTTCAAAGCAAAAAGATTTTATCTTCAAATACAAGAACTTTTCGTGATTTTGTTGATTTTCAGCAAATGAACATATTTCAGTGAGCGAGAAGTTTTTTCTTCAATAGCGTCAGATTTAATCTTAAAATACAAGAACTTTTCGTGGTTCTTGTCAATTTTTGTTGATTTTCATCAAATGAACTTATTTCAGTCAGCTAGATCTTTCTTCTTGAAAGCAAAAAGATTTTATCTTCAAATACAAGAACTTTTCGTGGTTTTGTTGATTTTCAGCAAATGAACATATTTCAGCGAGCGAGAAGTTTTTTCTTTAATAGCGTCAGATTTTATCTTAAAATACAAGAACTTTTCGTGGTTCTTGTTAATTTTCGTTGGTTTTCATCCAATGAACTTATTTCAGTCAGCGAGATCTTTCTTCTTGAAAGCAAAAAGATTTTATCTTCAAATACAAGAACTTTTCATGGTTTTGTTGATTTTCAGCAAATGAACATATTTCAGCGAGGGAGAAGTTTTTTCTTTAATAGCGTCAGATTTTATCTTAAAATACAAGAACTTTTCGTGGTTCTTGTCAATTTTCGTTGGTTTTCATCCAATGAACTTATTTCAGTCAGCTAGATCTTTCTTCTTCGAAGCAAAAAGATTTTATCTTCAAATACAAGAACTTTTCGTGGTTTTGTTGATTTTCAGCAAATGAACATATTTCAGCGAGCGAGAAGTTTTTTCTTTAATAGCGTCAGATTTTATCTGAAAATACAAGAACTTTTCGTGGTTCTTGTCAATTTTAGTTGGTTTTCATCCAATGAACTTATTTCAGTCAGCTAGATCTTTCTTCTTCAAAGCAAAAAGATTTTATCTTCAAATACAAGAACTTTTCGTGGTTTTGTTGATTTTCAGCAAATGAACATATTTCAGCGAGCGAAATGTTTTTTCTTTAAAAGCGTCAGAAGTTATCTTAAAATACAAGAACTTTTCGTGGTTCTTGTCAATTTTTGTTGGTTTTCATCTTATGAACTTATTTCAGTCAGCTGGATCTTTCTTCTTCAAAGCAAAAAGATTTTATCTTCAAATACAAGAACTTTTCGTGGTTTTGTTGATTTTCAGCAAATGAACAGATTTCAGCGAGGGAGACGTTTTTTCTTTAATAGCGTCAGATTTTATCTTAAAATACAAGAACTTTTCGTGGTTCTTGTCAATTTTTGTTGGTTTTCATCCAATGAACTTATTTCAGTCAGCCAGATCTTTCTTCTTCAAAGCAAAAAGATTTTATCTTCAAATACAAGAACTTTTCGTGGTTTTGTTGATTTTCGGCAAATGAATATATTTCAGAGAGCTAGAAGTTTTTTCTTTAATAGCGTAAGATTTTATCTTAAAATACAAGAACTTTTCGTGGTTCTTGTCAATTTTTGTTGGTTTTCATCCAATGAACTTATTTCAGTCAGCCAGATCTTTCTTCTTCAAAGCAAAAAGATTTTATCTTCAAATGCAAGAACTTTTCGTGGTTTTGTTGATTTTCAGCAAAGGAACATATTTCAGCGAGCGAGAAGTTTTTTCTTTAATAGCGTCAGATTTTATCTTAAAATACAAGAACTTTTCGTGGTTCTCGTCAATTTTTGTTGGTTTTCATCCAATGAACTTATTTCAGTCAGCCAGATCTTTCTTCTTCAAAGCAAAAAGATTTTATCTTCAAATACAAGAACTTTTCGTGGTTTTGTTGATTTTCAGCAAATGAACATATTTCAGCGAGCTCGAAGTTTTTTCTTTAATAGCGTAAGATTTTATCTTAAAATACAAGAACTTTTCGTGGTTCTTTTCAATTTTTGTTGGTTTTCATCTTCTGAACTTATTTCAGTCAGCTAGATCTTTCTTCTTCAAAGCAAAAAGATTTTATCTTCAAATACAAGAACTTTTCGTGGTTTTGTTGAATTTCAGCAAATGAACATATTTCAGCGAGCGAGAAGTTTTTTCATTAATAGCCTCAGATTTTATCCTAATATACAAGAACTTTTCGTGGTTCTTGTCAATTTTTGTTGGTTTTCATCCAATGAACTTATTTCAGTCAGCTGGATCTTTCTTCTTCAAAGCAAAAAGATTTTATCTTCAAATACAAGAACTTTTCGTGGTTTTGTTGATTTTCAGCAAATGAACATATTTCAGCGAGCGAGAAGTTTTTTCTTTAATAGCGTCAGATTTTATCTTAAAATACAAGAACTTTTCGTGGTTCTCGTCAATTTTTGTTTGTTTTCATCCAATGAACTTATTTCAGTCAGCCAGATCTTTCTTCTTCAAAGCAAAAAGATTTTATCTTCAAATACAAGAACTTTTCGTGGTTTTGTTGATTTTCAGCAAATGAACATATTTCAGCGAGCGAGAAGTTTTTTCTTTAATAGCGTAAGATTTTATCTTAAAATACAAGAACTTTTCGTGGTTCTTGTCAATTTTTGTTGGTTTTCATCTGATGAACTTATTTCATTCAGCTAGATCTTTCTTCTTCAAAGCAAAAAGATTTTATCTTCAAATCCAAGAACTTTTCGTGGTTTTGTTGATTTTCAGCAAATGAACATATTTCAGCGAGCTGGAAGTTTTTTCTTTAACAGCGTCAGATTTTATCTTAAAATACAAGAACTTTTCGTGGTTCTTTTCAATTTTTGTTGGTTTTCATCTTCTGAACTTATTTCAGTCAGCTAGATCTTTCTTCTTCAAATCAAAAAGATTTTATCTTCAAATACAAGAACTTTTCGTGGTTTTGTTGATTTTCAGCAAATGAACATATTTCAGCGAGCGAGAAGTTTTTTCTTGAAAAGCGTCAGATGTTATCTTAAAATACAAGAACTTTTCGTGGTTCTTGTCAATTTTTGTTGGTTTTCATCTTATGAACTTATTTCAGTCAGCTGGATCTTTCTTCTTCAAAGCAAAAAGATTTTATCTTCAAATACAAGAACTTTTCGTGATTTTGTTGATTTTCAGCAAATGAACATATTTCAGTGAGCGAGAAGTTTTTTCTTCAACAGCGTCAGATTTAATCTTAAAATACAAGAACTTTTCGTGGTTCTTGTCAATTTTCGTTGGTTTTCATCCAATGAACTTATTTCAGTCAGCTAGATCTTTCTTCTTCGAAGCAAAAATATTTTATCTTCAAATACAAGAACTTTTCGTGGTTTTGTTGAATTTCAGCAAATGAACATATTTCAGCGAGCGAGAAGTTTTTTCATTAATAGCCTCAGATTTTATCCTAAAATACAAGAACTTTTCGTGGTTCTCGTCAATTTTTGTTTGTTTTCATCCAATGAACTTATTTCAGTCAGCCAGATCTTTCTTCTTCAAAGCAAAAAGATTTTATCTTCAAATACAAGAACTTTTCGTGGTTTTGTTGATTTTCAGCAAATGAACATATTTCAGCGAGCTAGAAGTTTTTTCTTTAATAGCGTAAGATTTTATCTTAAAATACAAGAACTTTTCGTGGTTCTTGTCAATTTTTGTTGGTTTTCATCTGATGAACTTATTTCATTCAGCTAGATCTTTCTTCTTCAAAGCAAAAAGATTTTATCTTCAAATCCAAGAACTTTTCGTGGTTTTGTTGATTTTCAGCAAATGAACATATTTCAGCGAGCTGGAAGTTTTTTCTTTAACAGCGTCAGATTTTATCTTAAAATACAAGAACTTTTCGTGGTTCTTTTCAATTTTTGTTGGTTTTCATCTTCTGAACTTATTTCAGTCAGCTGGATCTTTCTTCTTCAAAGCAAAAAGATTTTATCTTCAAATACAAGAACTTTTCGTGATTTTGTTGATTTTCAGCAAATGAACATATTTCAGTGAGCGAGAAGTTTTTTCTTCAATAGCGTCAGATTTAATCTTAAAATACAAGAACTTTTCGTGGTTCTTGTCAATTTTTGTTGATTTTCATCCAATGAACTTATTTCAGTCAGCCAGATCTTTCTTCTTCAAAGCAAAAAGATTGTATCTTCAAATACAAGAACTTTTCGTGATTTTGTTGATTTTCAGCAAATGAACATATTTCAGCGAGGGAGAAGTTTTTTCTTGAAAACCGTCAGATTTTAGCTTAAAATACAAGAACTTTTCGTGGTTCTTGTCAATTTTTGTCGGTTTTCATCCAATGAACTTATTTCAGTCAGCTGGATCTTTCTTCTTCAAAGCAAAAAGATTTTATCTTCAAATACAAGAACTTTTCGTGATTTTGTTGATTTTCAGCAAATGAACATATTTCAGCGAGCGAGAACTTTTTTCTTTAATAGCGTCAGATTTAATCTTAAAATACAAAAACTTTTCGTGGTTCTTGTCAATTTTTGTTGATTTTCATCAAATGAACTTATTTCAGTCAGCTGGATCTTTCTTCTTTGAAGCAAAAAGATTTTATCTTCAAATACAAGAACTTTTCGTGGTTTTGTTGATTTTCAGCAAATGAAAGTATTTCAGCGAGGGAGAAGTTTTTTCTTTAATCGCGTCACATTTTATCTTAAAATACAAGAACGTTTCGTGGTTCTTGTCAATTTTTGTTGCCTTTCATCCAATGAACTTAGTTCAGTCAGCCAGATCTTTCTTCTTCAAAGCAAAAAGATTTTATCTTCAAATACAAGAACTTTTCGTGGTTTTGTTGATTTTCAGCAAATGAACATATTTCAGCGAGCGAGAAGTTTTTTCTTGAAAAGCGTCAGATTTTAGCTTAAAATACAAGAACTTTTCGTGGTTCTTGTCAATTTTTGTCGGTTTTCATCCAATGAACTTATTTCAGTCAGCAAGATCTTTCTTCTTGAAAGCAAAAAGATTTTATCTTCAAATACAAGACCTTTTCGTGATTTTGTTGATTTTCAGCAAATGAACATATTTCAGCGAGCGAGAAGTTTTTTCTTTAACAGCGTCAGATTTAATCTTAAAATACAAAAACTTTTCGTGGTTCTTGTCAATTTTTGTTGATTTTCATCAAATGAACTTATTTCAGTCAGCTGGATCTTTCTTCTTCAAAGCAAAAAGATTTTATCTTCAAATACAAGAACTTTTCGTGGTTTTGTTGATTTTCAGCAAATGAACATATTTCAGCGAGCGAGAAGTTTTTTTCTTGAAAAGCATCAGATGTTATCTTAAAATACAAGAACTTTTCGTGGTTCTTGTCAATTTTTGTTGGTTTTCATCTTATGAACTTATTTCAGTCAGCTGGATCTTTCTTCTTCAAAGCAAAAAGATTTTATCTTCAAGTACAAGAACTTTTCGTGATTTTGTTGATTTTCAGCAAATGAACATATTTCAGTGAGCGAGAAGTTTTTTCTTCAATAGCGTCAGATTTAATCTTAAAATACAAGAACTTTTCGTGGTTCTTGTCAATTTTTGTTGATTTTCATCAAATGAACTTATTTCAGTCAGCTAGATCTTTCTTCTTGAAAGCAAAAAGATTTTATCTTCAAATACAAGAACTTTTCGTGGTTTTGTTGATTTTCAGCAAATGAACATATTTCAGCGAGGGAGAAGTTTTTTCTTTAATAGCGTCAGATTTTATCTTAAAATGCAAGAACTTTTCGTGGTTCTTGTCAATGTTCGTTGGTTTTCATCCAATGAACTTATTTCAGTCAGCTAGATCTTTCTTCTTCGAAGCAAAAAGATTTTATCTTCAAATACAAGAACTTTTCGTGGTTTTGTTGATTTTCAGCAAATGAACATATTTCAGCGAGCGAGAAGTTTTTTCTTGAAAAGCGTCAGATGTTATCTTAGAATACAAGAACTTTTCGTGGTTCTTGTCAATTTTTGTTGGTTTTCATCTTATGAACTTATTTCAGTCAGCTGGATCTTTCTTCTTCAAAGCAAAAAGATTTTATCTTCAAATACAAGAACTTTTCGTGGTTTTGTTGATTTTCAGCAAATGAACAGATTTCAGCGAGGGAGACGTTTTTTCTTCAATAGCGTCAGATTCTTTCTTAAAATACAAGAACTTTTCGTGGTTCTTGTCAATTTTTGTTGGTTTTCATCCAATGAACTTATTTCAGTCAGCCAGATCTTTCTTCTTCAAAGCAAAAAGATTTTATCTTCAAATGCAAGAACTTTTCGTGGTTTTGTTGATTTTCAGCAAATGAACATATTTCAGCGAGCTGGAAGTTTTTTCTTTAACAGCGTCAGATTTTATCTTAAAATACAAGAACTTTTCGTGGTTCTTTTCAATTTTTGTTGGTTTTCATCTTCTGAACTTATTTCAGTCAGCTGGATCTTTCTTCTTCAAAGCAAAAAGATTTTATCTTCAAATACAAGAACTTTTCGTGGTTTTGTTGAATTTCAGCAAATGAACATATTTCAGCGAGCGAGAAGCTTTTTCATGAATAGCGTCAGATTTTATCCTAAAATACAAGAACTTTTCGTGGTTCTTGTCAATTTTTGTTGGTTTTCATCCAATGAACTTATTTCAGTCAGCTGGATCTTTCTTCTTCAAAGCAAAAAGATTTTATCTTCAAATACAAGAACTTTTGGTGGTTTTGTTGATTTTCAGCAAATGAACATATTTCAGCGAGCGAGAAGTTTTTTCTTTAATAGCGTCAGATTTTATCTTAAAATACAAGAACTTTTCGTGGTTCTCGTCAATTTTTGTTGGTTTTCATCCAATGAACTTATTTCAGTCAGCCAGATCTTTCTTCTTCAAAGAAAAAAGATTTTATCTTCAAATACAAGAACTTTTCGTGGTTTTGTTGATTTTCAGCAAATGAACATATTTCAGCGAGCTCGAAGTTTTTTCTTTAATAGCGTAACATTTTATCTTAAAATACAAGAACTTTTCGTGGTTTTGTTGATTTTCAGCAAATGAACATATTTCAGCGAGCTGGAAGTTTTTTCTTTTACAGCGTCAGATTTTATCTTAAAATACAAGAACTTTTCGTGGTTCTTTTCAATTTTTGTTGGTTTTCATCTTCTGAACTTATTTCAGTCAGCTAGATCTTTCTTCTTCAAAGCAAAATGATTTTATCTTCAAATACAAGAACTTTTCGTGGTTTTGTTGAATTTCAGCAAATGAACATATTTCAGCGAGCGAGAAGTTTTTTCATTAATAGCGTCAGATTTTATCCTAAAATACAAGAACTTTTCGTGGTTCTTGTCAATTTTTGTTGGTTTTCATCCAATGAACTTATTTCAGTCAGCTGGATCTTTCTTCTTCAAAGCAAAAAGATTTTATCTTCAAATACAAGAACTTTTCGTGGTTTTGTTGATTTTCAGCAAATGAACATATTTCAGCGAGCGAGAAGTTTTTTCTTTAATAGCGTCAGATTTTATCTTAAAATACAAGAACTTTTCGTGGTTCTTGTCAATTTTTGTTGGTTTTCATCTGATGAACTTATTTCATTCAGCTAGATCTTTCTTCTTCAAAGCAAAAAGATTTTATCTTCAAATCCAAGAACTTTTCGTGAGTTTGTTGATTTTCAGCAAATGAACATATTTCAGCGAGCGAGAAGTTTTTTCTTTAATCGCGTCAGATTTTATCTTAAAATACAAGAACTTTTCGTGGTTCTTGTCAATTTTTGTTGGTTTTCATCTTATGAACTTATTTCAGTCAGCTGGATCTTTCTTCTTCAAAGCAAAAAGATTTTATCTTCAAATACAAGAACTTTTCGTGGTTTTGTTGATTTTCGGCAAATGAACATATTTCAGCGAGGGAGAAGTTTTTTCTTTAATAGCGTCAGATTTTATCTTAAAATACAAGAACTTTTCGTGGTTCTTGTCAATTTTCGTTGGTTTTCATCCAATGAACTTATTTCAGTCAGCTAGATCTTTCATCTTCGAAGCAAAAAGATTTTATCTTCAAATACAAGAATTTTTCGTGGTTTTGTTGAATTTCAGCAAATGAACATATTTCAGCGAACGAGAAGTTTTTTCATTAATAGCGTCAGATTTTATCCTAAAATACAAGAACTTTTCGTGGTTCTTGTCAATTTTTGTTGGTTTTCATCCAATGAACTTATTTCAGTCAGCTGGATCTTTCTTCTTCAAAGCAAAAAGATTTTATCTTCAAATACAAGAACTTTTCGTGGTTTTGTTGATTTTCAGCAAATGAACATATTTCAGCGAGCTAGAAGTTTTTTCTTTAATAGCGTAAGATTTTATCTTAAAATACAAGAACTTTTCGTGGTTCTCGTCAATTTTTGTTGGTTTTCATCCAATGAACTTATTTCATTCAGCCAGATCTTTCTTCTTCAAAGCAAAAAGATTTTATCTTCAAATACAAGAACTTTTCGTGGTTTTGTTGATTTTCAGCAAATGAACATATTTCAGCGAGCTAGAAGTTTTTTCTTTAATAGCGTAAGATTTTATCTTAAAATACAAGAACTTTTCGTGGTTCTTGTCAATTTTTGTTGGTTTTCATCTGATGAACTTATTTCATTCAGCTAGATCTTTCTTCTTCAAAGCAAAAAGATTTTATCTGCAAATCCAAGAACTTTTCGTGAGTTTGTTGATTTTCAGCAAATGAACATATTTCAGCGAGCGAGAAGTTTTTTCTTTAATAGCGTCAGATTTTATCTTAAAATACAAGAACTTTTCGTGGTTCTTGTTAATTTTCGTTGGTTTTCATCCAATGAACTTATTTCAGTCAGCGAGATCTTTCTTCTTGAAAGCAAAAAGATTTTATCTTCAAATACAAGAACTTTTCATGGTTTTGTTGATTTTCAGCAAATGAACATATTTCAGTGAGCGAGAAGTTTTTTCTTCAATAGCGTCAGATTTAATCTTAAAATACAAGAACTTTTCGTGGTTCTTGTCAATTTTTGTTGATTTTCATCCAATGAACTTATTTCAGTCAGCCAGATCTTTCTTCTTCAAAGCAAAAAGATTGTATCTTCAAATACAAGAACTTTTCGTGATTTTGTTGATTTTCAGCAAATGAACATATTTCAGCGAGCGAGAACTTTTTTCTTTAATAGCGTCAGATTTAATCTTAAAATACAAAAACTTTTCGTGGTTCTTGTCAATTTTTGTTGATTTTCATCAAATGAACTTATTTCAGTCAGCTCGATCTTTCTTCTTTGAAGCAAAAAGATTTTATCTTCAAATACAAGAACTTTTCGTGGTTTTGTTGATTTTCAGCAAATGAAAGTATTTCAGCGAGGGAGAAGTTTTTTCTTTAATCGCGTCACATTTTATCTTAAAATACAAGAACGTTTCGTGGTTCTTGTCAATTTTTGTTGCCTTTCATCCAATGAACTTAGTTCAGTCAGCCAGATCTTTCTTCTTCAAAGCAAAAAGATTTTATCTTCAAATACAAGAACTTTTCGTGGTTTTGTTGATTTTCAGCAAATGAACATATTTCAGCGAGCGAGAAGTTTTTTCTTGAAAAGCGTCAGATTTTAGCTTAAAATACAAGAACTTTTCGTGGTTCTTGTCAATTTTTGTCGGTTTTCATCCAATGAACTTATTTCAGTCAGCAAGATCTTTCTTCTTGAAAGCAAAAAGATTTTATCTTCAAATACAAGACCTTTTCGTGATTTTGTTGATTTTCAGCAAATGAACATATTTCAGCGAGCGAGAAGTTTTTTCTTTAACAGCGTCAGATTTAATCTTAAAATACAAAAACTTTTCGTGGTTCTTGTCAATTTTTGTTGATTTTCATCAAATGAACTTATTTCAGTCAGCTGGATCTTTCTTCTTCAAAGCAAAAAGATTTTATCTTCAAATACAAGAACTTTTCGTGGTTTTGTTGATTTTCAGCAAATGAACATATTTCAGCGAGCGAGAAGTTTTTTTCTTGAAAAGCATCAGATGTTATCTTAAAATACAAGAACTTTTCGTGGTTCTTGTCAATTTTTGTTGGTTTTCATCTTATGAACTTATTTCAGTCAGCTGGATCTTTCTTCTTCAAAGCAAAAAGATTTTATCTTCAAATACAAGAACTTTTCGTGATTTTGTTGATTTTCAGCAAATGAACATATTTCAGTGAGCGAGAAGTTTTTTCTTCAATAGCGTCAGATTTAATCTTAAAATACAAGAACTTTTCGTGGTTCTTGTCAATTTTTGTTGATTTTCATCAAATGAACTTATTTCAGTCAGCTAGATCTTTCTTCTTGAAAGCAAAAAGATTTTATCTTCAAATACAAGAACTTTTCGTGGTTTTGTTGATTTTCAGCAAATGAACATATTTCAGCGAGCGAGAAGTTTTTTCTTTAATAGCGTCAGATTTTATCTTAAAATACAAGAACTTTTCGTGGTTCTTGTTAATTTTCGTTGGTTTTCATCCAATGAACTTATTTCAGTCAGCGAGATCTTTCTTCTTGAAAGCAAAAAGATTTTATCTTCAAATACAAGAACTTTTCATGGTTTTGTTGATTTTCAGCAAATGAACATATTTCAGCGAGGGAGAAGTTTTTTCTTTAATAGCGTCAGATTTTATCTTAAAATACAAGAACTTTTCGTGGTTCTTGTCAATTTTCGTTGGTTTTCATCCAATGAACTTATTTCAGTCAGCTAGATCTTTCTTCTTCGAAGCAAAAAGATTTTATCTTCAAATACAAGAACTTTTCGTGGTTTTGTTGATTTTCAGCAAATGAACATATTTCAGCGAGCGAGAAGTTTTTTCTTTAATAGCGTCAGATTTTATCTGAAAATACAAGAACTTTTCGTGGTTCTTGTCAATTTTAGTTGGTTTTCATCCAATGAACTTATTTCAGTCAGCTAGATCTTTCTTCTTCAAAGCAAAAAGATTTTATCTTCAAATACAAGAACTTTTCGTGGTTTTGTTGATTTTCAGCAAATGAACATATTTCAGCGAGCGAAATGTTTTTTCTTTAAAAGCGTCAGAAGTTATCTTAAAATACAAGAACTTTTCGTGGTTCTTGTCAATTTTTGTTGGTTTTCATCTTATGAACTTATTTCAGTCAGCTGGATCTTTCTTCTTCAAAGCAAAAAGATTTTATCTTCAAATACAAGAACTTTTCGTGGTTTTGTTGATTTTCAGCAAATGAACAGATTTCAGCGAGGGAGACGTTTTTTCTTTAATAGCGTCAGATTTTATCTTAAAATACAAGAACTTTTCGTGGTTCTTGTCAATTTTTGTTGGTTTTCATCCAATGAACTTATTTCAGTCAGCCAGATCTTTCTTCTTCAAAGCAAAAAGATTTTATCTTCAAATACAAGAACTTTTCGTGGTTTTGTTGATTTTCGGCAAATGAATATATTTCAGAGAGCTAGAAGTTTTTTCTTTAATAGCGTAAGATTTTATCTTAAAATACAAGAACTTTTCGTGGTTCTTGTCAATTTTTGTTGGTTTTCATCCAATGAACTTATTTCAGTCAGCCAGATCTTTCTTCTTCAAAGCAAAAAGATTTTATCTTCAAATGCAAGAACTTTTCGTGGTTTTGTTGATTTTCAGCAAAGGAACATATTTCAGCGAGCGAGAAGTTTTTTCTTTAATAGCGTCAGATTTTATCTTAAAATACAAGAACTTTTCGTGGTTCTCGTCAATTTTTGTTGGTTTTCATCCAATGAACTTATTTCAGTCAGCCAGATCTTTCTTCTTCAAAGCAAAAAGATTTTATCTTCAAATACAAGAACTTTTCGTGGTTTTGTTGATTTTCAGCAAATGAACATATTTCAGCGAGCTCGAAGTTTTTTCTTTAATAGCGTAAGATTTTATCTTAAAATACAAGAACTTTTCGTGGTTCTTTTCAATTTTTGTTGGTTTTCATCTTCTGAACTTATTTCAGTCAGCTAGATCTTTCTTCTTCAAAGCAAAAAGATTTTATCTTCAAATACAAGAACTTTTCGTGGTTTTGTTGAATTTCAGCAAATGAACATATTTCAGCGAGCGAGAAGTTTTTTCATTAATAGCCTCAGATTTTATCCTAATATACAAGAACTTTTCGTGGTTCTTGTCAATTTTTGTTGGTTTTCATCCAATGAACTTATTTCAGTCAGCTGGATCTTTCTTCTTCAAAGCAAAAAGATTTTATCTTCAAATACAAGAACTTTTCGTGGTTTTGTTGATTTTCAGCAAATGAACATATTTCAGCGAGCGAGAAGTTTTTTCTTTAATAGCGTCAGATTTTATCTTAAAATACAAGAACTTTTCGTGGTTCTCGTCAATTTTTGTTTGTTTTCATCCAATGAACTTATTTCAGTCAGCCAGATCTTTCTTCTTCAAAGCAAAAAGATTTTATCTTCAAATACAAGAACTTTTCGTGGTTTTGTTGATTTTCAGCAAATGAACATATTTCAGCGAGCGAGAAGTTTTTTCTTTAATAGCGTAAGATTTTATCTTAAAATACAAGAACTTTTCGTGGTTCTTGTCAATTTTTGTTGGTTTTCATCTGATGAACTTATTTCATTCAGCTAGATCTTTCTTCTTCAAAGCAAAAAGATTTTATCTTCAAATCCAAGAACTTTTCGTGGTTTTGTTGATTTTCAGCAAATGAACATATTTCAGCGAGCTGGAAGTTTTTTCTTTAACAGCGTCAGATTTTATCTTAAAATACAAGAACTTTTCGTGGTTCTTTTCAATTTTTGTTGGTTTTCATCTTCTGAACTTATTTCAGTCAGCTAGATCTTTCTTCTTCAAATCAAAAAGATTTTATCTTCAAATACAAGAACTTTTCGTGGTTTTGTTGATTTTCAGCAAATGAACATATTTCAGCGAGCGAGAAGTTTTTTCTTGAAAAGCGTCAGATGTTATCTTAAAATACAAGAACTTTTCGTGGTTCTTGTCAATTTTTGTTGGTTTTCATCTTATGAACTTATTTCAGTCAGCTGGATCTTTCTTCTTCAAAGCAAAAAGATTTTATCTTCAAATACAAGAACTTTTCGTGATTTTGTTGATTTTCAGCAAATGAACATATTTCAGTGAGCGAGAAGTTTTTTCTTCAACAGCGTCAGATTTAATCTTAAAATACAAGAACTTTTCGTGGTTCTTGTCAATTTTCGTTGGTTTTCATCCAATGAACTTATTTCAGTCAGCTAGATCTTTCTTCTTCGAAGCAAAAATATTTTATCTTCAAATACAAGAACTTTTCGTGTTTTTGTTGATTTTCAGCAAATGAACATATTTCAGCGAGCGAGAAGTTTTTTCTTTAATAGCATCAGATTTTATCTTAAAATACAAGAACTTTTCGTGGTTCTTGTCAATTTTAGTTGGTTTTCATCTTATGAACTTATTTCAGTCAGCTAGATCTTTCTTCTTCAAAGCAAAAAGATTTTATCTTCAAATACAAGAACTTTTCGTGGTTTTGTTGATTTTCAGCAAATGAACATATTTCAGCGAGCGAGAAGTTTTTTCTTTAATAGCGTCAGATTTTATCTTAAAATACAAGAACTTTTCGTGGTTCTTGTCAATTTTTGTTGGTTTTCATCCAATGAACTTATTTCAGTCAGCTAGATCTTTCTTCTTGAAAGCAAAAAGATTGTATCTTCAAATACAAGAACTTTTCGTGATTTTGTTGATTTTCAGCAAATTAACATACTTCAGCGAGCGAGAAGTTTTTTCTTTAATAGCGTCAGATTTAATCTTAAAATACAAAAACTTTTCGTGGTTCTTGTCAATTTTTGTTGATTTTCATCAAATGAACTTATTTCAGTCAGCTGGATCTTTCTTCTTGGAAGCAAAAAGATTTTATCTTCAAATACAAGAACTTTTCGTGGTTTTGTTGATTTTCATCCAATGAACTTATTTCAGTCAGCAAGATCTTTCTTCTTGAAAGCAAAAAGATTTTATCTTCAAATACAAGAACTTTTCGTGGTTTTGTTGATTTTCAGCAAATGAACATATTTCAGCGAGGGAGAAGTTTTTTCTTTAATCGCGTCAGATTTTATCTTAAAATACAAGAACTTTTCGTGGTTCTTGTCTATTTTTGTTGGCTTTCATCCAATGAACTTATTTCAGTCAGCCAGATCTTTCTTCTTCAAAGCAAAAAGATTTTATCTTCAAATACAAGAACTTTTCGTGGTTTTGTTGATTTTCAGCAAAGGAACATATTTCAGCGAGCGAGAAGTTTTCTCTTTAAAAGTGTCAGATTTTAGCTTAAAATACAAGAACTTTTCGTGGTTCTTGTCAATTTTTGTTGGTTTTCATCCAATGAACTTATTTCAGTCAGCAAGATCTTTCTTCTTGAAAGCAAAAAGATTTTATCTTCAAATGCAAGAACTTTTCGTGGTTTTGTTGATTTTCAGCAAATGAACATATTTCAGCGAGCGAGAAGTTTTTTCTTTAATAGCGTCAGATTTAATCTTAAAATACAAAAACTTTTCGTGGTTCTTGTCAATTTTTGTTGATTTTCATGAAATGAACTTATTTCAGTCAGCTAGATCTTTCTTCTTTAAAGCAAAAAGATTTTATCTTCAAATACAAGAACTTTTCGTGGTTTTGTTGATTTTCAGCAAATGAACATATTTCAGAGAGCGAGAAGTTTTTTCTTTAATAGCGTCAGATTTTATCTTAAAATACAAGAACTTTTCGTGGTTCTTGTCAATTTTTGTTGGTTTTCATCCAATGAACTTATTTCAGTCAGCTAGATCTTTCTTCTTGAAAGCAAAAAGATTTTATCTTCAAATACAAGAACTTTTCGTGATTTTGTTGATTTTCAGCAAATGAACATATTTCAGCGAGCGAGAAGTTTTTTCTTTAATAGCGTCAGATTTAATCTTAAAATACAAAAACTTTTCGTGGTTCTTGTCAATTTTTGTTGATTTTCATGAAATGAACTTATTTCAGTCAGCTAGATCTTTCTTCTTTGAAGCAAAAAGATTTTATCTTCAAATACAAGAACTTTTCGTGGTTTTGTTGATTTTCAGCAAATGAAAGTATTTCAGCGAGGCAGAAGTTTTTTCTTTAATCGCGTCACATTTTATCTTAAAATACAAGAACTTTTCGTGGTTCTTGTCAATTTTTGTCGGTTTTCATCCAATGAACTTATTTCAGTCAGCAAGATCTTTCTTCTTGAAAGCAAAAAGATTTTATCTTCAAATACAAGACCTTTTCATGATTTTGTTGATTTTCAGCAAATGAACATATTTCAGCGAGCGAGAAGTTTTTTCTTTAACAGCGTCAGATTTAATCTTAAAATACAAAAACTTTTCGTGGTTCTTGTCAATTTTTGTTGATTTTCATCAAATGAACTTATTTCAGTCAGCTAGATCTTTCTTCTTCAAAGCAAAAAGATTTTATCTTCAAATGCAAGAACTTTTCGTGGTTTTGTTGATTTTCAGCAAATGAACATATTTCAGCGAGCGAGAAGTTTTTTCTTTAATAGCGTCAGATTTAATCTTAAAATACAAAAACTTTTCGTGGTTCTTGTCAATTTGTGTTGATTTTCATCAAATGAACTTATTTCATTCAGCTAGATCTTTCTTCTTCAAAGCAAAAAGATTTTATCTTCAAATACAAGAACTTTTCGTGAGTTTGTTGATTTTCAGCAAATGAACATATTTCAGCGAGCGAGAAGTTTTTTCTTTAAAAGCGTCAGATTTTATCTTAAAATACAAGAACTTTTCGTGGTTTTGTTGATTTTCATCCAATGAACTTATTTCAGTCAGCAAGATCTTTCTTCTTGAAAGCAAAAAGATTTTATCTTCAAATACAAGAACTTTTCGTGGTTTTGTTGATTTTCAGCAAATGAACATATTTCAGCGAGGGAGAAGTTTTCTCTTTAAAAGCGTCAGATTTTAGCTTAAAATACAAGAACTTTTCGTGGTTCTTGTCAATTTTTGTTGGTTTTCATCCAATGAACTTATTTCAGTCAGCAAGATCTTTCTTCTTGAAAGCAAAAAGATTTTATCTTCAAATGCAAGAACTTTTCGTGGTTTTGTTGATTTTCAGCAAATGAACATATTTCAGCGAGCGAGAAGTTTTTTCTTTTATAGCGTCAGATTTAATCTTAAAATACAAAAACTTTTCGTGGTTCTTGTCAATTTGTGTTAATTTTCATCAAATGAACTTATTTCAGTCAGCTAGATCTTTCTTCTTTAAAGCAAAAAGATTTTATCTTCAAATGCAAGAACTTTTCGTGGTTTTGTTGATTTTCAGCAAATGAACATATTTCAGAGAGCGAGAAGTTTTTTCTTTAATAGCGTCAGATTTTATCTTAAAATACAAGAACTTTTCGTGGTTCTTGTCAATTTTTGTTGGTTTTCATCCAATGAACTTATTTCAGTCAGCTAGATCTTTCTTCTTGAAAGCAAAAAGATTTTATCTTCAAATACAAGAACTTTTCGTGATTTTGTTGATTTTCAGCAAATGAACATATTTCAGCGAGCGAGAAGTTTTTTCTTTAATAGCGTCAGATTTTATCTTAAAATACAAGAACTTTTCGTGGTTCTTGTCTATTTTTGTTGGCTTTCATCCAATGAACTTATTTCAGTCAGCCAGATCTTTCTTCTTCAAAGCAAAAAGATTTTATCTTCAAATACAAGAACTTTTCGTGATTTTGTTGATTTTCAGCAAATGAACATATTTCAGCGAGCGAGAAGTTTTTTCTTCAATCGCGTCAGATTTTATCTTAAAATACAAGAACTTTTCGTGGTTCTTGTCAATTTTTGTTGGTTTTCATCTTATGAACTTATTTCAGTCAGCTGGATCTTTCTTCTTCAAAGCAAAAAGATTTTATCTTCAAATACAAGAACTTTTCGTGGTTTTGTTGATTTTCGGCAAATGAACATATTTCAGCGAGGGAGAAGTTTTTTCTTTAATAGCGTCAGATTTTATCTTAAAATACAAGAACTTTTCGTGGTTCTTGTCAATTTTCGTTGGTTTTCATCCAATGAACTTATTTCAGTCAGCTAGATCTTTCATCTTCGAAGCAAAAAGATTTTATCTTCAAATACAAGAATTTTTCGTGGTTTTGTTGAATTTCAGCAAATGAACATATTTCAGCGAACGAGAAGTTTTTTCATTAATAGCGTCAGATTTTATCCTAAAATACAAGAACTTTTCGTGGTTCTTCTCAATTTTTGTTGGTTTTCATCCAATGAACTTATTTCAGTCAGCTGGATCTTTCTTCTTCAAAGCAAAAAGATTTTATCTTCAAATACAAGAACTTTTCGTGGTTTTGTTGATTTTCAGCAAATGAACATATTTCAGCGAGCTAGAAGTTTTTTCTTTAATAGCGTAAGATTTTATCTTAAAATACAAGAACTTTTCGTGGTTCTCGTCAATTTTTGTTGGTTTTCATCCAATGAACTTATTTCATTCAGCCAGATCTTTCTTCTTCAAAGCAAAAAGATTTTATCTTCAAATACAAGAACTTTTCGTGGTTTTGTTGATTTTCAGCAAATGAACATATTTCAGCGAGCTAGAAGTTTTTTCTTTAATAGCGTAAGATTTTATCTTAAAATACAAGAACTTTTCGTGGTTCTTGTCAATTTTTGTTGGTTTTCATCTGATGAACTTATTTCATTCAGCTAGATCTTTCTTCTTCAAAGCAAAAAGATTTTATCTGCAAATCCAAGAACTTTTCGTGAGTTTGTTGATTTTCAGCAAATGAACATATTTCAGCGAGCGAGAAGTTTTTTCTTTAATAGCGTCAGATTTTATCTTAAAATACAAGAACTTTTCGTGGTTCTTGTTAATTTTCGTTGGTTTTCATCCAATGAACTTATTTCAGTCAGCGAGATCTTTCTTCTTGAAAGCAAAAAGATTTTATCTTCAAATACAAGAACTTTTCATGGTTTTGTTGATTTTCAGCAAATGAACATATTTCAGTGAGCGAGAAGTTTTTTCTTCAATAGCGTCAGATTTAATCTTAAAATACAAGAACTTTTCGTGGTTCTTGTCAATTTTTGTTGATTTTCATCCAATGAACTTATTTCAGTCAGCCAGATCTTTCTTCTTCAAAGCAAAAAGATTGTATCTTCAAATACAAGAACTTTTCGTGATTTTGTTGATTTTCAGCAAATGAACATATTTCAGCGAGCGAGAACTTTTTTCTTTAATAGCGTCAGATTTAATCTTAAAATACAAAAACTTTTCGTGGTTCTTGTCAATTTTTGTTGATTTTCATCAAATGAACTTATTTCAGTCAGCTAGATCTTTCTTCTTTGAAGCAAAAAGATTTTATCTTCAAATACAAGAACTTTTCGTGGTTTTGTTGATTTTCAGCAAATGAAAGTATTTCAGCGAGGGAGAAGTTTTTTCTTTAATCGCGTCACATTTTATCTTAAAATACAAGAACGTTTCGTGGTTCTTGTCAATTTTTGTCGCCTTTCATCCAATGAACTTAGTTCAGTCAGCCAGATCTTTCTTCTTCAAAGCAAAAAGATTTTATCTTCAAATACAAGAACTTTTCGTGGTTCTTGTCAATTTTTGTCGGTTTTCATCCAATGAACTTATTTCAGTCAGCAAGATCTTTCTTCTTGAAAGCAAAAAGATTTTATCTTCAAATACAAGACCTTTTCGTGATTTTGTTGATTTTCAGCAAATGAACATATTTCAGCGAGCGAGAAGTTTTTTCTTTAACAGCGTCAGATTTAATCTTAAAATACAAAAACTTTTCGTGGTTCTTGTCAATTTTTGTTGATTTTCATCAAATGAACTTATTTCAGTCAGCTGGATCTTTCTTCTTCAAAGCAAAAAGATTTTATCTTCAAATACAAGAACTTTTCGTGGTTTTGTTGATTTTCAGCAAATGAACATATTTCAGCGAGCGAGAAGTTTTTTTCTTGAAAAGCATCAGATGTTATCTTAAAATACAAGAACTTTTCGTGGTTCTTGTCAATTTTTGTTGGTTTTCATCTTATGAACTTATTTCAGTCAGCTGGATCTTTCTTCTTCAAAGCAAAAAGATTTTATCTGCAAATCCAAGAACTTTTCGTGAGTTTGTTGATTTTCAGGAAATGAACATATTTCAGCGAGCGAGAAGTTTTTTCTTTAATAGCGTCAGATTTTATCTTAAAATACAAGAACTTTTCGTGGTTCTTGTTAATTTTCGTTGGTTTTCATCCAATGAACTTATTTCAGTCAGCGAGATCTTTCTTCTTGAAAGCAAAAAGATTTTATCTTCAAATACAAGAACTTTTCATGGTTTTGTTGATTTTCAGCAAATGAACATATTTCAGTGAGCGAGAAGTTTTTTCTTCAATAGCGTCAGATTTAATCTTAAAATACAAGAACTTTTCGTGGTTCTTGTCAATTTTTGTTGATTTTCATCCAATGAACTTATTTCAGTCAGCCAGATCTTTCTTCTTCAAAGCAAAAAGATTGTATCTTCAAATACAAGAACTTTTCGTGATTTTGTTGATTTTCAGCAAATGAACATATTTCAGCGAGCGAGAACTTTTTTCTTTAATAGCGTCAGATTTAATCTTAAAATACAAAAACTTTTCGTGGTTCTTGTCAATTTTTGTTGATTTTCATCAAATGAACTTATTTCAGTCAGCTAGATCTTTCTTCTTTGAAGCAAAAAGATTTTATCTTCAAATACAAGAACTTTTCGTGGTTTTGTTGATTTTCAGCAAATGAAAGTATTTCAGCGAGGGAGAAGTTTTTTCTTTAATCGCGTCACATTTTATCTTAAAATACAAGAACGTTTCGTGGTTCTTGTCAATTTTTGTCGCCTTTCATCCAATGAACTTAGTTCAGTCAGCCAGATCTTTCTTCTTCAAAGCAAAAAGATTTTATCTTCAAATACAAGAACTTTTCGTGGTTCTTGTCAATTTTTGTCGGTTTTCATCCAATGAACTTATTTCAGTCAGCAAGATCTTTCTTCTTGAAAGCAAAAAGATTTTATCTTCAAATACAAGACCTTTTCGTGATTTTGTTGATTTTCAGCAAATGAACATATTTCAGCGAGCGAGAAGTTTTTTCTTTAACAGCGTCAGATTTAATCTTAAAATACAAAAACTTTTCGTGGTTCTTGTCAATTTTTGTTGATTTTCATCAAATGAACTTATTTCAGTCAGCTGGATCTTTCTTCTTCAAAGCAAAAAGATTTTATCTTCAAATACAAGAACTTTTCGTGGTTTTGTTGATTTTCAGCAAATGAACATATTTCAGCGAGCGAGAAGTTTTTTTCTTGAAAAGCATCAGATGTTATCTTAAAATACAAGAACTTTTCGTGGTTCTTGTCAATTTTTGTTGGTTTTCATCTTATGAACTTATTTCAGTCAGCTGGATCTTTCTTCTTCAAAGCAAAAAGATTTTATCTTCAAATACAAGAACTTTTCGTGATTTTGTTGATTTTCAGCAAATGAACATATTTCAGTGAGCGAGAAGTTTTTTCTTCAATAGCGTCAGATTTAATCTTAAAATACAAGAACTTTTCGTGGTTCTTGTCAATTTTTGTTGATTTTCATCAAATGAACTTATTTCAGTCAGCTAGATCTTTCTTCTTGAAAGCAAAAAGATTTTATCTTCAAATACAAGAACTTTTCGTGGTTTTGTTGATTTTCAGCAAATGAACATATTTCAGCGAGGGAGAAGTTTTTTCTTGAAAAGCGTCAGATGTTATCTTAAAATACAAGAACTTTTCGTGGTTCTTGTCAATTTTTGTTGGTTTTCATCTTATGAACTTATTTCAGTCAGCTGGATCTTTCTTCTTCAAAGCAAAAAGATTTTATCTTCAAATACAAGAACTTTTCGTGGTTTTGTTGATTTTCAGCAAATGAACAGGTTTCAGCGAGGGAGACGTTTTTTCTTCAATAGCGTCAGATTCTTTCTTAAAATACAAGAACTTTTCGTGGTTCTTGTCAATTTTTGTTGGTTTTCATCCAATGAACTTATTTCAGTCAGCCAGATCTTTCTTCTTCAAAGCAAAAAGATTTTATCTTCAAATGCAAGAACTTTTCGTGGTTTTGTTGATTTTCAGCAAATGAACATATTTCAGCGAGCTGGAAGTTTTTTCTTTAACAGCGTCAGATTTTATCTTAAAATACAAGAACTTTTCGTGGTTCTTTTCAATTTTTGTTGGTTTTCATCTTCTGAACTTATTTCAGTCAGCTAGATCTTTCTTCTTCAAAGCAAAAAGATTTTATCTTCAAATACAAGAACTTTTCGTGGTTTTGTTGAATTTCAGCAAATGAACATATTTCAGCGAGCGAGAAGCTTTTTCATGAATAGCGTCAGATTTTATCCTAAAATACAAGAACTTTTCGTGGTTCTTGTCAATTTTTGTTGGTTTTCATCCAATGAACTTATTTCAGTCAGCTGGATCTTTCTTCTTCAAAGCAAAAAGATTTTATCTTCAAATACAAGAACTTTTGGTGGTTTTGTTGATTTTCAGCAAATGAACATATTTCAGCGAGCGAGAAGTTTTTTCTTTAATAGCGTCAGATTTTATCTTAAAATACAAGAAATTTTCGTGGTTCTCGTCAATTTTTGTTGGTTTTCATCCAATGAACCAACCAGTCAGCCAGATCTTTCTTCTTCAAAAAAAAAGATTTTATCTTCAAATACAAGAACTTTTCGTGGTTTTGTTGATTTTCAGCAAATGAACATATTTCAGCGAGCTCGAAGTTTTTTCTTTAATAGCGTAACATTCTTTAATAGCGTAACATTTTATCTTAAAATACAAGAACTTTTCGTGGTTTTGTTGATTTTCAGCAAATGAACATATTTCAGCGAGCTGGAAGTTTTTTCTTTTACAGCGTCAGATTTTATCTTAAAATACAAGAACTTTTCGTGGTTCTTTTCAATTTTTGTTGGTTTTCATCTTCTGAACTTATTTCAGTCAGCTAGATCTTTCTTCTTCAAAGCAAAAAGATTTTATCTTCAAATACAAGAACTTTTCGTGGTTTTGTTGAATTTCAGCAAATGAACATATTTCAGCGAGCGAGAAGTTTTTTCATTAATAGCGTCAGATTTTATCCTAAAATACAAGAACTTTTCGTGGTTCTTGTCAATTTTTGTTGGTTTTCATCCAATGAACTTATTTCAGTCAGCTGGATCTTTCTTCTTCAAAGCAAAAAGATTTTATCTTCAAATACAAGAACTTTTCGTGGTTTTGTTGATTTTCAGCAAATGAACATATTTCAGCGAGCGAGAAGTTTTTTCTTTAATAGCGTCAGATTTTATCTTAAAATACAAGAACTTTTCGTGGTTCTTGTCAATTTTTGTTAGTTTTCATCTTCTGAACTTATTTCATTCAGCTAGATCTTTCTTCTTCAAAGCAAAAAGATTTTATCTTCAAATCCAAGAACTTTTCGTGAGTTTGTTGATTTTCAGCAAATGAACATATTTCAGCGAGCGAGAAGTTTTTTCTTTAATCGCGTCAGATTTTATCTTAAAATACAAGAACTTTTCGTGGTTCTTGTCAATTTTTGTTGGTTTTCATCTTATGAACTTATTTCAGTCAGCTGGATCTTTCTTCTTCAAAGCAAAAAGATTTTATCTTCAAATACAAGAACTTTTCGTGGTTTTGTTGATTTTCGGCAAATGAACATATTTCAGCGAGGGAGAAGTTTTTTCTTTAATAGCGTCAGATTTTATCTTAAAATACAAGAACTTTTCGTGGTTCTTGTCAATTTTCGTTGGTTTTCATCCAATGAACTTATTTCAGTCAGCTAGATCTTTCATCTTCGAAGCAAAAAGATTTTATCTTCAAATACAAGAATTTTTCGTGGTTTTGTTGAATTTCAGCAAATGAACATATTTCAGCGAACGAGAAGTTTTTTCATTAATAGCGTCAGATTTTATCCTAAAATACAAGAACTTTTCGTGGTTCTTGTCAATTTTTGTTGGTTTTCATCCAATGAACTTATTTCAGTCAGCTGGATCTTTCTTCTTCAAAGCAAAAAGATTTTATCTTCAAATACAAGAACTTTTCGTGGTTTTGTTGATTTTCAGCAAATGAACATATTTCAGCGAGCTAGAAGTTTTTTCTTTAATAGCGTAAGATTTTATCTTAAAATACAAGAACTTTTCGTGGTTCTCGTCAATTTTTGTTGGTTTTCATCCAATGAACTTATTTCATTCAGCCAGATCTTTCTTCTTCAAAGCAAAAAGATTTTATCTTCAAATACAAGAACTTTTCGTGGTTTTGTTGATTTTCAGCAAATGAACATATTTCAGCGAGCTAGAAGTTTTTTCTTTAATAGCGTAAGATTTTATCTTAAAATACAAGAACTTTTCGTGGTTCTTGTCAATTTTTGTTGGTTTTCATCTGATGAACTTATTTCATTCAGCTAGATCTTTCTTCTTCAAAGCAAAAAGATTTTATCTGCAAATCCAAGAACTTTTCGTGAGTTTGTTGATTTTCAGCAAATGAACATATTTCAGCGAGCGAGAAGTTTTTTCTTTAATAGCGTCAGATTTTATCTTAAAATACAAGAAATTTTCGTGGTTCTTGTCAATTTTCGTTGGTTTTCATCCAATGAACTTATTTCAGTCAGCTAGATCTTTCTTCTTCGAAGCAAAAAGATTTTATCTTCAAATACAAGAACTTTTCGTGGTTTTGTTGATTTTCAGCAAATGAACATATTTCAGCGAGCGAGAAGTTTTTTCTTTAATAGCGTCAGATTTTATCTGAAAATACAAGAACTTTTCGTGGTTCTTGTCAATTTTAGTTGGTTTTCATCCAATGAACTTATTTCAGTCAGCTAGATCTTTCTTCTTCAAAGCAAAAAGATTTTATCTTCAAATACAAGAACTTTTCGTGGTTTTGTTGATTTTCAGCAAATGAACATATTTCAGCGAGCGAGAAGTTTTTTCTTTAAAAGCGTCAGAAGTTATCTTAAAATACAAGAACTTTTCGTGGTTCTTGTCAATTTTTGTTGGTTTTCATCTTATGAACTTATTTCAGTCAGCTGGATCTTTCTTCTTCAAAGCAAAAAGATTTTATCTTCAAATACAAGAACTTTTCGTGGTTTTGTTGATTTTCAGCAAATGAACAGATTTCAGCGAGGGAGACGTTTTTTCTTTAATAGCGTCAGATTTTATCTTAAAATACAAGAACTTTTCGTGGTTCTTGTCAATTTTTGTTGGTTTTCATCCAATGAACTTATTTCAGTCAGCCAGATCTTTCTTCTTCAAAGCAAAAAGATTTTATCTTCAAATACAAGAACTTTTCGTGGTTTTGTTGATTTTCAGCAAATGAATATATTTCAGCGAGCTAGAAGTTTTTTCTTTAATAGCGTAAGATTTTATCTTAAAATACAAGAACTTTTCGTGGTTCTTGTCAATTTTTGTTGGTTTTCATCCAATGAACTTATTTCAGTCAGCCAGATCTTTCTTCTTCAAAGCAAAAAGATTTTATCTTCAAATGCAAGAACTTTTCGTGGTTTTGTTGATTTTCAGCAAAGGAACATATTTCAGCGAGCGAGAAGTTTTTTCTTTAATAGCGTCAGATTTTATCTTAAAATACAAGAACTTTTCGTGGTTCTCGTCAATTTTTGTTGGTTTTCATCCAATGAACTTATTTCAGTCAGCCAGATCTTTCTTCTTCAAAGCAAAAAGATTTTATCTTCAAATACAAGAACTTTTCGTGGTTTTGTTGAATTTCAGCAAATGAACATATTTCAGCGAGCGAGAAGTTTTTTCATTAATAGCCTCAGATTTTATCCTAAAATACAAGAACTTTTCGTGGTTCTTGTCAATTTTTGTTGGTTTTCATCCAATGAACTTATTTCAGTCAGCTGGATCTTTCTTCTTCAAAGCAAAAAGATTTTATCTTCAAATACAAGAACTTTTCGTGGTTTTGTTGATTTTCAGCAAATGAACATATTTCAGCGAGCGAGAAGTTTTTTCTTTAATAGCGTCAGATTTTATCTTAAAATACAAGAACTTTTCGTGGTTCTCGTCAATTTTTGTTTGTTTTCATCCAATGAACTTATTTCAGTCAGCCAGATCTTTCTTCTTCAAAGCAAAAAGATTTTATCTTCAAATACAAGAACTTTTCGTGGTTTTGTTGATTTTCAGCAAATGAACATATTTCAGCGAGCTAGAAGTTTTTTCTTTAATAGCGTAAGATTTTATCTTAAAATACAAGAACTTTTCGTGGTTCTTGTCAATTTTTGTTGGTTTTCATCTGATGAACTTATTTCATTCAGCTAGATCTTTCTTCTTCAAAGCAAAAAGATTTTATCTTCAAATCCAAGAACTTTTCGTGGTTTTGTTGATTTTCAGCAAATGAACATATTTCAGCGAGCGAGAAGTTTTTTCTTTAACAGCGTCAGATTTAATCTTAAAATACAAAAACTTTTCGTGGTTCTTGTCAATTTTTGTTGATTTTCATCAAATGAACTTATTTCAGTCAGCTGGATCTTTCTTCTTCAAAGCAAAAAGATTTTATCTTCAAATACAAGAACTTTTCGTGGTTTTGTTGATTTTCAGCAAATGAACATATTTCAGCGAGCGAGAAGTTTTTTTCTTGAAAAGCATCAGATGTTATCTTAAAATACAAGAACTTTTCGTGGTTCTTGTCAATTTTTGTTGGTTTTCATCTTATGAACTTATTTCAGTCAGCTGGATCTTTCTTCTTCAAAGCAAAAAGATTTTATCTGCAAATCCAAGAACTTTTCGTGAGTTTGTTGATTTTCAGCAAATGAACATATTTCAGCGAGCGAGAAGTTTTTTCTTTAATAGCGTCAGATTTTATCTTAAAATACAAGAACTTTTCGTGGTTCTTGTTAATTTTCGTTGGTTTTCATCCAATGAACTTATTTCAGTCAGCGAGATCTTTCTTCTTGAAAGCAAAAAGATTTTATCTTCAAATACAAGAACTTTTCATGGTTTTGTTGATTTTCAGCAAATGAACATATTTCAGTGAGCGAGAAGTTTTTTCTTCAATAGCGTCAGATTTAATCTTAAAATACAAGAACTTTTCGTGGTTCTTGTCAATTTTTGTTGATTTTCATCCAATGAACTTATTTCAGTCAGCCAGATCTTTCTTCTTCAAAGCAAAAAGATTGTATCTTCAAATACAAGAACTTTTCGTGATTTTGTTGATTTTCAGCAAATGAACATATTTCAGCGAGCGAGAACTTTTTTCTTTAATAGCGTCAGATTTAATCTTAAAATACAAAAACTTTTCGTGGTTCTTGTCAATTTTTGTTGATTTTCATCAAATGAACTTATTTCAGTCAGCTAGATCTTTCTTCTTTGAAGCAAAAAGATTTTATCTTCAAATACAAGAACTTTTCGTGGTTTTGTTGATTTTCAGCAAATGAAAGTATTTCAGCGAGGGAGAAGTTTTTTCTTTAATCGCGTCACATTTTATCTTAAAATACAAGAACGTTTCGTGGTTCTTGTCAATTTTTGTCGCCTTTCATCCAATGAACTTAGTTCAGTCAGCCAGATCTTTCTTCTTCAAAGCAAAAAGATTTTATCTTCAAATACAAGAACTTTTCGTGGTTCTTGTCAATTTTTGTCGGTTTTCATCCAATGAACTTATTTCAGTCAGCAAGATCTTTCTTCTTGAAAGCAAAAAGATTTTATCTTCAAATACAAGACCTTTTCGTGATTTTGTTGATTTTCAGCAAATGAACATATTTCAGCGAGCGAGAAGTTTTTTCTTTAACAGCGTCAGATTTAATCTTAAAATACAAAAACTTTTCGTGGTTCTTGTCAATTTTTGTTGATTTTCATCAAATGAACTTATTTCAGTCAGCTGGATCTTTCTTCTTCAAAGCAAAAAGATTTTATCTTCAAATACAAGAACTTTTCGTGGTTTTGTTGATTTTCAGCAAATGAACATATTTCAGCGAGCGAGAAGTTTTTTTCTTGAAAAGCATCAGATGTTATCTTAAAATACAAGAACTTTTCGTGGTTCTTGTCAATTTTTGTTGGTTTTCATCTTATGAACTTATTTCAGTCAGCTGGATCTTTCTTCTTCAAAGCAAAAAGATTTTATCTTCAAATACAAGAACTTTTCGTGATTTTGTTGATTTTCAGCAAATGAACATATTTCAGTGAGCGAGAAGTTTTTTCTTCAATAGCGTCAGATTTAATCTTAAAATACAAGAACTTTTCGTGGTTCTTGTCAATTTTTGTTGATTTTCATCAAATGAACTTATTTCAGTCAGCTAGATCTTTCTTCTTGAAAGCAAAAAGATTTTATCTTCAAATACAAGAACTTTTCGTGGTTTTGTTGATTTTCAGCAAATGAACATATTTCAGCGAGGGAGAAGTTTTTTCTTGAAAAGCGTCAGATGTTATCTTAAAATACAAGAACTTTTCGTGGTTCTTGTCAATTTTTGTTGGTTTTCATCTTATGAACTTATTTCAGTCAGCTGGATCTTTCTTCTTCAAAGCAAAAAGATTTTATCTTCAAATACAAGAACTTTTCGTGGTTTTGTTGATTTTCAGCAAATGAACAGGTTTCAGCGAGGGAGACGTTTTTTCTTCAATAGCGTCAGATTCTTTCTTAAAATACAAGAACTTTTCGTGGTTCTTGTCAATTTTTGTTGGTTTTCATCCAATGAACTTATTTCAGTCAGCCAGATCTTTCTTCTTCAAAGCAAAAAGATTTTATCTTCAAATGCAAGAACTTTTCGTGGTTTTGTTGATTTTCAGCAAATGAACATATTTCAGCGAGCTGGAAGTTTTTTCTTTAACAGCGTCAGATTTTATCTTAAAATACAAGAACTTTTCGTGGTTCTTTTCAATTTTTGTTGGTTTTCATCTTCTGAACTTATTTCAGTCAGCTAGATCTTTCTTCTTCAAAGCAAAAAGATTTTATCTTCAAATACAAGAACTTTTCGTGGTTTTGTTGAATTTCAGCAAATGAACATATTTCAGCGAGCGAGAAGCTTTTTCATGAATAGCGTCAGATTTTATCCTAAAATACAAGAACTTTTCGTGGTTCTTGTCAATTTTTGTTGGTTTTCATCCAATGAACTTATTTCAGTCAGCTGGATCTTTCTTCTTCAAAGCAAAAAGATTTTATCTTCAAATACAAGAACTTTTGGTGGTTTTGTTGATTTTCAGCAAATGAACATATTTCAGCGAGCGAGAAGTTTTTTCTTTAATAGCGTCAGATTTTATCTTAAAATACAAGAAATTTTCGTGGTTCTCGTCAATTTTTGTTGGTTTTCATCCAATGAACCAACCAGTCAGCCAGATCTTTCTTCTTCAAAAAAAAAGATTTTATCTTCAAATACAAGAACTTTTCGTGGTTTTGTTGATTTTCAGCAAATGAACATATTTCAGCGAGCTCGAAGTTTTTTCTTTAATAGCGTAACATTCTTTAATAGCGTAACATTTTATCTTAAAATACAAGAACTTTTCGTGGTTTTGTTGATTTTCAGCAAATGAACATATTTCAGCGAGCTGGAAGTTTTTTCTTTTACAGCGTCAGATTTTATCTTAAAATACAAGAACTTTTCGTGGTTCTTTTCAATTTTTGTTGGTTTTCATCTTCTGAACTTATTTCAGTCAGCTAGATCTTTCTTCTTCAAAGCAAAAAGATTTTATCTTCAAATACAAGAACTTTTCGTGGTTTTGTTGAATTTCAGCAAATGAACATATTTCAGCGAGCGAGAAGTTTTTTCATTAATAGCGTCAGATTTTATCCTAAAATACAAGAACTTTTCGTGGTTCTTGTCAATTTTTGTTGGTTTTCATCCAATGAACTTATTTCAGTCAGCTGGATCTTTCTTCTTCAAAGCAAAAAGATTTTATCTTCAAATACAAGAACTTTTCGTGGTTTTGTTGATTTTCAGCAAATGAACATATTTCAGCGAGCGAGAAGTTTTTTCTTTAATAGCGTCAGATTTTATCTTAAAATACAAGAACTTTTCGTGGTTCTTGTCAATTTTTGTTAGTTTTCATCTTCTGAACTTATTTCATTCAGCTAGATCTTTCTTCTTCAAAGCAAAAAGATTTTATCTTCAAATCCAAGAACTTTTCGTGAGTTTGTTGATTTTCAGCAAATGAACATATTTCAGCGAGCGAGAAGTTTTTTCTTTAATCGCGTCAGATTTTATCTTAAAATACAAGAACTTTTCGTGGTTCTTGTCAATTTTTGTTGGTTTTCATCTTATGAACTTATTTCAGTCAGCTGGATCTTTCTTCTTCAAAGCAAAAAGATTTTATCTTCAAATACAAGAACTTTTCGTGGTTTTGTTGATTTTCGGCAAATGAACATATTTCAGCGAGGGAGAAGTTTTTTCTTTAATAGCGTCAGATTTTATCTTAAAATACAAGAACTTTTCGTGGTTCTTGTCAATTTTCGTTGGTTTTCATCCAATGAACTTATTTCAGTCAGCTAGATCTTTCATCTTCGAAGCAAAAAGATTTTATCTTCAAATACAAGAATTTTTCGTGGTTTTGTTGAATTTCAGCAAATGAACATATTTCAGCGAACGAGAAGTTTTTTCATTAATAGCGTCAGATTTTATCCTAAAATACAAGAACTTTTCGTGGTTCTTGTCAATTTTTGTTGGTTTTCATCCAATGAACTTATTTCAGTCAGCTGGATCTTTCTTCTTCAAAGCAAAAAGATTTTATCTTCAAATACAAGAACTTTTCGTGGTTTTGTTGATTTTCAGCAAATGAACATATTTCAGCGAGCTAGAAGTTTTTTCTTTAATAGCGTAAGATTTTATCTTAAAATACAAGAACTTTTCGTGGTTCTCGTCAATTTTTGTTGGTTTTCATCCAATGAACTTATTTCATTCAGCCAGATCTTTCTTCTTCAAAGCAAAAAGATTTTATCTTCAAATACAAGAACTTTTCGTGGTTTTGTTGATTTTCAGCAAATGAACATATTTCAGCGAGCTAGAAGTTTTTTCTTTAATAGCGTAAGATTTTATCTTAAAATACAAGAACTTTTCGTGGTTCTTGTCAATTTTTGTTGGTTTTCATCTGATGAACTTATTTCATTCAGCTAGATCTTTCTTCTTCAAAGCAAAAAGATTTTATCTGCAAATCCAAGAACTTTTCGTGAGTTTGTTGATTTTCAGCAAATGAACATATTTCAGCGAGCGAGAAGTTTTTTCTTTAATAGCGTCAGATTTTATCTTAAAATACAAGAAATTTTCGTGGTTCTTGTCAATTTTCGTTGGTTTTCATCCAATGAACTTATTTCAGTCAGCTAGATCTTTCTTCTTCGAAGCAAAAAGATTTTATCTTCAAATACAAGAACTTTTCGTGGTTTTGTTGATTTTCAGCAAATGAACATATTTCAGCGAGCGAGAAGTTTTTTCTTTAATAGCGTCAGATTTTATCTGAAAATACAAGAACTTTTCGTGGTTCTTGTCAATTTTAGTTGGTTTTCATCCAATGAACTTATTTCAGTCAGCTAGATCTTTCTTCTTCAAAGCAAAAAGATTTTATCTTCAAATACAAGAACTTTTCGTGGTTTTGTTGATTTTCAGCAAATGAACATATTTCAGCGAGCGAGAAGTTTTTTCTTTAAAAGCGTCAGAAGTTATCTTAAAATACAAGAACTTTTCGTGGTTCTTGTCAATTTTTGTTGGTTTTCATCTTATGAACTTATTTCAGTCAGCTGGATCTTTCTTCTTCAAAGCAAAAAGATTTTATCTTCAAATACAAGAACTTTTCGTGGTTTTGTTGATTTTCAGCAAATGAACAGATTTCAGCGAGGGAGACGTTTTTTCTTTAATAGCGTCAGATTTTATCTTAAAATACAAGAACTTTTCGTGGTTCTTGTCAATTTTTGTTGGTTTTCATCCAATGAACTTATTTCAGTCAGCCAGATCTTTCTTCTTCAAAGCAAAAAGATTTTATCTTCAAATACAAGAACTTTTCGTGGTTTTGTTGATTTTCAGCAAATGAATATATTTCAGCGAGCTAGAAGTTTTTTCTTTAATAGCGTAAGATTTTATCTTAAAATACAAGAACTTTTCGTGGTTCTTGTCAATTTTTGTTGGTTTTCATCCAATGAACTTATTTCAGTCAGCCAGATCTTTCTTCTTCAAAGCAAAAAGATTTTATCTTCAAATGCAAGAACTTTTCGTGGTTTTGTTGATTTTCAGCAAAGGAACATATTTCAGCGAGCGAGAAGTTTTTTCTTTAATAGCGTCAGATTTTATCTTAAAATACAAGAACTTTTCGTGGTTCTCGTCAATTTTTGTTGGTTTTCATCCAATGAACTTATTTCAGTCAGCCAGATCTTTCTTCTTCAAAGCAAAAAGATTTTATCTTCAAATACAAGAACTTTTCGTGGTTTTGTTGAATTTCAGCAAATGAACATATTTCAGCGAGCGAGAAGTTTTTTCATTAATAGCCTCAGATTTTATCCTAAAATACAAGAACTTTTCGTGGTTCTTGTCAATTTTTGTTGGTTTTCATCCAATGAACTTATTTCAGTCAGCTGGATCTTTCTTCTTCAAAGCAAAAAGATTTTATCTTCAAATACAAGAACTTTTCGTGGTTTTGTTGATTTTCAGCAAATGAACATATTTCAGCGAGCGAGAAGTTTTTTCTTTAATAGCGTCAGATTTTATCTTAAAATACAAGAACTTTTCGTGGTTCTCGTCAATTTTTGTTTGTTTTCATCCAATGAACTTATTTCAGTCAGCCAGATCTTTCTTCTTCAAAGCAAAAAGATTTTATCTTCAAATACAAGAACTTTTCGTGGTTTTGTTGATTTTCAGCAAATGAACATATTTCAGCGAGCTAGAAGTTTTTTCTTTAATAGCGTAAGATTTTATCTTAAAATACAAGAACTTTTCGTGGTTCTTGTCAATTTTTGTTGGTTTTCATCTGATGAACTTATTTCATTCAGCTAGATCTTTCTTCTTCAAAGCAAAAAGATTTTATCTTCAAATCCAAGAACTTTTCGTGGTTTTGTTGATTTTCAGCAAATGAACATATTTCAGCGAGCTGGAAGTTTTTTCTTTAACAGCGTCAGATTTTATCTTAAAATACAAGAACTTTTCGTGGTTCTTTTCAATTTTTGTTGGTTTTCATCTTCTGAACTTATTTCAGTCAGCTAGATCTTTCTTCTTCAAAGCAAAAAGATTTTATCTTCAAATACAAGAACTTTTCGTGGTTTTGTTGATTTTCAGCAAATGAACATATTTCAGCGAGCGAGAAGTTTTTTCTTGAAAAGCGTCAGATGTTATCTTAAAATACAAGAACTTTTCGTGGTTCTTGTCAATTTTTGTTGGTTTTCATCTTATGAACTTATTTCAGTCAGCTGGATCTTTCTTCTTCAAAGCAAAAAGATTTTATCTTCAAATACAAGAACTTTTCGTGATTTTGTTGATTTTCAGCAAATGAACATATTTCAGTGAGCGAGAAGTTTTTTCTTCAACAGCGTCAGATTTAATCTTAAAATACAAGAACTTTTCGTGGTTCTTGTCAATTTTCGTTGGTTTTCATCCAATGAACTTATTTCAGTCAGCTAGATCTTTCTTCTTCGAAGCAAAAATATTTTATCTTCAAATACAAGAACTTTTCGTGTTTTTGTTGATTTTCAGCAAATGAACATATTTCAGCGAGCGAGAAGTTTTTTCTTTAATAGCGTCAGATTTTATCTTAAAATACAAGAACTTTTCGTGGTTCTTGTCAATTTTAGTTGGTTTTCATCTTATGAACTTATTTCAGTCAGCTAGATCTTTCTTCTTCAAAGCAAAAAGATTTTATCTTCAAATACAAGAACTTTTCGTGGTTTTGTTGATTTTCAGCAAATGAACAGATTTCAGCGAGGGAGACGTTTTTTCTTTAATAGCGTCAGATTTTATCTTAAAATACAAGAACTTTTCGTGGTTCTTGTCAATTTTTGTTGGTTTTCATCCAATGAACTGATTTCAGTCAGCCAGATCTTTCTTCTTCAAAGCAAAAAGATTTTATCTTCAAATACAAGAACTTTTCGTGGTTTTGTTGATTTTCAGCAAATGAACATATTTCAGCGAGCGAGATGTTTTTTCTTTAATAGCGTAAGATTTTATCTTAAAATACAAGAACTTTTCGTGGTTCTTGTCAATTTTTGTTGGTTTTCATCTGATGAACTTATTTCATTCAGCTAGATCTTTCTTCTTCAAAGCAAAAAGATTTTATGTTCAAATACAAGAACTTTTCGTGAGTTTGTTGATTTTCAGCAAATGAACATATTTCAGCGAGCGAGAAGTTTTTTCTTTAATAGCGTCAGATTTTATCTTAAAATACAAGAACTTTTCGTGGTTCTTGTCAATTTTTGTTGGTTTTCATCCAATGAACTTATTTCAGTCAGCTAGATCTTTCTTCTTGAAAGCAAAAAGATTGTATCTTCAAATACAAGAACTTTTCGTGATTTTGTTGATTTTCAGCAAATTAACATATTTCAGCGAGCGAGAAGTTTTTTCTTTAATAGCGTCAGATTTAATCTTAAAATACAAAAACTTTTCGTGGTTCTTGTCAATTTTTGTTGATTTTCATCAAATGAACTTATTTCAGTCAGCTGGATCTTTCTTCTTTGAAGCAAAAAGATTTTATCTTCAAATACAAGAACTTTTCGTGGTTTTGTTGATTTTCATCCAATGAACTTATTTCAGTCAGCAAGATCTTTCTTCTTGAAAGCAAAAAGATTTTATCTTCAAATACAAGAACTTTTCGTGGTTTTGTTGATTTTCAGCAAATGAACATATTTCAGCGAGGGAGAAGTTTTTTCTTTAATCGCGTCAGATTTTATCTTAAAATACAAGAACTTTTCGTGGTTCTTGTCTATTTTTGTTGGCTTTCATCCAATGAACTTATTTCAGTCAGCCAGATCTTTCTTCTTCAAAGCAAAAAGATTTTATCTTCAAATACAAGAACTTTTCGTGGTTTTGTTGATTTTCAGCAAAGGAACATATTTCAGCGAGCGAGAAGTTTTCTCTTTAAAAGCGTCAGATTTTAGCTTAAAATACAAGAACTTTTCGTGGTTCTTGTCAATTTTTGTTGGTTTTCATCCAATGAACTTATTTCAGTCAGCAAGATCTTTCTTCTTGAAAGCAAAAAGATTTTATCTTCAAATGCAAGAACTTTTCGTGGTTTTGTTGATTTTCAGCAAAGGAACATATTTCAGCGAGCGAGAAGTTTTTTCTTTAATAGCGTCAGATTTAATCTTAAAATACAAAAACTTTTCGTGGTTCTTGTCAATTTGTGTTGATTTTCATCAAATGAACTTATTTCAGTCAGCTAGATCTTTCTTCTTTAAAGCAAAAAGATTTTATCTTCAAATGCAAGAACTTTTCGTGGTTTTGTTGATTTTCAGCAAATGAACATATTTCAGAGAGCGAGAAGTTTTTTCTTTAATAGCGTCAGATTTTATCTTAAAATACAAGAACTTTTCGTGGTTCTTGTCAATTTTTGTTGGTTTTCATCTGATGAACTTATTTCATTCAGCTAGATCTTTCTTCTTCAAAGCAAAAAGATTTTATGTTCAAATACAAGAACTTTTCGTGAGTTTGTTGATTTTCAGCAAATGAACATATTTCAGCGAGCGAGAAGTTTTTTCTTTAATAGCGTCAGATTTTATCTTAAAATACAAGAACTTTTCGTGGTTCTTGTCAATTTTTGTTGGTTTTCATCCAATGAACTTATTTCAGTCAGCTAGATCTTTCTTCTTGAAAGCAAAAAGATTGTATCTCAAATACAAGAACTTTTCGTGATTTTGTTGATTTTCAGCAAATTAACATATTTCAGCGAGCGAGAAGTTTTTTCTTTAATAGCGTCAGATTTAATCTTAAAATACAAAAACTTTTCGTGGTTCTTGTCAATTTTTGTTGATTTTCATCAAATGAACTTATTTCAGTCAGCTGGATCTTTCTTCTTTGAAGCAAAAAGATTTTATCTTCAAATACAAGAACTTTTCGTGGTTTTGTTGATTTTCATCCAATGAACTTATTTCAGTCAGCAAGATCTTTCTTCTTGAAAGCAAAAAGATTTTATCTTCAAATACAAGAACTTTTCGTGGTTTTGTTGATTTTCAGCAAATGAACATATTTCAGCGAGGGAGAAGTTTTTTCTTTAATCGCGTCAGATTTTATCTCAAAATACAAGAACTTTTCGTGGTTCTTGTCTATTTTTGTTGGCTTTCATCCAATGAACTTATTTCAGTCAGCCAGATCTTTCTTCTTCAAAGCAAAAAGATTTTATCTTCAAATACAAGAACTTTTCGTGGTTTTGTTGATTTTCAGCAAAGGAACATATTTCAGCGAGCGAGAAGTTTTCTCTTTAAAAGCGTCAGATTTTAGCTTAAAATACAAGAACTTTTCGTGGTTCTTGTCAATTTTTGTTGGTTTTCATCCAATGAACTTATTTCAGTCAGCAAGATCTTTCTTCTTGAAAGCAAAAAGATTTTATCTTCAAATGCAAGAACTTTTCGTGGTTTTGTTGATTTTCAGCAAGGAACATATTTCAGCGAGCGAGAAGTTTTTTCTTTAATAGCGTCAGATTTAATCTTAAAATACAAAAACTTTTCGTGGTTCTTGTCAATTTGTGTTGATTTTCATCAAATGAACTTATTTCAGTCAGCTAGATCTTTCTTCTTTAAAGCAAAAAGATTTTATCTTCAAATGCAAGAACTTTTCGTGGTTTTGTTGATTTTCAGCAAATGAACATATTTCAGAGAGCGAGAAGTTTTTTCTTTAATAGCGTCAGATTTTATCTTAAAATACAAGAACTTTTCGTGGTTCTTGTCAATTTTTGTTGGTTTTCATCCAATGAACTTATTTCAGTCAGCTAGATCTTTCTTCTTGAAAGCAAAAAGATTTTATCTTCAAATACAAGAACTTTTCGTGATTTTGTTGATTTTCAGCAAATGAACATATTTCAGCGAGCGAGAAGTTTTTTCTTTAATAGCGTCAGATTTAATCTTAAAATACAAAAACTTTTCGTGGTTCTTGTCAATTTTTGTTGATTTTCATGAAATGAACTTATTTCAGTCAGCTAGATCTTTCTTCTTTGAAGCAAAAAGATTTTATCTTCAAATACAAGAACTTTTCGTGGTTTTGTTGATTTTCAGCAAATGAAAGTATTTCAGCGAGGGAGAAGTTTTTTCTTTAATCGCGTCACATTTTATCTTAAAATACAAGAACTTTTCGTGGTTCTTGTCAATTTTTGTCGGTTTTCATCCAATGAACTTATTTCAGTCAGCAAGATCTTTCTTCTTGAAAGCAAAAAGATTTTATCTTCAAATACAAGACCTTTTCATGATTTTGTTGATTTTCAGCAAATGAACATATTTCAGCGAGCGAGAAGTTTTTTCTTTAACAGCGTCAGATTTAATCTTAAAATACAAAAACTTTTCGTGGTTCTTGTCAATTTTTGTTGATTTTCATCAAATGAACTTATTTCAGTCAGCTAGATCTTTCTTCTTCAAAGCAAAAAGATTTTATCTTCAAATGCAAGAACTTTTCGTGGTTTTGTTGATTTTCAGCAAATGAACATATTTCAGCGAGCGAGAAGTTTTTTCTTTAATAGCGTCAGATTTAATCTTAAAATACAAAAACTTTTCGTGGTTCTTGTCAATTTGTGTTGATTTTCATCAAATGAACTTATTTCATTCAGCTAGATCTTTCTTCTTCAAAGCAAAAAGATTTTATCTTCAAATACAAGAACTTTTCGTGAGTTTGTTGATTTTCAGCAAATGAACATATTTCAGCGAGCGAGAAGTTTTTTCTTTAAAAGCGTCAGATTTTATCTTAAAATACAAGAACTTTTCGTGGTTTTGTTGATTTTCATCCAATGAACTTATTTCAGTCAGCAAGATCTTTCTTCTTGAAAGCAAAAAGATTTTATCTTCAAATACAAGAACTTTTCGTGGTTTTGTTGATTTTCAGCAAATGAACATATTTCAGCGAGGGAGAAGTTTTCTCTTTAAAAGCGTCAGATTTTAGCTTAAAATACAAGAACTTTTCGTGGTTCTTGTCAATTTTAGTTGGTTTTCATCTTATGAACTTATTTCAGTCAGCTAGATCTTTCTTCTTCAAAGCAAAAAGATTTTATCTTCAAATACAAGAACTTTTCGTGGTTTTGTTGATTTTCAGCAAATGAACAGATTTCAGCGAGGGAGACGTTTTTTCTTTAATAGCGTCAGATTTTATCTTAAAATACAAGAACTTTTCGTGGTTCTTGTCAATTTTTGTTGGTTTTCATCCAATGAACTGATTTCAGTCAGCCAGATCTTTCTTCTTCAAAGCAAAAAGATTTTATCTTCAAATACAAGAACTTTTCGTGGTTTTGTTGATTTTCAGCAAATGAACATATTTCAGCGAGCGAGATGTTTTTTCTTTAATAGCGTAAGATTTTATCTTAAAATACAAGAACTTTTCGTGGTTCTTGTCAATTTTTGTTGGTTTTCATCTGATGAACTTATTTCATTCAGCTAGATCTTTCTTCTTCAAAGCAAAAAGATTTTATGTTCAAATACAAGAACTTTTCGTGAGTTTGTTGATTTTCAGCAAATGAACATATTTCAGCGAGCGAGAAGTTTTTTCTTTAATAGCGTCAGATTTTATCGTAAAATACAAGAACTTTTCGTGGTTCTTGTCAATTTTTGTTGGTTTTCATCCAATGAACTTATTTCAGTCAGCTAGATCTTTCTTCTTGAAAGCAAAAAGATTGTATCTTCAAATACAAGAACTTTTCGTGATTTTGTTGATTTTCAGCAAATTAACATATTTCAGCGAGCGAGAAGTTTTTTCTTTAATAGCGTCAGATTTAATCTTAAAATACAAAAACTTTTCGTGGTTCTTGTCAATTTTTGTTGATTTTCATCAAATGAACTTATTTCAGTCAGCTGGATCTTTCTTCTTTGAAGCAAAAAGATTTTATCTTCAAATACAAGAACTTTTCGTGGTTTTGTTGATTTTCATCCAATGAACTTATTTCAGTCAGCAAGATCTTTCTTCTTGAAAGCAAAAAGATTTTATCTTCAAATACAAGAACTTTTCGTGGTTTTGTTGATTTTCAGCAAATGAACATATTTCAGCGAGGGAGAAGTTTTTTCTTTAATCGCGTCAGATTTTATCTTAAAATACAAGAACTTTTCGTGGTTCTTGTCTATTTTTGTTGGCTTTCATCCAATGAACTTATTTCAGTCAGCCAGATCTTTCTTCTTCAAAGCAAAAAGATTTTATCTTCAAATACAAGAACTTTTCGTGGTTTTGTTGATTTTCAGCAAAGGAACATATTTCAGCGAGCGAGAAGTTTTCTCTTTAAAAGCGTCAGATTTTAGCTTAAAATACAAGAACTTTTCGTGGTTCTTGTCAATTTTTGTTGGTTTTCATCCAATGAACTTATTTCAGTCAGCAAGATCTTTCTTCTTGAAAGCAAAAAGATTTTATCTTCAAATGCAAGAACTTTTCGTGGTTTTGTTGATTTTCAGCAAAGGAACATATTTCAGCGAGCGAGAAGTTTTTTCTTTAATAGCGTCAGATTTAATCTTAAAATACAAAAACTTTTCGTGGTTCTTGTCAATTTGTGTTGATTTTCATCAAATGAACTTATTTCAGTCAGCTAGATCTTTCTTCTTTAAAGCAAAAAGATTTTATCTTCAAATGCAAGAACTTTTCGTGGTTTTGTTGATTTTCAGCAAATGAACATATTTCAGAGAGCGAGAAGTTTTTTCTTTAATAGCGTCAGATTTTATCTTAAAATACAAGAACTTTTCGTGGTTCTTGTCAATTTTTGTTGGTTTTCATCTGATGAACTTATTTCATTCAGCTAGATCTTTCTTCTTCAAAGCAAAAAGATTTTATGTTCAAATACAAGAACTTTTCGTGAGTTTGTTGATTTTCAGCAAATGAACATATTTCAGCGAGCGAGAAGTTTTTTCTTTAATAGCGTCAGATTTTATCTTAAAATACAAGAACTTTTCGTGGTTCTTGTCAATTTTTGTTGGTTTTCATCCAATGAACTTATTTCAGTCAGCTGGATCTTTCTTCTTGAAAGCAAAAAGATTGTATCTCAAATACAAGAACTTTTCGTGATTTTGTTGATTTTCAGCAAATTAACATATTTCAGCGAGCGAGAAGTTTTTTCTTTAATAGCGTCAGATTTAATCTTAAAATACAAAAACTTTTCGTGGTTCTTGTCAATTTTTGTTGATTTTCATCAAATGAACTTATTTCAGTCAGCTGGATCTTTCTTCTTTGAAGCAAAAAGATTTTATCTTCAAATACAAGAACTTTTCGTGGTTTTGTTGATTTTCATCCAATGAACTTATTTCAGTCAGCAAGATCTTTCTTCTTGAAAGCAAAAAGATTTTATCTTCAAATACAAGAACTTTTCGTGGTTTTGTTGATTTTCAGCAAATGAACATATTTCAGCGAGGGAGAAGTTTTTTCTTTAATCGCGTCAGATTTTATCTCAAAATACAAGAACTTTTCGTGGTTCTTGTCTATTTTTGTTGGCTTTCATCCAATGAACTTATTTCAGTCAGCCAGATCTTTCTTCTTCAAAGCAAAAAGATTTTATCTTCAAATACAAGAACTTTTCGTGGTTTTGTTGATTTTCAGCAAAGGAACATATTTCAGCGAGCGAGAAGTTTTCTCTTTAAAAGCGTCAGATTTTAGCTTAAAATACAAGAACTTTTCGTGGTTCTTGTCAATTTTTGTTGGTTTTCATCCAATGAACTTATTTCAGTCAGCAAGATCTTTCTTCTTGAAAGCAAAAAGATTTTATCTTCAAATGCAAGAACTTTTCGTGGTTTTGTTGATTTTCAGCAAGGAACATATTTCAGCGAGCGAGAAGTTTTTTCTTTAATAGCGTCAGATTTAATCTTAAAATACAAAAACTTTTCGTGGTTCTTGTCAATTTGTGTTGATTTTCATCAAATGAACTTATTTCAGTCAGCTAGATCTTTCTTCTTTAAAGCAAAAAGATTTTATCTTCAAATGCAAGAACTTTTCGTGGTTTTGTTGATTTTCAGCAAATGAACATATTTCAGAGAGCGAGAAGTTTTTTCTTTAATAGCGTCAGATTTTATCTTAAAATACAAGAACTTTTCGTGGTTCTTGTCAATTTTTGTTGGTTTTCATCCAATGAACTTATTTCAGTCAGCTAGATCTTTCTTCTTGAAAGCAAAAAGATTTTATCTTCAAATACAAGAACTTTTCGTGATTTTGTTGATTTTCAGCAAATGAACATATTTCAGCGAGCGAGAAGTTTTTTCTTTAATAGCGTCAGATTTAATCTTAAAATACAAAAACTTTTCGTGGTTCTTGTCAATTTTTGTCGGTTTTCATCCAATGAACTTATTTCAGTCAGCAAGATCTTTCTTCTTGAAAGCAAAAAGATTTTATCTTCAAATACAAGACCTTTTCATGATTTTGTTGATTTTCAGCAAGGAACATATTTCAGCGAGCGAGAAGTTTTTTCTTTAATAGCGTCAGATTTAATCTTAAAATACAAAAACTTTTCGTGGTTCTTGTCAATTTTTGTTGATTTTCATCAAATGAACTTATTTCATTCAGCTAGATCTTTCTTCTTCAAAGCAAAAAGATTTTATCTTCAAATACAAGAACTTTTCGTGAGTTTGTTGATTTTCAGCAAATGAACATATTTCAGCGAGCGAGAAGTTTTTTCTTTAAAAGCGTCAGATTTTATCTTAAAATACAAGAACTTTTCGTGGTTTTGTTGATTTTCATCCAATGAACTTATTTCAGTCAGCAAGATCTTTCTTCTTGAAAGCAAAAAGATTTTATCTTCAAATACAAGAACTTTTCGTGGTTTTGTTGATTTTCAGCAAATGAACATATTTCAGCGAGGGAGAAGTTTTCTCTTTAAAAGCGTCAGATTTTAGCTTAAAATACAAGAACTTTTCGTGGTTCTTGTCAATTTTTGTTGGTTTTCATCCAATGAACTTATTTCAGTCAGCAAGATCTTTCTTCTTGAAAGCAAAAAGATTTTATCTTCAAATGCAAGAACTTTTCGTGGTTTTGTTGATTTTCAGCAAATGAACATATTTCAGCGAGCGAGAAGTTTTTTCTTTTATAGCGTCAGATTTAATCTTAAAATACAAAAACTTTTCGTGGTTCTTGTCAATTTGTGTTGATTTTCATCAAATGAACTTATTTCAGTCAGCTAGATCTTTCTTCTTTAAAGCAAAAAGATTTTATCTTCAAATGCAAGAACTTTTCGTGGTTTTGTTGATTTTCAGCAAATGAACATATTTCAGAGAGCGAGAAGTTTTTTCTTTAATAGCGTCAGATTTTATCTTAAAATACAAGAACTTTTCGTGGTTCTTGTCAATTTTTGTTGGTTTTCATCCAATGAACTTATTTCAGTCAGCTAGATCTTTCTTCTTGAAAGCAAAAAGATTTTATCTTCAAATACAAGAACTTTTCGTGATTTTGTTGATTTTCATCAAATGAACATATTTCAGCGAGCGAGAAGTTTTTTCTTTAATCGCGTCAGATTTTATCTTAAAATACAAGAACTTTTCGTGGTTCTCGTCAATTTTTGTTTGTTTTCATCCAATGAACTTATTTCAGTCAGCCAGATCTTTCTTCTTCAAAGCAAAAAGATTTTATCTTCAAATACAAGAACTTTTCGTGGTTTTGTTGATTTTCAGCAAATGAACATATTTCAGCGAGCTAGAAGTTTTTTCTTTAATAGCGTAAGATTTTATCTTAAAATACAAGAACTTTTCGTGGTTCTTGTCAATTTTTGTTGGTTTTCATCTGATGAACTTATTTCATTCAGCTAGATCTTTCTTCTTCAAAGCAAAAAGATTTTATCTTCAAATCCAAGAACTTTTCGTGGTTTTGTTGATTTTCAGCAAATGAACATATTTCAGCGAGCTGGAAGTTTTTTCTTCAACAGCGTCAGATTTTATCTTAAAATACAAGAACTTTTCGTGGTTCTTTTCAATTTTTGTTGGTTTTCATCTTCTGAACTTATTTCAGTCAGCTAGATCTTTCTTCTTCAAAGCAAAAAGATTTTATCTTCAAATACAAGAACTTTTCGTGGTTTTGTTGATTTTCAGCAAATGAACATATTTCAGCGAGCGAGAAGTTTTTTCTTGAAAAGCGTCAGATGTTATCTTAAAATACAAGAACTTTTCGTGGTTCTTGTCAATTTTTGTTGGTTTTCATCTTATGAACTTATTTCAGTCAGCTGGATCTTTCTTCTTCAAAGCAAAAAGATTTTATCTTCAAATACAAGAACTTTTCGTGATTTTGTTGATTTTCAGCAAATGAACATATTTCAGTGAGCGAGAAGTTTTTTCTTCAACAGCGTCAGATTTAATCTTAAAATACAAGAACTTTTCGTGGTTCTTGTCAATTTTCGTTGGTTTTCATCCAATGAACTTATTTCAGTCAGCTAGATCTTTCTTCTTCGAAGCAAAAATATTTTATCTTCAAATACAAGAACTTTTCGTGTTTTTGTTGATTTTCAGCAAATGAACATATTTCAGCGAGCGAGAAATTTTTTCTTTAATAGCGTCAGATTTTATCTTAAAATACAAGAACTTTTCGTGGTTCTTGTCAATTTTAGTTGGTTTTCATCTTATGAACTTATTTCAGTCAGCTAGATCTTTCTTCTTCAAAGCAAAAAGATTTTATCTTCAAATACAAGAACTTTTCGTGGTTTTGTTGATTTTCAGCAAATGAACAGATTTCAGCGAGGGAGACGTTTTTTCTTTAATAGCGTCAGATTTTATGTTAAAATACAAGAACTTTTCGTGGTTCTTGTCAATTTTTGTTGGTTTTCATCCAATGAACTTATTTCAGTCAGCCAGATCTTTCTTCTTCAAAGCAAAAAGATTTTATCTTCAAATACAAGAACTTTTCGTGGTTTTGTTGATTTTCAGCAAATGAACATATTTCAGCGAGCGAGATGTTTTTTCTTTAATAGCGTAAGATTTTATCTTAAAATACAAGAACTTTTCGTGGTTCTTGTCAATTTTTGTTGGTTTTCATCTGATGAACTTATTTCATTCAGCTAGATCTTTCTTCTTCAAAGCAAAAAGATTTTATGTTCAAATACAAGAACTTTTCGTGAGTTTGTTGATTTTCAGCAAATGAACATATTTCAGCGAGCGAGAAGTTTTTTCTTTAATAGCGTCAGATTTTATCTTAAAATACAAGAACTTTTCGTGGTTCTTGTCAATTTTTGTTGGTTTTCATCCAATGAACTTATTTCAGTCAGCTAGATCTTTCTTCTTGAAAGCAAAAAGATTGTATCTTCAAATACAAGAACTTTTCGTGATTTTGTTGATTTTCAGCAAATTAACATATTTCAGCGAGCGAGAAGTTTTTTCTTTAATAGCGTCAGATTTAATCTTAAAATACAAAAACTTTTCGTGGTTCTTGTCAATTTTTGTTGATTTTCATCAAATGAACTTATTTCAGTCAGCTGGATCTTTCTTCTTTGAAGCAAAAAGATTTTATCTTCAAATACAAGAACTTTTCGTGGTTTTGTTGATTTTCATCCAATGAACTTATTTCAGTCAGCAAGATCTTTCTTCTTGAAAGCAAAAAGATTTTATCTTCAAATACAAGAACTTTTCGTGGTTTTGTTGATTTTCAGCAAATGAACATATTTCAGCGAGGGAGAAGTTTTTTCTTTAATCGCGTCAGATTTTATCTTAAAATACAAGAACTTTTCGTGGTTCTTGTCTATTTTTGTTGGCTTTCATCCAATGAACTTATTTCAGTCAGCCAGATCTTTCTTCTTCAAAGCAAAAAGATTTTATCTTCAAATACAAGAACTTTTCGTGGTTTTGTTGATTTTCAGCAAAGGAACATATTTCAGCGAGCGAGAAGTTTTCTCTTTAAAAGCGTCAGATTTTAGCTTAAAATACAAGAACTTTTCGTGGTTCTTGTCAATTTTTGTTGGTTTTCATCCAATGAACTTATTTCAGTCAGCAAGATCTTTCTTCTTGAAAGCAAAAAGATTTTATCTTCAAATGCAAGAACTTTTCGTGGTTTTGTTGATTTTCAGCAAATGAACATATTTCAGCGAGCGAGAAGTTTTTTCTTTAATAGCGTCAGATTTAATCTTAAAATACAAAAACTTTTCGTGGTTCTTGTCAATTTGTGTTGATTTTCATCAAATGAACTTATTTCAGTCAGCTAGATCTTTCTTCTTTAAAGCAAAAAGATTTTATCTTCAAATGCAAGAACTTTTCGTGGTTTTGTTGATTTTCAGCAAATGAACATATTTCAGAGAGCGAGAAGTTTTTTCTTTAATAGCGTCAGATTTTATCTTAAAATACAAGAACTTTTCGTGGTTCTTGTCAATTTTTGTTGGTTTTCATCCAATGAACTTATTTCAGTCAGCTAGATCTTTCTTCTTGAAAGCAAAAAGATTTTATCTTCAAATACAAGAACTTTTCGTGATTTTGTTGATTTTCAGCAAATGAACATATTTCAGCGAGCGAGAAGTTTTTTCTTTAATAGCGTCAGATTTAATCTTAAAATACAAAAACTTTTCGTGGTTCTTGTCAATTTTTGTTGATTTTCATGAAATGAACTTATTTCAGTCAGCTAGATCTTTCTTCTTTGAAGCAAAAAGATTTTATCTTCAAATACAAGAACTTTTCGTGGTTTTGTTGATTTTCAGCAAATGAAAGTATTTCAGCGAGGGAGAAGTTTTTTCTTTAATCGCGTCACATTTTATCTTAAAATACAAGAACTTTTCGTGGTTCTTGTCAATTTTTGTCGGTTTTCATCAAATGAACTTATTTCAGTCAGCTAGATCTTTCTTCTTCAAAGCAAAAAGATTTTATCTTCAAATGCAAGAACTTTTCGTGGTTTTGTTGATTTTCAGCAAATGAACATATTTCAGCGAGCGAGAAGTTTTTTCTTTAATAGCGTCAGATTTAATCTTAAAATACAAAAACTTTTCGTGGTTCTTGTCAATTTGTGTTGATTTTCATCAAATGAACTTATTTCATTCAGCTAGATCTTTCTTCTTCAAAGCAAAAAGATTTTATCTTCAAATACAAGAACTTTTCGTGAGTTTGTTGATTTTCAGCAAATGAACATATTTCAGCGAGCGAGAAGTTTTTTCTTTAAAAGCGTCAGATTTTATCTTAAAATACAAGAACTTTTCGTGGTTTTGTTGATTTTCATCCAATGAACTTATTTCAGTCAGCAAGATCTTTCTTCTTGAAAGCAAAAAGATTTTATCTTCAAATACAAGAACTTTTCGTGGTTTTGTTGATTTTCAGCAAATGAACATATTTCAGCGAGGGAGAAGTTTTCTCTTTAAAAGCGTCAGATTTTAGCTTAAAATACAAGAACTTTTCGTGGATCTTGTCAATTTTTGTTGGTTTTCATCCAATGAACTTATTTCAGTCAGCAAGATCTTTCTTCTTGAAAGCAAAAAGATTTTATCTTCAAATGCAAGAACTTTTCGTGGTTTTGTTGATTTTCAGCAAATGAACATATTTCAGCGAGCGAGAAGTTTTTTCTTTTATAGCGTCAGATTTAATCTTAAAATACAAAAACTTTTCGTGGTTCTTGTCAATTTGTGTTGATTTTCATCAAATGAACTTATTTCAGTCAGCTAGATCTTTCTTCTTTAAAGCAAAAAGATTTTATCTTCAAATGCAAGAACTTTTCGTGGTTTTGTTGATTTTCAGCAAATGAACATATTTCAGAGAGCGAGAAGTTTTTTCTTTAATAGCGTCAGATTTTATCTTAAAATACAAGAACTTTTCGTGGTTCTTGTCAATTTTTGTTGGTTTTCATCCAATGAACTTATTTCAGTCAGCTAGATCTTTCTTCTTGAAAGCAAAAAGATTTTATCTTCAAATACAAGAACTTTTCGTGATTTTGTTGATTTTCAGCAAATGAACATATTTCAGCGAGCGAGAAGTTTTTTCTTTAATCGCGTCAGATTTTATCTTAAAATACAAGAACTTTTCGTGGTTCTTGTCTATTTTTGTTGGCTTTCATCCAATGAACTTATTTCAGTCAGCCAGATCTTTCTTCTTCAAAGCAAAAAGATTTTATCTTCAAATACAAGAACTTTTCGTGGTTTTGTTGATTTTCAGCAAATGAACATATTTCAGCGAGCGAGAAGTTTTCTCTTTAAAAGCGTCAGATTTTAGCTTAAAATACAAGAACTTTTCGTGGTTCTTGTCAATTTTTGTTGGTTTTCATCCAATGAACTTATTTCAGTCAGCAAGATCTTTCTTCTTGAAAGCAAAAAGATTTTATCTTCAAATGCAAGAACTTTTCGTGGTTTTGTTGATTTTCAGCAAATGAACATATTTCAGCGAGCGAGAAGTTTTTTCTTTTATAGCGTCAGATTTAATCTTAAAATACAAAAACTTTTCGTGGTTCTTGTCAATTTGTGTTGATTTTCATCAAATGAACTTATTTCAGTCAGCTAGATCTTTCTTCTTTAAAGCAAAAAGATTTTATCTTCAAATGCAAGAACTTTTCGTGGTTTTGTTGATTTTCAGCAAATGAACATATTTCAGAGAGCGAGAAGTTTTTTCTTTAATAGCGTCAGATTTTATCTTAAAATATAAGAACTTTTCGTGGTTCTTGTCAATTTTTGTTGGTTTTCATCCAATGAACTTATTTCAGTCAGCTAGATCTTTCTTCTTGAAAGCAAAAAGATTTTATCTTCAAATACAAGAACTTTTCGTGATTTTGTTGATTTTCAGCAAATGAACATATTTCAGCGAGCGAGAAGTTTTTTCTTTAATAGCTTCAGATTTAATCTTAAAATACAAAAACTTTTCGTGGTTCTTGTCAATTTTTGTTGATTTTCATCAAATGAACTTATTTCAGTCAGCTAGATCTTTCTTCTTTGAAGCAAAAAGATTTTATCTTCAAATACAAGAACTTTTCGTGGTTTTGTTGATTTTCAGCAAATGAAAGTATTTCACCGAGGGAGAAGTTTTTTCTTTAATCGCGTCACATTTTATCTTAAAATACAAGAACTTTTCGTGGTTCTTGTCAATTTTTGTCGGTTTTCATCCAATGAACTTATTTCAGTCAGCAAGATCTTTCTTCTTGAAAGCAAAAAGATTTTATCTTCAAATACAAGACCTTTTCATGATTTTGTTGATTTTCAGCAAATGAACATATTTCAGCGAGCGAGAAGTTTTTTCTTTAACAGCGTCAGATTTAATCTTAAAATACAAAAACTTTTCGTGGTTCTTGTCAATTTTCGTTGGTTTTCATCCAATGAACTTATTTCAGTCAGCTAGATCTTTCTTCTTCGAAGCAAAAATATTTTATCTTCAAATACAAGAACTTTTCGTGTTTTTGTTGATTTTCAGCAAATGAACATATTTCAGCGAGCGAGAAGTTTTTTCTTTAATAGCGTCAGATTTTATCTTAAAATACAAGAACTTTTCGTGGTTCTTGTCAATTTTAGTTGGTTTTCATCTTATGAACTTATTTCAGTCAGCTAGATCTTTCTTCTTCAAAGCAAAAAGATTTTATCTTCAAATACAAGAACTTTTCGTGGTTTTGTTGATTTTCAGCAAATGAACAGATTTCAGCGAGGGAGACGTTTTTTCTTTAATAGCGTCAGATTTTATCTTAAAATACAAGAACTTTTCGTGGTTCTTGTCAATTTTTGTTGGTTTTCATCCAATGAACTTATTTCAGTCAGCCAGATCTTTCTTCTTCAAAGCAAAAAGATTTTATCTTCAAATACAAGAACTTTTCGTGGTTTTGTTGATTTTCAGCAAATGAACATATTTCAGCGAGCGAGATGTTTTTTCTTTAATAGCGTAAGATTTTATCTTAAAATACAAGAACTTATCGTGGTTCTTGTCAATTTTTGTTGGTTTTCATCTGATGAACTTATTTCATTCAGCTAGATCTTTCTTCTTCAAAGCAAAAAGATTTTATGTTCAAATACAAGAACTTTTCGTGAGTTTGTTGATTTTCAGCAAATGAACATATTTCAGCGAGCGAGAAGTTTTTTCTTTAATAGCGTCAGATTTTATCTTAAAATACAAGAACTTTTCGTGGTTCTTGTCAATTTTTGTTGGTTTTCATCCAATGAACTTATTTCAGTCAGCTAGATCTTTCTTCTTGAAAGCAAAAAGATTGTATCTTCAAATACAAGAACTTTTCGTGATTTTGTTGATTTTCAGCAAATGAACATATTTCAGCGAGCGAGAAGTTTTTTCTTTAATAGCGTCAGATTTAATCTTAAAATACAAAAACTTTTCGTGGTTCTTGTCAATTTTTGTTGATTTTCATCAAATGAACTTATTTCAGTCAGCTGGATCTTTCTTCTTTGAAGCAAAAAGATTTTATCTTCAAATACAAGAACTTTTCGTGGTTTTGTTGATTTTCATCCAATGAACTTATTTCAGTCAGCAAGATCTTTCTTCTTGAAAGCAAAAAGATTTTATCTTCAAATACAAGAACTTTTCGTGGTTTTGTTGATTTTCAGCAAATGAACATATTTCAGCGAGGGAGAAGTTTTTTCTTTAATCGCGTCAGATTTTATCTTAAAATACAAGAACTTTTCGTGGTTCTTGTCTATTTTTGTTGGCTTTCATCCAATGAACTTATTTCAGTCAGCCAGATCTTTCTTCTTCAAAGCAAAAAGATTTTATCTTCAAATACAAGAACTTTTCGTGGTTTTGTTGATTTTCAGCAAAGGAACATATTTCAGCGAGCGAGAAGTTTTCTCTTTAAAAGCGTCAGATTTTAGCTTAAAATACAAGAACTTTTCGTGGTTCTTGTCAATTTTTGTTGGTTTTCATCCAATGAACTTATTTCAGTCAGCAAGATCTTTCTTCTTGAAAGCAAAAAGATTTTATCTTCAAATGCAAGAACTTTTCGTGGTTTTGTTGATTTTCAGCAAATGAACATATTTCAGCGAGCGAGAAGTTTTTTCTTTAATAGCGTCAGATTTAATCTTAAAATACAAAAACTTTTCGTGGTTCTTGTCAATTTGTGTTGATTTTCATCAAATGAACTTATTTCAGTCAGCTAGATCTTTCTTCTTTAAAGCAAAAAGATTTTATCTTCAAATGCAAGAACTTTTCGTGGTTTTGTTGATTTTCAGCAAATGAACATATTTCAGGGAGCGAGAAGTTTTTTCTTTAATAGCGTCAGATTTTATCTTAAAATACAAGAACTTTTCGTGGTTCTTGTCAATTTTTGTCGGTTTTCATCCAATGAACTTATTTCAGTCAGCAAGATCTTTCTTCTTGAAAGCAAAAAGATTTTATCTTCAAATACAAGACCTTTTCATGATTTTGTTGATTTTCAGCAAATGAACATATTTCAGCGAGCGAGAAGTTTTTTCTTTAACAGCGTCAGATTTAATCTTAAAATACAAAAACTTTTCGTGGTTCTTGTCAATTTTTGTTGATTTTCATCAAATGAACTTATTTCAGTCAGCTAGATCTTTCTTCTTCAAAGCAAAAAGATTTTATCTTCAAATGCAAGAACTTTTCGTGGTTTTGTTGATTTTTAGCAAATGAACATATTTCAGCGAGCGAGAAGTTTTTTCTTTAATAGCGTCAGATTTAATCTTAAAATACAAAAACTTTTCGTGGTTCTTGTCAATTTGTGTTGATTTTCATCAAATGAACTTATTTCATTCAGCTGGATCTTTCTTCTTCAAAGCAAAAAGATTTTATCTTCAAATACAAGAACTTTTCGTGAGTTTGTTGATTTTCAGCAAATGAACATATTTCAGCGAGCGAGAAGTTTTTTCTTTAAAAGCGTCAGATTTTATCTTAAAATACAAGACCTTTTCATGATTTTGTTGATTTTCAGCAAATGAACATATTTCAGCGAGCGAGAAGTTTTTTCTTTAACAGCGTCAGATTTAATCTTAAAATACAAAAACTTTTCGTGGTTCTTGTCAATTTTTGTTGATTTTCATCAAATGAACTTATTTCAGTCAGCTAGATCTTTCTTCTTCAAAGCAAAAAGATTTTATCTTCAAATGCAAGAACTTTTCGTGGTTTTGTTGATTTTCAGCAAATGAACATATTTCAGCGAGCGAGAAGTTTTTTCTTTAATAGCGTCAGATTTAATCTTAAAATATAAGAACTTTTCGTGGTTCTTGTCAATTTTTGTTGGTTTTCATCCAATGAACTTATTTCAGTCAGCCAGATCTTTCTTCTTGAAATCAAAAAGATTTTATCTTCAAATACAAGAACTTTTCGTGATTTTGTTGATTTTCAGCAAATGAACATATTTCAGCGAGCGAGAAGTTTTTTCTTTAATCGCGTCAGATTTAATCTTAAAATACAAAAACTTTTCGTGGTTCTTGTCAATTTTTGTTGATTTTCATCAAATGAACTTATTTCAGTCAGCTAGATCTTTCTTCTTTGAAGCAAAAAGATTTTATCTTCAAATACAAGAACTTTTCGTGGTTTTGTTGATTTTCAGCAAATGAAAGTATTTCACCGAGGGAGAAGTTTTTTCTTTAATCGCGTCACATTTTATCTTAAAATACAAGAACTTTTCGTGGTTCTTGTCAATTTTTGTCGGTTTTCATCCAATGAACTTATTTCAGTCAGCAAGATCTTTCTTCTTGAAAGCAAAAAGATTTTATCTTCAAATACAAGACCTTTTCATGATTTTGTTGATTTTCAGCAAATGAACATATTTCAGCGAGCGAGAAGTTTTTTCTTTAACAGCGTCAGATTTAATCTTAAAATACAAAAACTTTTCGTGGTTCTTGTCAATTTTTGTTGATTTTCATCAAATGAACTTATTTCAGTCAGCTAGATCTTTCTTCTTCAAAGCAAAAAGATTTTATCTTCAAATACAAGAACTTTTCGTGGTTTTGTTGATTTTCAGCAAATGAACATATTTCAGCGAGCGAGAAGTTTTTTTCTTGAAAAGCATCAGATGTTATCTTAAAATAGAAGAACTTTTCGTGGTTCTTGTCAATTTTTGTTGGTTTTCATCTTATGAACTTATTTCAGTCAGCTGGATCTTTCTTCTTCAAAGCAAAAAGATTTTATCTTCAAATACAAGAACTTTTGGTGGTTTTGTTGATTTTCAGCAAATGAACATATTTCAGTGAGCGAGAAGTTTTTTCTTCAATAGCGTCAGATTTAATCTTAAAATACAAGAACTTTTCGTGGTTCATGTCAATTTTTGTTGATTTTCATCAAATGAACTTATTTCAGTCAGCTAGATCTTTCTTCTTGAAAGCAAAAAGATTTTATCTTCAAATACAAGAACTTTTCGTGGTTTTGTTGATTTTCAGCAAATGAACATATTTCAGCGAGGGAGAAGTTTTTTCTTTAATAGCGTCAGATTTTATCTTAAAATGCAAGAACTTTTCGTGGTTCTTGTCAATGTTCGTTGGTTTTCATCCAATGAACTTATTTCAGTCAGCTAGATCTTTCTTCTTCGAAGCAAAAAGATTTTATCTTCAAATACAAGAACTTTTCGTGGTTTTGTTGATTTTCAGCAAATGAACATATTTCAGCGAGCGAGAAGTTTTTTCTTGAAAAGCGTCAGATGTTATCTTAAAATACAAGAACTTTTCGTGGTTCTTGTCAATTTTTGTTGGTTTTCATCTTATGAACTTATTTCAGTCAGCTGGATCTTTCTTCTTCAAAGCAAAAAGATTTTATCTTCAAATACAAGAACTTTTCGTGGTTTTGTTGATTTTCAGCAAATGAACAGATTTCAGCGAGGGAGACGTTTTTTCTTCAATAGCGTCAGATTCTTTCTTAAACTACAAGAACTTTTCGTGGTTCTTGTCAATTTTTGTTGGTTTTCATCCAATGAACTTATTTCAGTCAGCCAGATCTTTCTTCTTCAAAGCAAAAAGATTTTATCTTCAAATGCAAGAACTTTTCGTGGTTTTGTTGATTTTCAGCAAATGAACATATTTCAGCGAGCTGGAAGTTTTTTCTTTAACAGCGTCAGATTTTATCTGAAAATACAAGAACTTTTCGTGGTTCTTTTCAATTTTTGTTGGTTTTCATCTTCTGAACTTATTTCAGTCAGCTAGATCTTTCTTCTTCAAAGCAAAAAGATTTTATCTTCAAATACAAGAACTTTTCGTGGTTTTGTTGAATTTCAGCAAATGAACATATTTCAGCGAGCGAGAAGCTTTTTCATGAATAGCGTCAGATTTTATCCTAAAATACAAGAACTTTTCGTGGTTCTTGTCAATTTTTGTTGGTTTTCATCCAATGAACTTATTTCAGTCAGCTGGATCTTTCTTCCTTGAAGCAAAAAGATTTTATCTTCAAATACAAGAACTTTTCGTGGTTTTGTTGATTGTCAGCAAATGAAAGTATTTCAGCGAGGGAGAAGTTTTTTCTTTAATCGCGTCACATTTTATCTTAAAATACAAGAACTTTTCGTGGTTCTTGTCAATTTTTGTCGGTTTTCATCCAATGAACTTATTTCAGTCAGCAAGATCTTTCTTCTTGAAAGCAAAAAGATTTTATCTTCAAATACAAGACCTTTTCATGATTTTGTTGATTTTCAGCAAATGAACATATTTCAGCGAGCGAGAAGTTTTTTCTTTAACAGCGTCAGATTTAATCTTAAAATACAAAAACTTTTCGTGGTTCTTGTCAATTTTTGTTGATTTTCATCAAATGAACTTATTTCAGTCAGCTAGATCTTTCTTCTTCAAAGCAAAAAGATTTTATCTTCAAATGCAAGAACTTTTCGTGATTTTGTTGATTTTCAGCAAATGAACATATTTCAGCGAGCGAGAAGTTTTTTCTTTAATAGCGTCAGATTTAATCTTAAAATACAAGAACTTTTCGTGGTTCTTGTCAATTTTTGTTGATTTTCATCTGATGAACTTATTTCAGTCAGCTGGATCTTTCTTCTTTGAAGCAAAAAGATTTTATCTTCAAATACAAGAACTTTTCGTGGTTTTGTTGATTTTCATCCAATGAACTTATTTCAGTCAGCAAGATCTTTCTTCTTGAAAGCAAAAAGATTTTATCTTCAAATACAAGAACTTTTCGTGGTTTTGTTGATTTTCAGCAAATGAACATATTTCAGCGAGGGAGAAGTTTTTTCTTTAATCGCGTCAGATTTTATCTTAAAATACAAGAACTTTTCGTGGTTCTTGTCTATTTTTGTTGGCTTTCATCCAATGAACTTATTTCAGTCAGCCAGATCTTTCTTCTTCAAAGCAAAAAGATTTTATCTTCAAATACAAGAACTTTTCGTGGTTTTGTTGATTTTCAGCAAATGAACATATTTTAGCGAGCGAGAAGTTTTCTCTTTAAAAGCGTCAGATTTTAGCTTAAAATACAAGAACTTTTCGTGGTTCTTGTCAATTTTTGTTGGTTTTCATACAATGAACTTATTTCAGTCAGCAAGATCTTTCTTCTTGAAAGCAAAAAGATTTTATCTTCAAATGCAAGAACTTTTCGTGGTTTTGTTGATTTTCAGCAAATGAACATATTTCAGCGAGCGAGAAGTTTTTTCTTTTATAGCGTCAGATTTAATCTTAAAATACAAAAACTTTTCGTGGTTCTTGTCAATTTGTGTTGATTTTCATCAAATGAACTTATTTCAGTCAGCTAGATCTTTCTTCTTTAAAGCAAAAAGATTTTATCTTCAAATGCAAGAACTTTTCGTGTTTTTGTTCATTTTCAGCAAATGAACATATTTCAGAGAGCGAGAAGTTTTTTCTTTAATAGCGTCAGATTTTATCTTAAAATACAAGAACTTTTCGTGGTTCTTGTCAATTTTTGTTGGTTTTCATCCAATGAACTTATTTCAGTCAGCTAGATCTTTCTTCTTGAAAGCAAAAAGATTTTATCTTCAAATACAAGAACTTTTCGTGATTTTGTTGATTTTCAGCAAATGAACATATTTCAGCGAGCGAGAAGTTTTTTCTTTAATAGCGTCAAATTTAATCTTAAAATACAAAAACTTTTCGTGGTTCTTGTCAATTTTTGTTGATTTTCATCAAATGACCTTATTTCAGTCAGCTAGATCTTTCTTCTTTGAAGCAAAAAGATTTTATCTTCAAATACAAGAACTTTTCGTGGTTTTGTTGATTTTCAGCAAATGAAAGTATTTCAGCGAGGGAGAAGTTTTTTCTTTAATCGCGTCACATTTTATCTTAAAATAAAAGAACTTTTCGTGGTTCTTGTCAATTTTTGTCGGTTTTCATCCAATGAACTTATTTCAGTCAGCAAGATCTTTCTTCTTGAAAGCAAAAAGATTTTATCTTCAAATACAAGACCTTTTCATGATTTTGTTGATTTTCAGCAAATGAACATATTTCAGCGAGCGAGAAGTTTTTTCTTTAACAGCGTCAGATTTAATCTTAAAATACAAAAACTTTTCGTGGTTCTTGTCAATTTTTGTTGATTTTCATCAAATGAACTTATTTCAGTCAGCTAGATCTTTCTTCTTCAAAGCAAAAAGATTTTATCTTCAAATACAAGAACTTTTCGTGGTTTTGTTGATTTTCAGCAAATGAACATATTTCAGCGAGCGAGAAGTTTTTTTCTTGAAAAGCATCAGATGTTATCTTAAAATACAAGAACTTTTCGTGGTTCTTGTCATTATTGTTGGTTTTCATCTTATGAACTTATTTCAGTCAGCTGGATCTTTCTTCTTCAAAGCAAAAAGATTTTATCTTCAAATACAAGAACTTTTCGTGATTTTGTTGATTTTCAGCAAATGAACATATTTCAGTGAGCGAGAAGTTTTTTCTTCAATAGCGTCAGATTTAATCTTAAAATACAAGAACTTTTCGTGGTTCATGTCAATTTTTGTTGATTTTCATCAAATGAACTTATTTCAGTCAGCTAGATCTTTCTTCTTGAAAGCAAAAAGATTTTATCTTCAAATACAAGAACTTTTCGTGGTTTTGTTGATTTTCAGCAAATGAACATATTTCAGCGAGGGAGAAGTTTTTTCTTTAATAGCGTCAGATTTTATCTTAAAATGCAAGAACTTTTCGTGGTTCTTGTCAATGTTCGTTGGTTTTCATCCAATGAACTTATTTCAGTCAGCTAGATCTTTCTTCTTCGAAGCAAAAAGATTTTATCTTCAAATACAAGAACTTTTCGTGGTTTTGTTGATTTTCAGCAAATGAACATATTTCAGCGAGCGAGAAGTTTTTTCTTGAAAAGCGTCAGATGTTATCTTAAAATACAAGAACTTTTCGTGGTTCTTGTCAATTTTTGTTGGTTTTCATCTTATGAACTTATTTCAGTCAGCTGGATCTTTCTTCTTCAAAGCAAAAAGATTTTATCTTCAAATACAAGAACTTTTCGTGGTTTTGTTGATTTTCAGCAAATGAACATATTTCAGCGAGCGAGAAGTTTTTTCTTTAATAGCGTCAGATTTTATCTTAAAATACAAGAACTTTTCGTGGTTCTCGTCAATTTTTGTTGGTTTTCATCTTATGAACTTATTTCAGTCAGCTGGATCTTTCTTCTTCAAAGCAAAAAGATTTTATCTTCAAATACAAGAACTTTTCGTGGTTTTGTTGATTTTCAGCAAATGAACAGATTTCAGCGAGGGAGACGTTTTTTCTTCAATAGCGTCAGATTCTTTCTTAAACTACAAGAACTTTTCGTGGTTCTTGTCAATTTTTGTTGGTTTTCATCCAATGAACTTATTTCAGTCAGCTGGATCTTTCTTCTTCAAAGCAAAAAGATTTTATCTTCAAATACAAGAACTTTTGGTGGTTTTGTTGATTTTCAGCAAATGAACATATTTCAGCGAGCGAGAAGTTTTTTCTTTAATAGCGTCAGATTTTATCTTAAAATACAAGAACTTTTCGTGGTTCTCGTCAATTTTTGTTGGTTTTCATCCAATGAACTTATTTCAGTCAGCCAGATCTTTCTTCTTCAAAGAAAAAAGATTTTATCTTCAAATACAAGAACTTTTCGTGGTTTTGTTGATTTTCAGCAAATGAACATATTTCAGCGAGCTCGAAGTTTTTTCTTTAATAGCGTAAGATTTTATCTTAAAATACAAGAACTTTTCGTGGTTTTGTTGATTTTCAGCAAATGAACATATTTCAGCGAGCTGGAAGTTTTTTCTTTTACAGCGTCAGATTTTATCTTAAAATACAAGAACTTTTCGTGGTTCTTTTCAATTTTTGTTGGTTTTCATCTTCTGAACTTATTTCAGTCAGCTAGATCTTTCTTCTTCAAAGCAAAAAGATTTTATCTTCAAATACAAGAACTTTTCGTGGTTTTGTTGAATTTCAGCAAATGAACATATTTCAGCGAGCGAGAAGTTTTTTCATTAATAGCGTCAGATTTTATCCTAAAATACAAGAACTTTTCGTGGTTCTTGTCAATTTTTGTTGGTTTTCATCTTCTGAACTTATTTCAGTCAGCTAGATCTTTCTTCTTCAAAGCAAAAAGATTTTATCTTCAAATACAAGAACTTTTCATGGTTTTGTTGAATTTCAGCAAATGAACATATTTCAGCGAGCGAGAAGTTTTTTCATTAATAGCCTCAGATTTTATCCTAAAATACAAGAACTTTTCGTGGTTCTTGTCAATTTTTGTTGGTTTTCATCCAATGAACTTATTTCAGTCAGCTGGATCTTTCTTCTTGAAAGCAAAAAGATTTTATCTTCAAATACAAGAACTTTTCGTGGTTTTGTTGATTTTCAGCAAATGAACATATTTCAGCGAGCGAGAAGTTTTTTCTTTAATAGCGTCAGATTTTATCTTAAAATACAAGAACTTTTCGTGGTTCTCGTCAATTTTTGTTGGTTTTCATCCAATGAACTTATTTCAGTCAGCCAGATCTTTCTTCTTCAAAGCAAAAAGATTTTATCTTCAAATACAAGAACTTTTCGTGGTTTTGTTGATTTTCAGCAAATGAACATATTTCAGCGAGCTCGAAGTTTTTTCTTTAATAGCGTAAGATTTTATCTTAAAATACAAGAACTTTTCGTGGTTCTTGTCAATTTTTGTTGGTTTTCATCTTATGAACTTATTTCAGTCAGCTGGATCTTTCTTCTTCAAAGCAAAAAGATTTTATCTTCAAATACAAGAACTTTTCGTGATTTTGTTGATTTTCAGCAAATGAACATATTTCAGTGAGCGAGAAGTTTTTTCTTCAACAGCGTCAGATTTAATCTTAAAATACAAGAACTTTTCGTGGTTCTTGTCAATTTTCGTTGGTTTTCATCCAATGAACTTATTTCAGTCGGCTAGATCTTTCTTCTTCGAAGCAAAAAGATTTTATCTTCAAATACAAGAACTTTTCGTGTTTTTGTTGATTTTCAGCAAATGAACATATTTCAGCGAGCGAGAAGTTTTTTCTTTAATAGCGTCAGATTTTATCTTAAAATACAAGAACTTTTCGTGGTTCTTGTCAATTTTAGTTGGTTTTCATCTTATGAACTTATTTCAGTCAGCTAGATCTTTCTTCTTCAAAGCAAAAAGATTTTATCTTCAAATCCAAGAACTTTTCGTGGTTTTGTTGATTTTCAGCAAATGAACATATTTCAGCGAGCGAGAAGTTTTTTCTTTAAAAGCGTCAGATGTTATCTTAAAATACAAGAACTTTTCGTGGTTCTTGTCAATTTTTGTTGGTTTTCATCTTATGAACTTATTTCAGTCAGCTGGATCTTTCTTCTTCAAAGCAAAAAGATTTTATCTTCAAATACAAGAACTTTTCGTGGTTTTGTTGATTTTCAGCAAATGAACATATTTCAGCGAGCTAGAAGTTTTTTCTTCAATAGCGTAAGATTTTATCTTAAAATACAAGAACTTTTCGTGGTTCTTGTCAATTTTTGTTGGTTTTCATCCAATGAACTTATTTCAGTCAGCCAGATCTTTCTTCTTCAAAGCAAAAAGATTTTATCTTCAAATGCAAGAACTTTTCGTGGTTTTGTTGATTTTCAGCAAATGAACATATTTCAGCGAGCGAGAAGTTTTTTCTTTAATAGCGTCAGATTTTATCTTAAAATACAAGAACTTTTCGTGGTTCTCGTCAATTTTTGTTGGTTTTCATCCAATGAACTTATTTCAGTCAGCCAGATCTTTCTTCTTCAAAGCAAAAAGATTTTATCTTCAAATACAAGAACTTTTCGTGGTTTTGTTGATTTTCAGCAAATGAACATATTTCAGCGAGCGAGAAGTTTTTTCTTTAATAGCGTAAGATTTTATCTTAAAATACAAGAACTTTTCGTGGTTCTTGTCAATTTTTGTTGGTTTTCATCTGATGAACTTATTTCATTCAGCTAGATCTTTCTTCTTCAAAGCAAAAAGATTTTATCTTCAAATCCAAGAACTTTTCGTGGTTTTGTTGATTTTCAGCAAATGAACATATTTCAGCGAGCTGGAAGTTTTTTCTTGAACAGCGTCAGATTTTATCTTAAAATACAAGAACTTTTCGTGGTTCTTTTCAATTTTTGTTGGTTTTCATCTTCTGAACTTATTTCAGTCAGCTCGATCTTTCTTCTTCAAAGCAAAAAGATTTTATCTTCAAATACAAGAACTTTTCGTGGTTTTGTTGAATTTCAGCAAATGAACATATTTCAGCGAGCGAGAAGTTTTTTCTTTAATAGCGTCAGATTTTATCCTAAAATACAAGAACTTTTCGTGGTTCTTGTCAATTTTTGTTGGTTTTCATCTTCTGAACTTATTTCAGTCAGCTAGATCTTTCTTCTTCAAAGCAAAAAGATTTTATCTTCAAATACAAGAACTTTTCATGGTTTTGTTGAATTTCAGCAAATGAACATATTTCAGCGAGCGAGAAGTTTTTTCATTAATAGCCTCAGATTTTATCCTAAAATACAAGAACTTTTCGTGGTTCTTGTCAATTTTTGTTGGTTTTCATCCAATGAACTTATTTCAGTCAGCTGGATCTTTCTTCTTCAAAGCAAAATGATTTTATCTTCAAATACAAGAACTTTTCGTGGTTTTGTTGATTTTCAGCAAATGAACATATTTCAGCGAGCTAGAAGTTTTTTCTTTAATAGCGTAAGATTTTATCTTAAAATAGAAGAACTTTTCGTGGTTCTTGTCAATTTTTGTTGGTTTTCATCTTCTGAACTTATTTCATTCAGCTAGATCTTTCTTCTTCAAAGCAAAAAGATTTTATCTTCAAATCCAAGAACTTTTCGTGGTTTTGTTGATTTTCAGCAAATGAACATATTTCAGCGAGCTCGAAGTTTTTTCTTTAATAGCGTAAGATTTTATCTTAAAATACAAGAACTTTTCGTGGTTCTTGTCAATTTTTGTTGGTTTTCATCTGATGAACTTATTTCATTCAGCTAGATCTTTCTTCTTCAAAGCAAAAAGATTTTATCTTCAAATCCAAGAACTTTTCGTGGTTTTGTTGATTTTCAGCAAATGAACATATTTCAGCGAGCTGGAAGTTTTTTCTTGAACAGCGTCAGATTTTATCTTAAAATACAAGAACTTTTCGTGGTTCTTTTCAATTTTTGTTGGTTTTCATCTTCTGAACTTATTTCAGTCAGCTAGATCTTTCTTCTTCAAAGCAAAAAGATTTTATCTTCAAATACAAGAACTTTTCATGGTTTTGTTGAATTTCAGCAAATGAACATATTTCAGCGAGCGAGAAGTTTTTTCATTAATAGCCTCAGATTTTATCCTAAAATACAAGAACTTTTCGTGGTTCTTGTCAATTTTTGTTGGTTTTCATCCAATGAACTTATTTCAGTCAGCTGGATCTTTCTTCTTCAAAGCAAAAAGATTTTATCTTCAAATACAAGAACTTTTCGTGGTTTTGTTGATTTTCAGCAAATGAACATATTTCAGCGAGCGAGAAGTTTTTTCTTTAATAGCGTCAGATTTTATCTTAAAATACAAGAACTTTTCATGGTTCTCGTCAATTTTTGTTGGTTTTCATCCAATGAACTTATTTCAGTCAGCCAGATCTTTCTTCTTCAAAGCAAAAAGATTTTATCTTCAAATACAAGAACTTTTCGTGGTTTTGTTGATTTTCAGCAAATGAACATATTTCAGCGAGCTAGAAGTTTTTTCTTTAATAGCGTAAGATTTTATCTTAAAATACAAGAACTTTTCGTGGTTCTTGTCAATTTTTGTTGGTTTTCATCTGATGAACTTATTTCATTCAGCTAGATCTTTCTTCTTCAAAGCAAAAAGATTTTATCTTCAAATCCAAGAACTTTTCGTGGTTTTGTTGATTTTCAGCAAATGAACATATTTCAGCGAGCTGGAAGTTTTTTCTTGAACAGCGTCAGATTTTATCTTAAAATACAAGAACTTTTCGTGGTTCTTTTCAATTTTTGTTGGTTTTCATCTTCTGAACTTATTTCAGTCAGCTCGATCTTTCTTCTTCAAAGCAAAAAGATTTTATCTTCAAATACAAGAACTTTTCGTGGTTTTGTTGAATTTCAGCAAATGAACATATTTCAGCGAGCGAGAAGTTTTTTCATTAATAGCGTCAGATTTTATCCTAAAATACAAGAACTTTTCGTGGTTCTTGTCAATTTTTGTTGGTTTTCATCTTCTGAACTTATTTCAGTCAGCTAGATCTTTCTTCTTCAAAGCAAAAAGATTTTATCTTCAAATACAAGAACTTTTCATGGTTTTGTTGAATTTCAGCAAATGAACATATTTCAGCGAGCGAGAAGTTTTTTCATTAATAGCCTCAGATTTTATCCTAAAATACAAGAACTTTTCGTGGTTCTTGTCAATTTTTGTTGGTTTTCATCCAATGAACTTATTTCAGTCAGCTGGATCTTTCTTCTTCAAAGCAAAAAGATTTTATCTTCAAATACAAGAACTTTTCGTGGTTTTGTTGATTTTCAGCAAATGAACATATTTCAGCGAGCTAGAAGTTTTTTCTTTAATAGCGTAAGATTTTATCTTAAAATAGAAGAACTTTTCGTGGTTCTCGTCAATTTTTGTTGGTTTTCATCTGATGAACTTATTTCATTCAGCTAGATCTTTCTTCTTCAAAGCAAAAAGATTTTATCTTCAAATCCAAGAACTTTTCGTGGTTTTGTTGATTTTCAGCAAATGAACATATTTCAGCGAGCTCGAAGTTTTTTCTTTAATAGCGTAAGATTTTATCTTAAAATACATGAACTTTTCGTGGTTCTTGTCAATTTTTGTTGGTTTTCATCTGATGAACTTATTTCATTCAGCTAGATCTTTCTTCTTCAAAGCAAAAAGATTTTATCTTCAAATCCAAGAACTTTTCGTGGTTTTGTTGATTTTCAGCAAATGAACATATTTCAGCGAGCTGGAAGTTTTTTCTTGAACAGCGTCAGATTTTATCTTAAAATACAAGAACTTTTCGTGGTTCTTTTCAATTTTTGTTGGTTTTCATCTGCTGAACTTATTTCAGTCAGCTAGATCTTTCTTCTTCAAAGCAAAAAGATTTTATCTTCAAATACAAGAACTTTTCATGGTTTTGTTGAATTTCAGCAAATGAACATATTTCAGCGAGCGAGAAGTTTTTTCATTAATAGCCTCAGATTTTATCCTAAAATACAAGAACTTTTCGTGGTTCTTGTCAATTTTTGTTGGTTTTCATCCAATGAACTTATTTCAGTCAGCTGGATCTTTCTTCTTCAAAGCAAAAAGATTTTATCTTCAAATACAAGAACTTTTCGTGGTTTTGTTGATTTTCAGCAAATGAACATATTTCAGCGAGCGAGAAGTTTTTTCTTTAATAGCGTCAGATTTTATCTTAAAATACAAGAACTTTTCATGGTTCTCGTCAATTTTTGTTGGTTTTCATCCAATGAACTTATTTCAGTCAGCCAGATCTTTCTTCTTCAAAGCAAAAAGATTTTATCTTCAAATACAAGAACTTTTCGTGGTTTTGTTGATTTTCAGCAAATGAACATATTTCAGCGAGCTAGAAGTTTTTTCTTTAATAGCGTAAGATTTTATCTTAAAATACAAGAACTTTTCGTGGTTCTTGTCAATTTTTGTTGGTTTTCATCTGATGAACTTATTTCATTCAGCTGGATCTTTCTTCTTCAAAGCAAAAAGATTTTATCTTCAAATCCAAGAACTTTTCGTGGTTTTGTTGATTTTCAGCAAATGAACATATTTCAGCGAGCTGGAAGTTTTTTCTTTAACAGCGTCAGATTTTATCTTAAAATACAAGAACTTTTCGTGGTTCTTGTCAATTTTTGTTGGTTTTCATCTTCTGAACTTATTTCAGTCAGCTGGATCTTTCTTCTTCAAAGCAAAAAGATTTTATCTTCAAATACAAGAACTTTTCGTGGTTTTGTTGATTTTCAGCAAATGAACATATTTCAGCGAGCGAGAAATTTTTTCTTGAAAAGCGTCAGATGTTATCTTAAAATACAAGAACTTTTCGTGGTTCTTGTCAATTTTTGTTGGTTTTCATCTTATGAACTTATTTCAGTCAGCTGGATCTTTCTTCTTCAAAGCAAAAAGATTTTATCTTCAAATACAAGAACTTTTCGTGATTTTGTTGATTTTCTGCAAATGAACATATTTCAGTGAGCGAGAAGTTTTTTCTTCAATAGCGTCAGATTTAATCTTAAAATACAAGAACTTTTCGTGGTTCTTGTCAATTTTCGTTGGTTTTCATCTTATGAACTTATTTCAGTCAGCTAGATCTTTCTTCTTCAAAGCAAAAAGATTTTATCTTCAAATACAAGAACTTTTCGTGGTTTTGTTGATTTTCAGCAAATGAACATATTTCAGCGAGCGAGAAGTTTTTTCTTTAAAAGCGTCAGATGTTATCTTAAAATACAAGAACTTTTCGTGGTTCTTGTCAATTTTTGTTGGTTTTCATCTTATGAACTTATTTCAGTCAGCTGGATCTTTCTTCTTCAAAGCAAAAAGATTTTATCTTCAAAGACAAGAACTTTTCGTGGTTTTGTTGATTTTCAGCAAATGAACAGATTTCAGCGAGGGAGACGTTTTTTCTTTAATAGCGTCAGATTTTATCTTAAAATACAAGAACTTTTCGTGGTTCTTGTCAATTTTTGTTGGTTTTCATCCAATGAACTTATTTCAGTCAGCCAGATCTTTCTTCTTCAAAGCAAAAAGATTTTATCTTCAAATACAAGAACTTTTCGTGGTTTTGTTGATTTTCAGCAAATGAACATATTTCAGCGAGCTAGAAGTTTTTTCTTTAATAGCGTAAGATTTTATCTTAAAATACAAGAACTTTTCGTGGTTCTTGTCAATTTTTGTTGGTTTTCATCTGATGAACTTATTTCATTCAGCTAGATCTTTCTTCTTCAAAGCAAAAAGATTTTATCTTCAAATCCAAGAACTTTTCGTGGTTTTGTTGATTTTCAGCAAATGAACATATTTCAGCGAGCTGGAAGTTTTTTCTTTAACAGCGTCAGATTTTATCTTAAAATACAAGAACTTTTCGTGGTTCTTGTCAATTTTTGTTGGTTTTCATCTTCTGAACTTATTTCAGTCAGCTAGATCTTTCTTCTTCAAAGCAAAAAGATTTTATCTTCAAATACAAGAACTTTTCGTGGTTTTGTTGATTTTCAGCAAATGAACATATTTCAGCGAGCGAGAAATTTTTTCTTGAAAAGCGTCAGATGTTATCTTAAAATACAAGAACTTTTCGTGGTTCTTGTCAATTTTTGTTGGTTTTCATCTTATGAACTTATTTCAGTCAGCTGGATCTTTCTTCTTCAAAGCAAAAAGATTTTATCTTCAAATACAAGAACTTTTCGTGATTTTGTTGATTTTCAGCAAATGAACATATTTCAGTGAGCGAGAAGTTTTTTCTTCAATAGCGTCAGATTTAATCTTAAAATACAAGAACTTTTCGTGGTTCTTGTCAATTTTCGTTGGTTTTCATCTTATGAACTTATTTCAGTCAGCTAGATCTTTCTTCTTCAAAGCAAAAAGATTTTATCTTCAAATACAAGAACTTTTCGTGGTTTTGTTGATTTTCAGCAAATGAACATATTTCAGCGAGCGAGAAGTTTTTTCTTTAAAAGCGTCAGATGTTATCTTAAAATACAAGAACTTTTCGTGGTTCTTGTCAATTTTTGTTGGTTTTCATCCAATGAACTTATTTCAGTCAGCCAGATCTTTCTTCTTCAAAGCAAAAAGATTTTATCTTCAAATAGAAGAACTTTTCGTGGTTTTGTTGATTTTCAGCAAATGGACATATTTCAGCGAGCTAGAAGTTTTTTCTTTAATAGCGTAAGATTTTATCTTAAAATACAAGAACTTTTCGTGGTTCTTGTCAATTTTTGTTGGTGTTCATCCAATGAACTTATTTCAGTCAGCCAGATCTTTCTTCTTCAAAGCAAAAAGATTTTATCTTCAAATGCAAGAACTTTTCGTGGTTTTGTTGATTTTCAGCAAATGAACATATTTCAGCGAGCGAGAAGTTTTTTCTTTAATAGCGTCAGATTTTATCTTAAAATACAAGAACTTTTCGTGGTTCTCGTCAATTTTTGTTGGTTTTCATCCAATGAACTTATTTCAGTCAGCCAGATCTTTCTTCTTCAAAGCAAAAAGATTTTATCTTCAAATACAAGAACTTTTCGTGGTTTTGTTGATTTTCAGCAAATGAACATATTTCAGCGAGCGAGAAGTTTTTTCTTTAATAGCGTAAGATTTTATCTTAAAATACAAGAACTTTTTGTGGTTCTTGTCAATTTTTGTTGGTTTTCATCTGATGAACTTATTTCATTCAGCTAGATCTTTCTTCTTCAAAGCAAAAAGATTTTATCTTCAAATCCAAGAACTTTTCGTGGTTTTGTTGATTTTCAGCAAATGAACATATTTCAGTGAGCGAGAAGTTTTTTCTTCAATAGCGTCAGATTTAATCTTAAAATACAAGAACTTTTCGTGGTTCTTGTCAATTTTCGTTGGTTTTCATCTTATGAACTTATTTCAGTCAGCTAGATCTTTCTTCTTCAAAGCAAAAAGATTTTATCTTCAAATACAAGAACTTTTCGTGGTTTTGTTGATTTTCAGCAAATGAACATATTTCAGCGAGCGAGAAGTTTTTTCTTTAAAAGCGTCAGATGTTATCTTAAAATACAAGAACTTTTCGTGGTTCTTGTCAATTTTTGTTGGTTTTCATCTTATGAACTTATTTCAGTCAGCTGGATCTTTCTTCTTCAAAGCAAAAAGATTTTATCTTCAAATACAAGAACTTTTCGTGGTTTTCTTGATTTTCAGCAAATGAACAGATTTCAGCGAGGGAGACGTTTTTTCTTTAATAGCGTCAGATTTTATCTTAAAATACAAGAACTTTTCGTGGTTCTTGTCAATTTTTGTTGGTTTTCATCCAATGAACTTATTTCAGTCAGCCAGATCTTTCTTCTTCAAAGCAAAAAGATTTTATCTTCAAATACAAGAACTTTTCGTGGTTTTGTTGATTTTCAGCAAATGGACATATTTCAGCGAGCTAGAAGTTTTTTCTTTAATAGCGTAAGATTTTATCTTAAAATACAAGAACTTTTCGTGGTTCTTGTCAATTTTTGTTGGTGTTCATCCAATGAACTTATTTCAGTCAGCCAGATCTTTCTTCTTCAAAGCAAAAAGATTTTATCTTCAAATGCAAGAACTTTTCGTGGTTTTGTTGATTTTCAGCAAATGAACATATTTCAGCGAGCGAGAAGTTTTTTCTTTCATAGCGTCAGATTTTATCTTAAAATACAAGAACTTTTCGTGGTTCTCGTCAATTTTTGTTGGTTTTCATCCAATGAACTTATTTCAGTCAGCCAGATCTTTCTTCTTCAAAGCAAAAAGATTTTATCTTCAAATACAAGAACTTTTCGTGGTTTTGTTGATTTTCAGCAAATGAACATATTTCAGCGAGCGAGAAGTTTTTTCTTTAATAGCGTAAGATTTTATCTTAAAATACAAGAACTTTTTGTGGTTCTTGTCAATTTTTGTTGGTTTTCATCTTCTGAACTTATTTCAGTCAGCTAGATCTTTCTTCTTCAAAGCAAAAAGATTTTATCTTCAAATACAAGAACTTTTCGTGGTTTTGTTGAATTTCAGCAAATGAACATATTTCAGCGAGCGAGAAGTTTTTTCATTAATAGCGTCAGATTTTATCCTAAAATACAAGAACTTTTCGTGGTTCTTGTCAATTTTTGTTGGTTTTCATCCAATGAACTTATTTCAGTCAGCTGGATCTTTCTTCTTCAAAGCAAAAAGATTTTATCTTCAAATACAAGAACTTTTCGTGGTTTTGTTGATTTTCAGCAAATGAACATATTTCAGTGAGCGAGAAGTTTTTTCTTCAATAGCGTCAGATTTAATCTTAAAATACAAGAACTTTTCGTGGTTCTTGTCAATTTTCGTTGGTTTTCATCTTATGAACTTATTTCAGTCAGCTAGATCTTTCTTCTTCAAAGCAAAAAGATTTTATCTTCAAATACAAGAACTTTTCGTGGTTTTGTTGATTTTCAGCAAATGAACATATTTCAGCGAGCGAGAAGTTTTTTCTTTAAAAGCGTCAGATGTTATCTTAAAATACAAGAACTTTTCGTGGTTCTTGTCAATTTTTGTTGGTTTTCATCCAATGAACTTATTTCAGTCAGCTAGATCTTTCTTCTTCAAAGCAAAAAGATTTTATCTTCAAATCCAAGAACTTTTCGTGGTTTTGTTGATTTTCAGCAAATGAACATATTTCAGCGAGCTGGAAGTTTTTTCTTGAACAGCGTCAGATTTTATCTTAAAATACAAGAACTTTTCGTGGTTCTTTTCAATTTTTGTTGGTTTTCATCTTCTGAACTTATTTCAGTCAGCTAGATCTTTCTTCTTCAAAGCAAAAAGATTTTATCTTCAAATACAAGAACTTTTCATGGTTTTGTTGAATTTCAGCAAATGAACATATTTCAGCGAGCGAGAAGTTTTTTCATTAATAGCCTCAGATTTTATCCTAAAATACAAGAACTTTTCGTGGTTCTTGTCAATTTTTGTTGGTTTTCATCCAATGAACTTATTTCAGTCAGCTGGATCTTTCTTCTTCAAAGCAAAAAGATTTTATCTTCAAATACAAGAACTTTTCGTGGTTTTGTTGATTTTCAGCAAATGAACATATTTCAGCGAGCGAGAAGTTTTTTCTTTAATAGCGTCAGATTTTATCTTAAAATACAAGAACTTTTCATGGTTCTCGTCAATTTTTGTTGGTTTTCATCCAATGAACTTATTTCAGTCAGCCAGATCTTTCTTCTTCAAAGCAAAAAGATTTTATCTTCAAATACAAGAACTTTTCGTGTTTTTGTTGATTTTCAGCAAATGAACATATTTCAGCGAGCTAGAAGTTTTTTCTTTAATAGCGTAAGATTTTATCTTAAAATACAAGAACTTTTCGTGGTTCTTGTCAATTTTTGTTGGTTTTCATCTGATGAACTTATTTCATTCAGCTAGATCTTTCTTCTTCAAAGCAAAAAGATTTTATCTTCAAATCCAAGAACTTTTCGTGGTTTTGTTGATTTTCAGCAAATGAACATATTTCAGCGAGCTGGAAGTTTTTTCTTTAACAGCGTCAGATTTTATCTTAAAATACAAGAACTTTTCGTGGTTCTTGTCAATTTTTGTTGGTTTTCATCTTCTGAACTTATTTCAGTCAGCTAGATCTTTCTTCTTCAAAGCAAAAAGATTTTATCTTCAAATACAAGAACTTTTCGTGGTTTTGTTGATTTTCAGCAAATGAACATATTTCAGCGAGCGAGAAATTTTTTCTTGAAAAGCGTCAGATGTTATCTTAAAATACAAGAACTTTTCGTGGTTCTTGTCAATTTTTGTTGGTTTTCATCTTATGAACTTATTTCAGTCAGCTGGATCTTTCTTCTTCAAAGCAAAAAGATTTTATCTTCAAATACAAGAACTTTTCGTGATTTTGTTGATTTTCAGCAAATGAACATATTTCAGTGAGCGAGAAGTTTTTTCTTCAATAGCGTCAGATTTAATCTTAAAATACAAGAACTTTTCGTGGTTCTTGTCAATTTTCGTTGGTTTTCATCTTATGAACTTATTTCAGTCAGCTAGATCTTTCTTCTTCAAAGCAAAAAGATTTTATCTTCAAATACAAGAACTTTTCGTGGTTTTGTTGATTTTCAGCAAATGAACATATTTCAGCGAGCGAGAAGTTTTTTCTTTAAAAGCGTCAGATGTTATCTTAAAATACAAGAACTTTTCGTGGTTCTTGTCAATTTTTGTTGGTTTTCATCTGATGAACTTATTTCAGTCAGCCAGATCTTTCTTCTTCAAAGCAAAAAGATTTTATCTTCAAATAGAAGAACTTTTCGTGGTTTTGTTGATTTTCAGCAAATGGACATATTTCAGCGAGCTAGAAGTTTTTTCTTTAATAGCGTAAGATTTTATCTTAAAATACAAGAACTTTTCGTGGTTCTTGTCAATTTTTGTTGGTGTTCATCCAATGAACTTATTTCAGTCAGCCAGATCTTTCTTCTTCAAAGCAAAAAGATTTTATCTTCAAATGCAAGAACTTTTCGTGGTTTTGTTGATTTTCAGCAAATGAACATATTTCAGCGAGCGAGAAGTTTTTTCTTTAATAGCGTCAGATTTTATCTTAAAATACAAGAACTTTTCGTGGTTCTCGTCAATTTTTGTTGGTTTTCATCCAATGAACTTATTTCAGTCAGCCAGATCTTTCTTCTTCAAAGCAAAAAGATTTTATCTTCAAATACAAGAACTTTTCGTGGTTTTGTTGATTTTCAGCAAATGAACATATTTCAGCGAGCGAGAAGTTTTTTCTTTAATAGCGTAAGATTTTATCTTAAAATACAAGAACTTTTTGTGGTTCTTGTCAATTTTTGTTGGTTTTCATCTGATGAACTTATTTCATTCAGCTAGATCTTTCTTCTTCAAAGCAAAAAGATTTTATCTTCAAATCCAAGAACTTTTCGTGGTTTTGTTGATTTTCAGCAAATGAACATATTTCAGTGAGCGAGAAGTTTTTTCTTCAATAGCGTCAGATTTAATCTTAAAATACAAGAACGTTTCGTGGTTCTTGTCAATTTTCGTTGGTTTTCATCTTATGAACTTATTTCAGTCAGCTAGATCTTTCTTCTTCAAAGCAAAAAGATTTTATCTTCAAATACAAGAACTTTTCGTGGTTTTGTTGATTTTCAGCAAATGAACATATTTCAGCGAGCGAGAAGTTTTTTCTTTAAAAGCGTCAGATGTTATCTTAAAATACAAGAACTTTTCGTGGTTCTTGTCAATTTTTGTTGGTTTTCATCTTATGAACTTATTTCAGTCAGCTGGATCTTTCTTCTTCAAAGCAAAAAGATTTTATCTTCAAATACAAGAACTTTTCGTGGTTTTCTTGATTTTCAGCAAATGAACAGATTTCAGCGAGGGAGACGTTTTTTCTTTAATAGCGTCAGATTTTATCTTAAAATACAAGAACTTTTCGTGGTTCTTGTCAATTTTTGTTGGTTTTCATCCAATGAACTTATTTCAGTCAGCCAGATCTTTCTTCTTCAAAGCAAAAAGATTTTATCTTCAAATACAAGAACTTTTCGTGGTTTTGTTGATTTTCAGCAAATGGACATATTTCAGCGAGCTAGAAGTTTTTTCTTTAATAGCGTAAGATTTTATCTTAAAATACAAGAACTTTTCGTGGTTCTTGTCAATTTTTGTTGGTGTTCATCCAATGAACTTATTTCAGTCAGCCAGATCTTTCTTCTTCAAAGCAAAAAGATTTTATCTTCAAATGCAAGAACTTTTCGTGGTTTTGTTGATTTTCAGCAAATGAACATATTTCAGCGAGCGAGAAGTTTTTTCTTTCATAGCGTCAGATTTTATCTTAAAATACAAGAACTTTTCGTGGTTCTCGTCAATTTTTGTTGGTTTTCATCCAATGAACTTATTTCAGTCAGCCAGATCTTTCTTCTTCAAAGCAAAAAGATTTTATCTTCAAATACAAGAACTTTTCGTGGTTTTGTTGATTTTCAGCAAATGAACATATTTCAGCGAGCGAGAAGTTTTTTCTTTAATAGCGTAAGATTTTATCTTAAAATACAAGAACTTTTTGTGGTTCTTGTCAATTTTTGTTGGTTTTCATCTGATGAACTTATTTCATTCAGCTAGATCTTTCTTCTTCAAAGCAAAAAGATTTTATCTTCAAATCCAAGAACTTTTCGTGGTTTTGTTGATTTTCAGCAAATGAACATATTTCAGCGAGCTGGAAGTTTTTTCTTGAACAGCGTCAGATTTTATCTTAAAATACAAGAACTTTTCGTGGTTCTTTTCAATTTTTGTTGGTTTTCATCTTCTGAACTTATTTCAGTCAGCTAGATCTTTCTTCTTCAAAGCAAAAAGATTTTATCTTCAAATACAAGAACTTTTCGTGGTTTTGTTGAATTTCAGCAAATGAACATATTTCAGCGAGCGAGAAGTTTTTTCATTAATAGCGTCAGATTTTATCCTAAAATACAAGAACTTTTCGTGGTTCTTGTCAATTTTTGTTGGTTTTCATCCAATGAACTTATTTCAGTCAGCTGGATCTTTCTTCTTCAAAGCAAAAAGATTTTATCTTCAAATACAAGAACTTTTCGTGGTTTTGTTGATTTTCAGCAAATGAACATATTTCAGTGAGCGAGAAGTTTTTTCTTCAATAGCGTCAGATTTAATCTTAAAATACAAGAACTTTTCGTGGTTCTTGTCAATTTTCGTTGGTTTTCATCTTATGAACTTATTTCAGTCAGCTAGATCTTTCTTCTTCAAAGCAAAAAGATTTTATCTTCAAATACAAGAACTTTTCGTGGTTTTGTTGATTTTCAGCAAATGAACATATTTCAGCGAGCGAGAAGTTTTTTCTTTAAAAGCGTCAGATGTTATCTTAAAATACAAGAACTTTTCGTGGTTCTTGTCAATTTTTGTTGGTTTTCATCCAATGAACTTATTTCAGTCAGCCAGATCTTTCTTCTTCAAAGCAAAAAGATTTTATCTTCAAATACAAGAACTTTTCGTGGTTTTGTTGATTTTCAGCAAATGGACATATTTCAGCGAGCTAGAAGTTTTTTCTTTAATAGCGTAAGATTTTATCTTAAAATACAAGAACTTTTCGTGGTTCTTGTCAATTTTTGTTGGTGTTCATCCAATGAACTTATTTCAGTCAGCCAGATCTTTCTTCTTCAAAGCAAAAAGATTTTATCTTCAAATACAAGAACTTTTCGTGGTTTTGTTGATTTTCAGCAAATGAACATATTTCAGCGAGCGAGAAGTTTTTTCTTTAATAGCGTCAGATTTTATCTTAAAATACAAGAACTTTTCGTGGTTCTCGTCAATTTTTGTTGGTTTTCATCCAATGAACTTATTTCAGTCAGCCAGATCTTTCTTCTTCAAAGCAAAAAGATTTTATCTTCAAATACAAGAACTTTTCGTGGTTTTGTTGATTTTCAGCAAATGAACATATTTCAGCGAGCGAGAAGTTTTTTCTTTAATAGCGTAAGATTTTATCTTAAAATACAAGAAATTTTTGTGGTTCTTGTCAATTTTTGTTGGTTTTCATCTGATGAACTTATTTCATTCAGCTAGATCTTTCTTCTTCAAAGCAAAAAGATTTTATCTTCAAATCCAAGAACTTTTCGTGGTTTTGTTGATTTTCAGCAAATGAACATATTTCAGTGAGCGAGAAGTTTTTTCTTCAATAGCGTCAGATTTAATCTTAAAATACAAGAACTTTTCGTGGTTCTTGTCAATTTTCGTTGGTTTTCATCTTATGAACTTATTTCAGTCAGCTAGATCTTTCTTCTTCAAAGCAAAAAGATTTTATCTTCAAATACAAGAACTTTTCGTGGTTTTGTTGATTTTCAGCAAATGAACATATTTCAGCGAGCGAGAAGTTTTTTCTTTAAAAGCGTCAGATGTTATCTTAAAATACAAGAACTTTTCGTGGTTCTTGTCAATTTTTGTTGGTTTTCATCTTATGAACTTATTTCAGTCAGCTGGATCTTTCTTCTTCAAAGCAAAAAGATTTTATCTTCAAATGCAAGAACTTTTCGTGGTTTTGTTGATTTTCAGCAAATGAACATATTTCAGCGAGCGAGAAGTTTTTTCTTTCATAGCGTCAGATTTTATCTTAAAATACAAGAACTTTTCGTGGTTCTCGTCAATTTTTGTTGGTTTTCATCCAATGAACTTATTTCAGTCAGCCAGATCTTTCTTCTTCAAAGCAAAAAGATTTTATCTTCAAATACAAGAACTTTTCGTGGTTTTGTTGATTTTCAGCAAATGAACATATTTCAGCGAGCGAGAAGTTTTTTCTTTAATAGCGTAAGATTTTATCTTAAAATACAAGAACTTTTTGTGGTTCTTGTCAATTTTTGTTGGTTTTCATCTGATGAACTTATTTCATTCAGCTAGATCTTTCTTCTTCAAAGCAAAAAGATTTTATCTTCAAATCCAAGAACTTTTCGTGGTTTTGTTGATTTTCAGCAAATGAACATATTTCAGCGAGCTGGAAGTTTTTTCTTGAACAGCGTCAGATTTTATCTTAAAATACAAGAACTTTTCGTGGTTCTTTTCAATTTTTGTTGGTTTTCATCTTCTGAACTTATTTCAGTCAGCTAGATCTTTCTTCTTCAAAGCAAAAAGATTTTATCTTCAAATACAAGAACTTTTCGTGGTTTTGTTGAATTTCAGCAAATGAACATATTTCAGCGAGCGAGAAGTTTTTTCATTAATAGCGTCAGATTTTATCCTAAAATACAAGAACTTTTCGTGGTTCTTGTCAATTTTTGTTGGTTTTCATCCAATGAACTTATTTCAGTCAGCTGGATCTTTCTTCTTCAAAGCAAAAAGATTTTATCTTCAAATACAAGAACTTTTCGTGGTTTTGTTGATTTTCAGCAAATGAACATATTTCAGCGAGCGAGAAGTTTTTTCTTTAATAGCGTCAGATTTTATCTTAAAATACAAGAACTTTTCCTGGTTCTCATCAATTTTTGTTGGTTTTCATCCAATGAACTTATTTCAGTCAGCCAGATCTTTCTTCTTGAAAGCAAAAAGATTTTATCTTCAAATACAAGAACTTTTCGTGGTTTTGTTGATTTTCAGCAAATGAACATATTTCAGCGAGCTAGAAGTTTTTTCTTTAATAGCGTAAGATTTTATCTTAAAATACAAGAACTTTTCGTGGTTCTTGTCAATTTTTGTTGGTTTTCATCTGATGAACTTATTTCATTCAGCAAGATCTTTCTTCTTCAAAGCAAAAAGATTTTATCTTCAAATCCAAGAACTTTTCGTGGTTTTGTTGATTTTCAGCAAATGAACATATTTCAGCGAGCTGGAATTTTTTCTTTAATAGCGTCAGATTTTATCTTAAAATACAAGAACTTTTCGTGGTTCTTTTCAGTTTTTGTTGATTTTCATCAAATGAACTTATTTCAGTCAGCGAGATCTTTCTTCTTCAAAGCAAAAAGATTTTATCTTCAAATACAAGAACTTTTCGTGGTTTTGTTGATTTTCAGCAAATGAACATATTTCAGCGAGCGAGAAGTTTTTTCTTGAAAAGCGTCAGATGTTATCTTAAAATACAAGAACTTTTCGTGGTTCTTGTCAATTTTTGTTGGTTTTCATCTTATGAACTTATTTCAGTCAGCTGGATCTTTCTTCTTCAAAGCAAAAAGATTTTATCTTCAAATACAAGAACTTTTCGTGATTTTGTTGATTTTCAGCAAATGAACATATTTCAGCGAGCGAGAAGTTTTTTCTTTAATAGCGTCAGATTTTATCTTAAAATACAAGAACTTTTCGTGGTTTTGTTGATTTTCAGCAAATGAACATATTTCAGCGAGCGAGAAGTTTTTTCTTGAAAAGCGTCAGATGTTATCTTAAAATACAAGAACTTTTCGTGGTTCTTGTCAATTTTTGTTGGTTTTCATCTTATGAACTTATTTCAGTCAGCTGGATCTTTCTTCTTCAAAGCAAAAAGATTTTATCTTCAAATGCAAGAACTTTTCGTGGTTTTGTTGATTTTCAGCAAATGAACATATTTCAGCGAGCTGGAAGTTTTTTCTTTAACAGCGTCAGATTTTATCTTAAAATACAAGAACTTTTCGTGGTTCTTTTCAATTTTTGTTGGATTTCATCTTCTGAACTTATTTCAGTCAGCTAGATCTTTCTTCTTCAAAGCAAAAAGATTTTATCTTCAAATACAAGAACTTTTCGTGGTTTTGTTGAATTTCAGCAAATGAACATATTTCAGCGAGCGAGAAGTTTTTTCATTAATAGCGTCAGATTTTATCCTAAAATACAAGAACTTTTCGTGGTTCTTGTCAATTTTTGTTGGTTTTCATCCAATGAACTTATTTCAGTCAGCTGGATCTTTCTTCTTCAAAGCAAAAAGATTTTATCTTCAAATACAAGAACTTTTCGTGGTTTTGTTGATTTTCAGCAAATGAACATATTTCAGCGAGCGAGAAGTTTTTTCTTTAATAGCGTCAGATTTTATCTTAAAATACAAGAACTTTTCGTGGTTCTCGTCAATTTTTGTTGGTTTTCATCCCATGAACTTATTTCAGTCAGCCAGATCTTTCTTCTTCAAAGCAAAAAGATTTTATCTTCAAATACAAGAACTTTTCGTGGTTTTGTTGATTTTCAGCAAATGAACATATTTCAGCGAGCGAGAAGTTTTTTCTTTAATAGCGTAAGATTTTATCTTAAAATACAAGAACTTTTCGTGGTTCTTGTCAATTTTTGTTGGTTTTCATCTGATGAACTTATTTCATTCAGCTAGATCTTTCTTCTTCAAAGCAAAAAGATTTTATCTTCAAATCCAAGAACTTTTCGTGGTTTTGTTGATTTTCAGCAAATGAACATATTTCAGCGAGCTGGAAGTTTTTTCTTTAACAGCGTCAGATTTTATCTTAAAATACAAGAACTTTTCGTGGTTCTTTTCAATTTTTGTTGGTTTTCATCTTCTGAACTTATTTCAGTCATCCAGATCTTTCTTCTTCAAAGCAAAAAGATTTTATCTTCAAATACAAGAACTTTTCGTGGTTTTGTTGATTTTCAGCAAAAGAACATATTTCAGCGAGCGAGAAGTTTTTTCTTTATTGGCGTCAGATTTCATCCTAAAATACAAGAACTTTTCGTGGTTCTTGTCAATTTTTGTTGGTATTCATCCAATGAACTTATTTCAGTCAGCTGGATCTTTCTTCTTCAAAGCAAAAAGATTTTATCTTCAAATACAAGAACTTTTCGTGGTTTTGTTGATTTTCAGCAAATGAACATATTTCAGCGAGCTGGAAGTTTTTTCTTTAACAGCGTCAGATTTTATCTTAAAATACAAGAACTTTTCGTGGTTCTTTTCAATTTTTGTTGGTTTTCATCTTCTGAACTTATTTCAGTCAGCCAGATCTGTCTTCTTCAAAGCAAAAAGATTTTATCTTCAAATACAAGAACTTTTCGTGGTTTTGTTGATTTTCAGCAAATGAACATATTTCAGCGAGCGAGAAGTTTTTTCATTAATAGCGTCAGATTTTATCCTAAAATACAAGAACTTTTCGTGGTTCTTGTCAATTTTTGTTGGTTTTCATCCAATGAACTTATTTCAGTCAGCTGGATCTTTCTTCTTCAAAGCAAAAAGATTTTATCTTCAAATACAAGAACTTTTCATGGTTTTGTTGATTTTCAGCAAATGAACATATTTCAGCCAGCGAGAAGTTTTTTCTTTAATAGCGTCAGATTTTATCTTAAAATACAAGAACTTTTCGTGGTTCTCGTCAATTTTTGTTGGTTTTCATCCAATGAACTTATTTCAGTCAGCCAGATCTTTCTTCTTCAAAGCAAAAAGATTTTATCTTCAAATACAAGAACTTTTCGTGGTTTTGTTGATTTTCAGCAAATGAACATATTTCAGCGAGCTAGAAGTTTTTTCTTTAACAGCGTAAGATTTTATCTTAAAATACAAGAACTTTTCGTGGTTCTTGTCAATTTTTGTTGGTTTTCATCTGATGAACTTATTTCATTCAGCTAGATCTTTCTTCTTCAAAGCAAAAAGATTTTATCTTCAAATCCAAGAACTTTTCGTGGTTTTGTTGATTTTCAGCAAATGAACATATTTCAGCGAGCTGGAAGTTTTTTCTTTAACAGCGTCAGATTTTATCTTAAAATACAAGAACTATTCGTCGTTATTTTCAATTTTTGTTGGTTTTCATCTTCTGAACTTATTTCAGTCAGCTAGATCTTTCTTCTTCAAAGCAAAAAGATTTTATCTTCAAATACAAGAACTTTTCGTGGTTTTGTTGAATTTCAGCAAATGAACATATTTCAGCGAGCGAGAAGTTTTTTCATTAATAGCGTCAGATTTTATCCTAAAATACAAGAACTTTTCGTGGTTCTTGTCAATTTTTGTTAGTTTTCATCCAATGAACTTATTTCAGTCAGCTGGATCTTTCTTCTTCAAAGCAAAAAGATTTTATCTTCAAATACAAGAACTTTTCGTGGTTTTGTTGATTTTCAGCAAATGAACATATTTCAGCGAGCGAGACGTTTTTTCTTTAATAGCGTCAGATTTTATCTTAAAATACAAGAACTTTTCGTGCTTCTTGTCAATTTTTGTTGGTTTTCATCCAATGAACTTATTTCAGTCAGCTGGATCTTTCTTCTTCAAAGCAAAAAGATTTTATCTTCAAATACAAGAACTTTTCGTGGTTTTGTTGATTTTCAGCAAATGAACATATTTCAGCGAGGGAGAAGTTTTTTCTTTAATAGCGTCAGATTTTATCTTAAAATACAAGAACTTTTCGTGGTTCTTGTCAATTTTTGTTGGTTTTCATCCAATGAACTTATTTCAGTCAGCTGGATCTTTCTTCTTCAAAGCAAAAAGATTTTATCTTCAAATACAAGAACTTCTCGTGGTTTTGTTGATTTTCAGCAAATGAACATATTTCAACGAGCTGGAAGTTTTTTCTTTAATAGCGTAAGATTTTATCTTAAAATACAAGAACTTTTCGTGGTTCTCGTCAATTTTTGTTGGTTTTCATCCAATGAACTTATTTCAGTCAGCCAGATCTTTCTTCTTCAAAGCAAAAAGATTTTATCTTCAAACACAAGAACTTTTCGTGGTTTTGTTGATTTTCAGCAAATGAACATATTTCAGCGAGCTAGAAGTTTTTTCTTTAATAGCGTAAGATTTTATCTTAAAATACAAGAACTTTTCGTGGTTCTTGTCAATTTTTGTTGGTTTTCATCTGATGAACTTATTTCATTCAGCTAGATCTTTCTTCTTCAAAGCAAAAAGATTTTATCTTCAAATCCAAGAACTTTTCGTGAGTTTGTTGATTTTCAGCAAATGAACATATTTCAGCGAGCGAGAAGTTTTTTCTTTAATAGCGTCAGATTTTATCTTAAAATACAAGAACTTTGCGTGGTTTTGTTGATTTTCAGCAAATGAACATATTTCAGCGAGCGAGAAGTTTTTTCTTGAAAAGCGTCAGATGTTATCTTAAAATACAAGAACTTTTCGTGGTTCTTGTCAATTTTTGTTGGTTTTCATCTTATGAACTTATTTCAGTCAGCTGGATCTTTCTTCTTCAAAGCAAAAAGATTTTATCTTCAAATACAAGAACTTTTCGTGGTTTTGTTGATTTTCAGCAAATGAACAGATTTCAGCGAGGGAGACGTTTTTTCTTCAATAGCGTCAGATTTTATCTTAAAATACAAGAACTTTTCGTGGTTCTCGTCAATTTTTGTTGGTTTTCATCCAATGAACTTATTTCAGTCAGCCAGATCTTTCTTCTTCAAAGCAAAAAGATTTTATCTTCAAATCCAAGAACTTTTCGTGAGTTTGTTGATTTTCAGCAAATGAACATATTTCAGTGAGCGAGAAGTTTTTTCTTTAATCGCGTCAGATTTTATCTTAAAATACAAGAACTTTTCGTGGTTCTCGTCAATTTTTGTTGGTTTTCATCCAATGAACTTATTTCAGTCAGCCAGATCTTTCTTCTTCAAAGCAAAAAGATTTTATCTTCAAATCCAAGAACTTTTCGTGGTTTTGTTGATTTTCAGCAAATGAACATATTTCAGCGAGCTGGAAGTTTTTTCTTTAACAGCGTCAGATTTTATCTTAAAATACAAGAACTATTCGTCGTTATTTTCAATTTTTGTTGGTTTTCATCTTCTGAACTTATTTCAGTCAGCTAGATCTTTCTTCTTCAAAGCAAAAAGATTTTATCTTCAAATACAAGAACTTTTCGTGGTTTTGTTGAATTTCAGCAAATGAACATATTTCAGCGAGCGAGAAGTTTTTTCATTAATAGCGTCAGATTTTATCCTAAAATACAAGAACTTTTCGTGGTTCTTGTCAATTTTTGTTAGTTTTCATCCAATGAACTTATTTCAGTCAGCTGGATCTTTCTTCTTCAAAGCAAAAAGATTTTATCTTCAAACACAAGAACTTTTCGTGGTTTTGTTGATTTTCAGCAAATGAACATATTTCAGCGAGCTAGAAGTTTTTTCTTTAATAGCGTAAGATTTTATCTTAAAATACAAGAACTTTTCGTGGTTCTTGTCAATTTTTGTTGGTTTTGATCTGATGAACTTATTTCATTCAGCTAGATCTTTCTTCTTCAAAGCAAAAAGATTTTATCTTCAAATCCAAGAACTTTTCGTGAGTTTGTTGATTTTCAGCAAATGAACATATTTCAGCGAGCGAGAAGTTTTTTCTTTAATAGCGTCAGATTTTATCTTAAAATACAAGAACTTTGCGTGGTTTTGTTGATTTTCAGCAAATGAACAGATTTCAGCGAGGGAGACGTTTTTTCTTCAATAGCGTCAGATTTTATCTTAAAATACAAGAACTTTTCGTGGTTCTTGTCAATTTTTGTTGGTTTTCATCCAATGAACTTATTTCAGTCAGCCAGATCTTTCTTCTTCAAAGCAAAAAGATTTTATCTTCAAATACAAGAACTTTTCGTGGTTTTGTTGATTTTCAGCAAATGAACATATTTCAGCGAGCTGGAAGTTTTTTCTTTAACAGCGTCAGATTTTATCTTAAAATACAAGAACTTTTCGTGGTTCTTTTCAATTTTTGTTGGTTTTCATCTTCTGAACTTATTTCAGTCAGCTGGATCTTTCTTCTTCAAAGCAAAAAGATTTTATCTTCAAATACAAGAACTTTTCGTGGTTTTGTTGAATTTCAGCAAATGAACATATTTCAGCGAGCGAGAAGTTTTTTCATTAATAGCGTCAGATTTTATCCAAAATACAAGAACTTTTCGTGGTTCTTTTCAATTTTTGTTGGTTTTCATCCAATGAACTTATTTCAGTCAGCTGGATCTTTCTTCTTCAAAGCAAAAAGATTTTATCTTCAAATACAAGAACTTTTCGTGGTTTTGTTGATTTTCAGCAAATGAACATATTTCAGCGAGCGAGAAGTTTTTTCTTTCATAGCGTCAGATTTTATCTTAAAATACAAGAACTTTTCGTGGTTCTTTTCAATTTTTGTTGGTTTTAATCTTCTGAACTTATTTCAGTCAGCTAGATCTTTCTTCTTCAAAGCAAAAAGATTTTATCTTCAAATCCAAGAACTTTTCGTGAGTTTGTTGATTTTCAGCAAATGAACATATTTCAGCGAGCGAGAAGTTTTTTCTTTAATCGCGTCAGATTTTATCTTAAAATACAAGAACTTTTCGTGGTTCTTGTCAATTTTTGTTGGTTTTCATCCAATGAACTTATTTCAGTCAGCTGGATCTTTCTTCTTCAAAGCAAAAAGATTTTATCTTCAAATAGAAGAACTTTTCGTGGTTTTGTTGATTTTCAGCAAATGAACATATTTCAGCGAGCTAGAAGTTTTTTCTTTAATAGCGTAAGATTTTATCTTAAAATACAAGAACTTTTCGTGGTTCTCGTCAATTTTTGTTAGTTTTCATCCAATGAACTTATTTCAGTCAGCCAGATCTTTCTTCTTCAAAGCAAAAAGATTTTATCTTCAAATACAAGAACTTTTCGTGGTTTTGTTGATTTTCAGCAAATGAACATATTTCAGCGAGCTAGAAGTTTTTTCTTTAATAGCGTAAGATTTTATCTTAAAATACAAGAACTTTTCGTGGTTCTTGTCAATTTTTGTTGGTTTTCATCTGATGAACTTATTTCAGTCAGCTAGATCTTTCTTCTTGAAAGCAAAAAGATTTTATCTTCAAATACAAGAACTTTTCGTGGTTTTGTTGATTTTCAGCAAATGAACATATTTCAGCGAGGGAGAAGTTTTTTCTTTTATAGCGTCAGATTTTATCTTAAAATACAAGAACTTTTCGTGGTTCTTGTCAATTTTCGTTGGTTTTCATCCAATGAACTTATTTCAGTCAGCTAGATCTTTCTTCTTCGAAGCAAAAAGATTTTATCTTCAAATACAAGAACTTTTCGTGGTTTTGTTGATTTTCAGCAAATGAACATATTTCAGCGAGCGAGAAGTTTTTTCTTTAATAGCGTCAGATTTTATCTTAAAATACAAGAACTTTTCGTGGTTCTTGTCAATTTTTGTTGGTTTTCATCTGATGAACTTATTTCATTCAGCTGGATCTTTCTTCTTCAAAGCAAAAAGATTTTATCTTCAAATCCAAGAACTTTTCGTGACTTTGTTGATTTTCAGCAAATGAACATATTTCAGCGAGCGAGAAGTTTTTTCTTTAATAGCGTCAGATTTTATCTTAAAATACAAGAACTTTGCGTGGTTTTGTTGATTTTCAGCAAATGAACATATTTCAGCGAGCGAGAAGTTTTTTCATTAATAGCGTCAGATTTTATCCTAAAATACAAGAACTTTTCGTGGTTCTTTTCAATTTTTGTTGGTTTTAATCTTCTGAACTTATTTCAGTCAGCTGGATCTTTCTTCTTCAAAGCAAAAAGATTTTATCTTCAAATCCAAGAACTTTTCGTGAGTTTGTTGATTTTCAGCAAATGAACATATTTCAGCGAGCGAGAAGTTTTTTCTTTAATAGCGTAAGATTTTATCTTAAAATACAAGAACTTTTCGTGGTTCTTGTCAATTTTTGTTGGTTTTCATCCAATGAACTTATTTCAGTCAGCTGGATCTTTCTTCTTCAAAGCAAAAAGATTTTATCTTCAAATAGAAGAACTTTTCGTGGTTTTGTTGATTTTCAGCAAATGAACATATTTCAGCGAGCTAGAAGTTTTTTCTTTAATAGCGTAAGATTTTATCTTAAAATACAAGAACTTTTCGTGGTTCTCGTCAATTTTTGTTAGTTTTCATCCAATGAACTTATTTCAGTCAGCCAGATCTTTCTTCTTCAAAGCAAAAAGATTTTATCTTCAAATACAAGAACTTTTCGTGGTTTTGTTGATTTTCAGCAAATGAACATATTTCAGCGAGCTGGAAGTTTTTTCTTTAACAGCGTCAGATTTTATCTTAAAATACAAGAACTTTTCGTGGTTCTTTTCAATTTTTGTTGGTTTTCATCTTCTGAACTTATTTCAGTCAGCTAGATCTTTCTTCTTGAAAGCAAAAAGATTTTATCTTCAAATACAAGAACTTTTCGTGGTTTTGTTGAATTTCAGCAAATGAACATATTTCAGCGAGCGAGAAGTTTTTTCATTAATAGCGTCAGATTTTATCCTAAAATACAAGAACTTTTCGTGGTTCTTTTCAATTTTTGTTGGTTTTCATCCAATGAACTTATTTCAGTCAGCTGGATCTTTCTTCTTCAAAGCAAAAAGATTTTATCTTCAAATACAAGAACTTTTCGTGGTTTTGTTGATTTTCAGCAAATGAACATATTTCAGCGAGCGAGAAGTTTTTTCTTTCATAGCGTCAGATTTTATCTTAAAATACAAGAACTTTTCGTGGTTCTTTTCAATTTTTGTTGGTTTTAATCTTCTGAACTTATTTCAGTCAGCTAGATCTTTCTTCTTCAAAGCAAAAAGATTTTATCTTCAAATCCAAGAACTTTTCGTGAGTTTGTTGATTTTCAGCAAATGAACATATTTCAGCGAGCGAGAAGTTTTTTCTTTAATCGCGTCAGATTTTATCTTAAAATACAAGAACTTTTCGTGGTTCTTGTCAATTTTTGTTGGTTTTCATCTTCTGAACTTATTTCAGTCAGCTAGATCTTTCTTCTTCAAAGCAAAAAGATTTTATCTTCAAATACAAGAACTTTTCGTGGTTTTGTTGAATTTCAGCAAATGAACATATTTCAGCGAGCGAGAAGTTTTTTCATTAATAGCGTCAGATTTTATCCTAAAATACAAGAACTTTTCGTGGTTCTTGTCAATTTTTGTTGGTTTTCATCCAATGAACTTATTTCAGTCAGCTGGATCTTTCTTCTTCAAAGCAAAAAGATTTTATCTTCAAACACAAGAACTTTTCGTGGTTTTGTTGATTTTCAGCAAATGAACATATTTCAGCGAGCTAGAAGTTTTTTCTTTAATAGCGTAAGATTTTATCTTAAAATACAAGAACTTTTCGTGGTTCTTGTCAATTTTTGTTGGTTTTGATCTGATGAACTTATTTCATTCAGCTAGATCTTTCTTCTTCAAAGCAAAAAGATTTTATCTTCAAATCCAAGAACTTTTCGTGAGTTTGTTGATTTTCAGCAAATGAACATATTTCAGCGAGCGAGAAGTTTTTTCTTTAATAGCGTCAGATTTTATCTTAAAATACAAGAACTTTGCGTGGTTTTGTTGATTTTCAGCAAATGAACAGATTTCAGCGAGGGAGACGTTTTTTCTTCAATAGCGTCAGATTTTATCTTAAAATACAAGAACTTTTCGTGGTTCTTGTCAATTTTTGTTGGTTTTCATCCAATGAACTTATTTCAGTCAGCCAGATCTTTCTTCTTCAAAGCAAAAAGATTTTATCTTCAAATACAAGAACTTTTCGTGGTTTTGTTGATTTTCAGCAAATGAACATATTTCAGCGAGCTGGAAGTTTTTTCTTTAACAGCGTCAGATTTTATCTTAAAATACAAGAACTTTTCGTGGTTCTTTTCAATTTTTGTTGGTTTTCATCTTCTGAACTTATTTCAGTCAGCTGGATCTTTCTTCTTCAAAGCAAAAAGATTTTATCTTCAAATACAAGAACTTTTCGTGGTTTTGTTGAATTTCAGCAAATGAACATATTTCAGCGAGCGAGAAGTTTTTTCATTAATAGCGTCAGATTTTATCCAAAATACAAGAACTTTTCGTGGTTCTTTTCAATTTTTGTTGGTTTTCATCCAATGAACTTATTTCAGTCAGCTGGATCTTTCTTCTTCAAAGCAAAAAGATTTTATCTTCAAATACAAGAACTTTTCGTGGTTTTGTTGATTTTCAGCAAATGAACATATTTCAGCGAGCGAGAAGTTTTTTCTTTCATAGCGTCAGATTTTATCTTAAAATACAAGAACTTTTCGTGGTTCTTTTCAATTTTTGTTGGTTTTAATCTTCTGAACTTATTTCAGTCAGCTAGATCTTTCTTCTTCAAAGCAAAAAGATTTTATCTTCAAATCCAAGAACTTTTCGTGAGTTTGTTGATTTTCAGCAAATGAACATATTTCAGCGAGCGAGAAGTTTTTTCTTTAATCGCGTCAGATTTTATCTTAAAATACAAGAACTTTTCGTGGTTCTTGTCAATTTTTGTTGGTTTTCATCCAATGAACTTATTTCAGTCAGCTGGATCTTTCTTCTTCAAAGCAAAAAGATTTTATCTTCAAATAGAAGAACTTTTCGTGGTTTTGTTGATTTTCAGCAAATGAACATATTTCAGCGAGCTAGAAGTTTTTTCTTTAATAGCGTAAGATTTTATCTTAAAATACAAGAACTTTTCGTGGTTCTCGTCAATTTTTGTTAGTTTTCATCCAATGAACTTATTTCAGTCAGCCAGATCTTTCTTCTTCAAAGCAAAAAGATTTTATCTTCAAATACAAGAACTTTTCGTGGTTTTGTTGATTTTCAGCAAATGAACATATTTCAGCGAGCTAGAAGTTTTTTCTTTAATAGCGTAAGATTTTATCTTAAAATACAAGAACTTTTCGTGGTTCTTGTCAATTTTTGTTGGTTTTCATCTGATGAACTTATTTCAGTCAGCTAGATCTTTCTTCTTGAAAGCAAAAAGATTTTATCTTCAAATACAAGAACTTTTCGTGGTTTTGTTGATTTTCAGCAAATGAACATATTTCAGCGAGGGAGAAGTTTTTTCTTTTATAGCGTCAGATTTTATCTTAAAATACAAGAACTTTTCGTGGTTCTTGTCAATTTTCGTTGGTTTTCATCCAATGAACTTATTTCAGTCAGCTAGATCTTTCTTCTTCGAAGCAAAAAGATTTTATCTTCAAATACAAGAACTTTTCGTGGTTTTGTTGATTTTCAGCAAATGAACATATTTCAGCGAGCGAGAAGTTTTTTCTTTAATAGCGTCAGATTTTATCTTAAAATACAAGAACTTTTCGTGGTTCTTGTCAATTTTTGTTGGTTTTCATCTGATGAACTTATTTCATTCAGCTGGATCTTTCTTCTTCAAAGCAAAAAGATTTTATCTTCAAATCCAAGAACTTTTCGTGACTTTGTTGATTTTCAGCAAATGAACATATTTCAGCGAGCGAGAAGTTTTTTCTTTAATAGCGTCAGATTTTATCTTAAAATACAAGAACTTTGCGTGGTTTTGTTGATTTTCAGCAAATGAACATATTTCAGCGAGCGAGAAGTTTTTTCATTAATAGCGTCAGATTTTATCCTAAAATACAAGAACTTTTCGTGGTTCTTTTCAATTTTTGTTGGTTTTAATCTTCTGAACTTATTTCAGTCAGCTGGATCTTTCTTCTTCAAAGCAAAAAGATTTTATCTTCAAATCCAAGAACTTTTCGTGAGTTTGTTGATTTTCAGCAAATGAACATATTTCAGCGAGCGAGAAGTTTTTTCTTTAATAGCGTAAGATTTTATCTTAAAATACAAGAACTTTTCGTGGTTCTTGTCAATTTTTGTTGGTTTTCATCCAATGAACTTATTTCAGTCAGCTGGATCTTTCTTCTTCAAAGCAAAAAGATTTTATCTTCAAATAGAAGAACTTTTCGTGGTTTTGTTGATTTTCAGCAAATGAACATATTTCAGCGAGCTAGAAGTTTTTTCTTTAATAGCGTAAGATTTTATCTTAAAATACAAGAACTTTTCGTGGTTCTCGTCAATTTTTGTTAGTTTTCATCCAATGAACTTATTTCAGTCAGCCAGATCTTTCTTCTTCAAAGCAAAAAGATTTTATCTTCAAATACAAGAACTTTTCGTGGTTTTGTTGATTTTCAGCAAATGAACATATTTCAGCGAGCTGGAAGTTTTTTCTTTAACAGCGTCAGATTTTATCTTAAAATACAAGAACTTTTCGTGGTTCTTTTCAATTTTTGTTGGTTTTCATCTTCTGAACTTATTTCAGTCAGCTAGATCTTTCTTCTTGAAAGCAAAAAGATTTTATCTTCAAATACAAGAACTTTTCGTGGTTTTGTTGAATTTCAGCAAATGAACATATTTCAGCGAGCGAGAAGTTTTTTCATTAATAGCGTCAGATTTTATCCTAAAATACAAGAACTTTTCGTGGTTCTTTTCAATTTTTGTTGGTTTTCATCCAATGAACTTATTTCAGTCAGCTGGATCTTTCTTCTTCAAAGCAAAAAGATTTTATCTTCAAATACAAGAACTTTTCGTGGTTTTGTTGATTTTCAGCAAATGAACATATTTCAGCGAGCGAGAAGTTTTTTCTTTCATAGCGTCAGATTTTATCTTAAAATACAAGAACTTTTCGTGGTTCTTTTCAATTTTTGTTGGTTTTAATCTTCTGAACTTATTTCAGTCAGCTAGATCTTTCTTCTTCAAAGCAAAAAGATTTTATCTTCAAATCCAAGAACTTTTCGTGAGTTTGTTGATTTTCAGCAAATGAACATATTTCAGCGAGCGAGAAGTTTTTTCTTTAATCGCGTCAGATTTTATCTTAAAATACAAGAACTTTTCGTGGTTCTTGTCAATTTTTGTTGGTTTTCATCCAATGAACTTATTTCAGTCAGCCAGATCTTTCTTCTTCAAAGCAAAAAGATTTTATCTTCAAATACAAGAACTTTTCGTGGTTTTGTTGATTTTCAGCAAATGAACATATTTCAGCGAGCGAGAAGTTTTTTCTTTAATAGCGTCAGATTTTATCTTAAAATACAAGAACTTTTCGTGGTTCTTGTCAATTTTTGTTGGTTTTCATCTGATGAACTTATTTCATTCAGCTGGATCTTTCTTCTTCAAAGCAAAAAGATTTTATCTTCAAATCCAAGAACTTTTCGTGACTTTGTTGATTTTCAGCAAATGAACATATTTCAGCGAGCGAGAAGTTTTTTCTTTAATAGCGTCAGATTTTATCTTAAAATACAAGAACTTTGCGTGGTTTTGTTGATTTTCAGCAAATGAACATATTTCAGCGAGCGAGAAGTTTTTTCATTAATAGCGTCAGATTTTATCCTAAAATACAAGAACTTTTCGTGGTTCTTTTCAATTTTTGTTGGTTTTAATCTTCTGAACTTATTTCAGTCAGCTGGATCTTTCTTCTTCAAAGCAAAAAGATTTTATCTTCAAATCCAAGAACTTTTCGTGAGTTTGTTGATTTTCAGCAAATGAACATATTTCAGCGAGCGAGAAGTTTTTTCTTTAATAGCGTAAGATTTTATCTTAAAATACAAGAACTTTTCGTGGTTCTTGTCAATTTTTGTTGGTTTTCATCCAATGAACTTATTTCAGTCAGCTGGATCTTTCTTCTTCAAAGCAAAAAGATTTTATCTTCAAATAGAAGAACTTTTCGTGGTTTTGTTGATTTTCAGCAAATGAACATATTTCAGCGAGCTAGAAGTTTTTTCTTTAATAGCGTAAGATTTTATCTTAAAATACAAGAACTTTTCGTGGTTCTCGTCAATTTTTGTTAGTTTTCATCCAATGAACTTATTTCAGTCAGCCAGATCTTTCTTCTTCAAAGCAAAAAGATTTTATCTTCAAATACAAGAACTTTTCGTGGTTTTGTTGATTTTCAGCAAATGAACATATTTCAGCGAGCTGGAAGTTTTTTCTTTAACAGCGTCAGATTTTATCTTAAAATACAAGAACTTTTCGTGGTTCTTTTCAATTTTTGTTGGTTTTCATCTTCTGAACTTATTTCAGTCAGCTAGATCTTTCTTCTTGAAAGCAAAAAGATTTTATCTTCAAATACAAGAACTTTTCGTGGTTTTGTTGAATTTCAGCAAATGAACATATTTCAGCGAGCGAGAAGTTTTTTCATTAATAGCGTCAGATTTTATCCTAAAATACAAGAACTTTTCGTGGTTCTTTTCAATTTTTGTTGGTTTTCATCCAATGAACTTATTTCAGTCAGCTGGATCTTTCTTCTTCAAAGCAAAAAGATTTTATCTTCAAATACAAGAACTTTTCGTGGTTTTGTTGATTTTCAGCAAATGAACATATTTCAGCGAGCGAGAAGTTTTTTCTTTCATAGCGTCAGATTTTATCTTAAAATACAAGAACTTTTCGTGGTTCTTTTCAATTTTTGTTGGTTTTAATCTTCTGAACTTATTTCAGTCAGCTAGATCTTTCTTCTTCAAAGCAAAAAGATTTTATCTTCAAATCCAAGAACTTTTCGTGAGTTTGTTGATTTTCAGCAAATGAACATATTTCAGCGAGCGAGAAGTTTTTTCTTTAATCGCGTCAGATTTTATCTTAAAATACAAGAACTTTTCGTGGTTCTTGTCAATTTTTGTTGGTTTTCATCCAATGAACTTATTTCAGTCAGCCAGATCTTTCTTCTTCAAAGCAAAAAGATTTTATCTTCAAATACAAGAACTTTTCGTGGTTTTGTTGATTTTCAGCAAATGAACATATTTCAGCGAGCTAGAAGTTTTTTCTTTAATAGCGTAAGATTTTATCTTAAAATACAAGAACTTTTCGTGGTTCTTGTCAATTTTTGTTGGTTTTCATCTGATGAACTTATTTCAGTCAGCTAGATCTTTCTTCTTGAAAGCAAAAAGATTTTATCTTCAAATACAAGAACTTTTCGTGGTTTTGTTGATTTTCAGCAAATGAACATATTTCAGCGAGGGAGAAGTTTTTTCTTTTATAGCGTCAGATTTTATCTTAAAATACAAGAACTTTTCGTGGTTCTTGTCAATTTTCGTTGGTTTTCATCCAATGAACTTATTTCAGTCAGCTAGATCTTTCTTCTTCGAAGCAAAAAGATTTTATCTTCAAATACAAGAACTTTTCGTGGTTTTGTTGATTTTCAGCAAATGAACATATTTCAGCGAGCGAGAAGTTTTTTCTTTAAAAGCGTCAGATGTTATCTTAAAATACAAGAACTTTTCGTGGTTCTTGTCAATTTTTGTTGGTTTTCATCTTATGAACTTATTTCAGTCAGCTGGATCTTTCTTATTCAAAACAAAAAGATTTTATCTTCAAATACAAGAACTTTTCGTGGTTTTGTTGATTTTCAGCAAATGAACATATTTCAGCGAGGGAGAAGTTTTTTCTTTCATAGCGTCAGATTTTATCTTAAAATACAAGAACTTTTCGTGGTTCTTGTCAATTTTTGTTGGTTTTCATCTTATGAACTTATTTCAGTCAGCTAGATCTTTCTTCTTCAAAGCAAATAGATTTTATCTTCAAATACAAGAACTTTTTGTGGTTTTGTTGATTTTCAGCAAATGAACATATTTCAGCGAGCGAGAAGTTTTTTCTTTAAAAGCGTCAGATGTTATCTTAAAATACAAGAACTTTTCGTGGTTCTTGTCAATTTTTGTTGGTTTTCATCCAATGAACTTATTTCAGTCAGCCAGATCTTTCTTCTTCAAAGCAAAAAGATTTTATCTTCAAATACAAGAACTTTTCGTCGTTTTGTTGATTTTCAGCAAATGAACATATTTCAGCGAGCTAGAAGTTTTTTCTTTAATAGCGTAAGATTTTATCTTAAAATACAAGAACTTTTCGTGGTTCTTGTCAATTTTTGTTGGTTTTCATCTGATGAACTTATTTCATTCAGCTAGATCTTTCTTCTTCAAAGCAAAAAGATTTTATCTTCAAATCCAAGAACTTTTCGTGGTTTTGTTGAATTTCAGCAAATGAACATATTTCAGCGAGCGAGAAGTTTTTTCATTAATAGCCTCAGATTTTATCCTAAAATACAAGAACTTTTCGTGGTTCTTGTCAATTTTTGTTGGTTTTCATCCAATGAACTTATTTCAGTCAGCTGGATCTTTCTTCTTCAAAGCAAAAAGATTTTATCTTCAAATACAAGAACTTTTCGTGGTTTTGTTGATTTTCAGCAAATGAACATATTTCAGCGAGCGAGAAGTTTTTTCTTTAATAGCGTCAGATTTTATCTTAAAATACAAGAACTTTTCGTGGTTCTCGTCAATTTTTGTTGGTTTTCATCCAATGAACTTATTTCAGTCAGCCAGATCTTTCTTCTTCAAAGCAAAAAGATTTTATCTTCAAATACAAGAACTTTTCGTGGTTTTGTTGATTTTCAGCAAATGAACATATTTCAGCGAGCTAGAAGTTTTTTCTTTAATAGCGTAAGATTTTATCTTAAAATACAAGAACTTTTCGTGGTTCTTGTCAATTTTTGTTGGTTTTCATCTGATGAACTTATTTCATTCAGCTAGATCTTTCTTCTTCAAAGCAAAAAGATTTTATCTTCAAATCCAAGAACTTTTCGTGAGTTTGTTAATTTTCAGCAAATGAACATATTTCAGCGAGCGAGAAGTTTTTTCTTTCATCGCGCCAGATTTTATCTTAAAATACAAGAACTTTTCGTGGTTCTTGTCAATTTTTGTTGGTTTTCATCCAATGAACTTATTTCAGTCAGCTGGATCTTTCTTCTTCAAAGCAAAAAGATTTTATCTTCAAATACAAGAACTTTTCGTGGTTTTGTTGATTTTCAGCAAATGAACATATTTCAGCGAGGGAGAAGTTTTTTCTTTAATAGCATCAGATTTTATCTTAAAATACAAGAACTTTTCGTGGTTCTTGTCAATTTTCGTTGGTTTTCATCCAATGAACTTATTTCAGTCAGCCAGATCTTTCTTCTTCAAAGCAAAAAGATTTTATCTTCAAATACAAGAACTTTTCGTGGTTTTGTTGATTTTCAGCAAATGAACATATTTCAGCGAGCTGGAAGTTTTTTCTTTAACAGCGTCAGATTTTATCTTAAAATACAAGAACTATTCGTGGTTCTTTTCAATTTTTGTTGGTTTTCATCTTCTGAACTTATTTCAGTCAGCTTGATCTTTCTTCTTCAAAGCAAAAAGATTTTATCTTCAAATACAAGAACTTTTCGAGGTTTTGTTGAATTTCAGCAAATGAACATATTTCAGCGAGCGAGAAGTTTTTTCATTAATAGCGTCAGATTTTATCCTAAAATACAAGAACTTTTCGTGGTTCTTGTCAATTTTTGTTGGTATTCATCCAATGAACTTATTTCAGTCAGCTGGATCTTTCTTCTTCAAAGCAAAAAGATTTTATCTTCAAATACAAGAACTTTTTGTGGTTTTGTTGATTTTCAGCAAATGAACATATTTCAGCGAGCGAGAAGTTTTTTCTTTAATAGCGTCAGATTTTATCTTAAAATACAAGAACTTTTCGTGGTTCTTGTCAATTTTTGTTGGTTTTCATCCAATGAACTTATTTCAGTCAGCCAGATCTTTCTTCTTCAAAGCAAAAAGATTTTATCTTCAAATACAAGAACTTTTCGTGGTTTTGTTGATTTTCAGCAAATGAACATATTTCAGCGAGGGAGAAGTTTTTTCTTTAATAGCGTCAGATTTTATCTTAAAATACAAGAACTTTTCGTGGTTCTTGTTAATTTTCGTTGGTTTTCATCCAATGAACATATTTCAGTCAGCGAGATCTTTCTTCTTCAAAGCAAAAAGATTTTATCTTCAAATACAAGAACTTTTCGTGGTTTTGTTGATTTTCAGCAAATGAACATATTTCAGCGAGCGAGAAGTTTTTTCTTTAATAGCGTCAGATTTTATCTTAAAATACAAGAACTTTTCGTGGTTCTCGTCAATTTTTGTTGGTTTTCATCCAATGAACTTATTTCAGTCAGCCAGATCTTTCTTCTTCAAAGCAAAAAGATTTTATCTTCAAATACAAGAACTTTTCGTGGTTTTGTTGATTTTCAGCAAATGAACATATTTCAGCGAGCTAGAAGTTTTTTCTTTAATAGCGTAAGATTTTATCTTAAAATACAAGAACTTTTCGTGGTTCTTGTCAATTTTTGTTGGTTTTCATCTGATGAACTTATTTCATTCAGCTAGATCTTTCTTCTTCAAAGCAAAAAGATTTTATCTTCAAATACAAGAACTTTTCGTGAGTTTGTTGATTTTCAGCAAATGAACATATTTCAGCGAGCGAGAAGTTTTTTCTTTCATCGCGCCAGATTTTATCTTAAAATACAAGAACTTTTCGTGGTTCTTGTCAATTTTTGTTGGTTTTCATCCAATGAACTTATTTCAGTCAGCTGGATCTTTCTTCTTCAAAGCAAAAAGATTTTATCTTCAAATACAAGAACTTTTCGTGGTTTTGTTGATTTTCAGCAAATGAACATATTTCAGCGAGGGAGAAGATTTTTCTTTAATAGCATCAGATTTTATCTTAAAATACAAGAACTTTTCGTGGTTCTTGTCAATTTTCGTTGGTTTTCATCCAATGAACTTATTTCAGTCAGCCAGATCTTTCTTCTTCAAAGCAAAAAGATTTTATCTTCAAATACAAGAACTTTTCGTGGTTTTGTTGATTTTCAGCAAATGAACATATTTCAGCGAGCTGGAAGTTTTTTCTTTAACAGCGTCAGATTTTATCTTAAAATACAAGAACGATTCGTGGTTCTTTTCAATTTTTGTTGGTTTTCATCTTCTGAACTTATTTCAGTCAGCTTGATCTTTCTTCTTCAAAGCAAAAAGATTTTATCTTCAAATACAAGAACTTTTCGTGGTTTTGTTGATTTTCAGCAAATGAACATATTTCAGCGAGGGAGAAGTTTTTTCTTTAATAGCGTCAGATTTTATCTTAAAATACAAGAACTTTTCGTGGTTCTTGTTAATTTTCGTTGGTTTTCATCCAATGAACATATTTCAGTCAGCGAGATCTTTCTTCTTCAAAGCAAAAAGATTTTATCTTCAAATACAAGAACTTTTCGTGGTTTTGTTGATTTTCAGCAAATGAACATATTTCAGCGAGCGAGAAGTTTTTTCTTTAATAGCGTCAGATTTTATCTTAAAATACAAGAACTTTTCGTGGTTCTCGTCAATTTTTGTTGGTTTTCATCCAATGAACTTATTTCAGTCAGCCAGATCTTTCTTCTTCAAAGCAAAAAGATTTTATCTTCAAATACAAGAACTTTTCGTGGTTTTGTTGATTTTCAGCAAATGAACATATTTCAGCGAGCTAGAAGTTTTTTCTTTAATAGCGTAAGATTTTATCTTAAAATACAAGAACTTTTCGTGGTTCTTGTCAATTTTTGTTGGTTTTCATCTGATGAACTTATTTCATTCAGCTAGATCTTTCTTCTTCAAAGCAAAAAGATTTTATCTTCAAATACAAGAACTTTTCGTGAGTTTGTTGATTTTCAGCAAATGAACATATTTCAGCGAGCGAGAAGTTTTTTCTTTCATCGCGCCAGATTTTATCTTAAAATACAAGAACTTTTCGTGGTTCTTGTCAATTTTTGTTGGTTTTCATCCAATGAACTTATTTCAGTCAGCTGGATCTTTCTTCTTCAAAGCAAAAAGATTTTATCTTCAAATACAAGAACTTTTCGTGGTTTTGTTGATTTTCAGCAAATGAACATATTTCAGCGAGGGAGAAGATTTTTCTTTAATAGCATCAGATTTTATCTTAAAATACAAGAACTTTTCGTGGTTCTTGTCAATTTTCGTTGGTTTTCATCCAATGAACTTATTTCAGTCAGCCAGATCTTTCTTCTTCAAAGCAAAAAGATTTTATCTTCAAATACAAGAACTTTTCGTGGTTTTGTTGATTTTCAGCAAATGAACATATTTCAGCGAGCTGGAAGTTTTTTCTTTAACAGCGTCAGATTTTATCTTAAAATACAAGAACGATTCGTGGTTCTTTTCAATTTTTGTTGGTTTTCATCTTCTGAACTTATTTCAGTCAGCTTGATCTTTCTTCTTCAAAGCAAAAAGATTTTATCTTCAAATACAAGAACTTTTCGAGGTTTTGTTGAATTTCAGCAAATGAACATATTTCAGCGAGCGAGAAGTTTTTTCATTAATAGCGTCAGATTTTATCCTAAAATACAAGAACTTTTCGTGGTTCTTGTCAATTTTTGTTGGTATTCATCCAATGAACTTATTTCAGTCAGCTGGATCTTTCTTCTTCAAAGCAAAAAGATTTTATCTTCAAATACAAGAACTTTTCGTGGTTTTGTTGATTTTCAGCAAATGAACATATTTCAGCGAGGGAGAAGTTTTTTCTTTAATAGCGTCAGATTTTATCTTAAAATACAAGAACTTTTCGTGGTTCTTGTTAATTTTCGTTGGTTTTCATCCAATGAACATATTTCAGTCAGCGAGATCTTTCTTCTTCAAAGCAAAAAGATTTTATCTTCAAATACAAGAACTTTTCGTGGTTTTGTTGATTTTCAGCAAATGAACATATTTCAGCGAGCGAGAAGTTTTTTCTTTAATAGCGTCAGATTTTATCTTAAAATACAAGAACTTTTCGTGGTTCTTGTCAATTTTTGTTGGTTTTCATCCAATGAACTTATTTCAGTCAGCGAGATCTTTCTTCTTCAAAGCAAAAAGATTTTATCTTCAAATCCAAGAACTTTTCGTGGTTTTGTTGATTTTCAGCAAATGAACATATTTCAGCGAGCTGGAAGTTTTTTCTTTAACAGCGTCAGATTTTATCTTAAAATACAAGAACTTTTCGTGGTTCTTTTCAATTTTTGTTGGTTTTCATCTTCTGAACTTATTTCAGTCAGCTAGATCTTTCTTCTTCAAAGCAAAAAGATTTTATCTTCAAATACAAGAACTTTTCGTGGTTTTGTTGAATTTCAGCAAATGAACATATTTCAGCGAGCGAGAAGTTTTTTCATTAATAGCGTCAGATTTTATCCTAAAATACAAGAACTTTTCGTGGTTCTTGTCAATTTTTGTTGGTTTTCATCCAATGAACTTATTTCAGTCAGCTGGATCTTTCTTCTTCAAAGCAAAAAGATTTTATCTTCAAATACAAGAACTTTTCGTGGTTTTGTTGATTTTCAGCAAATGAACATATTTCAGCGAGCGAGAAGTTTTTTCTTTAATAGCGTCAGATTTTATCTTAAAATACAAGAACTTTTCGTGGTTCTCGTCAATTTTTGTTGGTTTTCATCCAATGAACTTATTTCAGTCAGCCAGATCTTTCTTCTTCAAAGCAAAAAGATTTTATCTTCAAATACAAGAACTTTTCGTGGTTTTGTTGATTTTCAGCAAATGAACATATTTCAGCGAGCGAGAAGTTTTTTCTTTAATCGCGTCAGATTTTATCTTAAAATACAAGAACTTTTCGTGGTTCTTGTCAATTTTTGTTGGTTTTCATCTTATGAACTTATTTCAGTCAGCTGGATCTTTCTTCTTCAAAGCAAAAAGATTTTATCTTCAAATCCAAGAACTTTTCGTGAGTTTGTTGATTTTCAGCAAATGAACATATTTCAGCGAGCGAGAAGTTTTTTCTTTCATCGCGCCAGATTTTATCTTAAAATACAAGAACTTTTCGTGGTTCTTGTCAATTTTTGTTGGTTTTCATCCAATGAACTTATTTCAGTCAGCTGGATCTTTCTTCTTCAAAGCAAAAAGATTTTATCTTCAAATACAAGAACTTTTCGTGGTTTTGTTGATTTTCAGCAAATGAACATATTTCAGCGAGGGAGAAGTTTTTTCTTTAATAGCATCAGATTTTATCTTAAAATACAAGAACTTTTCGTGGTTCTTGTCAATTTTCGTTGGTTTTCATCCAATGAACTTATTTCAGTCAGCCAGATCTTTCTTCTTCAAAGCAAAAAGATTTTATCTTCAAATACAAGAACTTTTCGTGGTTTTGTTGATTTTCAGCAAATGAACATATTTCAGCGAGCTGGAAGTTTTTTCTTTAACAGCGTCAGATTTTATCTTAAAATACAAGAACTATTCGTGGTTCTTTTCAATTTTTGTTGGTTTTCATCTTCTGAACTTATTTCAGTCAGCTTGATCTTTCTTCTTCAAAGCAAAAAGATTTTATCTTCAAATACAAGAACTTTTCGAGGTTTTGTTGAATTTCAGCAAATGAACATATTTCAGCGAGCGAGAAGTTTTTTCATTAATAGCGTCAGATTTTATCCTAAAATACAAGAACTTTTCGTGGTTCTTGTCAATTTTTGTTGGTATTCATCCAATGAACTTATTTCAGTCAGCTGGATCTTTCTTCTTCAAAGCAAAAAGATTTTATCTTCAAATACAAGAACTTTTCGTGGTTTTGTTGATTTTCAGCAAATGAACATATTTCAGCGAGCGAGAAGTTTTTTCTTTAATAGCGTCAGATTTTATCTTAAAATACAAGAACTTTTCGTGGTTCTTGTCAATTTTTGTTGGTTTTCATCCAATGAACTTATTTCAGTCAGCCAGATCTTTCTTCTTCAAAGCAAAAAGATTTTATCTTCAAATACAAGAACTTTTCGTGGTTTTGTTGATTTTCAGCAAATGAACATATTTCAGCGAGGGAGAAGTTTTTTCTTTAATAGCGTCAGATTTTATCTTAAAATACAAGAACTTTTCGTGGTTCTTGTTAATTTTCGTTGGTTTTCATCCAATGAACATATTTCAGTCAGCGAGATCTTTCTTCTTCAAAGCAAAAAGATTTTATCTTCAAATCCAAGAACTTTTCGTGAGTTTGTTGATTTTCAGCAAATGAACATATTTCAGCGAGCGAGAAGTTTTTTCTTTCATCGCGCCAGATTTTATCTTAAAATACAAGAACTTTTCGTGGTTCTTGTCAATTTTTGTTGGTTTTCATCCAATGAACTTATTTCAGTCAGCTGGATCTTTCTTCTTCAAAGCAAAAAGATTTTATCTTCAAATACAAGAACTTTTCGTGGTTTTGTTGATTTTCAGCAAATGAACATATTTCAGCGAGGGAGAAGATTTTTCTTTAATAGCATCAGATTTTATCTTAAAATACAAGAACTTTTCGTGGTTCTTGTCAATTTTCGTTGGTTTTCATCCAATGAACTTATTTCAGTCAGCCAGATCTTTCTTCTTCAAAGCAAAAAGATTTTATCTTCAAATACAAGAACTTTTCGTGGTTTTGTTGATTTTCAGCAAATGAACATATTTCAGCGAGCTGGAAGTTTTTTCTTTAACAGCGTCAGATTTTATCTTAAAATACAAGAACGATTCGTGGTTCTTTTCAATTTTTGTTGGTTTTCATCTTCTGAACTTATTTCAGTCAGCTTGATCTTTCTTCTTCAAAGCAAAAAGATTTTATCTTCAAATACAAGAACTTTTCGAGGTTTTGTTGAATTTCAGCAAATGAACATATTTCAGCGAGCGAGAAGTTTTTTCATTAATAGCGTCAGATTTTATCCTAAAATACAAGAACTTTTCGTGGTTCTTGTCAATTTTTGTTGGTATTCATCCAATGAACTTATTTCAGTCAGCTGGATCTTTCTTCTTCAAAGCAAAAAGATTTTATCTTCAAATACAAGAACTTTTCGTGGTTTTGTTGATTTTCAGCAAATGAACATATTTCAGCGAGGGAGAAGTTTTTTCTTTAATAGCGTCAGATTTTATCTTAAAATACAAGAACTTTTCGTGGTTCTTGTCAATTTTTGTTGGTTTTCATCCAATGAACTTATTTCAGTCAGCGAGATCTTTCTTCTTCAAAGCAAAAAGATTTTATCTTCAAATCCAAGAACTTTTCGTGGTTTTGTTGATTTTCAGCAAATGAACATATTTCAGCGAGCTGGAAGTTTTTTCTTTAACAGCGTCAGATTTTATCTTAAAATACAAGAACTTTTCGTGGTTCTTTTCAATTTTTGTTGGTTTTCATCTTCTGAACTTATTTCAGTCAGCTAGATCTTTCTTCTTCAAAGCAAAAAGATTTTATCTTCAAATACAAGAACTTTTCGTGGTTTTGTTGAATTTCAGCAAATGAACATATTTCAGCGAGCGAGAAGTTTTTTCATTAATAGCGTCAGATTTTATCCTAAAATACAAGAACTTTTCGTGGTTCTTGTCAATTTTTGTTGGTTTTCATCCAATGAACTTATTTCAGTCAGCTGGATCTTTCTTCTTCAAAGCAAAAAGATTTTATCTTCAAATACAAGAACTTTTCGTGGTTTTGTTGATTTTCAGCAAATGAACATATTTCAGCGAGCGAGAAGTTTTTTCTTTAATAGCGTCAGATTTTATCTTAAAATACAAGAACTTTTCGTGGTTCTCGTCAATTTTTGTTGGTTTTCATCCAATGAACTTATTTCAGTCAGCCAGATCTTTCTTCTTCAAAGCAAAAAGATTTTATCTTCAAATACAAGAACTTTTCGTGGTTTTGTTGATTTTCAGCAAATGAACATATTTCAGCGAGCGAGAAGTTTTTTCTTTAATCGCGTCAGATTTTATCTTAAAATACAAGAACTTTTCGTGGTTCTTGTCAATTTTTGTTGGTTTTCATCTTATGAACTTATTTCAGTCAGCTGGATCTTTCTTCTTCAAAGCAAAAAGATTTTATCTTCAAATACAAGAACTTTTCGTGGTTTTGTTGATTTTCAGCAAATGAACATATTTCAGCGAGCTAGAAGTTTTTTCTTCAATAGCGTAAGATTTTATCTTAAAATACAAGAACTTTTCGTGGTTCTTGTCAATTTTTGTTGGTTTTCATCTGATGAACTTATTTCATTCAGCTAGATCTTTCTTCTTCAAAGCAAAAAGATTTTATCTTCAAATCCAAGAACTTTTCATGAGTTTGTTGATTTTCAGCAAATGAACATATTTCAGCGAGCGAGAAGTTTTTTCTTTAATAGCGTAAGATTTTATCTTAAAATACAAGAACTTTTCGTGGTTCTTGTCAATTTTTGTTGGTTTTCATCTTCTGAACTTATTTCAGTCAGCTAGATCTTTCTTCTTCAAAGCAAAAAGATTTTATCTTCAAATACAAGAACTTTTCGTGAGTTTGTTGATTTTCAGCAAATGAACATATTTCAGCGAGCGAGAAGTTTTTTCATTAATAGCGTCAGATTTTATCCTAAAATACAAGAACTTTTCGTGGTTCTTGTCAATTTTTGTTGGTTTTCATCCAATGAACTTATTTCAGTCAGCTAGATCTTTCTTCTTCAAAGCAAAAAGATTTTATCTTCAAATACAAGAACTTTTCGTGGTTTTGTTGATTTTCAGCAAATGAACATATTTCAGCGAGCTAGAAGTTTTTTCTTTAATAGCGTAAGATTTTATCTTAAAATACAAGAACTTTTCGTGGTTCTTGTCAATTTTTGTTGGTTTTCATCTCATGAACTTATTTCATTCAGCTAGATCTTTCTTCTTCAAAGCAAAAAGATTTTATCTTCAAATCCAAGAACTTTTCGTGAGTTTGTTGATTTTCAGCAAATGAATATATTTCAGCGAGCGAGAAGTTTTTTCTTCAATCGCGTCAGATTTTATCTTAAAATACAAGAACTTTTCGTGGTTCTTGTCAATTTTTGTTGGTTTTCATCCAATGAACTTATTTCAGTCAGCTGGATCTTTCTTCTTCAAAGCAAAAAGATTTTATCTTCAAATACAAGAACTTTTCGTGGTTTTGTTGATTTTCAGCAAATGAACATATTTCAGCGAGCGAGAAGTTTTTTCTTTAATCGCGTCAGATTTTATCTTAAAATACAAGAACTTTTCGTGGTTCTTGTCAATTTTTGTTGGTTTTCATCTTATGAACTTATTTCAGTCAGCTGGATCTTTCTTCTTCAAAGCAAAAAGATTTTATCTTCAAATACAAGAACTTTTCGTGGTTTTGTTGATTTTCAGCAAATGAACATATTTCAGCGAGCTAGAAGTTTTTTCTTCAATAGCGTAAGATTTTATCTTAAAATACAAGAACTTTTCGTGGTTCTTGTCAATTTTTGTTGGTTTTCATCTGATGAACTTATTTCATTCAGCTAGATCTTTCTTCTTCAAAGCAAAAAGATTTTATCTTCAAATCCAAGAACTTTTCATGAGTTTGTTGATTTTCAGCAAATGAACATATTTCAGCGAGCGAGAAGTTTTTTCTTTAATCGCGTCAGATTTTATCTTAAAATACAAGAACTTTTCGTGGTTCTTGTCAATTTTTGTTGGTTTTCATCTTATGAACTTATTTCAGTCAGCTGGATCTTTCTTCTTCAAAGCAAAAAGATTTTATCTTCAAATACAAGAACTTTTCGTGGTTTTGTTGAATTTCAGCAAATGAACATATTTCAGCGAGCGAGAAGTTTTTTCATTAATAGCGTCAGATTTTATCCTAAAATACAAGAACTTTTCGTGGTTCTTGTCAATTTTTGTTGGTTTTCATCCAATGAACTTATTTCAGTCAGCTGGATCTTTCTTCTTCAAAGCAAAAAGATTTTATCTTCAAATACAAGAACTTTTCGTGGTTTTGTTGATTTTCAGCAAATGAACATATTTCAGTGAGCGAGAAGTTTTTTCTTTATTAGCGTAAGATTTTATCTTAAAATACAAGAACTTTTCGTGGTTCTTGTCAATTTTTGTTGGTTTTCATCTGATGAACTTATTTCATTCCGCTAGATCTTTCTTGTTCAAAGCAAAAAGATTTTATCTTCAAATCCAAGAACTTTTCGTGAGTTTGTTGATTTTCAGCAAATGAACATATTTCAGCGAGCGAGAAGTTTTTTCTTTAATCGCGTCAGATTTTATCTTAAAATACAAGAACTTTTCGTGGTTCTTGTCAATTTTTGTTGGTTTTCATCCAATGAACTTATTTCAGTCAGCTGGATCTTTCTTCTTCAAAGCAAAAAGATTTTATCTTCAAATTCAAGAACTTTTTGTGGTTTTGTTGATTTTCAGCAAATAAACATATTTCAGCGAGGGAGAAGTTTTTTCTTTAATAGCGTCAGATTTTATCTTAAAATACAAGAACTTTTCGTGGTTCTTGTCAATTTTCGTTGGTTTTCATCCAATGAACTTATTTCAGTCAGCTGGATCTTTCTTCTTCAAAGCAAAAAGATTTTATCTTCAAATACAAGAACTTTTCGTGGTTTTGTTGATTTTCAGCAAATGAACATATTTCAGCGAGAGAGAAGCTTTTTCTTTAATCGCGTCAGATTTTATCTTAAAATACAAGAACTTTTCGTGGTTCTCGTCAATTTTTGTTGGTTTTCATCCAATGAACTTATTTCAGTCAGCCAGATCTTTCTTCTTCAAAGCAAAAAGATTTTATCTTCAAATACAAGAACTTTTCGTGGTTTTGTTGATTTTCAGCAAATGAACATATTTCAGCGAGCTAGAAGTTTTTTCTTTAATAGCGTAAGATTTTATCTTAAAATACAAGAACTTTTCGTGGTTCTTGTCAATTTTTGTTGGTTTTCATCTGATGAACTTATTTCATTCAGCTAGATCTTTCTTCTTCAAAGCAAAAAGATTTTATCTTCAAATCCAAGAACTTTTCGTGAGTTTGTTGATTTTCAGCAAATGAATATATTTCAGCGAGCGAGAAGTTTTTTCTTCAATCGCGTCAGATTTTATCTTAAAATACAAGAACTTTTCGTGGTTCTTGTCAATTTTTGTTGGTTTTCATCCAATGAACTTATTTCAGTCAGCTGGATCTTTCTTCTTCAAAGCAAAAAGATTTTATCTTCAAATACAAGAACTTTTCGTGGTTTTGTTGATTTTCAGCAAATGAACATATTTCAGCGAGCGAGAAGTTTTATCTTTTATAGCGTCAGATTTTATCTTAAAATACAAGAACTTTTCGTGGTTCTCGTCAATTTTTGTTGGTTTTCATCTGATGAACTTATTTCATTCGGCTAGATCTTTCTTCTTCAAAGCAAAAAGATTTTATCTTCAAATCCAAGAACTTTTCGTGAGTTTGTTGATTTTCAGCAAATGAACATATTTCAGCGAGCGAGAAGTTTTTTCTTTAATCGCGTCAGATTTTATCTTAAAATACAAGAACTTTTCGTGGTTCTTGTCAATTTTTGTTGGTTTTCATCTTATGAACTTATTTCAGTCAGCTGGATCTTTCTTCTTCAAAGCAAAAAGATTTTATCTTCAAATACAAGAACTTTTCGTGGTTTTGTTGATTTTCAGCAAATGAACATATTTCAGCGAGCTAGAAGTTTTTTCTTTAATAGCGTAAGATTTTATCTTAAAATACAAGAACTTTTCGTGGTTCTTGTCAATTTTTGTTGGTTTTCATCTGATGAACTTATTTCATTCAGCTAGATCTTTCTTCTTCAAAGCAAAAAGATTTTATCTTCAAATCCAAGAACTTTTCATGAGTTTGTTGATTTTCAGCAAATGAACATATTTCAGCGAGCGAGAAGTTTTTTCTTTAATCGCGTCAGATTTTATCTTAAAATACAAGAACTTTTCGTGGTTCTTGTCAATTTTTGTTGGTTTTCATCTTATGAACTTATTTCAGTCAGCTGGATCTTTCTTCAAAGCAAAAAGATTTTATCTTCAAATACAAGAACTTTTTGTGGTTTTGTTGAATTTCAGCAAATGAACATATTTCAGCGAGCGAGAAGTTTTTTCATTAATAGCGTCAGATTTTATCCTAAAATACAAGAACTTTTCGTGGTTCTTGTCAATTTTTGTTGGTTTTCATCCAATGAACTTATTTCAGTCAGCTGGATCTTTCTTCTTCAAAGCAAAAAGATTTTATCTTCAAATACAAGAACTTTTCGTGGTTTTGTTGATTTTCAGCAAATGAACATATTTCAGCGAGCGAGAAGTTTTTTCTTTATTAGCGTCAGATTTTATCTTAAAATACAAGAACTTTTCGTGGTTCTTGTCAATTTTTGTTGGTTTTCATCTGATGAACTTATTTCATTCCGCTAGATCTTTCTTCTTCAAAGCAAAAAGATTTTATCTTCAAATCCAAGAACTTTTCGTGAGTTTGTTGATTTTCAGCAAATGAACATATTTCAGCGAGCGAGAAGTTTTTTCTTTAATCGCGTCAGATTTTATCTTAAAATACAAGAACCTTTCGTGGTTCTTGTCAATTTTTGTTGGTTTTCATCCAATGAACTTATTTCAGTCAGCTGGATCTTTCTTCTTCACAGCAAAAAGATTTTATCTTCAAATTCAAGAACTTTTCGTGGTTTTGTTGATTTTCAGCAAATGAACATATTTCAGCGAGGGAGAAGTTTTTTCTTTAATAGCGTCAGATTTTATCTTAAAATACAAGAACTTTTCGTGGTTCTTGTCAATTTTTGTTGGTTTTCATCTGATGAACTTATTTCATTCAGCTAGATCTTTCTTCTTCAAAGCAAAAAGATTTTATCTTCAAATCCAAGAACTTTTCGTGAGTTTGTTGATTTTCAGCAAATGAATATATTTCAGCGAGCGAGAAGTTTTTTCTTCAATCGCGTCAGATTTTATCTTAAAATACAAGAACTTTTCGTGGTTCTTGTCAATTTTTGTTGGTTTTCATCCAATGAACTTATTTCAGTCAGCTGGATCTTTCTTCTTCAAAGCAAAAAGATTTTATCTTCAAATACAAGAACTTTTCGTGGTTTTGTTGATTTTCAGCAAATGAACATATTTCAGCGAGCGAGAAGTTTTATCTTTTATAGCGTCAGATTTTATCTTAAAATACAAGAACTTTTCGTGGTTCTCGTCAATTTTTGTTGGTTTTCATCTGATGAACTTATTTCATTCAGCTAGATCTTTCTTCTTCAAAGCAAAAAGATTTTATCTTCAAATCCAAGAACTTTTCGTGAGTTTGTTGATTTTCAGCAAATGAACATATTTCAGCGAGCGAGAAGTTTTTTCTTTAATCGCGTCAGATTTTATCTTAAAATACAAGAACTTTTCGTGGTTCTTGTCAATTTTTGTTGGTTTTCATCTTATCAACTTATTTCAGTCAGCTGGATCTTTCTTCTTCAAAGCAAAAAGATTTTATCTTCAAATACAAGAACTTTTCGTGGTTTTGTTGATTTTCAGCAAATGAACATATTTCAGCGAGCTAGAAGTTTTTTCTTTAATAGCGTAAGATTTTATCTTAAAATACAAGAACTTTTCGTGGTTCTTGTCAATTTTTGTTGGTTTTCATCTGATGAACTTATTTCATTCAGCGAGATCTTTCTTCTTCAAAGCAAAAAGATTTTATCTTCAAATACAAGAACTTTTCGTGGTTTTGTTGATTTTCAGCAAATGAACATATTTCAGCGAGCGAGAAGTTTTATCTTTTATAGCGTCAGATTTTATCTTAAAATACAAGAACTTTTCGTGGTTCTCGTCAATTTTTGTTGGTTTTCATCTGATGAACTTATTTCATTCAGCTAGATCTTTCTTCTTCAAAGCAAAAAGATTTTATCTTCAAATCCAAGAACTTTTCGTGAGTTTGTTGATTTTCAGCAAATGAACATATTTCAGCGAGCGAGAAGTTTTTTCTTTAATCGCGTCAGATTTTATCTTAAAATACAAGAACTTTTCGTGGTTCTTGTCAATTTTTGTTGGTTTTCATCTTATCAACTTATTTCAGTCAGCTGGATCTTTCTTCTTCAAAGCAAAAAGATTTTATCTTCAAATACAAGAACTTTTCGTGGTTTTGTTGATTTTCAGCAAATGAACATATTTCAGCGAGCTAGAAGTTTTTTCTTTAATAGCGTAAGATTTTATCTTAAAATACAAGAACTTTTCGTGGTTCTTGTCAATTTTTGTTGGTTTTCATCTGATGAACTTATTTCATTCAGCTAGATCTTTCTTCTTCAAAGCAAAAAGATTTTATCTTCAAATCCAAGAACTTTTCATGAGTTTGTTGATTTTCAGCAAATGAACATATTTCAGCGAGCGAGAAGTTTTTTCTTGAATCGCGTCAGATTTTATCTTAAAATACAAGAACTTTTCGTGGTTCTTGTCAATTTTTGTTGGTTTTCATCTTATGAACTTATTTCAGTCAGCTGGATCTTTCTTCTTCAAAGCAAAAAGATTTTATCTTCAAATACAAGAACTTTTCGTGGTTTTGTTGAATTTCAGCAAATGAACATATTTCAGCGAGCGAGAAGTTTTTTCATTAATAGCGTCAGATTTTATCCTAAAATACAAGAACTTTTCGTGGTTCTTGTCAATTTTTGTTGGTTTTCATCCAATGAACTTATTTCAGTCAGCTGGATCTTTCTTCTTCAAAGCAAAAAGATTTTATCTTCAAATACAAGAACTTTTCGTGGTTTTGTTGATTTTCAGCAAATGAACATATTTCAGCGAGCGAGAAGTTTTTTCTTTATTAGCGTCAGATTTTATCTTAAAATACAAGAACTTTTCGTGGTTCTTGTCAATTTTTGTTGGTTTTCATCTGATGAACTTATTTCATTCCGCTAGATCTTTCTTCTTCAAAGCAAAAAGATTTTATCTTCAAATCCAAGAACTTTTCGTGAGTTTGTTGATTTTCAGCAAATGAACATATTTCAGCGAGCGAGAAGTTTTTTCTTTAATCGCGTCAGATTTTATCTTAAAATACAAGAACTTTTCGTGGTTCTTGTCAATTTTTGTTGGTTTTCATCTGATGAACTTATTTCATTCAGCTAGATCTTTCTTCTTCAAAGCAAAAAGATTTTATCTTCAAATCCAAGAACTTTTCATGAGTTTGTTGATTTTCAGCAAATGAACATATTTCAGCGAGCGAGAAGTTTTTTCTTTAATCGCGTCAGATTTTATCTTAAAATACAAGAACTTTTCGTGGTTCTTGTCAATTTTTGTTGGTTTTCATCTTATGAACTTATTTCAGTCAGCTGGATCTTTCTTCTTCAAAGCAAAAAGATTTTATCTTCAAATACAAGAACTTTTCGTGGTTTTGTTGATTTTCAGCAAATGAACATATTTCAGCGAGCGAGAAGTTTTTTCTTTATTAGCGTCAGATTTTATCTTAAAATACAAGAACTTTTCGTGGTTCTTGTCAATTTTTGTTGGTTTTCATCTGATGAACTTATTTCATTCCGCTAGATCTTTCTTCTTCAAAGCAAAAAGATTTTATCTTCAAATCCAAGAACTTTTCGTGAGTTTGTTGATTTTCAGCAAATGAACATATTTCAGCGAGCGAGAAGTTTTTTCTTTAATCGCGTCAGATTTTATCTTAAAATACAAGAACTTTTCGTGGTTCTTGTCAATTTTTGTTGGTTTTCATCTTATGAACTTATTTCAGTCAGCTGGATCTTTCTTCTTCAAAGCAAAAAGATTTTATCTTCAAATACAAGAACTTTTCGTGGTTTTGTTGATTTTCAGCAAATGAACATATTTCAGCGAGCGAGAAGTTTTTTCTTTATTAGCGTCAGATTTTATCTTAAAATACAAGAACTTTTCGTGGTTCTTGTCAATTTTTGTTGGTTTTCATCTGATGAACTTATTTCATTCCGCTAGATCTTTCTTCTTCAAAGCAAAAAGATTTTATCTTCAAATCCAAGAACTTTTCGTGAGTTTGTTGATTTTCAGCAAATGAACATATTTCAGCGAGCGAGAAGTTTTTTCTTTAATCGCGTCAGATTTTATCTTAAAATACAAGAACTTTTCGTGGTTCTTGTCAATTTTTGTTGGTTTTCATCCAATGAACTTATTTCAGTCAGCTGGATCTTTCTTCTTCAAAGCAAAAAGATTTTATCTTCAAATTCAAGAACTTTTCGTGGTTTTGTTGATTTTCAGCAAATGAACATATTTCAGCGAGGGAGAAGTTTTTTCTTTAATAGCGTCAGATTTTATCTTAAAATACAAGAACTTTTCGTGGTTCTTGTCAATTTTCGTTGGTTTTCATCCAATGAACTTATTTCAGTCAGCTAGATCTTTCTTCTTCGAAGCAAAAAGATTTTATCTTCAAATACAAGAACTTTTCGTGGTTTTGTTGATTTTCAGCAAATGAACATATTTCAGCGAGCTGGAAGTTTTTTCTTTAACAGCGTCAGATTTTATCTTAAAATACAAGAACTTTTCGTGGTTCTTTTCAATTTTTGTTGGTTTTCATCCAATGAACTTATTTCAGTCAGCCAGATCTTTCTTCTTCAAAGCAAAAAGATTTTATCTTCAAATACAAGAACTTTTCGTGGTTTTGTTGATTTTCAGCAAATGAACATATTTCAGCGAGCTAGAAGTTTTTTCTTTAATAGCGTAAGATTTTATCTTAAAATACAAGAACTTTTCGTGGTTCTTGTCAATTTTTGTTGGTTTTCATCTGATGAACTTATTTCATTCAGCTAGATCTTTCTTCTTCAAAGCAAAAAGATTTTATCTTCAAATCCAAGAACTTTTCGTGAGTTTGTTGATTTTCAGCAAATGAACATATTTCAGCGAGCGAGAAGTTTTTTCTTTAATCGCGTCAGATTTTATCTTAAAATACAAGAACTTTTCGTGGTTCTTGTCAATTTTTGTTGGTTTTCATCCAATGAACTTATTTCAGTCAGCTGGATCTTTTTTCTTCAAAGCAAAAATATTTTATCTTCAAATACAAGAACTTTTCGTGGTTTTGTTGATTTTCAGCAAATGAACATATTTCAGCGAGGGAGAAGTTTTTTCTTTAATAGCGTCAGATTTTATCTTAAAATACAAGAACTTTTCGTGGTTCTTGTCAATTTTCGTTGGTTTTCATCCAATGAACTTATTTCAGTCAGCTAGATCTTTCTTCTTCGAAGCAAAAAGATTTTATCTTCAAATACAAGAACTTTTCGTGGTTTTGTTGAATTTCAGCAAATGAACATATTTCAGCGAGCGAGAAGTTTTTTCATTAATAGCGTCAGATTTTATCCTAAAATACAAGAACTTTTCGTGGTTCTTGTCAATTTTTGTTGGTTTTCATCCAATGAACTTATTTCAGTCAGCTGGATCATTCTTCTTCAAAGCAAAAAGATTTTATCTTCAAATACAAGAACTTTTCGTGGTTTTGTTGATTTTCAGCAAATGAACATATTTCAGCGAGCGAGAAGTTTTTTCTTTAATAGCGTCAGATTTTATCTTAAAATACAAGAACTTTTCGTGGTTCTCGTCAATTTTTGTTGGTTTTCATCCAATGAACTTATTTCAGTCAGCCAGATCTTTCTTCTTCAAAGCAAAAAGATTTTATCTTCAAATACAAGAACTTTTTGTGGTTTTGTTGATTTTCAGCAAATGAACATATTTCAGCGAGCTAGAAGTTTTTTCTTTAATAGCGTAAGATTTTATCTTAAAATACAAGAACTTTTCGTGGTTCTTGTCAATTTTTGTTGGTTTTCATCTGATGAACTTATTTCATTCAGCTAGATCTTTCTTCTTCAAAGCAAAAAGATTTTATCTTCAAATCCAAGAACTTTTCGTGAGTTTGTTGATTTTCAGCAAATGAACATATTTCAGCGAGCGAGAAGTTTTTTCTTTAATCGCGTCAGATTTTATCTTAAAATACAAGAACTTTTCGTGGTTCTTGTCAATTTTTGTTGGTTTTCATCCAATGAACTTATTTCAGTCAGCTGGATCTTTCTTCTTCAAAGCAAAAAGATTTTATCTTCAAATACAAGAACTTTTCGTGGTTTTGTTGATTTTCAGCAAATGAACATATTTCAGCGAGCTAGAAGTTTTTTCTTTAATAGCGTAAGATTTTATCTTAAAATACAAGAACTTTTCGTGGTTCTTGTCAATTTTTGTTGGTTTTCATCTGATGAACTTATTTCATTCAGCTAGATCTTTCTTCTTCAAAGCAAAAAGATTTTATCTTCAAATCCAAGAACTTTTCGTGAGTTTGTTGATTTTCAGCAAATGAACATATTTCAGCGAGCGAGAAGTTTTTTCTTTAATCGCGTCAGATTTTATCTTAAAATACAAGAACTTTTCGTGGTTCTTGTCAATTTTTGTTGGTTTTCATCCAATGAACTTATTTCAGTCAGCTGGATCTTTTTTCTTCAAAGCAAAAATATTTTATCTTCAAATACAAGAACTTTTCGTGGTTTTGTTGATTTTCAGCAAATGAACATATTTCAGCGAGGGAGAAGTTTTTTCTTTAATAGCGTCAGATTTTATCTTAAAATACAAGAACTTTTCGTGGTTCTTGTCAATTTTCGTTGGTTTTCATCCAATGAACTTATTTCAGTCAGCTAGATCTTTCTTCTTCGAAGCAAAAAGATTTTATCTTCAAATACAAGAACTTTTCGTGGTTTTGTTGAATTTCAGCAAATGAACATATTTCAGCGAGCGAGAAGTTTTTTCATTAATAGCGTCAGATTTTATCCTAAAATACAAGAACTTTTCGTGGTTCTTGTCAATTTTTGTTGGTTTTCATCCAATGAACTTATTTCAGTCAGCTGGATCATTCTTCTTCAAAGCAAAAAGATTTTATCTTCAAATACAAGAACTTTTCGTGGTTTTGTTGATTTTCAGCAAATGAACATATTTCAGCGAGCGAGAAGTTTTTTCTTTAATAGCGTCAGATTTTATCTTAAAATACAAGAACTTTTCGTGGTTCTCGTCAATTTTTGTTGGTTTTCATCCAATGAACTTATTTCAGTCAGCCAGATCTTTCTTCTTCAAAGCAAAAAGATTTTATCTTCAAATACAAGAACTTTTTGTGGTTTTGTTGATTTTCAGCAAATGAACATATTTCAGCGAGCTAGAAGTTTTTTCTTTAATAGCGTAAGATTTTATCTTAAAATACAAGAACTTTTCGTGGTTCTTGTCAATTTTTGTTGGTTTTCATCTGATGAACTTATTTCATTCAGCTAGATCTTTCTTCTTCAAAGCAAAAAGATTTTATCTTCAAATCCAAGAACTTTTCGTGAGTTTGTTGATTTTCAGCAAATGAACATATTTCAGCGAGCGAGAAGTTTTTTCTTTAATCGCGTCAGATTTTATCTTAAAATACAAGAACTTTTCGTGGTTCTTGTCAATTTTTGTTGGTTTTCATCCAATGAACTTATTTCAGTCAGCTGGATCTTTCTTCTTCAAAGCAAAAAGATTTTATCTTCAAATACAAGAACTTTTCGTGGTTTTGTTGATTTTCAGCAAATGAACATATTTCAGCGAGCTAGAAGTTTTTTCTTTAATAGCGTAAGATTTTATCTTAAAATACAAGAACTTTTCGTGGTTCTTGTCAATTTTTGTTGGTTTTCATCTGATGAACTTATTTCATTCAGCTAGATCTTTCTTCTTCAAAGCAAAAAGATTTTATCTTCAAATCCAAGAACTTTTCATGAGTTTGTTGATTTTCAGCAAATGAACATATTTCAGCGAGCGAGAAGTTTTTTCTTTAATCGCGTCAGATTTTATCTTAAAATACAAGATCTTTTCGTGTTTCTTCTCAATTTTTGTTGGTTTTCATCTTATGAACTTATTTCAGTCAGCTGGATCTTTCTTCTTCAAAGCAAAAAGATTTTATCTTCAAATAGAAGAACTTTTCGTGGTTTTGTTGAATTTCAGCAAATGAACATATTTCAGCGAGCGAGAAGTTTTTTCATTAATAGCGTCAGATTTTATCCTAAAATACAAGAACTTTTCGTGGTTCTTGTCAATTTTTGTTGGTTTTCATCCAATGAACTTATTTCAGTCAGCTGGATCTTTCTTCTTCAAAGCAAAAAGATTTTATCTTCAAATACAAGAACTTTTCGTGGTTTTGTTGATTTTCAGCAAATGAACATATTTCAGCGAGCGAGAAGCTTTTTCTTTAATAGCGTCAGATTTTATCTTAAAATGCAAGAACTTTTCGTGGTTCTCGTCAATTTTTGTTGGTTTTCATCCAATGAACTTATTTCAGTCAGCCAGATCTTTCTTCTTCAAAGCAAAAAGATTTTATCTTCAAATACAAGAACTTTTCGTGGTTTTGTTGATTTTCAGCAAATGAACATATTTCAGCGAGCGAGAAGTTTTTTCTTTATTAGCGTCAGATTTTATCTTAAAATACAAGAACTTTTCGTTGTTCTTGTCAATTTTTGTTGGTTTTCATCTGATGAACTTATTTCATTCAGCTAGATCTTTCTTCTTCAAAGCAAAAAGATTTTATCTTCAAATCCAAGAACTTTTCGTGAGTTTGTTGATTTTCAGCAAATGAACATATTTCAGCGAGCGAGAAGTTTTTTCTTTAATCGCGTCAGATTTTATCTTAAAATACAAGAACTTTTCGTGGTTCTTGTCAATTTTTGTTGGTTTTCATCCAATGAACTTATTTCAGTCAGCTGGATCTTTCTTCTTCAAAGCAAAAAGATTTTATCTTCAAATTCAAGAACTTTTCATGAGTTTGTTGATTTTCAGCAAATGAACATATTTCAGCGAGCGAGAAGTTTTTTCTTTAATCGCGTCAGATTTTATCTTAAAATACAAGAACTTTTCGTGGTTCTTGTCAATTTTTGTTGGTTTTCATCTTATGAACTTATTTCAGTCAGCTGGATCTTTCTTCTTCAAAGCAAAAAGATTTTATCTTCAAATCCAAGAACTTTTCATGAGTTTGTTGATTTTCAGCAAATGAACATATTTCAGCGAGCGAGAAGTTTTTTCTTTAATCGCGTCAGATTTTATCTTAAAATACAAGAACTTTTCGTGGTTCTTGTCAATTTTTGTTGGTTTTCATCCAATGAACTTATTTCAGTCAGCTGGATCTTTCTTCTTCAAAGCAAAAAGATTTTATCTTCAAATTCAAGAACTTTTCGTGGTTTTGTTGATTTTCAGCAAATGAACATATTTCAGCGAGGGAGAAGTTTTTTCTTTAATAGCGTCAGATTTTATCTTAAAATACAAGAACTTTTCGTGGTTCTTGTCAATTTTCGTTGGTTTTCATCCAATGAACTTATTTCAGTCAGCTAGATCTTTCTTCTTCGAAGCAAAAAGATTTTATCTTCAAATACAAGAACTTTTCGTGGTTTTGTTGATTTTCAGCAAATGAACATATTTCAGCGAGCTGGAAGTTTTTTCTTTAACAGCGTCAGATTTTATCTTAAAATACAAGAACTTTTCGTGGTTCTTTTCAATTTTTGTTGGTTTTCATCCAATGAACTTATTTCAGTCAGCCAGATCTTTCTTCTTCAAAGCAAAAAGATTTTATCTTCAAATACAAGAACTTTTCGTGGTTTTGTTGATTTTCAGCAAATGAACATATTTCAGCGAGCTAGAAGTTTTTTCTTTAATAGCGTAAGATTTTATCTTAAAATACAAGAACTTTTCGTGGTTCTTGTCAATTTTTGTTGGTTTTCATCTGATGAACTTATTTCATTCAGCTAGATCTTTCTTCTTCAAAGCAAAAAGATTTTATCTTCAAATCCAAGAACTTTTCGTGAGTTTGTTGATTTTCAGCAAATGAACATATTTCAGCGAGCGAGAAGTTTTTTCTTTAATCGCGTCAGATTTTATCTTAAAATACAAGAACTTTTCGTGGTTCTTGTCAATTTTTGTTGGTTTTCATCCAATGAACTTATTTCAGTCAGCTGGATCTTTTTTCTTCAAAGCAAAAATATTTTATCTTCAAATACAAGAACTTTTCGTGGTTTTGTTGATTTTCAGCAAATGAACATATTTCAGCGAGGGAGAAGTTTTTTCTTTAATAGCGTCAGATTTTATCTTAAAATACAAGAACTTTTCGTGGTTCTTGTCAATTTTCGTTGGTTTTCATCCAATGAACTTATTTCAGTCAGCTAGATCTTTCTTCTTCGAAGCAAAAAGATTTTATCTTCAAATACAAGAACTTTTCGTGGTTTTGTTGAATTTCAGCAAATGAACATATTTCAGCGAGCGAGAAGTTTTTTCATTAATAGCGTCAGATTTTATCCTAAAATACAAGAACTTTTCGTGGTTCTTGTCAATTTTTGTTGGTTTTCATCCAATGAACTTATTTCAGTCAGCTGGATCATTCTTCTTCAAAGCAAAAAGATTTTATCTTCAAATACAAGAACTTTTCGTGGTTTTGTTGATTTTCAGCAAATGAACATATTTCAGCGAGCGAGAAGTTTTTTCTTTAATAGCGTCAGATTTTATCTTAAAATACAAGAACTTTTCGTGGTTCTCGTCAATTTTTGTTGGTTTTCATCCAATGAACTTATTTCAGTCAGCCAGATCTTTCTTCTTCAAAGCAAAAAGATTTTATCTTCAAATACAAGAACTTTTTGTGGTTTTGTTGATTTTCAGCAAATGAACATATTTCAGCGAGCTAGAAGTTTTTTCTTTAATAGCGTAAGATTTTATCTTAAAATACAAGAACTTTTCGTGGTTCTTGTCAATTTTTGTTGGTTTTCATCTGATGAACTTATTTCATTCAGCGAGATCTTTCTTCTTCAAAGCAAAAAGATTTTATCTTCAAATCCAAGAACTTTTCGTGAGTTTGTTGATTTTCAGCAAATGAACATATTTCAGCGAGCGAGAAGTTTTTTCTTTAATCGCGTCAGATTTTATCTTAAAATACAAGAACTTTTCGTGGTTCTTGTCAATTTTTGTTGGTTTTCATCCAATGAACTTATTTCAGTCAGCCAGATCTTTCTTCTTCAAAGCAAAAAGATTTTATCTTCAAATACAAGAACTTTTTGTGGTTTTGTTGATTTTCAGCAAATGAACATATTTCAGCGAGCTAGAAGTTTTTTCTTTAATAGCGTAAGATTTTATCTTAAAATACAAGAACTTTTCGTGGTTCTTGTCAATTTTTGTTGGTTTTCATCTGATGAACTTATTTCTTTCAGCTAGATCTTTCTTCTTCAAAGCAAAAAGATTTTATCTTCAAATCCAAGAACTTTTCGTGAGTTTGTTGATTTTCAGCAAATGAACATATTTCAGCGAGCGAGAAGTTTTTTCTTTAATCGCGTCAGATTTTATCTTAAAATACAAGAACTTTTCGTGGTTCTTGTCAATTTTTGTTGGTTTTCATCCAATGAACTTATTTCAGTCAGCTGGATCTTTCTTCTTCAAAGCAAAAAGATTTTATCTTCAAATACAAGAACTTTTCGTGGTTTTGTTGATTTTCAGCAAATGATCATATTTCAGCGAGCTAGAAGTTTTTTCTTTAATAGCGTAAGATTTTATCTTAAAATACAAGAACTTTTCGTGGTTCTTGTCAATTTTTGTTGGTTTTCATCTGATGAACTTATTTCATTCAGCTAGATCTTTCTTCTTCAAAGCAAAAAGATTTTATCTTCAAATCCAAGAACTTTTCATGAGTTTGTTGATTTTCAGCAAATGAACATATTTCAGCGAGCGAGAAGTTTTTTCTTTAATCGCGTCAGATTTTATCTTAAAATACAAGAACTTTTCGTGTTTCTTGTCAATTTTTGTTGGTTTTCATCTTATGAACTTATTTCAGTCAGCTGGATCTTTCTTCTTCAAAGCAAAAAGATTTTCTCTTCAAATAGAAGAACTTTTCGTGGTTTTGTTGAATTTCAGCAAATGAACATATTTCAGCGAGCGAGAAGTTTTTTCATTAATAGCGTCAGATTTTATCCTAAAATACAAGAACTTTTCGTGGTTCTTGTCAATTTTTGTTGGTTTTCATCCAAAGAACTTATTTCAGTCAGCTGGATCTTTCTTCTTCAAAGCAAAAAGATTTTATCTTCAAATACAAGAACTTTTCGTGGTTTTGTTGATTTTCAGCAAATGAACATATTTCAGCGAGCGAGAAGCTTTTTCTTTAATAGCGTCAGATTTTATCTTAAAATACAAGAACTTTTCGTGGTTCTTGTCAATTTTTGTTGGTTTTCATCTGATGAACTTATTTCTTTCAGCTAGATCTTTCTTCTTCAAAGCAAAAAGATTTTATCTTCAAATCCAAGAACTTTTCGTGAGTTTGTTGATTTTCAGCAAATGAACATATTTCAGCGAGCGAGAAGTTTTTTCTTTAATCGCGTCAGATTTTATCTTAAAATACAAGAACTTTTCGTGGTTCTTGTCAATTTTTGTTGGTTTTCATCCAATGAACTTATTTCAGTCAGCTGGATCTTTCTTCTTCAAAGCAAAAAGATTTTATCTTCAAATACAAGAACTTTTCGTGGTTTTGTTGATTTTCAGCAAATGATCATATTTCAGCGAGCTAGAAGTTTTTTCTTTAATAGCGTAAGATTTTATCTTAAAATACAAGAACTTTTCGTGGTTCTTGTCAATTTTTGTTGGTTTTCATCTGATGAACTTATTTCATTCAGCTAGATCTTTCTTCTTCAAAGCAAAAAGATTTTATCTTCAAATCCAAGAACTTTTCATGAGTTTGTTGATTTTCAGCAAATGAACATATTTCAGCGAGCGAGAAGTTTTTTCTTTAATCGCGTCAGATTTTATCTTAAAATACAAGAACTTTTCGTGTTTCTTGTCAATTTTTGTTGGTTTTCATCTTATGAACTTATTTCAGTCAGCTGGATCTTTCTTCTTCAAAGCAAAAAGATTTTCTCTTCAAATAGAAGAACTTTTCGTGGTTTTGTTGAATTTCAGCAAATGAACATATTTCAGCGAGCGAGAAGTTTTTTCATTAATAGCGTCAGATTTTATCCTAAAATACAAGAACTTTTCGTGGTTCTTGTCAATTTTTGTTGGTTTTCATCCAAAGAACTTATTTCAGTCAGCTGGATCTTTCTTCTTCAAAGCAAAAAGATTTTATCTTCAAATACAAGAACTTTTCGTGGTTTTGTTGATTTTCAGCAAATGAACATATTTCAGCGAGCGAGAAGCTTTTTCTTTAATAGCGTCAGATTTTATCTTAAAATGCAAGAACTTTTCGTGGTTCTCGTCAATTTTTGTTGGTTTTCATCCAATGAACTTATTTCAGTCAGCCAGATCTTTCTTCTTCAAAGCAAAAAGATTTTATCTTCAAATACAAGAACTTTTCGTGGTTTTGTTGATTTTCAGCAAATGAACATATTTCAGCGAGCGAGAAGTTTTTTCTTTATTAGCGTCAGATTTTATCTTAAAATACAAGAACTTTTCGTTGTTCTTGTCAATTTTTGTTGGTTTTCATCTGATGAACTTATTTCATTCAGCTAGATCTTTCTTCTTCAAAGCAAAAAGATTTTATCTTCAAATCCAAGAACTTTTCGTGAGTTTGTTGATTTTCAGCAAATGAACATATTTCAGCGAGCGAGAAGTTTTTTCTTTAATCGCGTCAGATTTTATCTTAAAATACAAGAACTTTTCGTGGTTCTTGTCAATTTTTGTTGGTTTTCATCCAATGAACTTATTTCAGTCAGCTGGATCTTTCTTCTTCAAAGCAAAAAGATTTTATCTTCAAATTCAAGAACTTTTCGTGGTTTTGTTGATTTTCAGCAAATGAACATATTTCAGCGAGGGAGAAGTTTTTTCTTTAATAGCGTCAGATTTTATCTTAAAATACAAGAACTTTTCGTGGTTCTTGTCAATTTTCGTTGGTTTTCATCCAATGAACTTATTTCAGTCAGCTAGATCTTTCTTCTTCGAAGCAAAAAGATTCTATCTTCAAATACAAGAACTTTTCGTGGTTTTGTTGATTTTCAGCAAATGAACATATTTCAGCGAGCTGGAAGTTTTTTCTTTAACAGCGTCAGATTTTATCTTAAAATACAAGAACTTTTCGTGGTTCTTTTCAATTTTTGTTGATTTTCATCCAATGAACTTATTTCAGTCAGCCAGATCTTTCTTCTTCAAAGCAAAAAGATTTTATCTTCAAATACAAGAACTTTTCGTGGTTTTGTTGATTTTCAGCAAATGAACATATTTCAGCGAGCTGGAAGTTTTTTCTTTAATAGCGTAAGATTTTATCTTAAAATACAAGAACTTTTCGTGGTTCTTGTCAATTTTTGTTGGTTTTCATCCAATGAACTTATTTCAGTCAGCTGGATCTTTTTTCTTCAAAGCAAAAAGATTTTATCTTCAAATACAAGAACTTTTCGTGGTTTTGTTGATTTTCAGCAAATGAACATATTTCAGCGAGGGAGAAGTTTTTTCTTTAACAGCGTCAGATTTTATCTTAAAATACAAGAACTTTTCGTGGTTCTTGTCAATTTTCGTTGGTTTTCATCCAATGAACTTATTTCAGTCAGCTAGATCTTTCTTCTTCGAAGCAAAAAGATTTTATCTTCAAATACAAGAACTTTTCGTGGTTTTGTTGAATTTCAGCAAATGAACATATTTCAGCGAGCGAGAAGTTTTTTCATTAATACCGTCAGATTTTATCCTAAAATACAAGAACTTTTCGTGGTTCTTGTCAATTTTTGTTGGTTTTCATCCAATGAACTTATTTCAGTCAGCTGGATCTTTCTTCTTCAAAGCAAAAAGATTTTATCTTCAAATAACAAGAACTTTTCGTGGTTTTGTTGATTTTCAGCAAATGAACATATTTCAGCGAGCGAGAAGTTTTTTCTTTCATCGCGTCAGATTTTATCTTAAAATACAAGAACTTTTCGTGGTTCTTTTCAATTTTTGTTGATTTTCATCCAATGAACTTATTTCAGTCAGCCAGATCTTTCTTCTTCAAAGCAAAAAGATTTTATCTTCAAATACAAGAACTTTTCGTGGTTTTGTTGATTTTCAGCAAATGAACATATTTCAGCGAGCTGGAAGTTTTTTCTTTAATAGCGTAAGATTTTATCTTAAAATACAAGAACTTTTCGTGGTTCTTGTCAATTTTTGTTGGTTTTCATCCAATGAACTTATTTCAGTCAGCTGGATCTTTTTTCTTCAAAGCAAAAAGATTTTATCTTCAAATACAAGAACTTTTCGTGGTTTTGTTGATTTTCAGCAAATGAACATATTTCAGCGAGCGAGAAGTTTTTTCTTTAATCGCGTCAGATTTTATCTTAAAATACAAGAACTTTTCGTGGTTCTTGTCAATTTTTGTTGGTTTTCATCCAATGAACTTATTTCAGTCAGCTGGATCTTTCTTCTTCAAAGCAAAAAGATTTTATCTTCAAATACAAGAACTTTTCGTGGTTTTGTTGATTTTCAGCAAATGATCATATTTCAGCGAGCTAGAAGTTTTTTCTTTAATAGCGTAAGATTTTATCTTAAAATACAAGAACTTTTCGTGGTTCTTGTCAATTTTTGTTGGTTTTCATCTGATGAACTTATTTCATTCAGCTAGATCTTTCTTCTTCAAAGCAAAAAGATTTTATCTTCAAATCCAAGAACTTTTCATGAGTTTGTTGATTTTCAGCAAATGAACATATTTCAGCGAGCGAGAAGTTTTTTCTTTAATCGCGTCAGATTTTATCTTAAAATACAAGAACTTTTCGTGTTTCTTGTCAATTTTTGTTGGTTTTCATCTTATGAACTTATTTCAGTCAGCTGGATCTTTCTTCTTCAAAGCAAAAAGATTTTCTCTTCAAATAGAAGAACTTTTCGTGGTTTTGTTGAATTTCAGCAAATGAACATATTTCAGCGAGCGAGAAGTTTTTTCATTAATAGCGTCAGATTTTATCCTAAAATACAAGAACTTTTCGTGGTTCTTGTCAATTTTTGTTGGTTTTCATCCAAAGAACTTATTTCAGTCAGCTGGATCTTTCTTCTTCAAAGCAAAAAGATTTTATCTTCAAATACAAGAACTTTTCGTGGTTTTGTTGATTTTCAGCAAATGAACATATTTCAGCGAGCGAGAAGCTTTTTCTTTAATAGCGTCAGATTTTATCTTAAAATGCAAGAACTTTTCGTGGTTCTCGTCAATTTTTGTTGGTTTTCATCCAATGAACTTATTTCAGTCAGCCAGATCTTTCTTCTTCAAAGCAAAAAGATTTTATCTTCAAATACAAGAACTTTTCGTGGTTTTGTTGATTTTCAGCAAATGAACATATTTCAGCGAGCGAGAAGTTTTTTCTTTATTAGCGTCAGATTTTATCTTAAAATACAAGAACTTTTCGTTGTTCTTGTCAATTTTTGTTGGTTTTCATCTGATGAACTTATTTCATTCAGCTAGATCTTTCTTCTTCAAAGCAAAAAGATTTTATCTTCAAATCCAAGAACTTTTCGTGAGTTTGTTGATTTTCAGCAAATGAACATATTTCAGCGAGCGAGAAGTTTTTTCTTTAATCGCGTCAGATTTTATCTTAAAATACAAGAACTTTTCGTGGTTCTTGTCAATTTTTGTTGGTTTTCATCCAATGAACTTATTTCAGTCAGCTGGATCTTTCTTCTTCAAAGCAAAAAGATTTTATCTTCAAATTCAAGAACTTTTCGTGGTTTTGTTGATTTTCAGCAAATGAACATATTTCAGCGAGGGAGAAGTTTTTTCTTTAATAGCGTCAGATTTTATCTTAAAATACAAGAACTTTTCGTGGTTCTTGTCAATTTTCGTTGGTTTTCATCCAATGAACTTATTTCAGTCAGCTAGATCTTTCTTCTTCGAAGCAAAAAGATTCTATCTTCAAATACAAGAACTTTTCGTGGTTTTGTTGATTTTCAGCAAATGAACATATTTCAGCGAGCTGGAAGTTTTTTCTTTAACAGCGTCAGATTTTATCTTAAAATACAAGAACTTTTCGTGGTTCTTTTCAATTTTTGTTGATTTTCATCCAATGAACTTATTTCAGTCAGCCAGATCTTTCTTCTTCAAAGCAAAAAGATTTTATCTTCAAATACAAGAACTTTTCGTGGTTTTGTTGATTTTCAGCAAATGAACATATTTCAGCGAGCTGGAAGTTTTTTCTTTAATAGCGTAAGATTTTATCTTAAAATACAAGAACTTTTCGTGGTTCTTGTCAATTTTTGTTGGTTTTCATCCAATGAACTTATTTCAGTCAGCTGGATCTTTTTTCTTCAAAGCAAAAAGATTTTATCTTCAAATACAAGAACTTTTCGTGGTTTTGTTGATTTTCAGCAAATGAACATATTTCAGCGAGGGAGAAGTTTTTTCTTTAACAGCGTCAGATTTTATCTTAAAATACAAGAACTTTTCGTGGTTCTTGTCAATTTTCGTTGGTTTTCATCCAATGAACTTATTTCAGTCAGCTAGATCTTTCTTCTTCGAAGCAAAAAGATTTTATCTTCAAATACAAGAACTTTTCGTGGTTTTGTTGAATTTCAGCAAATGAACATATTTCAGCGAGCGAGAAGTTTTTTCATTAATACCGTCAGATTTTATCCTAAAATACAAGAACTTTTCGTGGTTCTTGTCAATTTTTGTTGGTTTTCATCCAATGAACTTATTTCAGTCAGCTGGATCTTTCTTCTTCAAAGCAAAAAGATTTTATCTTCAAATAACAAGAACTTTTCGTGGTTTTGTTGATTTTCAGCAAATGAACATATTTCAGCGAGCGAGAAGTTTTTTCTTTCATCGCGTCAGATTTTATCTTAAAATACAAGAACTTTTCGTGGTTCTTTTCAATTTTTGTTGATTTTCATCCAATGAACTTATTTCAGTCAGCCAGATCTTTCTTCTTCAAAGCAAAAAGATTTTATCTTCAAATACAAGAACTTTTCGTGGTTTTGTTGATTTTCAGCAAATGAACATATTTCAGCGAGCTGGAAGTTTTTTCTTTAATAGCGTAAGATTTTATCTTAAAATACAAGAACTTTTCGTGGTTCTTGTCAATTTTTGTTGGTTTTCATCCAATGAACTTATTTCAGTCAGCTGGATCTTTTTTCTTCAAAGCAAAAAGATTTTATCTTCAAATACAAGAACTTTTCGTGGTTTTGTTGATTTTCAGCAAATGAACATATTTCAGCGAGGGAGAAGTTTTTTCTTTAACAGCGTCAGATTTTATCTTAAAATACAAGAACTTTTCGTGGTTCTTGTCAATTTTCGTTGGTTTTCATCCAATGAACTTATTTCAGTCAGCTAGATCTTTCTTCTTCGAAGCAAAAAGATTTTATCTTCAAATACAAGAACTTTTCGTGGTTTTGTTGAATTTCAGCAAATGAACATATTTCAGCGAGCGAGAAGTTTTTTCATTAATACCGTCAGATTTTATCCTAAAATACAAGAACTTTTCGTGGTTCTTGTCAATTTTTGTTGGTTTTCATCCAATGAACTTATTTCAGTCAGCTGGATCTTTCTTCTTCAAAGCAAAAAGATTTTATCTTCAAATAACAAGAACTTTTCGTGGTTTTGTTGATTTTCAGCAAATGAACATATTTCAGCGAGCGAGAAGTTTTTTCTTTCATCGCGTCAGATTTTATCTTAAAATACAAGAACTTTTCGTGGTTCTTGTCAATTTTTGTTGGTTTTCATCCAATGAACTTATTTCAGTCAGCTGGATCTTTCTTCTTCAAAGCAAAAAGATTTTATCTTCAAATACAAGAACTTTTCGTGGTTTTGTTGATTTTCAGCAAATGAACATATTTCAGCGAGGGAGAAGTTTTTTCTTTAATAGCATCAGATTTTATCTTAAAATACAAGAACTTTTTGTGGTTCTTGTCAATTTTCGTTGGTTTTCATCCTATGAACATATTTCAGTCAGCTAGATCTTTCTTCTTCGAAGCAAAAAGATTTTATCTTCAAATACAAGAACTTTTCGTGGTTTTGTTGACTTTCAGCAAATGAACATATTTCAGCGAGCGAGAAGTTTTTTCTTTAAAAGCGTCAGATGTTATCTTAAAATACAAGAACTTTTCGTGGTTCTTGTCAATTTTTGTTGGTTTTCATCCAATGAACTTATTTCAGTCAGCCAGATCTTTCTTCTTCAAAGCAAAAAGATTTTATCTTCAAATACAAGAACTTTTCGTGGTTTTGTTGATTTTCAGCAAATGAACATATTTCAGCGAGCTGGAAGTTTTTTCTTTAACAGCGTCAGATTTTATCTTAAAATACAAGAACTTTTCGTGGTTCTTGTCAATTTTTGTTGGTTTTCATCCAATGAACTTATTTCAGTCAGCTGGATCTTTCTTCTTCAAAGCAAAAAGATTTTATCTTCAAATACAAGAACTTTTCGTGGTTTTGTTGATTTTCAGCAAATGAACATATTTCAGCGAGCGAGAAGTTTTTTCTTTAATAGCGTAAGATTTTATCTTAAAATACAAGAACTTTTCGTGGTGCTTGTCAATTTTTGTTGGTTTTCATCTGATGAACTTATTTCATTCAGCTAGATCTTTCTTCTTCAAAGCAAAAAGATTTTATCTTCAAATCCAAGAACTTTTCGTGAGTTTGTTGATTTTCAGCAAATGAACATATTTCAGCGAGCGAGAAGTTTTTTCTTTAATCGCGTCAGATTTTATTTTAAAATACAAGAACTTTTCGTGGTTCTTGTCAATTTTTATTGGTTTTCATCCAATGAACTTATTTCAGTCAGCTGGATCTTTTTTCTTCAAAGCAAAAAGATTTTATCTTCAAATACAAGAACTTTTCGTGGTTTTGTTGATTTTCAGCAAATGAACATATTTCAGCGAGGGAGAAGTTTTTTCTTTAATAGCGTCAGATTTTATCTTAAAATACAAGAACTTTTCGTGGTTCTTGTCAATTTTCGTTGGTTTTCATCCAATGAACTTATTTCAGTCAGCTAGATCTTTCTTCTTCGAAGCAAAAATATTTGATCTTCAAATACAAGAACTTTTCGTGGTTTTGTTGATTTTCAGCAAATGAACATATTTCAGCGAGCGAGAAGTTTTTTCTTTAATAGCGTCAGATTTTATCTTAAAATACAAGAACTTTTCGTGGTTCTTGTCAATTTTCGTTGGTTTTCATCCTATGAACATATTTCAGTCAGCTAGATCTTTCTTCTTCGAAGCAAAAAGATTTTATCTTCAAATACAAGAACTTTTCGTGGTTTTGTTGAATTTCAGCAAATGAACATATTTCAGCGAGCGAGAAGTTTTTTCATTAATAGCGTCAGATTTTATCCTAAAATACAAGAACTTTTCGTGGTTCTTGTCAATTTTTGTTGGTTTTCATCCAATGAACTTATTTCAGTCAGCTGGATCTTTCTTCTTCAAAGCAAAAAGATTTTATCTTCAAATAACAAGAACTTTTCGTGGTTTTGTTGATTTTCAGCAAATGAACATATTTCAGCGAGCGAGAAGTTTTTTCTTTAATAGCGTCAGATTTTATCTTAAAATACAAGAACTTTTCGTGGTTCTCGTCAATTTTTGTTGGTTTTCATCCAATGAACTTATTTCAGTCAGCCAGATCTTTCTTCTTCAAAGCAAAAAGATTTTATCTTCAAATACAAGAACTTTTTGTGGTTTTGTTGATTTTCAGCAAATGAACATATTTCAGCGAGCTGGAAGTTTTTTCTTTAATAGCATAAGATTTTATCTTAAAATACAAGAACTTTTCGTGGTTCTTGTCAATTTTTGTTGGTTTTCATCTGATGAACTTATTTCATTCAGCTAGATCTTTCTTCTTCAAAGCAAAAAGATTTTATCTTCAAATCCAAGAACTTTTCGTGAGTTTGTTGATTTTCAGCAAATGAACATATTTCAGCGAGCGAGAAGTTTTTTCTTTCATCGCGTCAGATTTTATCTTAAAATACAAGAACTTTTCGTGGTTCTTGTCAATTTTTGTTGGTTTTCATCCAATGAACTGATTTCAGTCAGCTGGATCTTTCTTCTTCAAAGCAAAAAGATTTTATCTTCAAATACAAGAACTTTTCGTGGTTTTGTTGATTTTCAGCAAATGAACATATTTCAGCGAGGGAGAAGTTTTTTCTTTAATAGCATCAGATTTTATCTTAAAATACAAGAACTTTTCGTGGTTCTTGTCAATTTTCGTTGGTTTTCATCCAATGAACTTATTTCAGTCAGCTAGATCTTTCTTCTTCGAAGCAAAAAGATTTTATCTTCAAATACAAGAACTTTTCGTGGTTTTGTTGACTTTCAGCAAATGAACATATTTCAGCGAGCGAGAAGTTTTTTCTTTAAAAGCGTCAGATGTTATCTTAAAATACAAGAACTTTTCGTGGTTCTTGTCAATTTTTGTTGGTTTTCATCCAATGAACTTATTTCAGTCAGCCAGATCTTTCTTCTTCAAAGCAAAAAGATTTTATCTTCAAATACAAGAACTTTTCGTGGTTTTGTTGATTTTCAGCAAATGAACATATTTCAGCGAGCTGGAAGTTTTTTCTTTAACAGCGTCAGATTTTATCTTAAAATACAAGAACTTTTCGTGGTTCTTGTCAATTTTTGTTGGTTTTCATCCAATGAACTTATTTCAGTCAGCTGGATCTTTCTTCTTCAAAGCAAAAAGATTTTATCTTCAAATACAAGAACTTTTCGTGGTTTTGTTGATTTTCAGCAAATGAACATATTTCAGCGAGGGAGAAGTTTTTTCTTTAATAGCGTCAGATTTTATCTTAAAATACAAGAACTTTTCGTGGTTCTTGTCAATTTTCGTTGTTTTTCATCCAATGAACTTATTTCAGTCAGCTAGATCTTTCTTCTTCGAAGCAAAAAGATTTTATCTTCAAATACAAGAACTTTTCGTGGTTTTGTTGATTTTCAGCAAATGAACATATTTCAGCGAGCTGGAAGTTTTTTCTTTAACAGCGTCAGATTTTATCTTAAAATACAAGAACTTTTCGTGGTTCTTTTCAATTTTTGTTGGTTTTCATCCAATGAACTTATTTCAGTCAGCCAGATCTTTCTTCTTCAAAGCAAAAAGATTTTATCTTCAAATACAAGAACTTTTCGTGGTTTTGTTGATTTTCAGCAAATGAACATATTTCAGCGAGCGAGAAGTTTTTTCTTTAATAGCGTCAGATTTTATCTTAAAATACAAGAACTTTTCGTGGTGCTTGTCAATTTTTGTTGGTTTTCATCTGATGAACTTATTTCATTCAGCTAGATCTTTCTTCTTCAAAGCAAAAAGATTTTATCTTCAAATCCAAGAACTTTTCGTGAGTTTGTTGATTTTCAGCAAATGAACATATTTCAGCGAGCGAGAAGTTTTTTCTTTAATCGCGTCAGATTTTATTTTAAAATACAAGAACTTTTCGTGGTTCTTGTCAATTTTTATTGGTTTTCATCCAATGAACTTATTTCAGTCAGCTGGATCTTTTTTCTTCAAAGCAAAAAGATTTTATCTTCAAATACAAGAACTTTTCGTGGTTTTGTTGATTTTCAGCAAATGAACATATTTCAGCGAGGGAGAAGTTTTTTCTTTAATAGCGTCAGATTTTATCTTAAAATACAAGAACTTTTCGTGGTTCTTGTCAATTTTCGTTGGTTTTCATCCAATGAACTTATTTCAGTCAGCCAGATCATTCTTCTTCAAAGCAAAAAGATTTTATCTTCAAATCCAAGAACTTTTCGTGAGTTTGTTGATTTTCAGCAAATGAACATATTTCAGCGAGCGAGAAGTTTTTTCTTTAATAGCGTCAGATTTTATCTTAAAATACAAAAACTTTTCGTGGTTCTCGTCAATTTTTGTTGGTTTTCATCCAATGAACTTATTTCAGTCAGCCAGATCTTTCTTCTTCAAAGCAAAAAGATTTTATCTTCAAATACAAGAACTTTTTGTGGTTTTGTTGATTTTCAGCAAATGAACATATTTCAGCGAGCTAGAAGTTTTTTCTTTAATAGCGTAAGATTTTATCTTAAAATACAAGAACTTTTCGTGGTTCTTGTCAATTTTTGTTGGTTTTCATCTGATGAACTTATTTCATTCAGCTAGATCTTTCTTCTTCAAAGCAAAAAGATTTTATCTTCAAATCCAAGAACTTTTCGTGAGTTTGTTGATTTTCAGCAAATGAACATATTTCAGCGAGCGAGAAGTTTTTTCTTTAATCGCGTCAGATTTTATCTTAAAATACAAGAACTTTTCGTGGTTCTTGTCAATTTTTGTTGGTTTTCATCCAATGAACTGATTTCAGTCAGATGGATCTTTCTTCTTCAAAGCAAAAAGATTTTATCTTCAAATACAAGAACTTTTCGTGGTTTTGTTGATTTTCAGCAAATGAACATATTTCAGCGAGGGAGAAGTTTTTTCTTTAATAGCATCAGATTTTATCTTAAAATACAAGAACTTTTCGTGGTTCTTGTCAATTTTCGTTGGTTTTCATCCAATGAACTTATTTCAGTCAGCCAGATCTTTCTTCTTCAAAGCAAAAAGATTTTATCTTCAAATACAAGAACTTTTCGTGGTTTTGTTGATTTTCAGCAAATGAACATATTTCAGCGAGCTGGAAGTTTTTTCTTTAACAGCGTCAGATTTTATCTTAAAATACAAGAACTATTCGTGGTTCTTTTCAATTTTTGTTGGTTTTCATCTTCTGAACTTATTTCAGTCAGCTTGATCTTTCTTCTTCAAAGCAAAAAGATTTTATCTTCAAATACAAGAACTTTTCGAGGTTTTGTTGAATTTCAGCAAATGAACATATTTCAGCGAGCGAGAAGTTTTTTCATTAATAGCGTCAGATTTTATCCTAAAATACAAGAACTTTTCGTGGTTCTTGTCAATTTTTGTTGGTTTTCATCCAATGAACTTATTTCAGTCAGCCAGATCTTTCTTCTTCAAAGCAAAAAGATTTTATCTTCAAATACAAGAACTTTTCGTGGTTTTGTTGATTTTCAGCAAATGAACATATTTCAGCGAGCTGGAAGTTTTTTCTTTAACAGCGTCAGATTTTATCTTAAAATACAAGAACTATTCGTGGTTCTTTTCAATTTTTGTTGGTTTTCATCTTCTGAACTTATTTCAGTCAGCTTGATCTTTCTTCTTCAAAGCAAAAAGATTTTATCTTCAAATACAAGAACTTTTCGAGGTTTTGTTGAATTTCAGCAAATGAACATATTTCAGCGAGCGAGAAGTTTTTTCATTAATAGCGTCAGATTTTATCTTAAAATACAAGAACTTTTCGTGGTTCTTGTCAATTTTTGTTGGTTTTCATCCAATGAACTTATTTCAGTCAGCTGGATCTTTCTTCTTCAAAGCAAAAAGATTTTATCTTCAAATACAAGAACTTTTCGTGGTTTTGTTGATTTTCAGCAAATGAACATATTTCAGCGAGCGAGAAGTTTTTTCTTTAATAGCGTCAGATTTTATCTTAAAATACAAGAACTTTTCGTGGTTCTTGTCAATTTTTGTTGGTTTTCATCCAATGAACTTATTTCAGTCAGCCAGATCTTTCTTCTTCAAAGCAAAAAGATTTTATCTTCAAATACAAGAACTTTTCGTGGTTTTGTTGATTTTCAGCAAATGAACATATTTCAGCGAGCTGGAAGTTTTTTCTTTAACAGCGTCAGATTTTATCTTAAAATACAAGAACTATTCGTGGTTCTTTTCAATTTTTGTTGGTTTTCATCTTCTGAACTTATTTCAGTCAGCTTGATCTTTCTTCTTCAAAGCAAAAAGATTTTATCTTCAAATACAAGAACTTTTCGAGGTTTTGTTGAATTTCAGCAAATGAACATATTTCAGCGAGCGAGAAGTTTTTTCATTAATAGCGTCAGATTTTATCCTAAAATACAAGAACTTTTCGTGGTTCTTGTCAATTTTTGTTGGTTTTCATCCAATGAACTTATTTCAGTCAGCCAGATCTTTCTTCTTCAAAGCAAAAAGATTTTATCTTCAAATACAAGAACTTTTCGTGGTTTTGTTGATTTTCAGCAAATGAACATATTTCAGCGAGGGAGAAGTTTTTTCTTTAACAGCGTCAGATTTTATCTTAAAATACAAGAACTTTTCGTGGTTCTTGTCAATTTTCGTTGGTTTTCATCCAATGAACTTATTTCAGTCAGCTAGATCTTTCTTCTTCGAAGCAAAAAGATTTTATCTTCAAATACAAGAACTTTTCGTGGTTTTGTTGAATTTCAGCAAATGAACATATTTCAGCGAGCGAGAAGTTTTTTCATTAATACCGTCAGATTTTATCCTAAAATACAAGAACTTTTCGTGGTTCTTGTCAATTTTTGTTGGTTTTCATCCAATGAACTTATTTCAGTCAGCTGGATCTTTCTTCTTCAAAGCAAAAAGATTTTATCTTCAAATAACAAGAACTTTTCGTGGTTTTGTTGATTTTCAGCAAATGAACATATTTCAGCGAGCGAGAAGTTTTTTCTTTCATCGCGTCAGATTTTATCTTAAAATACAAGAACTTTTCGTGGTTCTTTTCAATTTTTGTTGATTTTCATCCAATGAACTTATTTCAGTCAGCCAGATCTTTCTTCTTCAAAGCAAAAAGATTTTATCTTCAAATACAAGAACTTTTCGTGGTTTTGTTGATTTTCAGCAAATGAACATATTTCAGCGAGCTGGAAGTTTTTTCTTTAATAGCGTAAGATTTTATCTTAAAATACAAGAACTTTTCGTGGTTCTTGTCAATTTTTGTTGGTTTTCATCCAATGAACTTATTTCAGTCAGCTGGATCTTTTTTCTTCAAAGCAAAAAGATTTTATCTTCAAATACAAGAACTTTTCGTGGTTTTGTTGATTTTCAGCAAATGAACATATTTCAGCGAGGGAGAAGTTTTTTCTTTAACAGCGTCAGATTTTATCTTAAAATACAAGAACTTTTCGTGGTTCTTGTCAATTTTCGTTGGTTTTCATCCAATGAACTTATTTCAGTCAGCTAGATCTTTCTTCTTCGAAGCAAAAAGATTTTATCTTCAAATACAAGAACTTTTCGTGGTTTTGTTGAATTTCAGCAAATGAACATATTTCAGCGAGCGAGAAGTTTTTTCATTAATACCGTCAGATTTTATCCTAAAATACAAGAACTTTTCGTGGTTCTTGTCAATTTTTGTTGGTTTTCATCCAATGAACTTATTTCAGTCAGCTGGATCTTTCTTCTTCAAAGCAAAAAGATTTTATCTTCAAATAACAAGAACTTTTCGTGGTTTTGTTGATTTTCAGCAAATGAACATATTTCAGCGAGCGAGAAGTTTTTTCTTTCATCGCGTCAGATTTTATCTTAAAATACAAGAACTTTTCGTGGTTCTTGTCAATTTTTGTTGGTTTTCATCCAATGAACTTATTTCAGTCAGCTGGATCTTTCTTCTTCAAAGCAAAAAGATTTTATCTTCAAATACAAGAACTTTTCGTGGTTTTGTTGATTTTCAGCAAATGAACATATTTCAGCGAGGGAGAAGTTTTTTCTTTAATAGCATCAGATTTTATCTTAAAATACAAGAACTTTTTGTGGTTCTTGTCAATTTTCGTTGGTTTTCATCCTATGAACATATTTCAGTCAGCTAGATCTTTCTTCTTCGAAGCAAAAAGATTTTATCTTCAAATACAAGAACTTTTCGTGGTTTTGTTGACTTTCAGCAAATGAACATATTTCAGCGAGCGAGAAGTTTTTTCTTTAAAAGCGTCAGATGTTATCTTAAAATACAAGAACTTTTCGTGGTTCTTGTCAATTTTTGTTGGTTTTCATCCAATGAACTTATTTCAGTCAGCCAGATCTTTCTTCTTCAAAGCAAAAAGATTTTATCTTCAAATACAAGAACTTTTCGTGGTTTTGTTGATTTTCAGCAAATGAACATATTTCAGCGAGCTGGAAGTTTTTTCTTTAACAGCGTCAGATTTTATCTTAAAATACAAGAACTTTTCGTGGTTCTTGTCAATTTTTGTTGGTTTTCATCCAATGAACTTATTTCAGTCAGCTGGATCTTTCTTCTTCAAAGCAAAAAGATTTTATCTTCAAATACAAGAACTTTTCGTGGTTTTGTTGATTTTCAGCAAATGAACATATTTCAGCGAGCGAGAAGTTTTTTCTTTAATAGCGTAAGATTTTATCTTAAAATACAAGAACTTTTCGTGGTGCTTGTCAATTTTTGTTGGTTTTCATCTGATGAACTTATTTCATTCAGCTAGATCTTTCTTCTTCAAAGCAAAAAGATTTTATCTTCAAATCCAAGAACTTTTCGTGAGTTTGTTGATTTTCAGCAAATGAACATATTTCAGCGAGCGAGAAGTTTTTTCTTTAATCGCGTCAGATTTTATTTTAAAATACAAGAACTTTTCGTGGTTCTTGTCAATTTTTATTGGTTTTCATCCAATGAACTTATTTCAGTCAGCTGGATCTTTTTTCTTCAAAGCAAAAAGATTTTATCTTCAAATACAAGAACTTTTCGTGGTTTTGTTGATTTTCAGCAAATGAACATATTTCAGCGAGGGAGAAGTTTTTTCTTTAATAGCGTCAGATTTTATCTTAAAATACAAGAACTTTTCGTGGTTCTTGTCAATTTTCGTTGGTTTTCATCCAATGAACTTATTTCAGTCAGCTAGATCTTTCTTCTTCGAAGCAAAAATATTTGATCTTCAAATACAAGAACTTTTCGTGGTTTTGTTGATTTTCAGCAAATGAACATATTTCAGCGAGCGAGAAGTTTTTTCTTTAATAGCGTCAGATTTTATCTTAAAATACAAGAACTTTTCGTGGTTCTTGTCAATTTTCGTTGGTTTTCATCCTATGAACATATTTCAGTCAGCTAGATCTTTCTTCTTCGAAGCAAAAAGATTTTATCTTCAAATACAAGAACTTTTCGTGGTTTTGTTGAATTTCAGCAAATGAACATATTTCAGCGAGCGAGAAGTTTTTTCATTAATAGCGTCAGATTTTATCCTAAAATACAAGAACTTTTCGTGGTTCTTGTCAATTTTTGTTGGTTTTCATCCAATGAACTTATTTCAGTCAGCTGGATCTTTCTTCTTCAAAGCAAAAAGATTTTATCTTCAAATAACAAGAACTTTTCGTGGTTTTGTTGATTTTCAGCAAATGAACATATTTCAGCGAGCGAGAAGTTTTTTCTTTAATAGCGTCAGATTTTATCTTAAAATACAAGAACTTTTCGTGGTTCTCGTCAATTTTTGTTGGTTTTCATCCAATGAACTTATTTCAGTCAGCCAGATCTTTCTTCTTCAAAGCAAAAAGATTTTATCTTCAAATACAAGAACTTTTTGTGGTTTTGTTGATTTTCAGCAAATGAACATATTTCAGCGAGCTGGAAGTTTTTTCTTTAATAGCATAAGATTTTATCTTAAAATACAAGAACTTTTCGTGGTTCTTGTCAATTTTTGTTGGTTTTCATCTGATGAACTTATTTCATTCAGCTAGATCTTTCTTCTTCAAAGCAAAAAGATTTTATCTTCAAATCCAAGAACTTTTCGTGAGTTTGTTGATTTTCAGCAAATGAACATATTTCAGCGAGCGAGAAGTTTTTTCTTTCATCGCGTCAGATTTTATCTTAAAATACAAGAACTTTTCGTGGTTCTTGTCAATTTTTGTTGGTTTTCATCCAATGAACTGATTTCAGTCAGCTGGATCTTTCTTCTTCAAAGCAAAAAGATTTTATCTTCAAATACAAGAACTTTTCGTGGTTTTGTTGATTTTCAGCAAATGAACATATTTCAGCGAGGGAGAAGTTTTTTCTTTAATAGCATCAGATTTTATCTTAAAATACAAGAACTTTTCGTGGTTCTTGTCAATTTTCGTTGGTTTTCATCCAATGAACTTATTTCAGTCAGCTAGATCTTTCTTCTTCGAAGCAAAAAGATTTTATCTTCAAATACAAGAACTTTTCGTGGTTTTGTTGACTTTCAGCAAATGAACATATTTCAGCGAGCGAGAAGTTTTTTCTTTAAAAGCGTCAGATGTTATCTTAAAATACAAGAACTTTTCGTGGTTCTTGTCAATTTTTGTTGGTTTTCATCCAATGAACTTATTTCAGTCAGCCAGATCTTTCTTCTTCAAAGCAAAAAGATTTTATCTTCAAATACAAGAACTTTTCGTGGTTTTGTTGATTTTCAGCAAATGAACATATTTCAGCGAGCTGGAAGTTTTTTCTTTAACAGCGTCAGATTTTATCTTAAAATACAAGAACTTTTCGTGGTTCTTGTCAATTTTTGTTGGTTTTCATCCAATGAACTTATTTCAGTCAGCTGGATCTTTCTTCTTCAAAGCAAAAAGATTTTATCTTCAAATACAAGAACTTTTCGTGGTTTTGTTGATTTTCAGCAAATGAACATATTTCAGCGAGGGAGAAGTTTTTTCTTTAATAGCGTCAGATTTTATCTTAAAATACAAGAACTTTTCGTGGTTCTTGTCAATTTTCGTTGTTTTTCATCCAATGAACTTATTTCAGTCAGCTAGATCTTTCTTCTTCGAAGCAAAAAGATTTTATCTTCAAATACAAGAACTTTTCGTGGTTTTGTTGATTTTCAGCAAATGAACATATTTCAGCGAGCTGGAAGTTTTTTCTTTAACAGCGTCAGATTTTATCTTAAAATACAAGAACTTTTCGTGGTTCTTTTCAATTTTTGTTGGTTTTCATCCAATGAACTTATTTCAGTCAGCCAGATCTTTCTTCTTCAAAGCAAAAAGATTTTATCTTCAAATACAAGAACTTTTCGTGGTTTTGTTGATTTTCAGCAAATGAACATATTTCAGCGAGCGAGAAGTTTTTTCTTTAATAGCGTCAGATTTTATCTTAAAATACAAGAACTTTTCGTGGTGCTTGTCAATTTTTGTTGGTTTTCATCTGATGAACTTATTTCATTCAGCTAGATCTTTCTTCTTCAAAGCAAAAAGATTTTATCTTCAAATCCAAGAACTTTTCGTGAGTTTGTTGATTTTCAGCAAATGAACATATTTCAGCGAGCGAGAAGTTTTTTCTTTAATCGCGTCAGATTTTATTTTAAAATACAAGAACTTTTCGTGGTTCTTGTCAATTTTTATTGGTTTTCATCCAATGAACTTATTTCAGTCAGCTGGATCTTTTTTCTTCAAAGCAAAAAGATTTTATCTTCAAATACAAGAACTTTTCGTGGTTTTGTTGATTTTCAGCAAATGAACATATTTCAGCGAGGGAGAAGTTTTTTCTTTAATAGCGTCAGATTTTATCTTAAAATACAAGAACTTTTCGTGGTTCTTGTCAATTTTCGTTGGTTTTCATCCAATGAACTTATTTCAGTCAGCCAGATCATTCTTCTTCAAAGCAAAAAGATTTTATCTTCAAATCCAAGAACTTTTCGTGAGTTTGTTGATTTTCAGCAAATGAACATATTTCAGCGAGCGAGAAGTTTTTTCTTTAATAGCGTCAGATTTTATCTTAAAATACAAAAACTTTTCGTGGTTCTCGTCAATTTTTGTTGGTTTTCATCCAATGAACTTATTTCAGTCAGCCAGATCTTTCTTCTTCAAAGCAAAAAGATTTTATCTTCAAATACAAGAACTTTTTGTGGTTTTGTTGATTTTCAGCAAATGAACATATTTCAGCGAGCTAGAAGTTTTTTCTTTAATAGCGTAAGATTTTATCTTAAAATACAAGAACTTTTCGTGGTTCTTGTCAATTTTTGTTGGTTTTCATCTGATGAACTTATTTCATTCAGCTAGATCTTTCTTCTTCAAAGCAAAAAGATTTTATCTTCAAATCCAAGAACTTTTCGTGAGTTTGTTGATTTTCAGCAAATGAACATATTTCAGCGAGCGAGAAGTTTTTTCTTTAATCGCGTCAGATTTTATCTTAAAATACAAGAACTTTTCGTGGTTCTTGTCAATTTTTGTTGGTTTTCATCCAATGAACTGATTTCAGTCAGATGGATCTTTCTTCTTCAAAGCAAAAAGATTTTATCTTCAAATACAAGAACTTTTCGTGGTTTTGTTGATTTTCAGCAAATGAACATATTTCAGCGAGGGAGAAGTTTTTTCTTTAATAGCATCAGATTTTATCTTAAAATACAAGAACTTTTCGTGGTTCTTGTCAATTTTCGTTGGTTTTCATCCAATGAACTTATTTCAGTCAGCCAGATCTTTCTTCTTCAAAGCAAAAAGATTTTATCTTCAAATACAAGAACTTTTCGTGGTTTTGTTGATTTTCAGCAAATGAACATATTTCAGCGAGCTGGAAGTTTTTTCTTTAACAGCGTCAGATTTTATCTTAAAATACAAGAACTATTCGTGGTTCTTTTCAATTTTTGTTGGTTTTCATCTTCTGAACTTATTTCAGTCAGCTTGATCTTTCTTCTTCAAAGCAAAAAGATTTTATCTTCAAATACAAGAACTTTTCGAGGTTTTGTTGAATTTCAGCAAATGAACATATTTCAGCGAGCGAGAAGTTTTTTCATTAATAGCGTCAGATTTTATCCTAAAATACAAGAACTTTTCGTGGTTCTTGTCAATTTTTGTTGGTTTTCATCCAATGAACTTATTTCAGTCAGCCAGATCTTTCTTCTTCAAAGCAAAAAGATTTTATCTTCAAATACAAGAACTTTTCGTGGTTTTGTTGATTTTCAGCAAATGAACATATTTCAGCGAGCTGGAAGTTTTTTCTTTAACAGCGTCAGATTTTATCTTAAAATACAAGAACTATTCGTGGTTCTTTTCAATTTTTGTTGGTTTTCATCTTCTGAACTTATTTCAGTCAGCTTGATCTTTCTTCTTCAAAGCAAAAAGATTTTATCTTCAAATACAAGAACTTTTCGAGGTTTTGTTGAATTTCAGCAAATGAACATATTTCAGCGAGCGAGAAGTTTTTTCATTAATAGCGTCAGATTTTATCTTAAAATACAAGAACTTTTCGTGGTTCTTGTCAATTTTTGTTGGTTTTCATCCAATGAACTTATTTCAGTCAGCTGGATCTTTCTTCTTCAAAGCAAAAAGATTTTATCTTCAAATACAAGAACTTTTCGTGGTTTTGTTGATTTTCAGCAAATGAACATATTTCAGCGAGCGAGAAGTTTTTTCTTTAATAGCGTCAGATTTTATCTTAAAATACAAGAACTTTTCGTGGTTCTTGTCAATTTTTGTTGGTTTTCATCCAATGAACTTATTTCAGTCAGCCAGATCTTTCTTCTTCAAAGCAAAAAGATTTTATCTTCAAATACAAGAACTTTTCGTGGTTTTGTTGATTTTCAGCAAATGAACATATTTCAGCGAGCTGGAAGTTTTTTCTTTAACAGCGTCAGATTTTATCTTAAAATACAAGAACTATTCGTGGTTCTTTTCAATTTTTGTTGGTTTTCATCTTCTGAACTTATTTCAGTCAGCTTGATCTTTCTTCTTCAAAGCAAAAAGATTTTATCTTCAAATACAAGAACTTTTCGAGGTTTTGTTGAATTTCAGCAAATGAACATATTTCAGCGAGCGAGAAGTTTTTTCATTAATAGCGTCAGATTTTATCCTAAAATACAAGAACTTTTCGTGGTTCTTGTCAATTTTTGTTGGTTTTCATCCAATGAACTTATTTCAGTCAGCCAGATCTTTCTTCTTCAAAGCAAAAAGATTTTATCTTCAAATACAAGAACTTTTCGTGGTTTTGTTGATTTTCAGCAAATGAACATATTTCAGCGAGCTGGAAGTTTTTTCTTTAACAGCGTCAGATTTTATCTTAAAATACAAGAACTATTCGTGGTTCTTTTCAATTTTTGTTGGTTTTCATCTTCTGAACTTATTTCAGTCAGCTTGATCTTTCTTCTTCAAAGCAAAAAGATTTTATCTTCAAATACAAGAACTTTTCGAGGTTTTGTTGAATTTCAGCAAATGAACATATTTCAGCGAGCGAGAAGTTTTTTCATTAATAGCGTCAGATTTTATCCTAAAATACAAGAACTTTTCGTGGTTCTTGTCAATTTTTGTTGGTTTTCATCCAATGAACTTATTTCAGTCAGCTGGATCTTTCTTCTTCAAAGCAAAAAGATTTTATCTTCAAATACAAGAACTTTTCGTGGTTTTGTTGATTTTCAGCAAATGAACATATTTCAGCGAGCGAGAAGTTTTTTCTTTAATAGCGTCAGATTTTATCTTAAAATACAAGAACTTTTCGTGGTTCTTGTCAATTTTTGTTGGTTTTCATCCAATGAACTTATTTCAGTCAGCCAGATCTTTCTTCTTCAAAGCAAAAAGATTTTATCTTCAAATACAAGAACTTTTCGTGGTTTTGTTGATTTTCAGCAAATGAACATATTTCAGCGAGGGAGAAGTTTTTTCTTTAATAGCGTCAGATTTTATCTTAAAATACAAGAACTTTTCGTGGTTCTTGTTAATTTTCGTTGGTTTTCATCCAATGAACATATTTCAGTCAGCGAGATCTTTCTTCTTCAAAGCAAAAAGATTTTATCTTCAAATACAAGAACTTTTCGTGGTTTTGTTGATTTTCAGCAAATGAACATATTTCAGCGAGCGAGAAGTTTTTTCTTTAATAGCGTCAGATTTTATCTTAAAATACAAGAACTTTTCGTGGTTCTTGTCAATTTTTGTTGGTTTTCATCCAATGAACTTATTTCAGTCAGCGAGATCTTTCTTCTTCAAAGCAAAAAGATTTTATCTTCAAATCCAAGAACTTTTCGTTGTTTTGTTGATTTTCAGCAAATGAACATATTTCAGCGAGCTGGAAGTTTTTTCTTTAACAGCGTCAGATTTTATCTTAAAATACAAGAACTTTTCGTGGTTCTTTTCAATTTTTGTTGGTTTTCATCTTCTGAACTTATTTCAGTCAGCTGGATCTTTCTTCTTCAAAGCAAAAAGATTTTATCTTCAAATACAAGAACTTTTCGTGGTTTTGTTGAATTTCAGCAAATGAACATATTTCAGCGAGCGAGAAGTTTTTTCATTAATAGCGTCAGATTTTATCCTAAAATACAAGAACTTTTCGTGGTTCTTGTCAATTTTTGTTGGTTTTCATCCAATGAACTTATTTCAGTCAGCTGGATCTTTCTCCTTCAAAGCAAAAAGATTTTATCTTCAAATACAAGAACTTTTCGTGGTTTTGTTGATTTTCAGCAAATGAACATATTTCAGCGAGCGAGAAGCTTTTTCTTTAATAGCGTCAGATTTTATCTTAAAATACAAGAACTTTTCGTGGTTCTCGTCAATTTTTGTTGGTTTTCATCCAATGAACTTATTTCAGTCAGCCAGATCTTTCTTCTTCAAAGCAAAAAGATTTTATCTTCAAATACAAGAACTTTTCGTGGTTTTGTTGATTTTCAGCAAATGAACATATTTCAGCGAGCTAGAAGTTTTTTCTTTAATCGCGTCAGATTTTATCTTAAAATACAAGAACTTTTCGTGGTTCTTGTCAATTTTTGTTGGTTTTCATCTGATGAACTTATTTCATTCAGCTGGATCTTTCTTCTTCAAAGCAAAAAGATTTTATCTTCAAATCCAAGAACTTTTCGTGAGTTTGTTGATTTTCAGCAAATGAACATATTTCAGCGAGCGAGAAGTTTTTTCTTTAATAGCGTCAGATTTTATCTTAAAATACAAAAACTTTTCGTGGTTCTCGTCAATTTTTGTTGGTTTTCATCCAATGAACTTATTTCAGTCAGCCAGATCTTTCTTCTTCAAAGCAAAAAGATTTTATCTTCAAATACAAGAACTTTTTGTGGTTTTGTTGATTTTCAGCAAATGAACATATTTCAGCGAGCTAGAAGTTTTTTCTTTAATAGCGTAAGATTTTATCTTAAAATACAAGAACTTTTCGTGGTTCTTGTCAATTTTTGTTGGTTTTCATCTGATGAACTTATTTCATTCAGCTAGATCTTTCTTCTTCAAAGCAAAAAGATTTTATCTTCAAATCCAAGAACTTTTCGTGAGTTTGTTGATTTTCAGCAAATGAACATATTTCAGCGAGCGAGAAGTTTTTTCTTTAATCGCGTCAGATTTTATCTTAAAATACAAGAACTTTTCGTGGTTCTTGTCAATTTTTGTTGGTTTTCATCCAATGAACTGATTTCAGTCAGATGGATCTTTCTTCTTCAAAGCAAAAAGATTTTATCTTCAAATACAAGAACTTTTCGTGGTTTTGTTGATTTTCAGCAAATGAACATATTTCAGCGAGGGAGAAGTTTTTTCTTTAATAGCATCAGATTTTATCTTAAAATACAAGAACTTTTCGTGGTTCTTGTCAATTTTCGTTGGTTTTCATCCAATGAACTTATTTCAGTCAGCCAGATCTTTCTTCTTCAAAGCAAAAAGATTTTATCTTCAAATACAAGAACTTTTCGTGGTTTTGTTGATTTTCAGCAAATGAACATATTTCAGCGAGCTGGAAGTTTTTTCTTTAACAGCGTCAGATTTTATCTTAAAATACAAGAACTATTCGTGGTTCTTTTCAATTTTTGTTGGTTTTCATCTTCTGAACTTATTTCAGTCAGCTTGATCTTTCTTCTTCAAAGCAAAAAGATTTTATCTTCAAATACAAGAACTTTTCGAGGTTTTGTTGAATTTCAGCAAATGAACATATTTCAGCGAGCGAGAAGTTTTTTCATTAATAGCGTCAGATTTTATCCTAAAATACAAGAACTTTTCGTGGTTCTTGTCAATTTTTGTTGGTTTTCATCCAATGAACTTATTTCAGTCAGCCAGATCTTTCTTCTTCAAAGCAAAAAGATTTTATCTTCAAATACAAGAACTTTTCGTGGTTTTGTTGATTTTCAGCAAATGAACATATTTCAGCGAGCTGGAAGTTTTTTCTTTAACAGCGTCAGATTTTATCTTAAAATACAAGAACTATTCGTGGTTCTTTTCAATTTTTGTTGGTTTTCATCTTCTGAACTTATTTCAGTCAGCTTGATCTTTCTTCTTCAAAGCAAAAAGATTTTATCTTCAAATACAAGAACTTTTCGAGGTTTTGTTGAATTTCAGCAAATGAACATATTTCAGCGAGCGAGAAGTTTTTTCATTAATAGCGTCAGATTTTATCTTAAAATACAAGAACTTTTCGTGGTTCTTGTCAATTTTTGTTGGTTTTCATCCAATGAACTTATTTCAGTCAGCTGGATCTTTCTTCTTCAAAGCAAAAAGATTTTATCTTCAAATACAAGAACTTTTCGTGGTTTTGTTGATTTTCAGCAAATGAACATATTTCAGCGAGCGAGAAGTTTTTTCTTTAATAGCGTCAGATTTTATCTTAAAATACAAGAACTTTTCGTGGTTCTTGTCAATTTTTGTTGGTTTTCATCCAATGAACTTATTTCAGTCAGCCAGATCTTTCTTCTTCAAAGCAAAAAGATTTTATCTTCAAATACAAGAACTTTTCGTGGTTTTGTTGATTTTCAGCAAATGAACATATTTCAGCGAGCTGGAAGTTTTTTCTTTAACAGCGTCAGATTTTATCTTAAAATACAAGAACTATTCGTGGTTCTTTTCAATTTTTGTTGGTTTTCATCTTCTGAACTTATTTCAGTCAGCTTGATCTTTCTTCTTCAAAGCAAAAAGATTTTATCTTCAAATACAAGAACTTTTCGAGGTTTTGTTGAATTTCAGCAAATGAACATATTTCAGCGAGCGAGAAGTTTTTTCATTAATAGCGTCAGATTTTATCCTAAAATACAAGAACTTTTCGTGGTTCTTGTCAATTTTTGTTGGTTTTCATCCAATGAACTTATTTCAGTCAGCCAGATCTTTCTTCTTCAAAGCAAAAAGATTTTATCTTCAAATACAAGAACTTTTCGTGGTTTTGTTGATTTTCAGCAAATGAACATATTTCAGCGAGCTGGAAGTTTTTTCTTTAACAGCGTCAGATTTTATCTTAAAATACAAGAACTTTTCGTGGTTCTTTTCAATTTTTGTTGGTTTTCATCTTCTGAACTTATTTCAGTCAGCTGGATCTTTCTTCTTCAAAGCAAAAAGATTTTATCTTCAAATACAAGAACTTTTCGTGGTTTTGTTGAATTTCAGCAAATGAACATATTTCAGCGAGCGAGAAGTTTTTTCATTAATAGCGTCAGATTTTATCCTAAAATACAAGAACTTTTCGTGGTTCTTGTCAATTTTTGTTGGTTTTCATCCAATGAACTTATTTCAGTCAGCTGGATCTTTCTCCTTCAAAGCAAAAAGATTTTATCTTCAAATACAAGAACTTTTCGTGGTTTTGTTGATTTTCAGCAAATGAACATATTTCAGCGAGCGAGAAGCTTTTTCTTTAATAGCGTCAGATTTTATCTTAAAATACAAGAACTTTTCGTGGTTCTCGTCAATTTTTGTTGGTTTTCATCCAATGAACTTATTTCAGTCAGCCAGATCTTTCTTCTTCAAAGCAAAAAGATTTTATCTTCAAATACAAGAACTTTTCGTGGTTTTGTTGATTTTCAGCAAATGAACATATTTCAGCGAGCTAGAAGTTTTTTCTTTAATCGCGTCAGATTTTATCTTAAAATACAAGAACTTTTCGTGGTTCTTGTCAATTTTTGTTGGTTTTCATCTGATGAACTTATTTCATTCAGCTGGATCTTTCTTCTTCAAAGCAAAAAGATTTTATCTTCAAATCCAAGAACTTTTCGTGAGTTTGTTGATTTTCAGCAAATGAATATATTTCAGCGAGCGAGAAGTTTTTTCTTCAATCGCGTCAGATTTTATCTTAAAATACAAGAACTTTTCGTGGTTCTTGTCAATTTTTGTTGGTTTTCATCCAATGAACTTATTTCAGTCAGCTGGATCTTTCTTCTTCAAAGCAAAAAGATTTTATCTTCAAATACAAGAACTTTTCGTGGTTTTGTTGATTTTCAGCAAATGAACATATTTCAGTGAGCGAGAAGTTTTTTCTTTTATAGCGTCAGATTTTATCTTAAAATACAAGAACTTTTCGTGGTTCTCGTCAATTTTTGTTGGTTTTCATCTGATGAACTTATTTCATTCAGCTAGATCTTTCTTCTTCAAAGCAAAAAGATTTTATCTTCAAATCCAAGAACTTTTCGTGAGTTTGTTGATTTTCAGCAAATGAACATATTTCAGCGAGCGAGAAGTTTTTTCTTTAATCGCGTCAGATTTTATCTTAAAATACAAGAACTTTTCGTGGTTCTTGTCAATTTTTGTTCGTTTTCATCTTATGAACTTATTTCAGTCAGCTGGATCTTTCTTCTTCAAAGCAAAAAGATTTTATCTTCAAATACAAGAACTTTTCGTGGTTTTGTTGATTTTCAGCAAATGAACATATTTCAGCGAGCTAGAAGTTTTTTCTTTAATAGCGTAAGATTTTATCTTAAAATACAAGAACTTTTCGTGGTTCTTGTCAATTTTTGTTGGTTTTCATCTGATGAACTTATTTCATTCAGCTAGATCTTTCTTCTTCAAAGCAAAAAGATTTTATCTTCAAATCCAAGAACTTTTCATGAGTTTGTTGATTTTCAGCAAATGAACATATTTCAGCGAGCGAGAAGTTTTTTCTTTAATCGCGTCAGATTTTATCTTAAAATACAAGAACTTTTCGTGGTTCTTGTCAATTTTTGTTGGTTTTCATCTTATGAACTTATTTCAGTCAGCTGGATCTTTCTTCTTCAAAGCAAAAAGATTTTATCTTCAAATACAAGAACTTTTCGTGGTTTTGTTGAATTTCAGCAAATGAACATATTTCAGCGAGCGAGAAGTTTTTTCATTAATAGCGTCAGATTTTATCCTAAAATACAAGAACTTTTCGTGGTTCTTGTCAATTTTTGTTGGTTTTCATCCAATGAACTTATTTCAGTCAGCTGGATCTTTCTTCTTCAAAGCAAAAAGATTTTATCTTCAAATACAAGAACTTTTCGTGGTTTTGTTGATTTTCAGCAAATGAACATATTTCAGCGAGCGAGAAGTTTTTTCTTTAATAGCGTCAGATTTTATCTTAAAATACAAGAACTTTTCGTGGTTCTTGTCAATTTTTGTTGGTTTTCATCCAATGAACTTATTTCAGTCAGCCAGATCTTTCTTCTTCAAAGCAAAAAGATTTTATCTTCAAATACAAGAACTTTTCGTGGTTTTGTTGATTTTCAGCAAATGAACATATTTCAGCGAGGGAGAAGTTTTTTCTTTAATAGCGTCAGATTTTATCTTAAAATACAAGAACTTTTCGTGGTTCTTGTTAATTTTCGTTGGTTTTCATCCAATGAACACATTTCAGTCAGCGAGATCTTTCTTCTTCAAAGCAAAAAGATTTTATCTTCAAATACAAGAACTTTTCGTGGTTTTGTTGATTTTCAGCAAATGAACATATTTCAGCGAGCGAGAAGTTTTTTCTTTATTAGCGTCAGATTTTATCTTAAAATACAAGAACTTTTCGTGGTTCTTGTCAATTTTTGTTGGTTTTCATCCAATGAACTTATTTCAGTCAGCGAGATCTTTCTTCTTCAAAGCAAAAAGATTTTATCTTCAAATCCAAGAACTTTTCGTTGTTTTGTTGATTTTCAGCAAATGAACATATTTCAGCGAGCTGGAAGTTTTTTCTTTAACAGCGTCAGATTTTATCTTAAAATACAAGAACTTTTCGTGGTTCTTTTCAATTTTTGTTGGTTTTCATCTTCTGAACTTATTTCAGTCAGCTGGATCTTTCTTCTTCAAAGCAAAAAGATTTTATCTTCAAATACAAGAACTTTTCGTGGTTTTGTTGAATTTCAGCAAATGAACATATTTCAGCGAGCGAGAAGTTTTTTCATTAATAGCGTCAGATTTTATCCTAAAATACAAGAACTTTTCGTGGTTCTTGTCAATTTTTGTTGGTTTTCATCCAATGAACTTATTTCAGTCAGCTGGATCTTTCTCCTTCAAAGCAAAAAGATTTTATCTTCAAATACAAGAACTTTTCGTGGTTTTGTTGATTTTCAGCAAATGAACATATTTCAGCGAGCGAGAAGCTTTTTCTTTAATAGCGTCAGATTTTATCTTAAAATACAAGAACTTTTCGTGGTTCTCGTCAATTTTTGTTGGTTTTCATCCAATGAACTTATTTCAGTCAGCCAGATCTTTCTTCTTCAAAGCAAAAAGATTTTATCTTCAAATACAAGAACTTTTCGTGGTTTTGTTGATTTTCAGCAAATGAACATATTTCAGCGAGCTAGAAGTTTTTTCTTTAATCGCGTCAGATTTTATCTTAAAATACAAGAACTTTTCGTGGTTCTTGTCAATTTTTGTTGGTTTTCATCTGATGAACTTATTTCATTCAGCTGGATCTTTCTTCTTCAAAGCAAAAAGATTTTATCTTCAAATCCAAGAACTTTTCGTGAGTTTGTTGATTTTCAGCAAATGAATATATTTCAGCGAGCGAGAAGTTTTTTCTTCAATCGCGTCAGATTTTATCTTAAAATACAAGAACTTTTCGTGGTTCTTGTCAATTTTTGTTGGTTTTCATCCAATGAACTTATTTCAGTCAGCTGGATCTTTCTTCTTCAAAGCAAAAAGATTTTATCTTCAAATACAAGAACTTTTCGTGGTTTTGTTGATTTTCAGCAAATGAACATATTTCAGTGAGCGAGAAGTTTTTTCTTTTATAGCGTCAGATTTTATCTTAAAATACAAGAACTTTTCGTGGTTCTCGTCAATTTTTGTTGGTTTTCATCTGATGAACTTATTTCATTCAGCTAGATCTTTCTTCTTCAAAGCAAAAAGATTTTATCTTCAAATCCAAGAACTTTTCGTGAGTTTGTTGATTTTCAGCAAATGAACATATTTCAGCGAGCGAGAAGTTTTTTCTTTAATCGCGTCAGATTTTATCTTAAAATACAAGAACTTTTCGTGGTTCTTGTCAATTTTTGTTCGTTTTCATCTTATGAACTTATTTCAGTCAGCTGGATCTTTCTTCTTCAAAGCAAAAAGATTTTATCTTCAAATACAAGAACTTTTCGTGGTTTTGTTGATTTTCAGCAAATGAACATATTTCAGCGAGCTAGAAGTTTTTTCTTTAATAGCGTAAGATTTTATCTTAAAATACAAGAACTTTTCGTGGTTCTTGTCAATTTTTGTTGGTTTTCATCTGATGAACTTATTTCATTCAGCTAGATCTTTCTTCTTCAAAGCAAAAAGATTTTATCTTCAAATCCAAGAACTTTTCATGAGTTTGTTGATTTTCAGCAAATGAACATATTTCAGCGAGCGAGAAGTTTTTTCTTTAATCGCGTCAGATTTTATCTTAAAATACAAGAACTTTTCGTGGTTCTTGTCAATTTTTGTTGGTTTTCATCTTATGAACTTATTTCAGTCAGCTGGATCTTTCTTCTTCAAAGCAAAAAGATTTTATCTTCAAATACAAGAACTTTTCGTGGTTTTGTTGAATTTCAGCAAATGAACATATTTCAGCGAGCGAGAAGTTTTTTCATTAATAGCGTCAGATTTTATCCTAAAATACAAGAACTTTTCGTGGTTCTTGTCAATTTTTGTTGGTTTTCATCCAATGAACTTATTTCAGTCAGCTGGATCTTTCTTCTTCAAAGCAAATAGATTTTATCTTCAAATACAAGAACTTTTCGTGGTTTTGTTGATTTTCAGCAAATGAACATATTTCAGCGAGCGAGAAGTTTTTTCTTTATTAGCGTCAGATTTTATCTTAAAATACAAGAACTTTTCGTGGTTCTTATCAATTTTTGTTGGTTTTCATCTGATGAACTTATTTCATTCCGCTAGATCTTTCTTCTTCAAAGCAAAAAGATTTTATCTTCAAATCCAAGAACTTTTCGTGAGTTTGTTGATTTTCAGCAAATGAACATATTTCAGCGAGCGAGAAGTTTTTTCTTTAATCGCGTCAGATTTTATCTTAAAATACAAGAACTTTTCGTGGTTCTTGTCAATTTTTGTTGGTTTTCATCCAATGAACTTATTTCAGTCAGCTGGATCTTTCTTCTTCAAAGCAAAAAGATTTTATCTTCAAATTCAAGAACTTTTCGTGGTTTTGTTGATTTTCAGCAAATGAACATATTTCAGCGAGGGAGAAGTTTTTTCTTTAATCGCGTCAGATTTTATCTTAAAATACAAGAACTTTTCGTGGTTCTTGTCAATTTTCGTTGGTTTTCATCCAATGAACTTATTTCAGTCAGCTGGATCTTTCTTCTTCGAAGCAAAAAGATTTTATCTTCAAATACAAGAACTTTTCGTGGTTTTGTTGATTTTCAGCAAATGAACATATTTCAGCGAGCTGGAAGTTTTTTCTTTAACAGCGTCAGATTTTATCTTAAAATACAAGAACTATTCGTGGTTCTTTTCAATTTTTGTTGGTTTTCATCTTCTGAACTTATTTCAGTCAGCTTGATCTTTCTTCTTCAAAGCAAAAAGATTTTATCTTCAAATACAAGAACTTTTCGAGGTTTTGTTGAATTTCAGCAAATGAACATATTTCAGCGAGCGAGAAGTTTTTTCATTAATAGCGTCAGATTTTATCCTAAAATACAAGAACTTTTCGTGGTTCTTGTCAATTTTTGTTGGTTTTCATCCAATGAACTTATTTCAGTCAGCTGGATCTTTCTTCTTCAAAGCAAAAAGATTTTATCTTCAAATACAAGAACTTTTCGTGGTTTTGTTGATTTTCAGCAAATGAACATATTTCAGCGAGCGAGAAGTTTTTTCTTTAATAGCGTCAGATTTTATCTTAAAATACAAGAACTTTTCGTGGTTCTTGTCAATTTTTGTTGGTTTTCATCCAATGAACTTATTTCAGTCAGCCAGATCTTTCTTCTTCAAAGCAAAAAGATTTTATCTTCAAATACAAGAACTTTTCGTGGTTTTGTTGATTTTCAGCAAATGAACATATTTCAGCGAGGGAGAAGTTTTTTCTTTAATAGCGTCAGATTTTATCTTAAAATACAAGAACTTTTCGTGGTTCTTGTTAATTTTCGTTGGTTTTCATCCAATGAACATATTTCAGTCAGCGAGATCTTTCTTCTTCAAAGCAAAAAGATTTTATCTTCAAATACAAGAACTTTTCGTGGTTTTGTTGATTTTCAGCAAATGAACATATTTCAGCGAGCGAGAAGTTTTTTCTTTAATAGCGTCAGATTTTATCTTAAAATACAAGAACTTTTCGTGGTTCTTGTCAATTTTTGTTGGTTTTCATCCAATGAACTTATTTCAGTCAGCGAGATCTTTCTTCTTCAAAGCAAAAAGATTTTATCTTCAAATCCAAGAACTTTTCGTTGTTTTGTTGATTTTCAGCAAATGAACATATTTCAGCGAGCTGGAAGTTTTTTCTTTAACAGCGTCAGATTTTATCTTAAAATACAAGAACTTTTCGTGGTTCTTTTCAATTTTTGTTGGTTTTCATCTTCTGAACTTATTTCAGTCAGCTGGATCTTTCTTCTTCAAAGCAAAAAGATTTTATCTTCAAATACAAGAACTTTTCGTGGTTTTGTTGAATTTCAGCAAATGAACATATTTCAGCGAGCGAGAAGTTTTTTCATTAATAGCGTCAGATTTTATCCTAAAATACAAGAACTTTTCGTGGTTCTTGTCAATTTTTGTTGGTTTTCATCCAATGAACTTATTTCAGTCAGCTGGATCTTTCTCCTTCAAAGCAAAAAGATTTTATCTTCAAATACAAGAACTTTTCGTGGTTTTGTTGATTTTCAGCAAATGAACATATTTCAGCGAGCGAGAAGCTTTTTCTTTAATAGCGTCAGATTTTATCTTAAAATACAAGAACTTTTCGTGGTTCTCGTCAATTTTTGTTGGTTTTCATCCAATGAACTTATTTCAGTCAGCCAGATCTTTCTTCTTCAAAGCAAAAAGATTTTATCTTCAAATCCAAGAACTTTTCGTGAGTTTGTTGATTTTCAGCAAATGAACATATTTCAGCGAGCGAGAAGTTTTTTCTTTAATAGCGTCAGATTTTATCTTAAAATACAAAAACTTTTCGTGGTTCTCGTCAATTTTTGTTGGTTTTCATCCAATGAACTTATTTCAGTCAGCCAGATCTTTCTTCTTCAAAGCAAAAAGATTTTATCTTCAAATACAAGAACTTTTTGTGGTTTTGTTGATTTTCAGCAAATGAACATATTTCAGCGAGCTAGAAGTTTTTTCTTTAATAGCGTAAGATTTTATCTTAAAATACAAGAACTTTTCGTGGTTCTTGTCAATTTTTGTTGGTTTTCATCTGATGAACTTATTTCATTCAGCTAGATCTTTCTTCTTCAAAGCAAAAAGATTTTATCTTCAAATCCAAGAACTTTTCGTGAGTTTGTTGATTTTCAGCAAATGAACATATTTCAGCGAGCGAGAAGTTTTTTCTTTAATCGCGTCAGATTTTATCTTAAAATACAAGAACTTTTCGTGGTTCTTGTCAATTTTTGTTGGTTTTCATCCAATGAACTGATTTCAGTCAGATGGATCTTTCTTCTTCAAAGCAAAAAGATTTTATCTTCAAATACAAGAACTTTTCGTGGTTTTGTTGATTTTCAGCAAATGAACATATTTCAGCGAGGGAGAAGTTTTTTCTTTAATAGCATCAGATTTTATCTTAAAATACAAGAACTTTTCGTGGTTCTTGTCAATTTTCGTTGGTTTTCATCCAATGAACTTATTTCAGTCAGCCAGATCTTTCTTCTTCAAAGCAAAAAGATTTTATCTTCAAATACAAGAACTTTTCGTGGTTTTGTTGATTTTCAGCAAATGAACATATTTCAGCGAGCTGGAAGTTTTTTCTTTAACAGCGTCAGATTTTATCTTAAAATACAAGAACTATTCGTGGTTCTTTTCAATTTTTGTTGGTTTTCATCTTCTGAACTTATTTCAGTCAGCTTGATCTTTCTTCTTCAAAGCAAAAAGATTTTATCTTCAAATACAAGAACTTTTCGAGGTTTTGTTGAATTTCAGCAAATGAACATATTTCAGCGAGCGAGAAGTTTTTTCATTAATAGCGTCAGATTTTATCCTAAAATACAAGAACTTTTCGTGGTTCTTGTCAATTTTTGTTGGTTTTCATCCAATGAACTTATTTCAGTCAGCCAGATCTTTCTTCTTCAAAGCAAAAAGATTTTATCTTCAAATACAAGAACTTTTCGTGGTTTTGTTGATTTTCAGCAAATGAACATATTTCAGCGAGCTGGAAGTTTTTTCTTTAACAGCGTCAGATTTTATCTTAAAATACAAGAACTATTCGTGGTTCTTTTCAATTTTTGTTGGTTTTCATCTTCTGAACTTATTTCAGTCAGCTTGATCTTTCTTCTTCAAAGCAAAAAGATTTTATCTTCAAATACAAGAACTTTTCGAGGTTTTGTTGAATTTCAGCAAATGAACATATTTCAGCGAGCGAGAAGTTTTTTCATTAATAGCGTCAGATTTTATCTTAAAATACAAGAACTTTTCGTGGTTCTTGTCAATTTTTGTTGGTTTTCATCCAATGAACTTATTTCAGTCAGCTGGATCTTTCTTCTTCAAAGCAAAAAGATTTTATCTTCAAATACAAGAACTTTTCGTGGTTTTGTTGATTTTCAGCAAATGAACATATTTCAGCGAGCGAGAAGTTTTTTCTTTAATAGCGTCAGATTTTATCTTAAAATACAAGAACTTTTCGTGGTTCTTGTCAATTTTTGTTGGTTTTCATCCAATGAACTTATTTCAGTCAGCCAGATCTTTCTTCTTCAAAGCAAAAAGATTTTATCTTCAAATACAAGAACTTTTCGTGGTTTTGTTGATTTTCAGCAAATGAACATATTTCAGCGAGCTGGAAGTTTTTTCTTTAACAGCGTCAGATTTTATCTTAAAATACAAGAACTATTCGTGGTTCTTTTCAATTTTTGTTGGTTTTCATCTTCTGAACTTATTTCAGTCAGCTTGATCTTTCTTCTTCAAAGCAAAAAGATTTTATCTTCAAATACAAGAACTTTTCGAGGTTTTGTTGAATTTCAGCAAATGAACATATTTCAGCGAGCGAGAAGTTTTTTCATTAATAGCGTCAGATTTTATCCTAAAATACAAGAACTTTTCGTGGTTCTTGTCAATTTTTGTTGGTTTTCATCCAATGAACTTATTTCAGTCAGCCAGATCTTTCTTCTTCAAAGCAAAAAGATTTTATCTTCAAATACAAGAACTTTTCGTGGTTTTGTTGATTTTCAGCAAATGAACATATTTCAGCGAGCTGGAAGTTTTTTCTTTAACAGCGTCAGATTTTATCTTAAAATACAAGAACTTTTCGTGGTTCTTTTCAATTTTTGTTGGTTTTCATCTTCTGAACTTATTTCAGTCAGCTGGATCTTTCTTCTTCAAAGCAAAAAGATTTTATCTTCAAATACAAGAACTTTTCGTGGTTTTGTTGAATTTCAGCAAATGAACATATTTCAGCGAGCGAGAAGTTTTTTCATTAATAGCGTCAGATTTTATCCTAAAATACAAGAACTTTTCGTGGTTCTTGTCAATTTTTGTTGGTTTTCATCCAATGAACTTATTTCAGTCAGCTGGATCTTTCTCCTTCAAAGCAAAAAGATTTTATCTTCAAATACAAGAACTTTTCGTGGTTTTGTTGATTTTCAGCAAATGAACATATTTCAGCGAGCGAGAAGCTTTTTCTTTAATAGCGTCAGATTTTATCTTAAAATACAAGAACTTTTCGTGGTTCTCGTCAATTTTTGTTGGTTTTCATCCAATGAACTTATTTCAGTCAGCCAGATCTTTCTTCTTCAAAGCAAAAAGATTTTATCTTCAAATACAAGAACTTTTCGTGGTTTTGTTGATTTTCAGCAAATGAACATATTTCAGCGAGCTAGAAGTTTTTTCTTTAATCGCGTCAGATTTTATCTTAAAATACAAGAACTTTTCGTGGTTCTTGTCAATTTTTGTTGGTTTTCATCTGATGAACTTATTTCATTCAGCTGGATCTTTCTTCTTCAAAGCAAAAAGATTTTATCTTCAAATCCAAGAACTTTTCGTGAGTTTGTTGATTTTCAGCAAATGAATATATTTCAGCGAGCGAGAAGTTTTTTCTTCAATCGCGTCAGATTTTATCTTAAAATACAAGAACTTTTCGTGGTTCTTGTCAATTTTTGTTGGTTTTCATCCAATGAACTTATTTCAGTCAGCTGGATCTTTCTTCTTCAAAGCAAAAAGATTTTATCTTCAAATACAAGAACTTTTCGTGGTTTTGTTGATTTTCAGCAAATGAACATATTTCAGTGAGCGAGAAGTTTTTTCTTTTATAGCGTCAGATTTTATCTTAAAATACAAGAACTTTTCGTGGTTCTCGTCAATTTTTGTTGGTTTTCATCTGATGAACTTATTTCATTCAGCTAGATCTTTCTTCTTCAAAGCAAAAAGATTTTATCTTCAAATCCAAGAACTTTTCGTGAGTTTGTTGATTTTCAGCAAATGAACATATTTCAGCGAGCGAGAAGTTTTTTCTTTAATCGCGTCAGATTTTATCTTAAAATACAAGAACTTTTCGTGGTTCTTGTCAATTTTTGTTCGTTTTCATCTTATGAACTTATTTCAGTCAGCTGGATCTTTCTTCTTCAAAGCAAAAAGATTTTATCTTCAAATACAAGAACTTTTCGTGGTTTTGTTGATTTTCAGCAAATGAACATATTTCAGCGAGCTAGAAGTTTTTTCTTTAATAGCGTAAGATTTTATCTTAAAATACAAGAACTTTTCGTGGTTCTTGTCAATTTTTGTTGGTTTTCATCTGATGAACTTATTTCATTCAGCTAGATCTTTCTTCTTCAAAGCAAAAAGATTTTATCTTCAAATCCAAGAACTTTTCATGAGTTTGTTGATTTTCAGCAAATGAACATATTTCAGCGAGCGAGAAGTTTTTTCTTTAATCGCGTCAGATTTTATCTTAAAATACAAGAACTTTTCGTGGTTCTTGTCAATTTTTGTTGGTTTTCATCTTATGAACTTATTTCAGTCAGCTGGATCTTTCTTCTTCAAAGCAAAAAGATTTTATCTTCAAATACAAGAACTTTTCGTGGTTTTGTTGAATTTCAGCAAATGAACATATTTCAGCGAGCGAGAAGTTTTTTCATTAATAGCGTCAGATTTTATCCTAAAATACAAGAACTTTTCGTGGTTCTTGTCAATTTTTGTTGGTTTTCATCCAATGAACTTATTTCAGTCAGCTGGATCTTTCTTCTTCAAAGCAAAAAGATTTTATCTTCAAATACAAGAACTTTTCGTGGTTTTGTTGATTTTCAGCAAATGAACATATTTCAGCGAGCGAGAAGTTTTTTCTTTAATAGCGTCAGATTTTATCTTAAAATACAAGAACTTTTCGTGGTTCTTGTCAATTTTTGTTGGTTTTCATCCAATGAACTTATTTCAGTCAGCCAGATCTTTCTTCTTCAAAGCAAAAAGATTTTATCTTCAAATACAAGAACTTTTCGTGGTTTTGTTGATTTTCAGCAAATGAACATATTTCAGCGAGGGAGAAGTTTTTTCTTTAATAGCGTCAGATTTTATCTTAAAATACAAGAACTTTTCGTGGTTCTTGTTAATTTTCGTTGGTTTTCATCCAATGAACACATTTCAGTCAGCGAGATCTTTCTTCTTCAAAGCAAAAAGATTTTATCTTCAAATACAAGAACTTTTCGTGGTTTTGTTGATTTTCAGCAAATGAACATATTTCAGCGAGCGAGAAGTTTTTTCTTTATTAGCGTCAGATTTTATCTTAAAATACAAGAACTTTTCGTGGTTCTTGTCAATTTTTGTTGGTTTTCATCCAATGAACTTATTTCAGTCAGCGAGATCTTTCTTCTTCAAAGCAAAAAGATTTTATCTTCAAATCCAAGAACTTTTCGTTGTTTTGTTGATTTTCAGCAAATGAACATATTTCAGCGAGCTGGAAGTTTTTTCTTTAACAGCGTCAGATTTTATCTTAAAATACAAGAACTTTTCGTGGTTCTTTTCAATTTTTGTTGGTTTTCATCTTCTGAACTTATTTCAGTCAGCTGGATCTTTCTTCTTCAAAGCAAAAAGATTTTATCTTCAAATACAAGAACTTTTCGTGGTTTTGTTGAATTTCAGCAAATGAACATATTTCAGCGAGCGAGAAGTTTTTTCATTAATAGCGTCAGATTTTATCCTAAAATACAAGAACTTTTCGTGGTTCTTGTCAATTTTTGTTGGTTTTCATCCAATGAACTTATTTCAGTCAGCTGGATCTTTCTCCTTCAAAGCAAAAAGATTTTATCTTCAAATACAAGAACTTTTCGTGGTTTTGTTGATTTTCAGCAAATGAACATATTTCAGCGAGCGAGAAGCTTTTTCTTTAATAGCGTCAGATTTTATCTTAAAATACAAGAACTTTTCGTGGTTCTCGTCAATTTTTGTTGGTTTTCATCCAATGAACTTATTTCAGTCAGCCAGATCTTTCTTCTTCAAAGCAAAAAGATTTTATCTTCAAATACAAGAACTTTTCGTGGTTTTGTTGATTTTCAGCAAATGAACATATTTCAGCGAGCTAGAAGTTTTTTCTTTAATCGCGTCAGATTTTATCTTAAAATACAAGAACTTTTCGTGGTTCTTGTCAATTTTTGTTGGTTTTCATCTGATGAACTTATTTCATTCAGCTGGATCTTTCTTCTTCAAAGCAAAAAGATTTTATCTTCAAATCCAAGAACTTTTCGTGAGTTTGTTGATTTTCAGCAAATGAATATATTTCAGCGAGCGAGAAGTTTTTTCTTCAATCGCGTCAGATTTTATCTTAAAATACAAGAACTTTTCGTGGTTCTTGTCAATTTTTGTTGGTTTTCATCCAATGAACTTATTTCAGTCAGCTGGATCTTTCTTCTTCAAAGCAAAAAGATTTTATCTTCAAATACAAGAACTTTTCGTGGTTTTGTTGATTTTCAGCAAATGAACATATTTCAGTGAGCGAGAAGTTTTTTCTTTTATAGCGTCAGATTTTATCTTAAAATACAAGAACTTTTCGTGGTTCTCGTCAATTTTTGTTGGTTTTCATCTGATGAACTTATTTCATTCAGCTAGATCTTTCTTCTTCAAAGCAAAAAGATTTTATCTTCAAATCCAAGAACTTTTCGTGAGTTTGTTGATTTTCAGCAAATGAACATATTTCAGCGAGCGAGAAGTTTTTTCTTTAATCGCGTCAGATTTTATCTTAAAATACAAGAACTTTTCGTGGTTCTTGTCAATTTTTGTTCGTTTTCATCTTATGAACTTATTTCAGTCAGCTGGATCTTTCTTCTTCAAAGCAAAAAGATTTTATCTTCAAATACAAGAACTTTTCGTGGTTTTGTTGATTTTCAGCAAATGAACATATTTCAGCGAGCTAGAAGTTTTTTCTTTAATAGCGTAAGATTTTATCTTAAAATACAAGAACTTTTCGTGGTTCTTGTCAATTTTTGTTGGTTTTCATCTGATGAACTTATTTCATTCAGCTAGATCTTTCTTCTTCAAAGCAAAAAGATTTTATCTTCAAATCCAAGAACTTTTCATGAGTTTGTTGATTTTCAGCAAATGAACATATTTCAGCGAGCGAGAAGTTTTTTCTTTAATCGCGTCAGATTTTATCTTAAAATACAAGAACTTTTCGTGGTTCTTGTCAATTTTTGTTGGTTTTCATCTTATGAACTTATTTCAGTCAGCTGGATCTTTCTTCTTCAAAGCAAAAAGATTTTATCTTCAAATACAAGAACTTTTCGTGGTTTTGTTGAATTTCAGCAAATGAACATATTTCAGCGAGCGAGAAGTTTTTTCATTAATAGCGTCAGATTTTATCCTAAAATACAAGAACTTTTCGTGGTTCTTGTCAATTTTTGTTGGTTTTCATCCAATGAACTTATTTCAGTCAGCTGGATCTTTCTTCTTCAAAGCAAATAGATTTTATCTTCAAATACAAGAACTTTTCGTGGTTTTGTTGATTTTCAGCAAATGAACATATTTCAGCGAGCGAGAAGTTTTTTCTTTATTAGCGTCAGATTTTATCTTAAAATACAAGAACTTTTCGTGGTTCTTATCAATTTTTGTTGGTTTTCATCTGATGAACTTATTTCATTCCGCTAGATCTTTCTTCTTCAAAGCAAAAAGATTTTATCTTCAAATCCAAGAACTTTTCGTGAGTTTGTTGATTTTCAGCAAATGAACATATTTCAGCGAGCGAGAAGTTTTTTCTTTAATCGCGTCAGATTTTATCTTAAAATACAAGAACTTTTCGTGGTTCTTGTCAATTTTTGTTGGTTTTCATCCAATGAACTTATTTCAGTCAGCTGGATCTTTCTTCTTCAAAGCAAAAAGATTTTATCTTCAAATTCAAGAACTTTTCGTGGTTTTGTTGATTTTCAGCAAATGAACATATTTCAGCGAGGGAGAAGTTTTTTCTTTAATCGCGTCAGATTTTATCTTAAAATACAAGAACTTTTCGTGGTTCTTGTCAATTTTCGTTGGTTTTCATCCAATGAACTTATTTCAGTCAGCTGGATCTTTCTTCTTCGAAGCAAAAAGATTTTATCTTCAAATACAAGAACTTTTCGTGGTTTTGTTGATTTTCAGCAAATGAACATATTTCAGCGAGCTGGAAGTTTTTTCTTTAACAGCGTCAGATTTTATCTTAAAATACAAGAACTTTTCGTGGTTCTTTTCAATTTTTGTTGGTTTTCATCCAATGAACTTATTTCAGTCAGCCAGATCTTTCTTCTTCAAAGCAAAAAGATTTTATCTTCAAATACAAGAACTTTTCGTGGTTTTGTTGATTTTCAGCAAATGAACATATTTCAGCGAGCGAGAAGTTTTTTCTTTAATCGCGTCAGATTTTATCTTAAAATACAAGAACTTTTCGTGGTTCTTGTCAATTTTTGTTGGTTTTCATCCAATGAACTTATTTCAGTCAGCTGGATCTTTTTTCTTCAAAGCAAAAAGATTTTATCTTCAAATACAAGAACTTTTCGTGGTTTTGTTGATTTTCAGCAAATGAACATATTTCAGCGAGGGAGAAGTTTTTTCTTTAATAGCGTCAGATTTTATCTTAAAATACAAGAACTTTTCGTGGTTCTTGTCAATTTTCGTTGGTTTTCATCCAATGAACTTATTTCAGTCAGCCAGATCTTTCTTCTTCGAAGCAAAAAGATTTTATCTTCAAATACAAGAACTTTTCGTGGTTTTGTTGAATTTCAGCAAATGAACATATTTCAGCGAGCGAGAAGTTTTTTCATTCATAGCGTCAGATTTTATCCTAAAATACAAGAACTTTTCGTGGTTCTTGTCAATTTTTGTTGGTTTTCATCCAATGAACTTATTTCAGTCAGCTGGATCTTTCTTCTTCAAAGCAAAAAGATTTTATCTTCAAATACAAGAACTTTTCGTGGTTTTGTTGATTTTCAGCAAATGAACATATTTCAGCGAGCGAGAAGTTTTTTCTTTAATAGCGTCAGATTTTATCTTAAAATACAAGAACTTTTCGTGGTTCTCGTCAATTTTTGTTGGTTTTCATCCAATGAACTTATTTCAGTCAGCCAGATCTTTCTTCTTCAAAGCAAAAAGATTTTATCTTCAAATACAAGAACTTTTTGTGGTTTTGTTGATTTTCAGCAAATGAACATATTTCAGCGAGCTAGAAGTTTTTTCTTTAATAGCGTAAGATTTTATCTTAAAATACAAGAACTTTTCGTGGTTCTTGTCAATTTTTGTTGGTTTTCATCTGATGAACTTATTTCATTCAGCTGGATCTTTCTTCTTCAAAGCAAAAAGATTTTATCTTCAAATCCAATAACTTTTCGTGAGTTTGTTGATTTTCAGCAAATGAACATATTTCAGCGAGCGAGAAGTTTTTTCTTTAATCGCGTCAGATTTTATCTTAAAATACAAGAACTTTTCGTGGTTCTTGTCAATTTTTGTTGGTTTTCATCCAATGAACTTATTTCAGTCAGCTGGATCTTTCTTCTTCAAAGCAAAAAGATTTTATCTTCAAATACAAGAACTTTTTGTGGTTTTGTTGATTTTCAGCAAATGAACATATTTCAGCGAGCTAGAAATTTTTTCTTTAATAGCGTAAGATTTTATCTTAAAATACAAGAACTTTTCGTGGTTCTTGTCAATTTTTGTTGGTTTTCATCTGATGAACTTATTTCATTCAGCTAGATCTTTCTTCTTCAAAGCAAAAAGATTTTATCTTCAAATCCAAGAACTTTTCATGAGTTTGTTGATTTTCAGCAAATGAACATATTTCAGCGAGCGAGAAGCTTTTTCTTTAATAGCGTCAGATTTTATCTTAAAATACAAGAACTTTTCGTGGTTCTTGTCAATTTTTGTTGGTTTTCATCCAATGAACTTATTTCAGTCAGCTGGATCTTTCTCCTTCAAAGCAAAAAGATTTTATCTTCAAATACAAGAACTTTTCGTGGTTTTGTTGATTTTCAGCAAATGAACATATTTCAGCGAGCGAGAAGCTTTTTCTTTAATAGCGTCAGATTTTATCTTAAAATACAAGAACTTTTCGTGGTTCTCGTCAATTTTTGTTGGTTTTCATCCAATGAACTTATTTCAGTCAGCCAGATCTTTCTTCTTCAAAGCAAAAAGATTTTATCTTCAAATACAAGAACTTTTCGTGGTTTTGTTGATTTTCAGCAAATGAACATATTTCAGCGAGCTAGAAGTTTTTTCTTTAATCGCGTCAGATTTTATCTTAAAATACAAGAACTTTTCGTGGTTCTTGTCAATTTTTGTTGGTTTTCATCTGATGAACTTATTTCATTCAGCTGGATCTTTCTTCTTCAAAGCAAAAAGATTTTATCTTCAAATCCAAGAACTTTTCGTGAGTTTGTTGATTTTCAGCAAATGAATATATTTCAGCGAGCGAGAAGTTTTTTCTTCAATCGCGTCAGATTTTATCTTAAAATACAAGAACTTTTCGTGGTTCTTGTCAATTTTTGTTGGTTTTCATCCAATGAACTTATTTCAGTCAGCTGGATCTTTCTTCTTCAAAGCAAAAAGATTTTATCTTCAAATGCAAGAACTTTTCGTGGTTTTGTTGATTTTCAGCAAATGAACATATTTCAGTGAGCGAGAAGTTTTTTCTTTTATAGCGTCAGATTTTATCTTAAAATACAAGAACTTTTCGTGGTTCTCGTCAATTTTTGTTGGTTTTCATCTGATGAACTTATTTCATTCAGCTAGATCTTTCTTCTTCAAAGCAAAAAGATTTTATCTTCAAATCCAAGAACTTTTCGTGAGTTTGTTGATTTTCAGCAAATGAACATATTTCAGCGAGCGAGAAGTTTTTTCTTTAATCGCGTCAGATTTTATCTTAAAATACAAGAACTTTTCGTGGTTCTTGTCAATTTTTGTTCGTTTTCATCTTATGAACTTATTTCAGTCAGCTGGATCTTTCTTCTTCAAAGCAAAAAGATTTTATCTTCAAATACAAGAACTTTTCGTGGTTTTGTTGATTTTCAGCAAATGAACATATTTCAGCGAGCTAGAAGTTTTTTCTTTAATAGCGTAAGATTTTATCTTAAAATACAAGAACTTTTCGTGGTTCTTGTCAATTTTTGTTGGTTTTCATCTGATGAACTTATTTCATTCAGCTAGATCTTTCTTCTTCAAAGCAAAAAGATTTTATCTTCAAATCCAAGAACTTTTCATGAGTTTGTTGATTTTCAGCAAATGAACATATTTCAGCGAGCGAGAAGTTTTTTCTTTAATCGCGTCAGATTTTATCTTAAAATACAAGAACTTTTCGTGGTTCTTGTCAATTTTTGTTGGTTTTCATCTTATGAACTTATTTCAGTCAGCTGGATCTTTCTTCTTCAAAGCAAAAAGATTTTATCTTCAAATACAAGAACTTTTCGTGGTTTTGTTGAATTTCAGCAAATGAACATATTTCAGCGAGCGAGAAGTTTTTTCATTAATAGCGTCAGATTTTATCCTAAAATACAAGAACTTTTCGTGGTTCTTGTCAATTTTTGTTGGTTTTCATCCAATGAACTTATTTCAGTCAGCTGGATCTTTCTTCTTCAAAGCAAATAGATTTTATCTTCAAATACAAGAACTTTTCGTGGTTTTGTTGATTTTCAGCAAATGAACATATTTCAGCGAGCGAGAAGTTTTTTCTTTATTAGCGTCAGATTTTATCTTAAAATACAAGAACTTTTCGTGGTTCTTATCAATTTTTGTTGGTTTTCATCTGATGAACTTATTTCATTCCGCTAGATCTTTCTTCTTCAAAGCAAAAAGATTTTATCTTCAAATCCAAGAACTTTTCGTGAGTTTGTTGATTTTCAGCAAATGAACATATTTCAGCGAGCGAGAAGTTTTTTCTTTAATCGCGTCAGATTTTATCTTAAAATACAAGAACTTTTCGTGGTTCTTGTCAATTTTTGTTGGTTTTCATCCAATGAACTTATTTCAGTCAGCTGGATCTTTCTTCTTCAAAGCAAAAAGATTTTATCTTCAAATTCAAGAACTTTTCGTGGTTTTGTTGATTTTCAGCAAATGAACATATTTCAGCGAGGGAGAAGTTTTTTCTTTAATCGCGTCAGATTTTATCTTAAAATACAAGAACTTTTCGTGGTTCTTGTCAATTTTCGTTGGTTTTCATCCAATGAACTTATTTCAGTCAGCTAGATCTTTCTTCTTCGAAGCAAAAAGATTTTATCTTCAAATACAAGAACTTTTCGTGGTTTTGTTGATTTTCAGCAAATGAACATATTTCAGCGAGCTGGAAGTTTTTTCTTTAACAGCGTCAGATTTTATCTTAAAATACAAGAACTTTTCGTGGTTCTTTTCAATTTTTGTTGGTTTTCATCCAATGAACTTATTTCAGTCAGCCAGATCTTTCTTCTTCAAAGCAAAAAGATTTTATCTTCAAATACAAGAACTTTTCGTGGTTTTGTTGATTTTCAGCAAATGAACATATTTCAGCGAGCGAGAAGTTTTTTCTTTAATCGCGTCAGATTTTATCTTAAAATACAAGAACTTTTCGTGGTTCTTGTCAATTTTTGTTGGTTTTCATCCAATGAACTTATTTCAGTCAGCTGGATCTTTTTTCTTCAAAGCAAAAAGATTTTATCTTCAAATACAAGAACTTTTCGTGGTTTTGTTGATTTTCAGCAAATGAACATATTTCAGCGAGGGAGAAGTTTTTTCTTTAATAGCGTCAGATTTTATCTTAAAATACAAGAACTTTTCGTGGTTCTTGTCAATTTTCGTTGGTTTTCATCCAATGAACTTATTTCAGTCAGCCAGATCTTTCTTCTTCGAAGCAAAAAGATTTTATCTTCAAATACAAGAACTTTTCGTGGTTTTGTTGAATTTCAGCAAATGAACATATTTCAGCGAGCGAGAAGTTTTTTCATTCATAGCGTCAGATTTTATCCTAAAATACAAGAACTTTTCGTGGTTCTTGTCAATTTTTGTTGGTTTTCATCCAATGAACTTATTTCAGTCAGCTGGATCTTTCTTCTTCAAAGCAAAAAGATTTTATCTTCAAATACAAGAACTTTTCGTGGTTTTGTTGATTTTCAGCAAATGAACATATTTCAGCGAGCGAGAAGTTTTTTCTTTAATAGCGTCAGATTTTATCTTAAAATACAAGAACTTTTCGTGGTTCTCGTCAATTTTTGTTGGTTTTCATCCAATGAACTTATTTCAGTCAGCCAGATCTTTCTTCTTCAAAGCAAAAAGATTTTATCTTCAAATACAAGAACTTTTTGTGGTTTTGTTGATTTTCAGCAAATGAACATATTTCAGCGAGCTAGAAGTTTTTTCTTTAATAGCGTAAGATTTTATCTTAAAATACAAGAACTTTTCGTGGTTCTTGTCAATTTTTGTTGGTTTTCATCTGATGAACTTATTTCATTCAGCTGGATCTTTCTTCTTCAAAGCAAAAAGATTTTATCTTCAAATCCAATAACTTTTCGTGAGTTTGTTGATTTTCAGCAAATGAACATATTTCAGCGAGCGAGAAGTTTTTTCTTTAATCGCGTCAGATTTTATCTTAAAATACAAGAACTTTTCGTGGTTCTTGTCAATTTTTGTTGGTTTTCATCCAATGAACTTATTTCAGTCAGCTGGATCTTTCTTCTTCAAAGCAAAAAGATTTTATCTTCAAATACAAGAACTTTTTGTGGTTTTGTTGATTTTCAGCAAATGAACATATTTCAGCGAGCTAGAAATTTTTTCTTTAATAGCGTAAGATTTTATCTTAAAATACAAGAACTTTTCGTGGTTCTTGTCAATTTTTGTTGGTTTTCATCTGATGAACTTATTTCATTCAGCTAGATCTTTCTTCTTCAAAGCAAAAAGATTTTATCTTCAAATCCAAGAACTTTTCATGAGTTTGTTGATTTTCAGCAAATGAACATATTTCAGCGAGCGAGAAGCTTTTTCTTTAATAGCGTCAGATTTTATCTTAAAATACAAGAACTTTTCGTGGTTCTTGTCAATTTTTGTTGGTTTTCATCCAATGAACTTATTTCAGTCAGCTGGATCTTTCTCCTTCAAAGCAAAAAGATTTTATCTTCAAATACAAGAACTTTTCGTGGTTTTGTTGATTTTCAGCAAATGAACATATTTCAGCGAGCGAGAAGCTTTTTCTTTAATAGCGTCAGATTTTATCTTAAAATACAAGAACTTTTCGTGGTTCTCGTCAATTTTTGTTGGTTTTCATCCAATGAACTTATTTCAGTCAGCCAGATCTTTCTTCTTCAAAGCAAAAAGATTTTATCTTCAAATACAAGAACTTTTCGTGGTTTTGTTGATTTTCAGCAAATGAACATATTTCAGCGAGCTAGAAGTTTTTTCTTTAATCGCGTCAGATTTTATCTTAAAATACAAGAACTTTTCGTGGTTCTTGTCAATTTTTGTTGGTTTTCATCTGATGAACTTATTTCATTCAGCTGGATCTTTCTTCTTCAAAGCAAAAAGATTTTATCTTCAAATCCAAGAACTTTTCGTGAGTTTGTTGATTTTCAGCAAATGAATATATTTCAGCGAGCGAGAAGTTTTTTCTTCAATCGCGTCAGATTTTATCTTAAAATACAAGAACTTTTCGTGGTTCTTGTCAATTTTTGTTGGTTTTCATCCAATGAACTTATTTCAGTCAGCTGGATCTTTCTTCTTCAAAGCAAAAAGATTTTATCTTCAAATGCAAGAACTTTTCGTGGTTTTGTTGATTTTCAGCAAATGAACATATTTCAGTGAGCGAGAAGTTTTTTCTTTTATAGCGTCAGATTTTATCTTAAAATACAAGAACTTTTCGTGGTTCTCGTCAATTTTTGTTGGTTTTCATCTGATGAACTTATTTCATTCAGCTAGATCTTTCTTCTTCAAAGCAAAAAGATTTTATCTTCAAATCCAAGAACTTTTCGTGAGTTTGTTGATTTTCAGCAAATGAACATATTTCAGCGAGCGAGAAGTTTTTTCTTTAATCGCGTCAGATTTTATCTTAAAATACAAGAACTTTTCGTGGTTCTTGTCAATTTTTGTTCGTTTTCATCTTATGAACTTATTTCAGTCAGCTGGATCTTTCTTCTTCAAAGCAAAAAGATTTTATCTTCAAATACAAGAACTTTTCGTGGTTTTGTTGATTTTCAGCAAATGAACATATTTCAGCGAGCTAGAAGTTTTTTCTTTAATAGCGTAAGATTTTATCTTAAAATACAAGAACTTTTCGTGGTTCTTGTCAATTTTTGTTGGTTTTCATCTGATGAACTTATTTCATTCAGCTAGATCTTTCTTCTTCAAAGCAAAAAGATTTTATCTTCAAATCCAAGAACTTTTCATGAGTTTGTTGATTTTCAGCAAATGAACATATTTCAGCGAGCGAGAAGTTTTTTCTTTAATCGCGTCAGATTTTATCTTAAAATACAAGAACTTTTCGTGGTTCTTGTCAATTTTTGTTGGTTTTCATCTTATGAACTTATTTCAGTCAGCTGGATCTTTCTTCTTCAAAGCAAAAAGATTTTATCTTCAAATACAAGAACTTTTCGTGGTTTTGTTGAATTTCAGCAAATGAACATATTTCAGCGAGCGAGAAGTTTTTTCATTAATAGCGTCAGATTTTATCCTAAAATACAAGAACTTTTCGTGGTTCTTGTCAATTTTTGTTGGTTTTCATCCAATGAACTTATTTCAGTCAGCTGGATCTTTCTTCTTCAAAGCAAATAGATTTTATCTTCAAATACAAGAACTTTTCGTGGTTTTGTTGATTTTCAGCAAATGAACATATTTCAGCGAGCGAGAAGTTTTTTCTTTATTAGCGTCAGATTTTATCTTAAAATACAAGAACTTTTCGTGGTTCTTATCAATTTTTGTTGGTTTTCATCTGATGAACTTATTTCATTCCGCTAGATCTTTCTTCTTCAAAGCAAAAAGATTTTATCTTCAAATCCAAGAACTTTTCGTGAGTTTGTTGATTTTCAGCAAATGAACATATTTCAGCGAGCGAGAAGTTTTTTCTTTAATCGCGTCAGATTTTATCTTAAAATACAAGAACTTTTCGTGGTTCTTGTCAATTTTTGTTGGTTTTCATCCAATGAACTTATTTCAGTCAGCTGGATCTTTCTTCTTCAAAGCAAAAAGATTTTATCTTCAAATTCAAGAACTTTTCGTGGTTTTGTTGATTTTCAGCAAATGAACATATTTCAGCGAGGGAGAAGTTTTTTCTTTAATCGCGTCAGATTTTATCTTAAAATACAAGAACTTTTCGTGGTTCTTGTCAATTTTCGTTGGTTTTCATCCAATGAACTTATTTCAGTCAGCTAGATCTTTCTTCTTCGAAGCAAAAAGATTTTATCTTCAAATACAAGAACTTTTCGTGGTTTTGTTGATTTTCAGCAAATGAACATATTTCAGCGAGCTGGAAGTTTTTTCTTTAACAGCGTCAGATTTTATCTTAAAATACAAGAACTTTTCGTGGTTCTTTTCAATTTTTGTTGGTTTTCATCCAATGAACTTATTTCAGTCAGCCAGATCTTTCTTCTTCAAAGCAAAAAGATTTTATCTTCAAATACAAGAACTTTTCGTGGTTTTGTTGATTTTCAGCAAATGAACATATTTCAGCGAGCGAGAAGTTTTTTCTTTCATCGCGTCAGATTTTATCTTAAAATACAAGAACTTTTCGTGGTTCTTGTCAATTTTTGTTGGTTTTCATCCAATGAACTTATTTCAGTCAGCTGGATCTTTTTTCTTCAAAGCAAAAAGATTTTATCTTCAAATACAAGAACTTTTCGTGGTTTTGTTGATTTTCAGCAAATGAACATATTTCAGCGAGGGAGAAGTTTTTTCTTTAATAGCGTCAGATTTTATCTTAAAATACAAGAACTTTTCGTGGTTCTTGTCAATTTTCGTTGGTTTTCATCCAATGAACTTATTTCAGTCAGCCAGATCTTTCTTCTTCGAAGCAAAAAGATTTTATCTTCAAATACAAGAACTTTTCGTGGTTTTGTTGAATTTCAGCAAATGAACATATTTCAGCGAGCGAGAAGTTTTTTCATTCATAGCGTCAGATTTTATCCTAAAATACAAGAACTTTTCGTGGTTCTTGTCAATTTTTGTTGGTTTTCATCCAATGAACTTATTTCAGTCAGCTGGATCTTTCTTCTTCAAAGCAAAAAGATTTTATCTTCAAATACAAGAACTTTTCGTGGTTTTGTTGATTTTCAGCAAATGAACATATTTCAGCGAGCGAGAAGTTTTTTCTTTAATAGCGTCAGATTTTATCTTAAAATACAAGAACTTTTCGTGGTTCTCGTCAATTTTTGTTGGTTTTCATCCAATGAACTTATTTCAGTCAGCCAGATCTTTCTTCTTCAAAGCAAAAAGATTTTATCTTCAAATACAAGAACTTTTTGTGGTTTTGTTGATTTTCAGCAAATGAACATATTTCAGCGAGCTAGAAGTTTTTTCTTTAATAGCGTAAGATTTTATCTTAAAATACAAGAACTTTTCGTGGTTCTTGTCAATTTTTGTTGGTTTTCATCTGATGAACTTATTTCATTCAGCTGGATCTTTCTTCTTCAAAGCAAAAAGATTTTATCTTCAAATCCAATAACTTTTCGTGAGTTTGTTGATTTTCAGCAAATGAACATATTTCAGCGAGCGAGAAGTTTTTTCTTTAATCGCGTCAGATTTTATCTTAAAATACAAGAACTTTTCGTGGTTCTTGTCAATTTTTGTTGGTTTTCATCCAATGAACTTATTTCAGTCAGCTGGATCTTTCTTCTTCAAAGCAAAAAGATTTTATCTTCAAATACAAGAACTTTTTGTGGTTTTGTTGATTTTCAGCAAATGAACATATTTCAGCGAGCTAGAAATTTTTTCTTTAATAGCGTAAGATTTTATCTTAAAATACAAGAACTTTTCGTGGTTCTTGTCAATTTTTGTTGGTTTTCATCTGATGAACTTATTTCATTCAGCTAGATCTTTCTTCTTCAAAGCAAAAAGATTTTATCTTCAAATCCAAGAACTTTTCATGAGTTTGTTGATTTTCAGCAAATGAACATATTTCAGCGAGCGAGAAGTTTTTTCTTTAATCGCGTCAGATTTTATCTTAAAATACAAGAACTTTTCGTGGTTCTTGTCAATTTTTGTTGGTTTTCATCTTATGAACTTATTTCAGTCAGCTGGATCTTTCTTCTTCAAAGCAAAAAGATTTTATCTTCAAATAGAAGAACTTTTCGTGGTTTTGTTGAATTTCAGCAAATGAACATATTTCAGCGAGCGAGAAGTTTTTTCATTAATAGCGTCAGATTTTATCTTAAAATACAAGAACTTTTCGTGGTTCTTGTCAATTTTTGTTGGTTTTCATCTGATGAACTTATTTCATTCAGCTAGATCTTTCTTCTTCAAAGCAAAAAGATTTTATCTTCAAATCCAAGAACTTTTCGTGAGTTTGTTGATTTTCAGCAAATGAACATATTTCAGCGAGCGAGAAGTTTTTTCTTTAATCGCGTCAGATTTTATCTTAAAATACAAGAACTTTTCGTGGTTCTTGTCAATTTTTGTTGGTTTTCATCCAATGAACTTATTTCAGTCAGCTAGATCTTTTTTCTTCAAAGCAAAAAGATTTTATCTTCAAATACAAGAACTTTTCGTGGTTTTGTTGATTTTCAGCAAATGAACATATTTCAGCGAGGGAGAAGTTTTTTCTTTAATAGCGTCAGATTTTATCTTAAAATACAAGAACTTTTCGTGGTTCTTGTCAATTTTCGTTGGTTTTCATCCAATGAACTTATTTCAGTCAGCTAGATCTTTCTTCTTCGAAGCAAAAAGATTTTATCTTCAAATACAAGAACTTTTCGTGGTTTTGTTGAATTTCAGCAAATGAACATATTTCAGCGAGCGAGAAGTTTTTTCATTAATAGCGTCAGATTTTATCCTAAAATACAAGAACTTTTCGTGGTTCTTGTCAATTTTTGTTGGTTTTCATCCAATGAACTTATTTCAGTCAGCTGGATCTTTCTTCTTCAAAGCAAAAAGATTTTATCTTCAAATACAAGAACTTTTCGTGGTTTTGTTGATTTTCAGCAAATGAACATATTTCAGCGAGCGAGAAGTTTTTTCTTTAATAGCGTCAGATTTTATCTTAAAATACAAGAACTTTTCGTGGTTCTCGTCAATTTTTGTTGGTTTTCATCCAATGAACTTATTTCAGTCAGCCAGATCTTTCTTCTTCAAAGCAAAAAGATTTTATCTTCAAATACAAGAACTTTTTGTGGTTTTGTTGATTTTCAGCAAATGAACATATTTCAGCGAGCTCGAAGTTTTTTCTTTAATAGCGTAAGATTTTATCTTAAAATACAAAAACTTTTCGTGGTTCTTGTCAATTTTTGTTGGTTTTCATCTGATGAACTTATTTCATTCAGCTAGATCTTTCTTCTTCAAAGCAAAAAGATTTTATCTTCAAATACAAGAACTTTTCGTGGTTTTGTTGATTTTCAGCAAATGAACATATTTCAGCGAGCGAGAAGTTTTTTCTTTATTAGCGTCAGATTTTATCTTAAAATACAAGAACTTTTCGTGGTTCTTATCAATTTTTGTTGGTTTTCATCTGATGAACTTATTTCATTCCGCTAGATCTTTCTTCTTCAAAGCAAAAAGATTTTATCTTCAAATCCAAGAACTTTTCGTGAGTTTGTTGATTTTCAGCAAATGAACATATTTCAGCGAGCGAGAAGTTTTTTCTTTAATCGCGTCAGATTTTATCTTAAAATACAAGAACTTTTCGTGGTTCTTGTCAATTTTTGTTGGTTTTCATCCAATGAACTTATTTCAGTCAGCTGGATCTTTCTTCTTCAAAGCAAAAAGATTTTATCTTCAAATTCAAGAACTTTTCGTGGTTTTGTTGATTTTCAGCAAATGAACATATTTCAGCGAGGGAGAAGTTTTTTCTTTAATCGCGTCAGATTTTATCTTAAAATACAAGAACTTTTCGTGGTTCTTGTCAATTTTCGTTGGTTTTCATCCAATGAACTTATTTCAGTCAGCTAGATCTTTCTTCTTCGAAGCAAAAAGATTTTATCTTCAAATACAAGAACTTTTCGTGGTTTTGTTGATTTTCAGCAAATGAACATATTTCAGCGAGCTGGAAGTTTTTTCTTTAACAGCGTCAGATTTTATCTTAAAATACAAGAACTTTTCGTGGTTCTTTTCAATTTTTGTTGGTTTTCATCCAATGAACTTATTTCAGTCAGCCAGATCTTTCTTCTTCAAAGCAAAAAGATTTTATCTTCAAATACAAGAACTTTTCGTGGTTTTGTTGCTTTTCAGCAAATGAACATATTTCAGCGAGCGAGAAGTTTTTTCTTTAATCGCGTCAGATTTTATCTTAAAATACAAGAACTTTTCGTGGTTCTTGTCAATTTTTGTTGGTTTTCATCCAATGAACTTATTTCAGTCAGCTGGATCTTTTTTCTTCAAAGCAAAAAGATTTTATCTTCAAATACAAGAACTTTTCGTGGTTTTGTTGAATTTCAGCAAATGAACATATTTCAGCGAGCGAGAAGTTTTTTCATTAATAGCGTCAGATTTTATCCTAAAATACAAGAACTTTTCGTGGTTCTTGTCAATTTTTGTTGGTTTTCATCCAATGAACTTATTTCAGTCAGCTGGATCTTTCTTCTTCAAAGCAAAAAGATTTTATCTTCAAATACAAGAACTTTTCGTGGTTTTGTTGATTTTCAGCAAATGAACATATTTCAGCGAGCGAGAAGTTTTTTCTTTAATAGCGTCAGATTTTATCTTAAAATACAAGAACTTTTCGTGGTTCTCGTCAATTTTTGTTGGTTTTCATCCAATGAACTTATTTCAGTCAGCCAGATCTTTCTTCTTCAAAGCAAAAAGATTTTATCTTCAAATACAAGAACTTTTCGTGGTTTTGTTGATTTTCAGCAAATGAACATATTTCAGCGAGCTAGAAGTTTTTTCTTTAATAGCGTAAGATTTTATCTTAAAATACGAAAACTTTTCGTGGTTCTTGTCAATTTTTGTTGGTTTTCATCTGATGAACTTATTTCATTCAGCTAGATCTTTCTTCTTCAAAGCAAAAAGATTTTATCTTCAAATACAAGAACTTTTCGTGGTTTTGTTGATTTTCAGCAAATGAACATATTTCAGCGAGCGAGAAGTTTTTTCTTTATTAGCGTCAGATTTTATCTTAAAATACAAGAACTTTTCGTGGTTCTTATCAATTTTTGTTGGTTTTCATCTGATGAACTTATTTCATTCCGCTAGATCTTTCTTCTTCAAAGCAAAAAGATTTTATCTTCAAATACAAGAACTTTTCGTGGTTTTGTTGATTTTCAGCAAATGAACATATTTCAGCGAGCGAGAAGTTTTTTCTTTATTAGCGTCAGATTTTATCTTAAAATACAAGAACTTTTCGTGGTTCTTATCAATTTTTGTTGGTTTTCATCTGATGAACTTATTTCATTCCGCTAGATCTTTCTTCTTCAAAGCAAAAAGATTTTATCTTCAAATCCAAGAACTTTTCGTGAGTTTGTTGATTTTCAGCAAATGAACATATTTCAGCGAGCGAGAAGTTTTTTCTTTAATCGCGTCAGATTTTATCTTAAAATACAAGAACTTTTCGTGGTTCTTGTCAATTTTTGTTGGTTTTCATCCAATGAACTTATTTCAGTCAGCTGGATCTTTCTTCTTCAAAGCAAAATGATTTTATCTTCAAATTCAAGAACTTTTCGTGGTTTTGTTGATTTTCAGCAAATGAACATATTTCAGCGAGGGAGAAGTTTTTTCTTTAATCGCGTCAGATTTTATCTTAAAATACAAGAACTTTTCGTGGTTCTTGTCAATTTTCGTTGGTTTTCATCCAATGAACTTATTTCAGTCAGCTAGATCTTTCTTCTTCGAAGCAAAAAGATTTTATCTTCAAATACAAGAACTTTTCGTGGTTTTGTTGATTTTCAGCAAATGAACATATTTCAGCGAGCTGGAAGTTTTTTCTTTAACAGCGTCAGATTTTATCTTAAAATACAAGAACTTTTCGTGGTTCTTTTCAATTTTTGTTGGTTTTCATCCAATGAACTTATTTCAGTCAGCCAGATCTTTCTTCTTCAAAGCAAAAAGATTTTATCTTCAAATACAAGAACTTTTCGTGGTTTTGTTGATTTTCAGCAAATGAACATATTTCAGCGAGCGAGAAGTTTTTTCTTTAATCGCGTCAGATTTTATCTTAAAATACAAGAACTTTTCGTGGTTCTTGTCAATTTTTGTTGGTTTTCATCCAATGAACTTATTTCAGTCAGCTGGATCTTTTTTCTTCAAAGCAAAAAGATTTTATCTTCAAATACAAGAACTTTTCGTGGTTTTGTTGATTTTCAGCAAATGAACATATTTCAGCGAGGGAGAAGTTTTTTCTTTAATAGCGTCAGATTTTATCTTAAAATACAAGAACTTTTCGTGGTTCTTGTCAATTTTCGTTGGTTTTCATCCAATGAACTTATTTCAGTCAGCCAGATCTTTCTTCTTCGAAGCAAAAAGATTTTATCTTCAAATACAAGAACTTTTCGTGGTTTTGTTGAATTTCAGCAAATGAACATATTTCAGCGAGCGAGAAGTTTTTTCATTCATAGCGTCAGATTTTATCCTAAAATACAAGAACTTTTCGTGGTTCTTGTCAATTTTTGTTGGTTTTCATCCAATGAACTTATTTCAGTCAGCTGGATCTTTCTTCTTCAAAGCAAAAAGATTTTATCTTCAAATACAAGAACTTTTCGTGGTTTTGTTGATTTTCAGCAAATGAACATATTTCAGCGAGCGAGAAGTTTTTTCTTTAATAGCGTCAGATTTTATCTTAAAATACAAGAACTTTTCGTGGTTCTCGTCAATTTTTGTTGGTTTTCATCCAATGAACTTATTTCAGTCAGCCAGATCTTTCTTCTTCAAAGCAAAAAGATTTTATCTTCAAATACAAGAACTTTTTGTGGTTTTGTTGATTTTCAGCAAATGAACATATTTCAGCGAGCTAGAAGTTTTTTCTTTAATAGCGTAAGATTTTATCTTAAAATACAAGAACTTTTTGTGGTTCTTGTCAATTTTTGTTGGTTTTCATCTGATGAACTTATTTCATTCAGCTAGATCTTTCTTCTTCAAAGCAAAAAGATTTTATCTTCAAATCCAAGAACTTTTCGTGAGTTTGTTGATTTTCAGCAAATGAACATATTTCAGCGAGCGAGAAGTTTTTTCTTTAATCGCGTCAGATTTTATCTTAAAATACAAGAACTTTTCGTGGTTCTTGTCAATTTTTGTTGGTTTTCATCCAATGAACTTATTTCAGTCAGCTGGATCTTTCTTCTTCAAAGCAAAAAGATTTTATCTTCAAATACAAGAACTTTTCGTGGTTTTGTTGATTTTCAGCAAATGAACATATTTCAGCGAGCTAGAAATTTTTTCTTTAATAGCGTAAGATTTTATCTTAAAATACAAGAACTTTTCGTGGTTCTTGTCAATTTTTGTTGGTTTTCATCTGATGAACTTATTTCATTCAGCTAGATCTTTCTTCTTCAAAGCAAAAAGATTTTATCTTCAAATCCAAGAACTTTTCATGAGTTTGTTGATTTTCAGCAAATGAACATATTTCAGCGAGCGAGAAGTTTTTTCTTTAATCGCGTCAGATTTTATCTTAAAATACAAGAACTTTTCGTGGTTCTTGTCAATTTTTGTTGGTTTTCATCTTATGAACTTATTTCAGTCAGCTGGATCTTTCTTCTTCAAAGCAAAAAGATTTTATCTTCAAATAGAAGAACTTTTCGTGGTTTTGTTGAATTTCAGCAAATGAACATATTTCAGCGAGCGAGAAGTTTTTTCATTAATAGCGTCAGATTTTATCTTAAAATACAAGAACTTTTCGTGGTTCTTGTCAATTTTTGTTGGTTTTCATCTGATGAACTTATTTCATTCAGCTAGATCTTTCTTCTTCAAAGCAAAAAGATTTTATCTTCAAATCCAAGAACTTTTCGTGAGTTTGTTGATTTTCAGCAAATGAACATATTTCAGCGAGCGAGAAGTTTTTTCTTTAATCGCGTCAGATTTTATCTTAAAATACAAGAACTTTTCGTGGTTCTTGTCAATTTTTGTTGGTTTTCATCCAATGAACTTATTTCAGTCAGCTAGATCTTTTTTCTTCAAAGCAAAAAGATTTTATCTTCAAATACAAGAACTTTTCGTGGTTTTGTTGATTTTCAGCAAATGAACATATTTCAGCGAGGGAGAAGTTTTTTCTTTAATAGCGTCAGATTTTATCTTAAAATACAAGAACTTTTCGTGGTTCTTGTCAATTTTCGTTGGTTTTCATCCAATGAACTTATTTCAGTCAGCTAGATCTTTCTTCTTCGAAGCAAAAAGATTTTATCTTCAAATACAAGAACTTTTCGTGGTTTTGTTGAATTTCAGCAAATGAACATATTTCAGCGAGCGAGAAGTTTTTTCATTAATAGCGTCAGATTTTATCCTAAAATACAAGAACTTTTCGTGGTTCTTGTCAATTTTTGTTGGTTTTCATCTGATGAACTTATTTCATTCAGCTAGATCTTTCTTCTTCAAAGCAAAAAGATTTTATCTTCAAATCCAAGAACTTTTCGTGAGTTTGTTGATTTTCAGCAAATGAACATATTTCAGCGAGCGAGAAGTTTTTTCTTTAATCGCGTCAGATTTTATCTTAAAATACAAGAACTTTTCGTGGTTCTTGTCAATTTTTGTTGGTTTTCATCCAATGAACTTATTTCAGTCAGCTGGATCTTTCTTCTTCAAAGCAAAAAGATTTTATCTTCAAATACAAGAACTTTTCGTGGTTTTGTTGATTTTCAGCAAATGAACATATTTCAGCGAGCGAGAAGTTTTTTCTTTAATAGCGTAAGATTTTATCTTAAAATACAAGAACTTTTCGTGGTTCTTGTCAATTTTTGTTGGTTTTCATCTGATGAACTTATTTCATTCAGCTAGATCTTTCTTCTTCAAAGCAAAAAGATTTTATCTTCAAATCCAAGAACTTTTCATGAGTTTGTTGATTTTCAGCAAATGAACATATTTCAGCGAGCGAGAAGTTTTTTCTTTAATCGCGTCAGATTTTATCTTAAAATACAAGAACTTTTCGTGGTTCTTGTCAATTTTTGTTGGTTTTCATCTTATGAACTTATTTCAGTCAGCTGGATCTTTCTTCTTCAAAGCAAAAAGATTTTATCTTCAAATCGAAGAACTTTTCGTGGTTTTGTTGAATTTCAGCAAATGAACATATTTCAGTGAGCGAGAAGTTTTTTCATTAATAGCGTCAGATTTTATCCTAAAATACAAGAACTTTTTGTGGTTCTTGTCAATTTTTGTTGGTTTTCATCCAATGAACTTATTTCAGTCAGCTGGATCTTTCTTCTTCAAAGCAAAAAGATTTTATCTTCAAATACAAGAACTTTTCGTGGTTTTGTTGATTTTCAGCAAATGAACATATTTCAGCGAGCGAGAAGCTTTTTCTTTAATAGCGTCAGATTTTATCTTAAAATGCAAGAACTTTTCGTGGTTCTCGTCAATTTTTGTTGGTTTTCATCCAATGAACTTATTTCAGTCAGCCAGATCTTTCTTCTTCAAAGCAAAAAGATTTTATCTTCAAATACAAGAACTTTTCGTGGTTTTGTTGATTTTCAGCAAATGAACATATTTCAGCGAGCGAGAAGTTTTTTCTTTAATCGCGTCAGATTTTATCTTAAAATACAAGAACTTTTCGTAGTTCTTGTCAATTTTTGTTGGTTTTCATCCAATGAACTTATTTCAGTCAGCTGGATCTTTCTTCTTCAAAGCAAAAAGATTTTATCTTCAAATTCAAGAACTTTTCGTGGTTTTGTTGATTTTCAGCAAATGAACATATTTCAGCGAGGGAGAAGTTTTTTCTTTAATAGCGTCAGATTTTATCTTAAAATACAAGAGCTTTTCGTGGTTCTTGTCAATTTTCGTTGGTTTTCATCCAATGAAATTATTTCAGTCAGCTAGATCTTTCTTCTTCGAAGCAAAAAGATTTTATCTTCAAATACAAGAACTTTTCGTGGTTTTGTTGATTTTCAGCAAATGAACATATTTCAGCGAGCTGGAAGTTTTTTCTTTAACAGCGTCAGATTTTATCTTAAAATACAAGAACTTTTCGTGGTTCTTTTCAATTTTTGTTGGTTTTCATCCAATGAACTTATTTCAGTCAGCCAGATCTTTCTTCTTCAAAGCAAAAAGATTTTATCTTCAAATACAAGAACTTTTCGTGGTTTTGTTGATTTTCAGCAAATGAACATATTTCAGCGAGCTGGAAGTTTTTTCTTTAATAGCGTAAGATTTTATCTTAAAATACAAGAACTTTTCGTGGTTCTTGTCAATTTTTGTTGGTTTTCATCCAATGAACTTATTTCAGTCAGCTAGATCTCTCTTCTTCGAAGCAAAAAGATTTTATCTTCAAATACAAGAACTTTTCGTGGTTTTGTTGAATTTCAGCAAATGAACATATTTCAGCGAGCGAGAAGTTTTTTCATTAATACCGTCAGATTTTATCCTAAAATACAAGAACTTTTCGTGGTTCTTGTCAATTTTTGTTGGTTTTCATCCAATGAACTTATTTCAGTCAGCTGGATCTTTCTTCTTCAAAGCAAAAAGATTTTATCTTCAAATAACAAGAACTTTTCGTGGTTTTGTTGATTTTCAGCAAATGAACATATTTCAGCGAGCGAGAAGTTTTTTCTTTAATAGCGTCAGATTTTATCTTAAAATACAAGAACTTTTCGTGGTTCTCGTCAATTTTTGTTGGTTTTCATCCAATGAACTTATTTCAGTCAGCCAGATCTTTCTTCTTCAAAGCAAAAAGATTTTATCTTCAAATACAAGAACTTTTTGTGGTTTTGTTGATTTTCAGCAAATGAACATATTTCAGCGAGCTAGAAGTTTTTTCTTTAATAGCGTAAGATTTTATCTTAAAATACAAGAACTTTTCGTGGTTCTTGTCAATTTTTGTTGGTTTTCATCTGATGAACTTATTTCATTCAGCTAGATCTTTCTTCTTCAAAGCAAAAAGATTTTATCTTCAAATCCAAGAACTTTTCGTGAGTTTGTTGATTTTCAGCAAATGAACATATTTCAGCGAGCGAGAAGTTTTTTCTTTAATAGCGTCAGATTTTATCTTAAAATACAAGAACTTTTCGTGGTTCTTGTCAATTTTTGTTGGTTTTCATCCAATGAACTTATTTCAGTCAGCTGGATCTTTCTTCTTCAAAGCAAAAAGATTTTATCTTCAAATACAAGAACTTTTCGTGGTTTTGTTGATTTTCAGCAAATGAACATATTTCAGCGAGGGAGAAGATTTTTCTTTAATAGCATCAGATTTTATCTTAAAATACAAGAACTTTTCGTGGTTCTTGTCAATTTTCGTTGGTTTTCATCCAATGAACTTATTTCAGTCAGCCAGATCTTTCTTCTTCAAAGCAAAAAGATTTTATCTTCAAATACAAGAACTTTTCGTGGTTTTGTTGATTTTCAGCAAATGAACATATTTCAGCGAGCGAGAAGTTTTTTCTTTAATAGCGTAAGATTTTATCTTAAAATACAAGAACTTTTCGTGGTTCTTGTCAATTTTTGTTGGTTTTCATCTGATGAACTTATTTCATTCAGCTAGATCTTTCTTCTTCAAAGCAAAAAGATTTTATCTTCAAATCCAAGAACTTTTCGTGAGTTTGTTGATTTTCAGCAAATGAACATATTTCAGCGAGCGAGAAGTTTTTTCTTTAATCGCGTCAGATTTTATCTTAAAATACAGGAACTTTTCGTGGTTCTTGTCAATTTTTGTTGGTTTTCATCCAATGAACTTATTTCAGTCAGCTGGATCTTTTTTCTTCAAAGCAAAAAGATTTTATCTTCAAATACAAGAACTTTTCGTGGTTTTGTTGAATTTCAGCAAATGAACATATTTCAGCGAGCGAGAAGTTTTTTCATTAATAGCGTCAGATTTTATCCTAAAATACAAGAACTTTTCGTGGTTCTTGTCAATTTTTGTTGGTTTTCATCCAATGAACTTATTTCAGTCAGCTGGATCTTTCTTCTTTTAAGCAAAAAGATTTTATCTTCAAATACAAGAACTTTTCGTGGTTTTGTTGATTTTCAGCCAATGAACTTATTTCAGTCAGCAAGATCTTTCTTCTTGAAAGCAAAAAGATTTTATCTTCAAATGCAAGAACTTTTCGTGGTTTTGTTGATTTTCAGCAAATGAACATATTTCAGCGAGCGAGAAGTTTTTTCTTTAATAGCGTCAGATTTTATCTTAAAATACAAGAACTTTTCGTGGTTCTTGTCAATTTTTGTTGGTTTTCATCCAATGAACTTATTTCAGTCAGCTGGATCTTTCTTCTTCAAAGCAAAAAGATTTTATCTTCAAATACAAGAACTTTTCGTGGTTTTGTTGATTTTCAGCAAATGAACATATTTCAGCGAGGGAGAAGTTTTTTCTTTAATAGCGTCAGATTTTATCTTAAAATACAAGAACTTTTCGTGGTTCTTGTCAATTTTTGTTGGCTTTCATCCAATGAACTTAGTTCAGTCAGCCAGATCTTTCTTCTTCAAAGCAAAAAGATTTTATCTTCAAATACAAGAACTTTTCGTGGTTTTGTTGATTTTCAGCAAATGAACATATTTCAGCGAGCTAGAAGTTTTTTCTTTAACAGCGTAAGATTTTATCTTAAAATACAAGAACTTTTCGTGGTTCTTGTCAATTTTTGTTGGTTTTCATCTGATGAACTTATTTCATTCAGCTAGATCTTTCTTCTTCAAAGCAAAAAGATTTTACCTTCAAATACAAGAACTTTTCGTGGTTTTGTTGATTTTCAGCAAATGAACATATTTCAGCGAGCGAGAAGTTTTTTCTTTAATAGCATCAGATTTTATCTTAAAATACAAGAACTTTTCGTGGTTCTTGTCAATTTTTGTTGGTTTTCATCCAATGAACTTATTTCAGTCAGCGAGATCTTTCTTCTTGAAAGCAAAAAGATTTTATCTTCAAATACAAGAACTTTTGGTGGTTTTGTTGATTTTCAGCAAATCAACATATTTCAGCGAGCGAGAAGTTTTTCCTTTAACAGCGTCAGATTTAATCTTAAAATACAAGAACTTTTCGTGGTTATTGTCGAATTTTGTTGGTTTTCATCTAATGAACTTATTTCAGTCAGCCAGATCTTTCTTCTTCAAAGCAAAAAGATTTTATCTTCAAATACAAGAACTTTTCGTGGTTTTGTTGATTTTCAGCAAATGAACATATTTCAGCGAGGGAGAAGTTTTTTCTTTAATAGCGTCAGATTTTATCTTAAAATACAAAAACTTTTCGTGGTTCTTGTCAATTTTTGTTGGTTTTCATCCCATAAACTTATTTCAGTCAGCCAGATCTTTCTTCTTGAAAGCAAAAAGATTTTATCTTCAAATACAAGAACTTTTCGTGAGTTTGTTGATTTTCAGCAAATGAACATATTTCAGCGAGCGAGAAGTTTTTTCTTTAATAGCGTCAGATTTTATCTTAAAATACAAGAACTTTTCGTGGTTCTTGTCAATTTTTGTTGGTTTTCATCCAATGAACTTATTTCAGTCAGCAAGATCTTTCTTTTTGAAAGCAAAAAGATTTTATCTTCAAATACAAGAACTTTTCGTGATTTTGTTGATTTTCAGCAAATGAACATATTTCAGCGAGCGAGAAGTTTTTTCTTTAATAGTGTCAGATTTTATCTTAAAATACAAGAACTTTTCGTGGTTCTTGTCAATTTTTGTTGGTTTTCATCCAATGAACTTATTTCAGTCAGCTGGATCTTTTTTCTTCAAAGCAAAAAGATTTTATCTTCAAATACAAGAACTTTTCGTGGTTTTGTTGAATTTCAGCAAATGAACATATTTCAGCGAGCGAGAAGTTTTTTCATTAATAGCGTCAGATTTTATCCTAAAATACAAGAACTTTTCGTGGTTCTTGTCAATTTTTGTTGGTTTTCATCCAATGAACTTATTTCAGTCAGCTGGATCTTTCTTCTTCAAAGCAAAAAGATTTTATCTTCAAATACAAGAACTTTTCGTGGTTTTGTTGATTTTCAGCAAATGAACATATTTCAGCGAGCGAGAAGTTTTTTCTTTAATAGCATCAGATTTTATCTTAAAATACAAGAACTTTTCGTGGTTCTCGTCAATTTTTGTTGGTTTTCATCCAATGAACTTATTTCAGTCAGCCAGATCATTCTTCTTCAAAGCAAAAAGATTTTATCTTCAAATACAAGAACTTTTTGTGGTTTTGTTGATTTTCAGCAAATGAACATATTTCAGCGAGCTAGAAGTTTTTTCTTTAATAGCGTAAGATTTTATCTTAAAATACAAGAACTTTTCGTGGTTCTTGTCAATTTTTGTTGGTTTTCATCCAATGAACTTATTTCAGTCAGCTGGATCTTTTTTCTTCAAAGCAAAAAGATTTTATCTTCAAATACAAGAACTTTTCGTGGTTTTGTTGAATTTCAGCAAATGAACATATTTCAGCGAGCGAGAAGTTTTTTCATTAATAGCGTCAGATTTTATCCTAAAATACAAGAACTTTTCGTGGTTCTTGTCAATTTTTGTTGGTTTTCATCTGATGAACTTATTTCATTCAGCTAGATCTTTCTTCTTCAAAGCAAAAAGATTTTATCTTCAAATCCAAGAACTTTTCGTGAGTTTGTTGATTTTCAGCAAATGAACATATTTCAGCGAGCGAGAAGTTTTTTCTTTAATCGCGTCAGATTTTATCTTAAAATACAAGAACTTTTCGTGGTTCTTGTCAATTTTTGTTGGTTTTCATCCAATGAACTTATTTCAGTCAGCTGGATCTTTCTTCTTCAAAGCAAAAAGATTTTATCTTCAAATACAAGAACTTTTCGTGGTTTTGTTGATTTTCAGCAAATGAACATATTTCAGCGAGGGAGAAGTTTTTTTCTTTAATAGCATCAGATTTTATCTTAAAATACAAGAACTTTTCGTGGTTCTTGTCAATTTTTGTTGGTTTTCATCCAATGAACTTATTTCAGTCAGCTGGATCTTTCTTCTTCAAAGCAAAAAGATTTTATCTTCAAATACAAGAACTTTTCGTGGTTTTGTTGATTTTCAGCCAATGAACTTATTTCAGTCAGCAAGATCTTTCTTCTTGAAAGCAAAAAGATTTTATCTTCAAATGCAAGAACTTTTCGTGGTTTTGTTGATTTTCAGCAAATGAACATATTTCAGCGAGCGAGAAGTTTTTTCTTTAATAGCGTCAGATTTTATCTTAAAATACAAGAACTTTTCGTGGTTCTTGTCAATTTTTGTTGGTTTTCATCCAATGAACTTATTTCAGTCAGCTGGATCTTTCTTCTTCAAAGCAAAAAGATTTTATCTTCAAATACAAGAACTTTTCGTGGTTTTGTTGATTTTCAGCAAATGAACATATTTCAGCGAGGGAGAAGTTTTTTCTTTAATAGCGTCAGATTTTATCTTAAAATACAAGAACTTTTCGTGGTTCTTGTCAATTTTTGTTGGCTTTCATCCAATGAACTTAGTTCAGTCAGCCAGATCTTTCTTCTTCAAAGCAAAAAGATTTTATCTTCAAATACAAGAACTTTTCGTGGTTTTGTTGATTTTCAGCAAATGAACATATTTCAGCGAGCTAGAAGTTTTTTCTTTAACAGCGTAAGATTTTATCTTAAAATACAAGAACTTTTCGTGGTTCTTGTCAATTTTTGTTGGTTTTCATCTGATGAACTTATTTCATTCAGCTAGATCTTTCTTCTTCAAAGCAAAAAGATTTTACCTTCAAATACAAGAACTTTTCGTGGTTTTGTTGATTTTCAGCAAATGAACATATTTCAGCGAGCGAGAAGTTTTTTCTTTAATAGCATCAGATTTTATCTTAAAATACAAGAACTTTTCGTGGTTCTTGTCAATTTTTGTTGGTTTTCATCCAATGAACTTATTTCAGTCAGCGAGATCTTTCTTCTTGAAAGCAAAAAGATTTTATCTTCAAATACAAGAACTTTTGGTGGTTTTGTTGATTTTCAGCAAATCAACATATTTCAGCGAGCGAGAAGTTTTTCCTTTAACAGCGTCAGATTTAATCTTAAAATACAAGAACTTTTCGTGGTTATTGTCGAATTTTGTTGGTTTTCATCTAATGAACTTATTTCAGTCAGCCAGATCTTTCTTCTTCAAAGCAAAAAGATTTTATCTTCAAATACAAGAACTTTTCGTGGTTTTGTAGATTTTCAGCAAATGAACATATTTCAGCGAGGGAGAAGTTTTTTCTTTAATAGCGTCAGATTTTATCTTAAAATACAAAAACTTTTCGTGGTTCTTGTCAATTTTTGTTGGTTTTCATCCCATAAACTTATTTCAGTCAGCCAGATCTTTCTTCTTGAAAGCAAAAAGATTTTATCTTCAAATACAAGAACTTTTCGTGAGTTTGTTGATTTTCAGCAAATGAACATATTTCAGCGAGCGAGAAGTTTTTTCTTTAATAGCGTCAGATTTTATCTTAAAATACAAGAACTTTTCGTGGTTCTTGTCAATTTTTGTTGGTTTTCATCCAATGAACTTATTTCAGTCAGCAAGATCTTTCTTTTTGAAAGCAAAAAGATTTTATCTTCAAATACAAGAACTTTTCGTGATTTTGTTGATTTTCAGCAAATGAACATATTTCAGCGAGCGAGAAGTTTTTTCTTTAATAGTGTCAGATTTTATCTTAAAATACAAGAACTTTTCGTGGTTCTTGTCAATTTTTGTTGGTTTTCATCCAATGAACTTATTTCAGTCAGCTGGATCTTTTTTCTTCAAAGCAAAAAGATTTTATCTTCAAATACAAGAACTTTTCGTGGTTTTGTTGAATTTCAGCAAATGAACATATTTCAGCGAGCGAGAAGTTTTTTCATTAATAGCGTCAGATTTTATCCTAAAATACAAGAACTTTTCGTGGTTCTTGTCAATTTTTGTTGGTTTTCATCCAATGAACTTATTTCAGTCAGCTGGATCTTTCTTCTTCAAAGCAAAAAGATTTTATCTTCAAATACAAGAACTTTTTGTGGTTTTGTTGATTTTCAGCAAATGAACATATTTCAGCGAGCTAGAAGTTTTTTCTTTAATAGCGTAAGATTTTATCTTAAAATACAAGAACTTTTCGTGGTTCTTGTCAATTTTTGTTGGTTTTCATCCAATGAACTTATTTCAGTCAGCTGGATCTTTTTTCTTCAAAGCAAAAAGATTTTATCTTCAAATACAAGAACTTTTCGTGGTTTTGTTGAATTTCAGCAAATGAACATATTTCAGCGAGCGAGAAGTTTTTTCATTAATAGCGTCAGATTTTATCCTAAAATACAAGAACTTTTCGTGAGTTTGTTGATTTTCAGCAAATGAACATATTTCAGCGAGCGAGAAGTTTTTTCTTTAATAGCGTCAGATTTTATCTTAAAATACAAGAACTTTTCGTGGTTCTTGTCAATTTTTGTTGGTTTTCATCCAATGAACTTATTTCAGTCAGCAAGATCTTTCTTTTTGAAAGCAAAAAGATTTTATCTTCAAATACAAGAACTTTTCGTGATTTTGTTGATTTTCAGCAAATGAACATATTTCAGCGAGCGAGAAGTTTTTTCTTTAATAGCGTCAGATTTTATCTTAAAATACAAGAACTTTTCGTGGTTCTTGTCAATTTTTGTTGGTTTTCATCCAATGAACTTATTTCAGTCAGCCAGATCTTTCTTCTTCAAAGCAAAAAGATTTTATCTTCAAATACAAGAACTTTTCGTGGTTTTGTTGATTTTCAGCAAATGAACATATTTCAGCGAGGGAGAAGTTTTTTCTTTAATAGTGTCAGATTTTATCTTAAAATACAAGAACTTTTCGTGGTTCTTGTTAATTTTTGTTGGTTTTCATCCAATGAACTTATTTCAGTCAGCGAGATCTTTCTTCTTCAAAGCAAAAAGATTTTATCTTCAAATACAAGAACTTTTCGTGGTTTTGTTGATTTTCAGCAAATGAACATATTTCAGCGAGCGAGAAGTTTTTTCTTTAATAGCGTCAGATTTTATCTTAAAATACAAGAACTTTTCGTGGTTCTTGTCAATTTTTGTTGGTTTTCATCCAATGAACTTATTTCAGTCAGCTGGATCTTTCTTCTTCAAAGCAAAAAGATTTTATCTTCAAATACAAGAACTTTTCGTGGTTTTGTTGATTTTCAGCAAATGAACATATTTCAGCGAGCGAGAAGCTTTTTCTTTAATAGCGTCAGATTTTATCTTAAAATACAAGAACTTTTCGTGGTTCTCGTCAATTTTTGTTGGTTTTCATCCAATGAACTTATTTCAGTCAGCCAGATCTTTCTTCTTGAAAGCAAAAAGATTTTATCTTCAAATACAAGAACTTTTCGTGGTTTTGTTGATTTTCAGCAAATGAACATATTTCAGCGAGCTAGAAGTTTTTTCTTTAATAGCGTAAGATTTTATCTTAAAATACAAGAACTTTTCGTGGTTCTTGTCAATTTTTGTTGGTTTTCATCTGATGAACTTATTTCATTCAGCTAGATCTTTCTTCTTCAAAGCAAAAAGATTTTATCTTCAAATCCAAGAACTTTTCGTGAGTTTGTTGATTTTCAGCAAATGAACATATTTCAGCGAGCGAGAAGTTTTTTCTTTAATCGCGTCAGATTTTATCTTAAAATACAAGAACTTTTCGTGGTTCTTGTCAATTTTTGTTGGTTTTCATCCAATGAACTTATTTCAGTCAGCTGGATCTTTCTTCTTCAAAGCAAAAAGATTTTATCTTCAAATACAAGAACTTTTCGTGGTTTTGTTGATTTTCAGCAAATGAACATATTTCAGCGAGGGAGAAGTTTTTTTCTTCAATAGCATCAGATTTTATCTTAAAATACAAGAACTTTTCGTGGTTCTTGTCAATTTTTGTTGGTTTTCATCCAATGAACTTATTTCAGTCAGCTGGATCTTTCTTCTTCAAAGCAAAAAGATTTTATCTTCAAATACAAGAACTTTTCGTGGTTTTGTTGATTTTCAGCAAATGAACATATTTCAGCGAGCGAGAAGTTTTTTCTTTAATAGCGTCAGATTTTATCTTAAAAAACAAGAACTTTTCGTGGTTCTTGTCAATTTTTGTTGGTTTTCATCCAATGAACTTATTTCAGTCAGCCAGATCTTTCTTCTTCAAAGCAAAAAGATTTTATCTTCAAATACAAGAACTTTTCGTGGTTTTGTTGATTTTCAGCAAATGAACATATTTCAGCGAGGGAGAAGTTTTTTCTTTAATAGCGTCAGATTTTATCTTAAAATACAAGAACTTTTCGTGGTTCTTGTTAATTTTTGTTGGTTTTCATCCAATGAACTTATTTCAGTCAGCAAGATCTTTCTTCTTCAAAGCAAAAAGATTTTATCTTCAAATACAAGAACTTTTCGTGGTTTTGTTGATTTTCAGCAAATGAACATATTTCAGCGAGCGAGAAGTTTTTTCTTTAATAGCGTCAGATTTTATCTTAAAATACAAGAACTTTTCGTGGTTCTTGTCAATTTTTGTTGGTTTTCATCCAATGAACTTATTTCAGTCAGCTGGATCTTTCTTCTTCAAAGCAAAAAGATTTTATCTTCAAATACAAGAACTTTTCGTGGTTTTGTTGATTTTCAGCAAATGAACATATTTCAGCGAGCGAGAAGCTTTTTCTTTAATAGCGTCAGATTTTATCTTAAAATACAAGAACTTTTCGTGGTTCTCGTCAATTTTTGTTGGTTTTCATCCAATGAACTTATTTCAGTCAGCCCGATCTTTCTTCTTCAAAGCAAAAAGATTTTATCTTCAAATACAAGAACTTTTCGTGGTTTTGTTGATTTTCAGCAAATGAACATATTTCAGCGAGCTAGAAGTTTTTTCTTTAATAGCGTAAGATTTTATCTTAAAATACAAGAACTTTTCGTGGTTCTTGTCAATTTTTGTTGGTTTTCATCTGATGAACTTATTTCATTCAGCTAGATCTTTCTTCTTCAAAGCAAAAAGATTTTATCTTCAAATCCAAGAACTTTTCGTGAGTTTGTTGATTTTCAGCAAATGAACATATTTCAGCGAGCGAGAAGTTTTTTCTTTAATCGCGTCAGATTTTATCTTAAAATACAAGAACTTTTCGTGGTTCTTGTCAATTTTTGTTGGTTTTCATCTTATGAACTTATTTCAGTCAGCTGGATCTTTCTTCTTCAAAGCAAAAAGATTTTATCTTCAAATACAAGAACTTTTCGTGGTTTTGTTGAATTTCAGCAAATGAACATATTTCAGCGAGCGAGAAGCTTTTTCATTAATAGCGTCAGATTTTATCCTAAAATACAAGAACTTTTCGTGGTTCTTGTCAATTTTTGTTGGTTTTCATCCAATGAACTTATTTCAGTCAGCTGGATCTTTCTTCTTCAAAGCAAAAAGATTTTATCTTCAAATACAAGAACTTTTCGTGGTTTTGTTGATTTTCAGCAAATGAACATATTTCAGCGAGCGAGAAGCTTTTTCTTTAATAGCGTCAGATTTTATCTTAAAATACAAGAACTTTTCGTGGTTCTCGTCAATTTTTGTTGGTTTTCATCCAATGAACTTATTTCAGTCAGCCAGATCTTTCTTCTTCAAAGCAAAAAGATTTTATCTTCAAATACAAGAACTTTTCGTGGTTTTGTTGATTTTCAGCAAATGAACGTATTTCAGCGAGCTGGAAGTTTTTTCTTTATTAGCGTCAGATTTTATCTTAAAATACAAGAACTTTTCGTGGTTCTCGTCAATTTTTGTTGGTTTTCATCTGATGAACTTATTTCATTCAGCGAGGTCTTTCTTCTTCAAAGCAAAAAGATTTTATCTTCAAATCCAAGAACTTTTCGTGAGTTTGTTGATTTTCAGCAAATGAACATATTTCAGCGAGCGAGAAGTTTTTTCTTTAATCGCGTCAGATTTTATCTTAAAATACAAGAACTTTTCGTGGTTCTTGTCAATTTTTGTTGGTTTTGATCCAATGAACTTATTTCAGTCAGCTGGATCTTTCTTCTTCAAAGCAAAAAGATTTTATCTTCAAATACAAGAACTTTTCGTGGTTTTGTTGATTTTCAGCAAATGAACATTTTTCAGCGAGGGAGAAGTTTTTTCTTTTACAGCGTCAGATTTTATCTTAAAATACAAGAACTTTTCGTGGTTCTTGTCAATTTTCGTTGGTTTTCATCCAATGAACTTATTTCAGTCAGCTAGATCTTTCTTCTTCGAAGCAAAAATATTTTATCTTCAAATACAAGAACTTTTCGTGGTTTTGTTGATTTTCAGCAAATGAACATATTTCAGCGAGCTAGAAGTTTTTTCTTTATTAGCGTCAGATTTTATCTTAAAATACAAGAACTTTTCGTGGTTCTTGTCAATTTTTGTTGGTTTTCATCTGATGAACTTATTTCATTCAGCGAGATCTTTCTTCTTCAAAGCAAAAAGATTTTATCTTCAAATCTAAGAACTTTTCGTGAGTTTGTTGATTTTCAGCAAATGAACATATTTCAGCGAGCGAGAAGTTTTTTCTTTAATCGCGTCAGATTTTATCTTAAAATACAAGAACTTTTCGTGGTTCTTGTCAATTTTTGTTGGTTTTCATCCAATGAACTTATTTCAGTCAGCTGGATCTTTCTTCTTCAAAGCAAAAAGATTTTATCTTCAAATTCAAGAACTTTTCGTGGTTTTGTTGATTTTCAGCAAATGAACATATTTCAGCGAGGGAGAAGTTTTTTCTTTAATAGCGTCAGATTTTATCTTAAAATACAAGAACTTTTCGTGGTTCTTGTCAATTTTCGTTGGTTTTCATCCAATGAACTTATTTCAGTCAGCTGGATCTTTCTTCTTCGAAGCAAAAAGATTTTATCTTCAAATACAAGAACTTTTCGTGGTTTTGTTGAATTTCAGCAAATGAACATATTTCAGCGAGCGAGAAGTTTTTTCATTAATAGCGTCAGATTTTATCCTAAAATACAAGAACTTTTCGTGGTTCTTGTCAATTTTTGTTGGTTTTCATCCAATGAACTTATTTCAGTCAGCTGGATCTTTCTTCTTCAAAGCAAAAAGATTTTATCTTCAAATACAAGAACTTTTCGTGGTTTTGTTGATTTTCAGCAAATGAACATATTTCAGCGAGCGAGAAGTTTTTTTCTTTAATAGCGTCAGATTTTATCTTAAAATACAAGAACTTTTCGTGGTTCTTGTCAATTTTTGTTGGTTTTCATCTGATGAACTTATTTCATTCAGCGAGATCTTTCTTCTTCAAAGCAAAAAGATTTCATCTTCAAATCCAAGAACTTTTCGTGAGTTTGTTGATTTTCAGCAAATGAACATATTTCAGCGAGCGAGAAGTTTTTTCTTTCATCGCGTCAGATTTTATCTTAAAATACAAGAACTTTTCGTGGTTCTTGTCAATTTTTGTTGGTTTTCATCTGATGAACTTATTTCATTCAGCGAGGTCTTTCTTCTTCAAAGCAAAAAGATTTTATCTTCAAATCCAAGAACTTTTCGTGAGTTTGTTGATTTTCAGCAAATGAACATATTTCAGCGAGCGAGAAGTTTTTTCTTTAATCGCGTCAGATTTTATCTTAAAATACAAGAACTTTTCGTGGTTCTTGTCAATTTTTGTTGGTTTTGATCCAATGAACTTATTTCAGTCAGCTGGATCTTTCTTCTTCAAAGCAAAAAGATTTTATCTTCAAATACAAGAACTTTTCGTGGTTTTGTTGATTTTCAGCAAATGAACATTTTTCAGCGAGGGAGAAGTTTTTTCTTTAACAGCGTCAGATTTTATCTTAAAATACAAGAACTTTTCGTGGTTCTTGTCAATTTTCGTTGGTTTTCATCCAATGAACTTATTTCAGTCAGCTAGATCTTTCTTCTTCGAAGCAAAAATATTTTATCTTCAAATACAAGAACTTTTCGTGGTTTTGTTGATTTTCAGCAAATGAACATATTTCAGCGAGCGAGAAGTTTTTTCTTTACTAGCGTCAGATTTTATCTTAAAATACAAGAACTTTTCGTGGTTCTTGTCAATTTTTGTTGGTTTTCATCTGATGAACTTATTTCATTCAGCGAGATCTTTCTTCTTCAAAGCAAAAAGATTTTATCTTCAAATCTAAGAACTTTTCGTGAGTTTGTTGATTTTCAGCAAATGAACATATTTCAGCGAGCGAGAAGTTTTTTCTTTAATCGCGTCAGATTTTATCTTAAAATACAAGAACTTTTCGTGGTTCTTGTCAATTTTTGTTGGTTTTGATCCAATGAACTTATTTCAGTCAGCTGGATCTTTCTTCTTCAAAGCAAAAAGATTTTATCTTCAAATTCAAGAACTTTTCGTGGTTTTGTTGATTTTCAGCAAATGAACATATTTCAGCGAGGGAGAAGTTTTTTCTTTAATAGCGTCAGATTTTATCTTAAAATACAAGAACTTTTCGTGGTTCTTGTCAATTTTCGTTGGTTTTCATCCAATGAACTTATTTCAGTCAGCTAGATCTTTCTTCTTCGAAGCAAAAAGATTTTATCTTCAAATACAAGAACTTTTCGTGGTTTTGTTGAATTTCAGCAAATGAACATATTTCAGCGAGCGAGAAGTTTTTTCATTAATAGCGTCAGATTTTATCCTAAAATACAAGAACTTTTCGTGGTTCTTGTCAATTTTTGTTGGTTTTCATCCAATGAACTTATTTCAGTCAGCTGGATCTTTCTTCTTCAAAGCAAAAAGATTTTATCTTCAAATACAAGAACTTTTCGTGGTTTTGTTGATTTTCAGCAAATGAACATATTTCAGCGAGCGAGAAGTTTTTTCTTTAATAGCGTCAGATTTTATCTTAAAATACAAGAACTTTTCGTGGTTCTTGTCAATTTTTGTTGGTTTTCATCTGATGAACTTATTTCATTCAGCGAGGTCTTTCTTCTTCAAAGCAAAAAGATTTTATCTTCAAATCCAAGAACTTTTCGTGAGTTTGTTGATTTTCAGCAAATGAACATATTTCAGCGAGCGAGAAGTTTTTTCTTTAATCGCGTCAGATTTTATCTTAAAATACAAGAACTTTTCGTGGTTCTTGTCAATTTTTGATGGTTTTGATCCAATGAACTTATTTCAGTCAGCTGGATCTTTCTTCTTCAAAGCAAAAAGATTTTATCTTCAAATACAAGAACTTTTCGTGGTTTTGTTGATTTTCAGCAAATGAACATTTTTCAGCGAGGGAGAAGTTTTTTCTTTAACAGCGTCAGATTTTATCTTAAAATACAAGAACTTTTCGTGGTTCTTGTCAATTTTCGTTGGTTTTCATCCAATGAACTTATTTCAGTCAGCTAGATCTTTCTTCTTCGAAGCAAAAATATTTTATCTTCAAATACAAGAACTTTTCGTGGTTTTGTTGATTTTCAGCAAATGAACATATTTCAGCGAGCTAGAAGTTTTTTCTTTATTAGCGTCAGATTTTATCTTAAAATACAAGAACTTTTCGTGGTTCTCGTCAATTTTTGTTGGTTTTCATCTGATGAACTTATTTCATTCAGCGAGATCTTTCTTCTTCAAAGCAAAAAGATTTTATCTTCAAATCTAAGAACTTTTCGTGAGTTTGTTGATTTTCAGCAAATGAACATATTTCAGCGAGCGAGAAGTTTTTTCTTTAATCGCGTCAGATTTTATCTTAAAATACAAGAACTTTTCGTGGTTCTTGTCAATTTTTGTTGGTTTTCATCCAATGAACTTATTTCAGTCAGCTGGATCTTTCTTCTTCAAAGCAAAAAGATTTTATCTTCAAATTCAAGAACTTTTCGTGGTTTTGTTGATTTTCAGCAAATGAACATATTTCAGCGAGGGAGAAGTTTTTTCTTTAATAGCGTCAGATTTTATCTTAAAATACAAGAACTTTTCGTGGTTCTTGTCAATTTTCGTTGGTTTTCATCCAATGAACTTATTTCAGTCAGCTAGATCTTTCTTCTTCGAAGCAAAAAGATTTTATCTTCAAATACAAGAACTTTTCGTGGTTTTGTTGAATTTCAGCAAATGAACATATTTCAGTGAGCGAGACGTTTTTTCATTAATAGCGTCAGATTTTATCCTAAAATACAAGAACTTTTCGTGGTTCTTGTCAATTTTTGTTGGTTTTCATCCAATGAACTTATTTCAGTCAGCTGGATCTTTCTTCTTCAAAGCAAAAAGATTTTATCTTCAAATACAAGAACTTTTCGTGGTTTTGTTGATTTTCAGCAAATGAACATATTTCAGCGAGCGAGAAGTTTTTTCTTTAATAGCGTCAGATTTTATCTTAAAATACAAGAACTTTTCGTGGTTCTTGTCAATTTTTGTTGGTTTTCATCTGATGAACTTATTTCATTCAGCGAGATCTTTCTTCTTCAAAGCAAAAAGATTTCATCTTCAAATCCAAGAACTTTTCGTGAGTTTGTTGATTTTCAGCAAATGAACATATTTCAGCGAGCGACAAGTTTTTTCTTTCATCGCGTCAGATTTTATCTTAAAATACAAGAACTTTTCGTGGTTCTTGTCAATTTTTGTTGGTTTTGATCCAATGAACTTATTTCAGTCAGCTGGATCTTTCTTCTTCAAAGCAAAAAGATTTTATCTTCAAATACAAGAACTTTTCGTGGTTTTGTTGATTTTCAGCAAATGAACATATTTCAGCGAGGGAGAAGTTTTTTCTTTAATAGCGTCAGATTTTATCTTAAAATACAAGAACTTTTCGTGGTTCTTGTCAATTTTCGTTGTTTTTTATCCAATGAACTTATTTCAGTCAGCTAGATCTTTCTTCTTCGAAGCAAAAAGATTTTATCTTCAAATACAAGAACTTTTCGTGGTTTTGTTGATTTTCAGCAAATGAACATATTTCAGCGAGCGAGAAGTTTTTTCTTTAAAAGCGTCAGATGTTATCTTAAAATACAAGAACTTTTCGTGGTTCTTGTCAATTTTTGTTGGTTTTCATCTTATGAACTTATTTCAGTCAGCTAGATCTTTCTTCTTCAAAGCAAAAAGATTTTATCTTCAAATACAAGAACTTTTCGTGGTTTTGTTGATTTTCAGCAAATGAACATATTTCAGCGAGCTGGAAGTTTTTTCTTTAACAGCGTCAGATTTTATCTTAAAATACAAGAACTTTTCGTGGTTCTTGTCAATTTTTGTTGGTTTTCATCTTATGAACTTATTTCAGTCAGCTGGATCTTTCTTCTTCAAAGCAAAAAGATTTTATCTTCAAATACAAGAACTTTTCGTGGTTTTGTTGATTTTCAGCAAATGAACATATTTCAGCGAGGGAGAAGTTTTTTCTTTAATAGCGTCAGATTTTATCTTAAAATACAAGAACTTTTCGTGGTTCTTGTCAATTTTCGTTGGTTTTCATCCAATGAACTTATTTCAGTCAGCTAGATCTTTCTTCTTCGAAGCAAAAAGATTTTATCTTCAAATACAAGAACTTTTCGTGGTTTTGTTGAATTTCAGCAAATGAACATATTTCAGCGAGCGAGAAGTTTTTTCATTAATAGCGTCAGATTTTATCCTAAAATACAAGAACTTTTCGTGGTTCTTGTCAATTTTTGTTGGTTTTCATCCAATGAACTTATTTCAGTCAGCTGGATCTTTCTTCTTCAAAGCAAAAAGATTTTATCTTCAAATACAAGAACTTTTCGTGGTTTTGTTGATTTTCAGCAAATGAACATATTTCAGCGAGCGAGAAGTTTTTTCTTTAATAGCGTCAGATTTTATCTTAAAATACAAGAACTTTTCGTGGTTCTTGTCAATTTTTGTTGGTTTTCATCTGATGAACTTATTTCATTCAGCGAGGTCTTTCTTCTTCAAAGCAAAAAGATTTTATCTTCAAATCCAAGAACTTTTCGTGAGTTTGTTGATTTTCAGCAAATGAACATATTTCAGCGAGCGAGAAGTTTTTTCTTTAATCGCGTCAGATTTTATCTTAAAATACAAGAACTTTTCGTGGTTCTTGTCAATTTTTGTTGGTTTTGATCCAATGAACTTATTTCAGTCAGCTGGATCTTTCTTCTTCAAAGCAAAAAGATTTTATCTTCAAATACAAGAACTTTTCGTGGTTTTGTTGATTTTCAGCAAATGAACATTTTTCAGCGAGGGAGAAGTTTTTTCTTTAACAGCGTCAGATTTTATCTTAAAATACAAGAACTTTTCGTGGTTCTTGTCAATTTTCGTTGGTTTTCATCCAATGAACTTATTTCAGTCAGCTAGATCTTTCTTCTTCGAAGCAAAAATATTTTATCTTCAAATACAAGAACTTTTCGTGGTTTTGTTGATTTTCAGCAAATGAACATATTTCAGCGAGCGAGAAGTTTTTTCTTTATTAGCGTCAGATTTTATCTTAAAATACAAGAACTTTTCGTGGTTCTCGTCAATTTTTGTTGGTTTTCATCTGATGAACTTATTTCATTCAGCGAGATCTTTCTTCTTCAAAGCAAAAAGATTTCATCTTCAAATCTAAGAACTTTTCGTGAGTTTGTTGATTTTCAGCAAATGAACATATTTCAGCGAGCGAGAAGTTTTTTCTTTAATCGCGTCAGATTTTATCTTAAAATACAAGAACTTTTCGTGGTTCTTGTCAATTTTTGTTGGTTTTCATCCAATGAACTTATTTCAGTCAGCTGGATCTTTCTTCTTCAAAGCAAAAAGATTTTATCTTCAAATTCAAGAACTTTTCGTGGTTTTGTTGATTTTCAGCAAATGAACATATTTCAGCGAGGGAGAAGTTTTTTCTTTAATAGCGTCAGATTTTATCTTAAAATACAAGAACTTTTCGTGGTTCTTGTCAATTTTCGTTGGTTTTCATCCAATGAACTTATTTCAGTCAGCTAGATCTTTCTTCTTCGAAGCAAAAAGATTTTATCTTCAAATACAAGAACTTTTCGTGGTTTTGTTGAATTTCAGCAAATGAACATATTTCAGTGAGCGAGAAGTTTTTTCATTAATAGCGTCAGATTTTATCCTAAAATACAAGAACTTTTCGTGGTTCTTGTCAATTTTTGTTGGTTTTCATCCAATGAACTTATTTCAGTCAGCTGGATCTTTCTTCTTCAAAGCAAAAAGATTTTATCTTCAAATACAAGAACTTTTCGTGGTTTTGTTGATTTTCAGCAAATGAACATATTTCAGCGAGCGAGAAGTTTTTTCTTTAATAGCGTCAGATTTTATCTTAAAATACAAGAACTTTTCGTGGTTCTTGTCAATTTTTGTTGGTTTTCATCTGATGAACTTATTTCATTCAGCGAGATCTTTCTTCTTCAAAGCAAAAAGATTTCATCTTCAAATCCAAGAACTTTTCGTGAGTTTGTTGATTTTCAGCAAATGAACATATTTCAGCGAGCGACAAGTTTTTTCTTTCATCGCGTCAGATTTTATCTTAAAATACAAGAACTTTTCGTGGTTCTTGTCAATTTTTGTTGGTTTTGATCCAATGAACTTATTTCAGTCAGCTGGATCTTTCTTCTTCAAAGCAAAAAGATTTTATCTTCAAATACAAGAACTTTTCGTGGTTTTGTTGATTTTCAGCAAATGAACATATTTCAGCGAGGGAGAAGTTTTTTCTTTAATAGCGTCAGATTTTATCTTAAAATACAAGAACTTTTCGTGGTTCTTGTCAATTTTCGTTGTTTTTTATCCAATGAACTTATTTCAGTCAGCTAGATCTTTCTTCTTCGAAGCAAAAAGATTTTATCTTCAAATACAAGAACTTTTCGTGGTTTTGTTGATTTTCAGCAAATGAACATATTTCAGCGAGCGAGAAGTTTTTTCTTTAAAAGCGTCAGATGTTATCTTAAAATACAAGAACTTTTCGTGGTTCTTGTCAATTTTTGTTGGTTTTCATCTTATGAACTTATTTCAGTCAGCTAGATCTTTCTTCTTCAAAGCAAAAAGATTTTATCTTCAAATACAAGAACTTTTCGTGGTTTTGTTGATTTTCAGCAAATGAACATATTTCAGCGAGCGAGAAGTTTTTTCTTTAATAGCGTCAGATTTTATCTTAAAATACAAGAACTTTTCGTGGTTCTTGTCAATTTTTGTTGGTTTTCATCTGATGAACTTATTTCATTCAGCGAGATCTTTCTTCTTCAAAGCAAAAAGATTTCATCTTCAAATCCAAGAACTTTTCGTGAGTTTGTTGATTTTCAGCAAATGAACATATTTCAGCGAGCGACAAGTTTTTTCTTTCATCGCGTCAGATTTTATCTTAAAATACAAGAACTTTTCGTGGTTCTTGTCAATTTTTGTTGGTTTTGATCCAATGAACTTATTTCAGTCAGCTGGATCTTTCTTCTTCAAAGCAAAAAGATTTTATCTTCAAATACAAGAACTTTTCGTGGTTTTGTTGATTTTCAGCAAATGAACATATTTCAGCGAGGGAGAAGTTTTTTCTTTAATAGCGTCAGATTTTATCTTAAAATACAAGAACTTTTCGTGGTTCTTGTCAATTTTCGTTGTTTTTTATCCAATGAACTTATTTCAGTCAGCTAGATCTTTCTTCTTCGAAGCAAAAAGATTTTATCTTCAAATACAAGAACTTTTCGTGGTTTTGTTGATTTTCAGCAAATGAACATATTTCAGCGAGCGAGAAGTTTTTTCTTTAAAAGCGTCAGATGTTATCTTAAAATACAAGAACTTTTCGTGGTTCTTGTCAATTTTTGTTGGTTTTCATCTTATGAACTTATTTCAGTCAGCTAGATCTTTCTTCTTCAAAGCAAAAAGATTTTATCTTCAAATACAAGAACTTTTCGTGGTTTTGTTGATTTTCAGCAAATGAACATATTTCAGCGAGCTGGAAGTTTTTTCTTTAACAGCGTCAGATTTTATCTTAAAATACAAGAACTTTTCGTGGTTCTTGTCAATTTTTGTTGGTTTTCATCTTATGAACTTATTTCAGTCAGCTGGATCTTTCTTCTTCAAAGCAAAAAGATTTTATCTTCAAATACAAGAACTTTTCGTGGTTTTGTTGATTTTCAGCAAATGAACATATTTCAGCGAGCGAGAAGCTTTTTCTTTAATAGCGTCAGATTTTATCTTAAAATACAAGAACTTTTCGTGTTTCTCGTCAATTTTTGTTGGTTTTCATCCAATGAACTTATTTCAGTCAGCCAGATCTTTCTTCTTCAAAGCAAAAAGATTTTATCTTCAAATACAAGAACTTTTCGTGGTTTTGTTGATTTTCAGCAAATGAACATATTTCAGCGAGCTAGAAGTTTTTTCTTTATTAGCGTCAGATTTTATCTTAAAATACAAGAACTTTTCGTGGTTCTTGTCAATTTTTGTTGGTTTTCATCTGATGAACTTATTTCATTCAGCTGGATCTTTCTTCTTCAAAGCAAAAAGATTTTATCTTCAAATCCAAGAACTTTTCGTGAGTTTGTTGATTTTCAGCAAATGAACATATTTCAGCGAGCGAGAAGTTTTTTCTTTAATCGCGTCAGATTTTATCTTAAAATACAAGAACTTTTCGTGGTTCTTGTCAATTTTTGTTGGTTTTCATCCAATGAACTTATTTCAGTCCGCTGGATCTTTCTTCTTCAAAGCAAAAAGATTTTATCTTCAAATTCAAGAACTTTTCGTGGTTTTGTTGATTTTCAGCAAATGAACATATTTCAGCGAGGGAGAAGTTTTTTCTTTAATAGCGTCAGATTTTATCTTAAAATACAAGAACTTTTCGTGGTTCTTGTCAATTTTCGTTGGTTTTCATCCAATGAACTTATTTCAGTCAGCGAGATCTTTCTTCTTCGAAGCAAAAAGATTTTATCTTCAAATACAAGAACTTTTCGTGGTTTTGTTGAATTTCAGCAAATGAACATATTTCAGCGAGCGAGAAGTTTTTTCATTAATAGCGTCAGATTTTATCCTAAAATACAAGAACTTTTCGTGGTTCTTGTCAATTTTTGTTGGTTTTCATCCAATGAACTTATTTCAGTCAGCTGGATCTTTCTTCTTCAAAGCAAAAAGATTTTATCTTCAAATACAAGAACTTTTCGTGGTTTTGTTGATTTTCAGCAAATGAACATATTTCAGCGAGCGAGAAGTTTTTTCTTTAATAGCGTCAGATTTTATCTTAAAATACAAGAACTTTTCGTGGTTCTTGTCAATTTTTGTTGGTTTTCATCTGATGAACTTATTTCATTCAGCGAGATCTTTCTTCTTCAAAGCAAAAAGATTTTATCTTCAAATCCAAGAACTTTTCGTGAGTTTGTTGATTTTCAGCAAATGAACATATTTCAGCCAGCGAGAAGTTTTTTCTTTAATCGCGTCAGATTTTATCTTAAAATACAAGAACTTTTCGTGGTTCTTGTCAATTTTTGTTGGTTTTGATCCAATGAACTTATTTCAGTCAGCTGGATCTTTCTTCTTCAAAGCAAAAAGATTTTATCTTCAAATACAAGAACTTTTCGTGGTTTTGTTGATTTTCAGCAAATGAACATATTTCAGCGAGGGAGAAGTTTTTTCTTTAATAGCGTCAGATTTTATCTTAAAATACAAGAACTTTTCGTGGTTCTTGTCAATTTTCGTTGGTTTTCATCCAATGAACTTATTTCAGTCAGCTAGATCTTTCTTCTTCGAAGCAAAAAGATTATATCTTCAAATACAAGAACTTTTCGTGGTTTTGTTGATTTTCAGCAAATGAACATATTTAAGCGAGCTAGAAGTTTTTTCTTTATTAGCGTCAGATTTTATCTTAAAATACAAGAACTTTTCGTGGTTCTTGTCAATTTTTGTTGGTTTTCATCTGATGAACTTATTTCATTCAGCTAGATCTTTCTTCTTCAAAGCAAAAAGATTTTATCTTCAAATCCAAGAACTTTTCGTGAGTTTGTTGATTTTCAGCAAATGAACATATTTCAGCGAGCGAGAAGTTTTTTCTTTAATCGCGTCAGATTTTATCTTAAAATACAAGAACTTTTCGTGGTTCTTGTCAATTTTTGTTGGTTTTCATCCAATGAACTTATTTCAGTCAGCTGGATCTTTCTTCTTCAAAGCAAAAACATTTTATCTTCAAATTCAAGAACTTTTCGTGGTTTTGTTGATTTTCAGCAAATGAACATATTTCAGCGAGGGAGAAGTTTTTTCTTTAATAGCGTCAGATTTTATCTTAAAATACAAGAACTTTTCGTGGTTCTTGTCAATTTTCGTTGGTTTTCATCCAATGAACTTATTTCAGTCAGCTGGATCTTTCTTCTTCGAAGCAAAAAGATTTCATCTTCAAATACAAGAACTTTTCGTGGTTATGTTGATTTTCAGCAAATGAACATATTTCAGCGAGCGAGAAGTTTTTTCTTTAAAAGCGTAAGATTTTATCTTAAAATACAAGAACTTTTCGTGGTTCTTGTCAATTTTTGTTGGTTTTCATCTTATGAACTTATTTCAGTCAGCTAGATCTTTCTTCTTTGAAGCAAAAAGATTTTATCTTCAAATACAAGAATTTTTCGTGGTTCTGTTGATTTTCAGCAAATGAACATATTTCAGCGAGGGAGAAGTTTTTTCTTTAATAGCGTCAGATTTTATCTTAAAATACAAGAACTTTTCGTGGTTCGTGTCAATTTTTGTTGGATTTCATCCCATAAACATATTTCAGTCAGCCAGATCTTTCTTCTTCAAAGCAAAAAGATTTTATCTTCAAATACAAGAACTTTTCGTGATTTTGTTGATTTTCAGCAAATTAACATATTTCAGCGAGCGAGATGTTTTTTCTTTAAAAGTGTCAGATTTTAGCTTAAAATACAAGAACTTTTCGTGGTTCTTGTCAATTTTTGTTGGTTTTCATCCAATGAACTTATTTCAGTCAGCAAGATCTTTCTTCATGAAAGCAAAAAGATTTTATCTTCAAATGCAAGAACTTTTCGAGGTTTTGTTGATTTTCAGCAAATGAACATATTTCAGCGAGCGAGAAGTTTTTTCTTTATTAGCATCAGATTTTATCTTGAAATAGAAGAACTTTTCGTGGTTCTTGTCAATTTTTGTTGATTTTCATCAAATGAACTTATTTCAGTCAGCTAGAACTTTCTTCTTTAAAGCAAAAAGATTTTATCTTCAAATACAAGAACTTTTCGTGGTTTTGTTGATTTTCAGCAAATGAACATATTTCAGCGAGGGAGAAGTTTTTTCTTTAATAGCGTCAGATTTTGTCTTAAAATACAAGAACTTTTCGTGGTTCTTGTCAATTTTTGTTGGTTTTCATCCAATGAACTTATTTCAGTCAGCCAGATCTTTCTTCTTGAAAGCAAAAAGATTTTATCTTCAAATACAAGAACTTTTCGTGGTTTTGTTGATTTTCAGCAAATGAACATATTTCAGCAAGGTGGAAGTTTTTTCTTTAATGGCGTAAGATTTTATCTTAAAATACAAGAACTTTTCGTGGTTCTTGTCAATTTTTGTTGGTTTTCATCTTATGAACTTACTTCAGTCATCTGGATCTTTCTTCTTCAAAGCAAAAATATTTTATCTTCAAATACAAGAACTTTTCGTGGTTCTGTTGATTTTCAGCAAATGAACATATTTCAGCGAGGGAGAAGTTTTTTCTTTAATAGCGTCAGATTTTATCTTAAAATACAAGAACTTTTCGTGGTTCGTGTCAATTTTTGTTGGATTTCATCCCATAAACATATTTCAGTCAGCCAGATCTTTCTTCTTCAAAGCAAAAAGATTTTATCTTCAAATACAAGAACTTTTCGTGATTTTGTTGATTTTCAGCAAATTAACATATTTCAGCGAGCGAGATGTTTTTTCTTTAAAAGTGTCAGATTTTAGCTTAAAATACAAGAACTTTTCGTGGTTCTTGTCAATTTTTGTTGGTTTTCATCCAATGAACTTATTTCAGTCAGCAAGATCTTTCTTCTTGAAAGCAAAAAGATTTTATCTTCAAATGCAAGAACTTTTCGTGGTTTTGTTGATTTTCAGCAAATGAACATATTTCAGCGAGCGAGAAGTTTTTTCTTTATTAGCATCAGATTTTATCTTGAAATAGAAGAACTTTTCGTGGTTCTTGTCAATTTTTGTTGATTTTCATCAAATGAACTTATTTCAGTCAGCTAGAACTTTCTTCTTTAAAGCAAAAAGATTTTATCTTCAAATACAAGAACTTTTCGTGGTTTTGTTGATTTTCAGCAAATGAACATATTTCAGCGAGGGAGAAGTTTTTTCTTTAATAGCGTCAGATTTTGTCTTAAAATACAAGAACTTTTCATGGTTCTTGTCAATTTTTGTTGGTTTTCATCCAATGAACTTATTTCAGTCAGCTGGATCTTTCTTCTTGAAAGCAAAAAGATTTTATCTTCAAATACAAGAACTTTTCGTGAGTTTGTTGATTTTCAGCAAATGAACATATTTCAGCGAGCGAGAAGTTTTTTCTTTAAAAGCGTCAGATTTTAGCTTAAAATACAAGAACATTTCGTGGTTCTTGTCAATTTTTGTTGGTTTTCATCCAATGAACTTATTTCAGTCCGCAAGATCTTTCTTCTTGAAAGCAAAAAGATTTTATCTTCAAATACAAGAACTTTTCGTGGTTTTGTTGATTTTCAGCAAATGAACATATTTCAGCGAGGGAGAAGTTTTTTCTTTAATAGCGTCAGATTTTATCTTGAAATAGAAGAACTTTTCGTGGTTCTTGTCAATTTTTGTTGATTTTCATCAAATGAACTTATTTCAGTCAGCTAGAACTTTCTTCTTTAAAGCAAAAAGATTTTATCTTCAAATACAAGAACTTTTCGTGGTTTTGTTGATTTTCAGCAAATGAACATATTTCAGCGAGCGAGAAGTTTTTTCTTTAATAGCGTCAGATTTTATCTTAAAATACAAAAACTTTTCGTGGTTCTTTTCAATTTTTGTTGATTTTCATCAAATGAACTTATTTCAGTCAGCTCGATCATTCTTCTTCAAAGCAAAAAGATTTTATCTTCAAATACAAGAACTTTTCGTGGTTTTGTTGATTTTCAGCAAATTAACATATTTCAGCGAGCGAGAAGTTTTTTCTTTATGAGCGTCAGATTTTATCTTAAAATACAAGAACTTTTCGTTGTTCTTGTCAATTTTTGTTGGCTTTCATCCAATGAACTTATTTCAGTCAGCCAGATCTTTCTTCTTGAAAGCAAAAAGATTTTATCTTCAAATACAAGAACTTTTCGTGGTTTTGTTGATTTTCAGCAAATGAACATATTTCAGCAAGGTGGAAGTTTTTTCTTTAATGGCGTAAGATTTTATCTTAAAATACAAGAACTTTTCGTGGTTCTTGTCAATTTTTGTTGGTTTTCATCTTATGAACTTACTTCAGTCATCTGGATCTTTCTTCTTCAAAGCAAAAAGATTTTATCTTCAAATACAAGAACTTTTCGTGGTTATGTTGATTTTCAGCAAATGAACATATTTCAGCGAGCGAGAAGTTTTTTCTTTAAAAGCGTAAGATTTTATCTTAAAATACAAGAACTTTTCGTGGTTCTTGTCAATTTTTGTTGGTTTTCATCTTATGAACTTATTTCAGTCAGCTCGATCTTTCTTCTTTGAAGCAAAAAGATTTTATCTTCAAATACAAGAACTTTTCGTGGTTCTGTTGATTTTCAGCAAATGAACATATTTCAGCGAGGGAGAAGTTTTTTCTTTAATAGCGTCAGATTTTATCTTAAAATACAAGAACTTTTCGTGGTTCGTGTCAATTTTTGTTGGATTTCATCCGATAAACATATTTCAGTCAGCCAGATCTTTCTTCTTCAAAGCAAAAAGATTTTATCTTCAAATACAAGAACTTTTCGTGATTTTGTTGATTTTCAGCAAATTAACATATTTCAGCGAGCGAGATGTTTTTTCTTTAAAAGTGTCAGATTTTAGCTTAAAATACAAGAACTTTTCGTGGTTCTTGTCAATTTTTGTTGGTTTTCATCCAATGAACTTATTTCAGTCAGCAAGATCTTTCTTCTTGAAAGCAAAAAGATTTTATCTTCAAATACAAGAACTTTTCGTGGTTTTGTTGATTTTCAGCAAATGAACATATTTCAGCGAGGGAGAAGTTTTTTCTTTAATAGCGTCAGATTTTGTCTTAAAATACAAGAACTTTTCGTGGTTCTTGTCAATTTTTGTTGGTTTTCATCCAATGAACTTATTTCAGTCAGCCAGATCTTTCTTCTTGAAAGCAAAAAGATTTTATCTTCAAATACAAGAACTTTTCGTGGTTTTGTTGATTTTCAGCAAATGAACATATTTCAGCAAGGTGGAAGTTTTTTCTTTAATGGCGTAAGATTTTATCTTAAAATACAAGAACTTTTCGTGGTTCTTGTCAATTTTTGTTGGTTTTCATCTTATGAACTTACTTCAGTCATCTGGATCTTTCTTCTTCAAAGCAAAAAGATTTTATCTTCAAATACAAGAACTTTTCGTGGTTCTGTTGATTTTCAGCAAATGAACATATTTCAGCGAGGGAGAAGTTTTTTCTTTAATAGCGTCAGATTTTATCTTAAAATACAAGAACTTTTCGTGGTTCGTGTCAATTTTTGTTGGATTTCATCCCATAAACATATTTCAGTCAGCCAGATCTTTCTTCTTCAAAGCAAAAAGATTTTATCTTCAAATACAAGAACTTTTCGTGATTTTGTTGATTTTCAGCAAATTAACATATTTCAGCGAGCGAGATGTTTTCTCTTTAAAAGTGTCAGATTTTAGCTTAAAATACAAGAACTTTTCGTGGTTCTTGTCAATTTTTGTTGGTTTTCATCCAATGAACTTATTTCAGTCAGCAAGATCTTTCTTCTTGAAAGCAAAAAGATTTTATCTTCAAATGCAAGAACTTTTCGTGGTTTTGTTGATTTTCAGCAAATGAACATATTTCAGCGAGCGAGAAGTTTTTTCTTTATTAGCATCAGATTTTATCTTGAAATAGAAGAACTTTTCGTGGTTCTTGTCAATTTTTGTTGATTTTCATCAAATGAACTTATTTCAGTCAGCTAGAACTTTCTTCTTTAAAGCAAAAAGATTTTATCTTCAAATACAAGAACTTTTCGTGGTTTTGTTGATTTTCAGCAAATGAACATATTTCAGCGAGGGAGAAGTTTTTTCTTTAATAGCGTCAGATTTTGTCTTAAAATACAAGAACTTTTCGTGGTTCTTGTCAATTTTTGTTGGTTTTCATCCAATGAACTTATTTCAGTCAGCTGGATCTTTCTTCTTGAAAGCAAAAAGATTTTATCTTCAAATACAAGAACTTTTCGTGAGTTTGTTGATTTTCAGCAAATGAACATATTTCAGCGAGCGAGAAGTTTTTTCTTTAAAAGCGTCAGATTTTAGCTTAAAATACAAGAACATTTCGTGGTTCTTGTCAATTTTTGTTGGTTTTCATCCAATGAACTTATTTCAGTCCGCAAGATCTTTCTTCTTGAAAGCAAAAAGATTTTATCTTCAAATACAAGAACTTTTCGTGGTTTTGTTGATTTTCAGCAAATGAACATATTTCAGCGAGGGAGAAGTTTTTTCTTTAATAGCGTCAGATTTTATCTTGAAATAGAAGAACTTTTCGTGGTTCTTGTCAATTTTTGTTGATTTTCATCAAATGAACTTATTTCAGTCAGCTAGAACTTTCTTCTTTAAAGCAAAAAGATTTTATCTTCAAATACAAGAACTTTTCGTGGTTTTGTTGATTTTCAGCAAATGAACATATTTCAGCGAGCGAGAAGTTTTTTCTTTAATAGCGTCAGATTTTATCTTAAAATACAAAAACTTTTCGTGGTTCTTTTCAATTTTTGTTGATTTTCATCAAATGAACTTATTTCAGTCAGCTCGATCATTCTTCTTCAAAGCAAAAAGATTTTATCTTCAAATACAAGAACTTTTCGTGGTTTTGTTGATTTTCAGCAAATTAACATATTTCAGCGAGCGAGAAGTTTTTTCTTTATGAGCGTCAGATTTTATCTTAAAATACAAGAACTTTTCGTTGTTCTTGTCAATTTTTGTTGGCTTTCATCCAATGAACTTATTTCAGTCAGCCAGATCTTTCTTCTTGAAAGCAAAAAGATTTTATCTTCAAATACAAGAACTTTTCGTGGTTTTGTTGATTTTCAGCAAATGAACATATTTCAGCAAGGTGGAAGTTTTTTCTTTAATGGCGTAAGATTTTATCTTAAAATACAAGAACTTTTCGTGGTTCTTGTCAATTTTTGTTGGTTTTCATCTTATGAACTTACTTCAGTCATCTGGATCTTTCTTCTTCAAAGCAAAAAGATTTTATCTTCAAATACAAGAACTTTTCGTGGTTATGTTGATTTTCAGCAAATGAACATATTTCAGCGAGCGAGAAGTTTTTTCTTTAAAAGCGTAAGATTTTATCTTAAAATACAAGAACTTTTCGTGGTTCTTGTCAATTTTTGTTGGTTTTCATCTTATGAACTTATTTCAGTCAGCTCGATCTTTCTTCTTTGAAGCAAAAAGATTTTATCTTCAAATACAAGAACTTTTCGTGGTTCTGTTGATTTTCAGCAAATGAACATATTTCAGCGAGGGAGAAGTTTTTTCTTTAATAGCGTCAGATTTTATCTTAAAATACAAGAACTTTTCGTGGTTCGTGTCAATTTTTGTTGGATTTCATCCGATAAACATATTTCAGTCAGCCAGATCTTTCTTCTTCAAAGCAAAAAGATTTTATCTTCAAATACAAGAACTTTTCGTGATTTTGTTGATTTTCAGCAAATTAACATATTTCAGCGAGCGAGATGTTTTTTCTTTAAAAGTGTCAGATTTTAGCTTAAAATACAAGAACTTTTCGTGGTTCTTGTCAATTTTTGTTGGTTTTCATCCAATGAACTTATTTCAGTCAGCAAGATCTTTCTTCTTGAAAGCAAAAAGATTTTATCTTCAAATGCAAGAACTTTTCGTGGTTTTGTTGATTTTCAGCAAATGAACATATTTCAGCGAGCGAGAAGTTTTTTCTTCATTAGCATCAGATTTTATCTTGAAATAGAAGAACTTTTCGTGGTTCTTGTCAATTTTTGTTGATTTTCATCAAATGAACTTATTTGAGTCAGCTAGAACTTTCTTCTTTAAAGCAAAAAGATTTTATCTTCAAATACAAGAACTTTTCGTGGTTTTGTTGATTTTCAGCAAATGAACATATTTCAGCGAGGGAGAAGTTTTTTCTTTAATAGCGTAAGATTTTATCTTAAAATACAAGAACTTTTCGTGGTTCTTGTCAATTTTTGTTGGTTTTCATCCAATGAACTTATTTCAGTCCGCAAGATCTTACTTCTTGAAAGCAAAAAGATTTTATCTTCAAATACAAGAACTTTTCGTGGTTTTGTTGATTTTCAGCAAATGAACATATTTCAGCGAGGGAGAAGTTTTTTCTTTAATAGCGTCAGATTTTATCTTGAAATAGAAGAACTTTTCGTGGTTCTTGTCAATTTTTGTTGATTTTCATCAAATGAACTTATTTCAGTCAGCTAGAACTTTCTTCTTTAAAGCAAAAAGATTTTATCTTCAAATACAAGAACTTTTCGTGGTTTTGTTGATTTTCAGCAAATGAACATATTTCAGCGAGCGAGAAGTTTTTTCTTTAATAGCGTCAGATTTTATCTTAAAATACAAAAACTTTTCGTGGTTCTTTTCAATTTTTGTTGATTTTCATCAAATGAACTTATTTCAGTCAGCTCGATCTTTCTTCTTCAAAGCAAAAAGATTTTATCTTCAAATAGAAGAACTTTTCGTGGTTTTGTTGATTTTCAGCAAATTAACATATTTCAGCGAGCGAGAAGTTTTTTCTTTATGAGCGTCAGATTTTATCTTAAAATACAAGAACTTTTCGTGGTTCTTGTCAATTTTTGTTGGTTTTCATCAGATGAACTTATTTCATTCAGCTAGATCTTTCTTCTTCAAAGCAAAATGATTTTATCTTCAAATACAAGAACTTTTCGTGATTTTGTTGATTTTCAGCAAATGAACATATTTCAGCGAGCGAGAAGTTTTTTCTTTAATAGCGTTAGATTTTATCTTAAAATACAAGAACTTTTCGTGGTTCTGTTGATTTTCAGCAAATGAACATATTTCAGCGAGGGAGAAGTTTTTTCTTTAATAGCGTCAGATTTTATCTTAAAATACAAGAACTTTTCGTGGTTCGTGTCAATTTTTGTTGGATTTCATCCCATAAACATATTTCAGTCAGCCAGACCTTTCTTCTTCAAAGCAAAAAGATTTTATCTTCAAATACAAGAACTTTTCGTGATTTTGTTGATTTTCAGCAAATTAACATATTTCAGCGAGCGAGATGTTTTTTCTTTAAAAGTGTCAGATTTTAGCTTAAAATACAAGAACTTTTCGTGGTTCTTGTCAATTTTTGTTGGTTTTCATCCAATGAACTTATTTCAGTCAGCAAGATCTTTCTTCTTGAAAGCAAAAAGATTTTATCTTCAAATGCAAGAACTTTTCGTGGTTTTGTTGATTTTCAGCAAATGAACATATTTCAGCGAGCGAGAAGTTTTTTCTTTATTAGCATCAGATTTTATCTTGAAATAGAAGAACTTTTCGTGGTTCTTGTCAATTTTTGTTGATTTTCATCAAATGAACTTATTTGAGTCAGCTGGAACTTTCTTCTTTAAAGCAAAAAGATTTTATCTTCAAATACAAGAACTTTTCGTGGTTTTGTTGATTTTCAGCAAATGAACATATTTCAGCGAGGGAGAAGTTTTTTCTTTAATAGCGTAAGATTTTATCTTAAAATACAAGAACTTTTCGTGGTTCTTGTCAATTTTTGTTGGTTTTCATCCAATGAACTTATTTCAGTCCGCAAGATCTTTCTTCTTGAAAGCAAAAAGATTTTATCTTCAAATACAAGAACTTTTCGTGGTTTTGTTGATTTTCAGCAAATGAACATATTTCAGCGAGGGAGAAGTTTTTTCTTTAATAGCGTCAGATTTTATCTTGAAATAGAAGAACTTTTCGTGGTTCTTGTCAATTTTTGTTGATTTTCATCAAATGAACTTATTTCAGTCAGCTAGAACTTTCTTCTTTAAAGCAAAAAGATTTTATCTTCAAATACAAGAACTTTTCGTGGTTTTGTTGATTTTCAGCAAATGAACATATTTCAGCGAGCGAGAAGTTTTTTCTTTAATAGCGTCAGATTTTATCTTAAAATACAAAAACTTTTCGTGGTTCTTTTCAATTTTTGTTGATTTTCATCAAATGAACTTATTTCAGTCAGCTCGATCTTTCTTCTTCAAAGCAAAAAGATTTTATCTTCAAATACAAGAACTTTTCGTGGTTTTGTTGATTTTCAGCAAATTAACATATTTCAGCGAGCGAGAAGTTTTTTCTTTATGAGCGTCAGATTTTATCTTAAAATACAAGAACTTTTCGTGGTTCTTGTCAATTTTTGTTGGTTTTCATCAGATGAACTTATTTCATTCAGCTAGATCTTTCTTCTTCAAAGCAAAATGATTTTATCTTCAAATACAAGAACTTTTCGTGATTTTGTTGATTTTCAGCAAATGAACATATTTCAGCGAGCGAGAAGTTTTTTCTTTAATAGCGTCAGATTTTATCTTAAAATACAAGAACTTTTCGTGGTTCTTGTCAATTTTTGTTGGTTTTCATCAGATGAACTTATTTCATTCAGCTAGATCTTTCTTCTTCAAAGCAAAATGATTTTATCTTCAAATACAAGAACTTTTCGTGATTTTGTTGATTTTCAGCAAATGAACATATTTCAGCGAGCGAGAAGTTTTTTCTTTAATAGCGTTAGATTTTATCTTAAAATACAAGAACTTTTCGTGGTTCTGTTGATTTTCAGCAAATGAACATATTTCAGCGAGGGAGAAGTTTTTTCTTTAATAGCGTCAGATTTTATCTTAAAATACAAGAACTTTTCGTGGTTCGTGTCAATTTTTGTTGGATTTCATCCCATAAACATATTTCAGTCAGCCAGACCTTTCTTCTTCAAAGCAAAAAGATTTTATCTTCAAATACAAGAACTTTTCGTGATTTTGTTGATTTTCAGCAAATTAACATATTTCAGCGAGCGAGATGTTTTTTCTTTAAAAGTGTCAGATTTTAGCTTAAAATACAAGAACTTTTCGTGGTTCTTGTCAATTTTTGTTGGTTTTCATCCAATGAACTTATTTCAGTCAGCAAGATCTTTCTTCTTGAAAGCAAAAAGATTTTATCTTCAAATGCAAGAACTTTTCGTGGTTTTGTTGATTTTCAGCAAATGAACATATTTCAGCGAGCGAGAAGTTTTTTCTTTATTAGCATCAGATTTTATCTTGAAATAGAAGAACTTTTCGTGGTTCTTGTCAATTTTTGTTGATTTTCATCAAATGAACTTATTTGAGTCAGCTAGAACTTTCTTCTTTAAAGCAAAAAGATTTTATCTTCAAATACAAGAACTTTTCGTGGTTTTGTTGATTTTCAGCAAATGAACATATTTCAGCGAGGGAGAAGTTTTTTCTTTAATAGCGTAAGATTTTATCTTAAAATACAAGAACTTTTCGTGGTTCTGGTCAATTTTTGTTGGTTTTCATCCAATGAACTTATTTCAGTCCGCAAGATCTTTCTTCTTGAAAGCAAAAAGATTTTATCTTCAAATACAAGAACTTTTCGTGGTTTTGTTGATTTTCAGCAAATGAACATATTTCAGCGAGGGAGAAGTTTTTTCTTTAATAGCGTCAGATTTTATCTTGAAATAGAAGAACTTTTCGTGGTTCTTGTCAATTTTTGTTGATTTTCATCAAATGAACTTATTTCAGTCAGCTAGAACTTTCTTCTTTAAAGCAACAAGATTTTATCTTCAAATACAAGAACTTTTCGTGGTTTTGTTGATTTTCAGCAAATGAACATATTTCAGCGAGCGAGAAGTTTTTTCTTTAATAGCGTCAGATTTTATCTTAAAATACAAAAACTTTTCGTGGTTCTTTTCAATTTTTGTTGATTTTCATCAAATGAACTTATTTCAGTCAGCTCGATCTTTCTTCTTCAAAGCAAAAAGATTTTATCTTCAAATACAAGAACTTTTCGTGGTTTTGTTGATTTTCAGCAAATTAACATATTTCAGCGAGCGAGAAGTTTTTTCTTTATGAGCGTCAGATTTTATCTTAAAATACAAGAACTTTTCGTGGTTCTTGTCAATTTTTGTTGGTTTTCATCAGATGAACTTATTTCATTCAGCTAGATCTTTCTTCTTCAAAGCAAAATGATTTTATCTTCAAATACAAGAACTTTTCGTGATTTTGTTGATTTTCAGCAAATGAACATATTTCAGCGAGCGAGAAGTTTTTTCTTTAATAGCGTCAGATTTTATCTTAAAATACAAGAACTTTTCGTGGTTCTTGTCAATTTTTGTTGGTTTTCATCTTATGAACTTACTTCAGTCATCTGGATCTTTCTTCTTCAAAGCAAAAAGATTTTATCTCCAAATACAAGAACTTTTCGTGGTTATGTTGATTTTCAGCAAATGAACATATTTCAGCGAGCGAGAAGTTTTTTCTTTAAAAGCGTAAGATTTTATCTTAAAATACAAGAACTTTTCGTGGTTCTTGTCAATTTTTGTTGGTTTTCATCTTATGAACTTATTTCAGTCAGCTAGATCTTTCTTCTTTGAAGCAAAAAGATTTTATCTTCAAATACAAGAACTTTTCGTGGTTCTGTTGATTTTCAGCAAATGAACATATTTCAGCGAGGGAGAAGTTTTTTCTTTAATAGCGTCAGATTTTATCTTAAAATACAAGAACTTTTCGTGGTTCGTGTCAATTTTTGTTGGATTTCATCCCATAAACATATTTCAGTCAGCCAGATCTTTCTTCTTCAAAGCAAAAAGATTTTATCTTCAAATACAAGAACTTTTCGTGATTTTGTTGATTTTCAGCAAATTAACATATTTCAGCGAGCGAGATGTTTTTTCTTTAAAAGTGTCAGATTTTAGCTTAAAATACAAGAACTTTTCGTGGTTCTTGTCAATTTTTGTTGGTTTTCATCCAATGAACTTATTTCAGTCAGCAAGATCTTTCTTCTTGAAAGCAAAAAGATTTTATCTTCAAATGCAAGAACTTTTCGTGGTTTTGTTGATTTTCAGCAAATGAACATATTTCAGCGAGCGAGAAGTTTTTTCTTTATTAGCATCAGATTTTATCTTGAAATAGAAGAACTTTTCGTGGTTCTTGTCAATTTTTGTTGATTTTCATCAAATTAACTTATTTCAGTCAGCTAGAACTTTCTTCTTTAAAGCAAAAAGATTTTATCTTCAAATACAAGAACTTTTCGTGGTTTTGTTGATTTTCAGCAAATGAACATATTTCAGCGAGGGAGAAGTTTTTTCTTTAATAGCGTCAGATTTTGTCTTAAAATACAAGAACTTTTCGTGGTTCTTGTCAATTTTTGTTGGTTTTCATCCAATGAACTTATTTCAGTCCGCAAGATCTTTCTTCTTGAAAGCAAAAAGATTTTATCTTCAAATACAAGAACTTTTCGTGGTTTTGTTGATTTTCAGCAAATGAACATATTTCAGCGAGGGAGAAGTTTTTTCTTTAATAGCGTCAGATTTTATCTTAAAATACAAGAACTTTTCGTGGTTCTTGTCAATTTTTGTTGGTTTTCATCCAATGAACTTATTTCAGTCAGCCAGATCTTTCTTCTTGAAAGCAAAAAGATTTTATCTTCAAATACAAGAACTTTTCGTGAGTTTGTTGATTTTCAGCAAATGAACATATTTCAGCGAGCGAGAAGTTTTTTCTTTAATAGCGTCAGATTTTAATCTTAAAATGCAAGAACTTTTCGTGGTTCTAATCAAATTTTGTTGGTTTTCATCTTATGAACTTATTTCAGTCAGCTAGATCTTTCTTCTGCAAATCAAAAAGATTTTATCTTCAAATACAAGAACTTTTCGTGAGTTTGTTGATTTTCAGCAAATGAACATATTTCAGCGAGCGAGAAGTTTTTTCTTTAATAGCGTCAGATTTTATCTTAAAATACAAAAACTTTTCGTGGTTCTTGTCAATTTTTGTTGATTTTCATCAAATGAACTTATTTCAGTCAGCTCGATCTTTCTTCTTCAAAGCAAAAAGATTTTATCTTCAAATACAAGAACTTTTCGTGGTTTTGTTGATTTTCAGCAAATGAACATATTTCAGCGAGGGAGAAGATTTTTGTTTAATAGCGTCAGATTTTATCTTAAAATACAAGAACTTTTCGTGGTTCTTGTCAATTTTTGTTGATTTTCATCAAATGAACTTATTTCAGTCAGCTCGATCTTTCTTCTTCAAAGCAAAAAGATTTTATCTTCAAATACAAGAACTTTTCGTGGTTTTGTTGATTTTCAGCAAATGAACATATTTCAGCGAGGCAGAAGATTTTTGTTTAATAGCGTCAGATTTTATCTTAAAATACAAGAACTTTTCGTGGTTCTTGTCAATTTTTGTTGGTTTTCATCCAATGAACTTATTTCAGTCAGCTAGATCTTTCTTCTTCAAAGCAAAAAGATTTTATCTTCAAATACAAGAACTTTTCGTGGTTTTGTTGATTTTCAGCAAATGAACATCTTTCAGCGAGCGAGAAGTTTTTTCTTTATCAGCGTCAGATTTTATCTTAAAATACAAGAACTTTTCGTGGTTCTTGTCAATTTTTGTTGGCTTTCATCCAATGAACTTATTTCAGTCAGCCAGATCTTTCTTCTTCAAAGCAAAAAGATTTTATCTTCAAATACAAGAACTTTTCGTGGTTTTGTTGATTTTCAGCAAATGAACATATTTCAGCAAGGTGGAAGTTTTTTCTTTAATAGCGTAAGATTTTATCTTAAAATACAAGAACTTTTCGTGGTTCTTGTCAATTTTTGTTGGTTTTCATCTGATGAACTTATTTCATTCAGCTAGATCTTTCTTCTTCAAAGCAAAATGATTTTATCTTCAAATACAAGAACTTTTCGTGATTTTGTTGATTTTCAGCAAATGAACATATTTCAGCGAGCGAGAAGTTTTTTCTTTAATAGCGTCAGATTTTATCTTAAAATACAAGAACTTTTCGTGGTTCTTGTCAATTTTCGTTGGTTTTCATCTTATGAACTTATTTCAGTCATCCAGATCATTCTTCTTCAAAGCAAAAAGATTTTATCTTCAAATACAAGAACTTTTCGTGGTTATGTTGATTTTCAGCAAATGAACATATTTCAGCGAACTCGAAGTTTTTTCTTTAATAGCGTAAGATTTTATCTAAAAATACAAGAACTTTTCGTGGTTCTTGTCAATTTATGTTGGTTTTCTTCTGATGAACTTATTTCATTCAGCTAGATCTTTCTTCTTCAAAGCAAAAAGATTTTATCTTCAAATACAAGAACTTTTCGTGAGTTTGTTGATTTTCAGCAAATGAACATATTTCAGCGAGCGAGAAGTTTTTTCTTTCATAGCGTCAGATTTTATCTTAAAATACAAAAACTTTTCGTGGTTCTTGTCAATTTTTGTTGATTTTCATCAAATGAACTTATTTCAGTCAGCTCGATCTTTCTTCTTCAAAGCAAAAAGATTTTATCTTCAAATACAAGAACTTTTCGTGGTTTTGTTGATTTTCAGCAAATGAACATATTTCAGCGAGGGAGAAGATTTTTGTTTAATAGCGTCAGATTTTATCTTAAAATACAAGAACTTTTCGTGGTTCTTGTCAATTTTTGTTGGCTTTCATCCAATGAACTTATTTCAGTCAGCCAGATCTTTCTTCTTGAAAGCAAAAAGATTTTATCTTCAAATACAAGAACTTTTCGTGGTTTTGTTGATTTTCAGCAAATGAACATATTTCAGCAAGGTGGAAGTTTTTTCTTTAATAGCGTAAGATTTTATCTTAAAATACAAGAACTTTTCGTGGTTCTTGTCAATTTTTGTTGGTTTTCATCTGATGAACTTATTTCATTCAGCTAGATCTTTCTTCTTCAAAGCAAAATGATTTTATCTTCAAATACAAGAACTTTTCGTGAGTTTGTTGATTTTCAGCAAATGAACATATTTCAGCGAGCGAGAAGTTTTTTCTTTCATAGCGTCAGATTTTATCTTAAAATACAAAAACTTTTCGTGGTTCTTGTCAATTTTTGTTGATTTTCATCAAATGAACTTATTTCAGTCAGCTCGATCTTTCTTCTTCAAAGCAAAAAGATTTTATCTTCAAATACAAGAACTTTTCGTGGTTTTGTTGATTTTCAGCAAATGAACATATTTCAGCGAGGGAGAAGATTTTTGTTTAATAGCGTCAGATTTTATCTTAAAATACAAGAACTTTTCGTGGTTCTTGTCAATTTTTGTTGGCTTTCATCCAATGAACTTATTTCAGTCAGCCAGATCTTTCTTCTTGAAAGCAAAAAGATTTTATCTTCAAATACAAGAACTTTTCGTGGTTTTGTTGATTTTCAGCAAATGAACATATTTCAGCAAGGTGGAAGTTTTTTCTTTAATAGCGTAAGATTTTATCTTAAAATACAAGAACTTTTCGTGGTTCTTGTCAATTTTTGTTGGTTTTCATCTGATGAACTTATTTCATTCAGCTAGATCTTTCTTCTTCAAAGCAAAATGATTTTATCTTCAAATACAAGAACTTTTCGTGATTTTGTTGATTTTCAGCAAATGAACATATTTCAGCGAGCGAGAAGTTTTTTCTTTAATCGCGTCAGATTTTATCTTAAAATACAAGAACTTTTCGTGGTTCTTGTCAATTTTCGTTGGTTTTCATCTTATGAACTTATTTCAGTCATCCAGATCATTCTTCTTCAAAGCAAAAAGATTTTATCTTCAAATACAAGAACTTTTCGTGGCTATGTTGATTTTCAGCAAATGAACATATTTCAGCGAACTAGAAGTTTTTTCTTTAATAGCGTAAGATTTTATCTTAAAATACAAGAACTTTTCGTGGTTCTTGTCAATTTTTGTTGGTTTTCTTCTGATGAACTCATTTCAGTCAGCTGGATCTTTCTTCTTCAAAGCAAAAAGATTTTATCTTCAAATACAAGAACTTTTCGTGAGTTTGTTGATTTTCAGCAAATGAACATATTTCAGCGAGCGAGAAGTTTTTTCTTTCATAGCGTCAGATTTTATCTTAAAATACAAAAACTTTTCGTGGTTCTTGTCAATTTTTGTTGATTTTCATCAAATGAACTTATTTCAGTCAGCTCGATCTTTCTTCTTCAAAGCAAAAAGATTTTATCTTCAAATACAAGAACTTTTCGTGGTTTTGTTGATTTTCAGCAAATGAACATATTTCAGTGAGGGAGAAGATTTTTGTTTAATAGCGTCAGATTTTATCTTAAAATACAAGAACTTTTCGTGGTTCTTGTCAATTTTTGTTGGTTTTCATCCAATGAACTTATTTCAGTTAGCAAGATCTTTCTTCTTGAAAGCAAAAAGATTTTATCTTCAAATACAAGAACTTTTCGTGGTTTTGTTGATTTTCAGCAAATTAACATATTTCAGCGAGCTCGAAGTTTTTTCTTCAATAGCGTAAGATTTTATCTTAAAATACAAGAACTTTTCGTGGTTCTTGTCAATTTTTGTTAGTTTTCATCTTATGAACTTGTTTCAGTCAGCTAGATCTTTCTTCTTCAAAGCAAAAAGATTTTATCTTCAAATACAAGAACTTTTCGTGGTTTTGTTGATTTTCAGCAAATGAGCATATTTCAGCGAAGGAGAAGTTTTTTCTTTAATAGCGTCAGATTTTATCTTAAAATACAAGAACTTTTCGTGGTTCTTGTCAATTTTTGTTGTTTTTCATCCAATGAACTTATTTCAGTCAGCCAGATCTTTCTTCTTCAAAGCAAAAAGATTTTATCTTCAAATACAAGAACTTTTCGTGGTTTTGTTGATTTTCAGCAAATGAACATATTTCAGCGAGGGAGAAGTTTTTTCTTTAATAGCGTCAGATTTTATCTTAAAATACAAAAACTTTTCGTGGTTCTTGTCAATTTTTGTTGATTTTCATCAAATGAACTTATTTCAGTCAGCTAGATCTTTCTTCTTCAAAGCAAAAAGAATTTATCTTCAAATACAAGAACTTTTCGTGATTTTGTTGATTTTCAGCAAATGAACATATTTCAGCGAGATAGAAGTTTTTTCTTTAATAGCGTCAGATTTTATCTTAAAATACAAGAACTTTTCGTGGTTCTTGTCAATTTTTGTTGTTTTTCATCCAATGAACTTATTTCAGTCAGCCAGATCTTTCTTCTTCAAAGCAAAAAGATTTTATCTTCAAATACAAGAACTTTTCGTGGTTTTGTTGATTTTCAGCAAATGAACATATTTCAGCGAGGGAGAAGTTTTTTCTTTAATAGCGTCAGATTTTATCTTAAAATACAAGAACTTTTCGTGGTTCTTGTCAATTTTTGTTAGTTTTCATCTTATGAACTTGTTTCAGTCAGCAAGATCTTTCTTCTTCAAAGCAAAAAGATTTTATCTTCAAATACAAGAACTTTTCGTGGTTTTGTTGATTTTCAGCAAATGAACATATTTCAGCGAGGGAGAAGTTTTTTCTTTAATAGCGTCAGATTTTATCTTAAAATACAAAAACTTTTCGTGGTTCTTGTCAATTTTTGTTGATTTTCATCAAATGAACTTATTTCAGTCAGCCAGATCTTTCATCTTCAAAGCAAAAAGATTTTATCTTCAAATACAAGAACTTTTCGTGGTTTTGTTGATTTTCAGCAAATGAACATATTTCAGCGAGGGAGAAGTTTTTTCTTTAATAGCGTCAGATTTTATCTTAAAATACAAGAACTTTTCGTGGTTCTTGTCAATTTTTGATGTTTTTCATCCAATGAACTTATTTCAGTCAGCCAGATCTTTCTTCTTCAAAGCAAAAAGATTTTATCTTCAAATACAAGAACTTTTCGTGGTTTTGTTGATTTTCAGCAAATGAACATATTTCAGCGAGGGAGAAGTTTTTTCTTTAATAGCGTCAGATTTTATCTTAAAATACAAAAACTTTTCGTGGTTCTTGTCAATTTTTGTTGAATTTCATCAAATGAACTTATTTCAGTCATCCAGATCATTCTTCTTCAAAGCAAAAAGATTTTATCTTCAAATACAAGAACTTTTCGTGGCTATGTTGATTTTCAGCAAATGAACATATTTCAGCGAACTAGAAGTTTTTTCTTTAATAGCGTAAGATTTTATCTTAAAATACAAGAACTTTTCGTGGTTCTTGTCAATTTTTGTTGGTTTTCTTCTGATGAACTCATTTCAGTCAGCTGGATCTTTCTTCTTCAAAGCAAAAAGATTTTATCTTCAAATACAAGAACTTTTCGTGAGTTTGTTGATTTTCAGCAAATGAACATATTTCAGCGAGCGAGAAGTTTTTTCTTTCATAGCGTCAGATTTTATCTTAAAATACAAAAACTTTTCGTGGTTCTTGTCAATTTTTGTTGATTTTCATCAAATGAACTTATTTCAGTCAGCTCGATCTTTCTTCTTCAAAGCAAAAAGATTTTATCTTCAAATACAAGAACTTTTCGTGGTTTTGTTGATTTTCAGCAAATGAACATATTTCAGTGAGGGAGAAGATTTTTGTTTAATAGCGTCAGATTTTATCTTAAAATACAAGAACTTTTCGTGGTTCTTGTCAATTTTTGTTGGTTTTCATCCAATGAACTTATTTCAGTTAGCAAGATCTTTCTTCTTGAAAGCAAAAAGATTTTATCTTCAAATACAAGAACTTTTCGTGGTTTTGTTGATTTTCAGCAAATTAACATATTTCAGCGAGCTCGAAGTTTTTTCTTCAATAGCGTAAGATTTTATCTTAAAATACAAGAACTTTTCGTGGTTCTTGTCAATTTTTGTTAGTTTTCATCTTATGAACTTGTTTCAGTCAGCTAGATCTTTCTTCTTCAAAGCAAAAAGATTTTATCTTCAAATACAAGAACTTTTCGTGGTTTTGTTGATTTTCAGCAAATGAGCATATTTCAGCGAAGGAGAAGTTTTTTCTTTAATAGCGTCAGATTTTATCTTAAAATACAAGAACTTTTCGTGGTTCTTGTCAATTTTTGTTGTTTTTCATCCAATGAACTTATTTCAGTCAGCCAGATCTTTCTTCTTCAAAGCAAAAAGATTTTATCTTCAAATACAAGAACTTTTCGTGGTTTTGTTGATTTTCAGCAAATGAACATATTTCAGCGAGGGAGAAGTTTTTTCTTTAATAGCGTCAGATTTTATCTTAAAATACAAAAACTTTTCGTGGTTCTTGTCAATTTTTGTTGATTTTCATCAAATGAACTTATTTCAGTCAGCTAGATCTTTCTTCTTCAAAGCAAAAAGAATTTATCTTCAAATACAAGAACTTTTCGTGATTTTGTTGATTTTCAGCAAATGAACATATTTCAGCGAGATAGAAGTTTTTTCTTTAATAGCGTCAGATTTTATCTTAAAATACAAGAACTTTTCGTGGTTCTTGTCAATTTTTGTTGTTTTTCATCCAATGAACTTATTTCAGTCAGCCAGATCTTTCTTCTTCAAAGCAAAAAGATTTTATCTTCAAATACAAGAACTTTTCGTGGTTTTGTTGATTTTCAGCAAATGAACATATTTCAGCGAGGGAGAAGTTTTTTCTTTAATAGCGTCAGATTTTATCTTAAAATACAAGAACTTTTCGTGGTTCTTGTCAATTTTTGTTGGTTTTCATCCAATGAACTTATTTCAGTCAGCAAGATCTTTCTTCTTGAAAGCAAAAAGATTTTATCTTCAAATACAAGAACTTTTCGTGGTTTTGTTGATTTTCAGCAAATGAACATATTTCAGCGAGCTAGAAGTTTTTTCTTCAATAGCGTAAGATTTTATCTTAAAATACAAGAACTTTTCGTGGTTCTTGTCAATTTTTGTTAGTTTTCATCTTATGAACTTGTTTCAGTCAGCAAGATCTTTCTTCTTCAAAGCAAAAAGATTTTATCTTCAAATACAAGAACTTTTCGTGGTTTTGTTGATTTTCAGCAAATGAACATATTTCAGCGAGGGAGAAGTTTTTTCTTTAATAGCGTCAGATTTTATCTTAAAATACAAAAACTTTTCGTGGTTCTTGTCAATTTTTGTTGATTTTCATCAAATGAACTTATTTCAGTCAGCCAGATCTTTCATCTTCAAAGCAAAAAGATTTTATCTTCAAATACAAGAACTTTTCGTGGTTTTGTTGATTTTCAGCAAATGAACATATTTCAGCGAGGGAGAAGTTTTTTCTTTAATAGCGTCAGATTTTATCTTAAAATACAAGAACTTTTCGTGGTTCTTGTCAATTTTTGATGTTTTTCATCCAATGAACTTATTTCAGTCAGCCAGATCTTTCTTCTTCAAAGCAAAAAGATTTTATCTTCAAATACAAGAACTTTTCGTGGTTTTGTTGATTTTCAGCAAATGAACATATTTCAGCGAGGGAGAAGTTTTTTCTTTAATAGCATCAGATTTTATCTTAAAATACAAGAACTTTTCGTGGTTCTTGTCAATTTTTGTTGGTTTTCATCCAATGAACTTATTTCAGTCAGCAAGATATTTCTTCTTGAAAGCAAAAATATTTTATCTTCAAATACAAGAACTTTTCGTGGTTTTGTTGATTTTCAGCAAATGAACATATTTCAGCGAGGGAGAAGTTTTTTCTTTAATAGCGTCAGATTTTATCTTAAAATACAAGAACTTTTCGTGGTTCTTGTCAATTTTTGTTGTTTTTCATCCAATGAACTTATTTCAATCAGCCAGATCTTTCTTCTTCAAAGCAAAAAGATTTTATCTTCAAATACAAGAACTTTTCGTGGTTTTGTTGATTTTCAGCAAATGAACATATTTCAGCGAGGGAGAAGTTTTTTCTTTAATAGCGTCAGATTTTATCTTAAAATACAAGAACTTTTCGTGATTCTTGTCAATTTTTGTTGGTTTTCATCCAATGAACTTATTTCAGTCAGCAAGATCTTTCTTCTTGAAAGCAAAAAGATTTTATCTTCAAATACAAGAACTTTTCGTGGTTTTGTTGATTTTCAGCAAATGAACATATTTCAGCGAGGGAGAAGTTTTTTCTTTCATCGCGTCAGATTTTATCTTAAAATACAAAAACTTTTCGTGGTTCTTGTCAATTTTTGTTGATTTTCATCAAATGAACTTATTTCAGTCAGCTAGATCTTTCTTCTTCAAAGCAAAAAGATTTTATCTTCAAATACAAGAACTTTTCGTGGTTTTGTTGATTTTCAGCAAATGAACATATTTCAGCGAGGGAGAAGTTTTTTCTTTAATAGCATCAGATTTTATCTTAAAATACAAGAACTTTTCGTGGTTCTTGTCAATTTTTGTTGATTTTCATCAAATGAACTTATTTCAGTCAGCTAGATCTTTCTTCTTCAAAGCAAAAATATTTTATCTTCAAATACAAGAACTTTTCGTGGTTTTGTTGATTTTCAGCAAATGAACATATTTCAGCGAGCTGGAAGTTTTTTCTTCAATAGCGTAAGATTTTATCTTAAAATACAAGAACTTTTCGTGGTTCTTGTCAATTTTTGTTAGTTTTCATCTTATGAACTTATTTCAGTCTGCTGGATCTTTCTTCTTCAAAGCAAAAAGATTTTATCTTCAAATACAAGAACTTTTCGTGGTTTTGTTGATTTTCAGCAAATGAACATATTTCAGCGAGGGAGAAGTTTTTTCTTTAATAGCGTCAGATTTTATCTTAAAATACAAAAATTTTTCGTGGTTCTTGTCAATTTTTGTTGATTTTCATCAAATGAACTTATTTCAGTCAGCTAGATCTTTCTTCTTCAAAGCAAAAAGATTTTATCTTCAAATACAAGAACTTTTCGTGGTTTTGTTGATTTTCAGCAAATGAACATATTTCAGCGAGGGAGAAGTTTTTTCTTTAATAGCGTCAGATTTTATCTTAAAATACAAGAACTTTTCGTGGTTCTTGTCAATTTTTGTTGGTTTTCATCCAATGAACTTATTTCAGTCAGCAAGATCTTTCTTCTTGAAAGCAAAAAGATTTTATCTTCAAATACAAGAACTTTTCGTGGTTTTGTTGATTTTCAGCAAATGAACATATTTCAGCGAGCTAGAAGTTTTTTCTTCAATACCGTAAGATTTTATCTTAAAATACAAGAACTTTTCGTGGTTCTTGACAATATTTGTTAGTTTTCATCTTATGAACTTGTTTCAGTCAGCTAGATCTTTCTTCTTCAAAGCAAAAAGATTTTATCTTCAAATACAAGAACTTTTCGTGGTTTTGTTGATTTTCAGCAAATGAACATATTTCAGCGAGGGAGAAGTTTTTTCTTTAATAGCGTCAGATTTTATCTTAAAATACAAGAACTTTTCATGGTTCTTGTCAATTTTTGTTGTTTTTCATCAAATGAACTTATTTCAGTCAGCTAGATCTTTCTTCTTCAAAGCAAAAAGATTTTATCTTCAAATACAAGAACTTTTCGTGGTTTTGTTGATTTTCAGCAAATGAACATATTTCAGCGAGGGAGAAGTTTTTTCTTTAATAGCATCAGATTTTATCTTAAAATACAAGAACTTTTCGTGGTTCTTGTCAATTTTTGTTGATTTTCATCAAATGAACTTATTTCAGTCAGCTAGATCTTTCTTCTTCAAAGCAAAAATATTTTATCTTCAAATACAAGAACTTTTCGTGGTTTTGTTGATTTTCAGCAAATGAACATATTTCAGCGAGCTGGAAGTTTTTTCTTTAATAGCGTAAGATTTTATCTTAAAATACAAGAACTTTTCGTGGTTCTTGTCAATTTTTGTTGATTTTCATCAAATGAACTTATTTCAGTCAGCTAGATCTTTTTTCTTCAAAGCAAAAAGATTTTATCTTCAAATACAAGAACTTTTCGTGGTTTTGTTGATTTTCAGCAAATGAACATATTTCAGCGAGGGAGAAGTTTTTTCTTTAATAGCGTCAGATTTTATCTTAAAATACAAGAACTTTTCGTGGTTCTTGTCAATTTTTGTTGGTTTTCATCCAATGAACTTATTTCAGTCAGCAAGATCTTTCTTCTTGAAAGCAAAAAGATTTTATCTTCAAATACAAGAACTTTTCGTGGTTTTGTTGATTTTCAGCAAATGAACATATTTCAGCGAGCTAGAAGTTTTTTCTTCAATAGCGTAAGATTTTATCTCAAAATACAAGAACTTTTCGTGGTTCTTGTCAATTTTTGTTAGTTTTCATCTGATGAACTTATTTCAGTCAGCTAGATCTTTCTTCTTCAAAGCAAAAAGATTTTATCTTCAAATACAAGAACTTTTCGTGGTTTTGTTGATTTTCAGCAAATGAACATATTTCAGCGAGGGAGAAGTTTTTTCTTTAATAGCGTCAGATTTTATCTTAAAATACAAAAACTTTTCGTGGTTCTTGTCAATTTTTGTTGATTTTCATCAAATGAACTTATTTCAGTCAGCCAGATCTTTCTTCTTCAAAGCAAAAAGATTTTATCTTCAAATACAAGAACTTTTCGTGGTTTTGTTGATTTTCAGCAAATGAACATATTTCAGCGAGGGAGAAGTTTTTTCTTTAATAGCGTCAGATTTTATCTTAAAATACAAGAACTTTTCGTGGTTCTTGTCAATTTTTGTTGGTTTTCATCCAATGAACTTATGTCAGTCAGCAAGATCTTTCTTCTTGAAAGCAAAAAGATTTTATCTTCAAATACAAGAACTTTTCGTGGTTTTGTTGATTTTCAGCAAATGAACATCTTTCAGCGAGCTAGAAGTTTTTTCTTCAATAGCGTAAGATTTTATCTTAAAATACAAGAACTTTTCGTGGTTCTTGTCAATTTTTGTTAGTTTTCATCTTATGAACTTGTTTCAGTCAGCTAGATCTTTCTTCTTCAAAGCAAAAAGATTTTATCTTCAAATACAAGAACTTTTCGTGGTTTTGTTGATTTTCAGCAAATGAACATATTTCAGCGAGGGAGAAGTTTTTTCTTTAATAGCGTCAGATTTCATCTTAAAATACAAGAACTTTTCGTGGTTCTTGTCAATTTTTGTTGTTTTTCATCCAATGAACTTATTTCAGTCAGCCAGATCTTTCTTCTTCAAAGCAAAAAGATTTTATCTTCAAATACAAGAACTTTTCGTGGTTTTGTTGATTTTCAGCAAATGAACATATTTCAGCGAGGGAGAAGTTTTTTCTTTAATAGCGTCAGATCTTATCTTAAAATACAAAAACTTTTCGTGGTTCTTGTCAATTTTTGTTGATTTTCATCAAATGAACTTATTTCAGTCAGCTAGATCTTTCTTCTTCAAAGCAAAAAGATTTTATCTTCAAATACAAGAACTTTTCGTGGTTTTGTTGATTTTCAGCAAATGAACATATTTCAGCGAGGGAGAAGTTTTTTCTTTAATAGCATCAGATTGTATCTTAAAATACAAGAACTTTTCGTGGTTCTTGTCAATTTTTGTTGGTTTTCATCCAATGAACTTATTTCAGTCAGCAAGATCTTTCTTCTTGAAAGCAAAAAGATTTTATCTTCAAATACAAGAACTTTTCGTGGTTTTGTTGATTTTCAGCAAATGAACATATTTCAGCGAGCTAGAAGTTTTTTCTTTAATAGCGTCAGATTTTATCTTAAAATACAAGAACTTTTCGTGGTTCTTGTCAATCTTTGTTGTTTTTCATCCAATGAACTTATTTCATTCAGCCAGATCTTTCTTCTTCAAAGCAAAAAGATTTTATCTTCAAATACAAGAACTTTTCGTGGTTTTGTTGATTTTCAGCAAATGAACATATTTCAGCGAGGGAGAAGTTTTTTCTTTAATAGCGTCAGATTTTGTCTTAAAATACATAACTTTTCGTGGTTCTTGTCAATTTTTGTTGATTTTCATCAAATAAACTTATTTCAGTCAGCTAGATCTTTCTTCTTCAAAGCAAAAAGATTTTATCTTCAAATACAAGAACTTTTCGTGGTTTTGTTGATTTTCAGCAAATGAACATATTTCAGCGAGGGAGAAGTTTTTTCTTTAATAGCGTAAGATTTTATCTTAAAATACAAGAACTTTTCGTGGTCAATTTTTGTTGATTTTCATCAAATGAACTTATTTCAGTCAGCTAGATCTTTCTTCTTCAAAGCAAAAATATTTTATCTTCAAATACAGGAACTTTTCGTGGTTTTGTTGATTTTCAGCAAATGAACATATTTCAGCGAGCTGGAAGTTTTTTCTTCAATAGCGTAAGATTTTATCTTAAAATACAAGAACTTTTCGTGGTTCTTGTCAATTTTTGTTAGTTTTCATCTTATGAACTTATTTCAGTCTGCTGGATCTTTCTTCTTCAAAGCAAAAAGATTTTATCTTCAAATACAAGAACTTTTCGTGGTTTTGTTGATTTTCAGCAAATGAACATATTTCAGCGAGGGAGAAGTTTTTTCTTTAATAGCGTCAGATTTTATCTTAAAATACAAAAATTTTTCGTGGTTCTTGTCAATTTTTGTTGATTTTCATCAAATGAACTTATTTCAGTCAGCTAGATCTTTCTTCTTCAAAGCAAAAAGATTTTATCTTCAAATACAAGAACTTTTCGTGGTTTTGTTGATTTTCAGCAAATGAACATATTTCAGCGAGGGAGAAGTTTTTTCTTTAATAGCGTCAGATTTTATCTTAAAATATAAGAACTTTTCGTGGTTCTTGTCAATTTTTGTTGGTTTTCATCCAATGAACTTATTTCAGTCAGCAAGATCTTTCTTCTTGAAAGCAAAAAGATTTTATCTTCAAATACAAGAACTTTTCGTGGTTTTGTTGATTTTCAGCAAATGAACATATTTCAGCGAGCTCGAAGTTTTTTCTTCAATAGCGTAAGATTTTATCTTAAAATACAAGAACTTTTCGTGGTTCTTGACAATTTTTGTTAGTTTTCATCTTATGAACTTGTTTCAGTCAGCTAGATCTTTCTTCTTCAAAGCAAAAAGATTTTATCTTCAAATACAAGAACTTTTCGTGGTTTTGTTGATTTTCAGCAAATGAACATATTTCAGCGAGGGAGAAGTTTTTTCTTTAATAGCATCAGATTTTATCTTAAAATACAAGAACTTTTCGTGGTTCTTGTCAATTTTTGTTGATTTTCATCAAATGAACTTATTTCAGTCAGCTAGATCTTTCTTCTTCAAAGCAAAAATATTTTATCTTCAAATACAAGAACTTTTCGTGGTTTTGTTGATTTTCAGCAAATGAACATATTTCAGCGAGCTGGAAGTTTTTTCTTCAATAGCGTAAGATTTTATCTTAAAATACAAGAACTTTTCGTGGTTCTTGTCAATTTTTGTTGATTTTCATCAAATGAACTTATTTCAGTCAGCTAGATCTTTTTTCTTCAAAGCAAAAAGATTTTATCTTCAAATACAAGAACTTTTCGTGGTTTTGTTGATTTTCAGCAAATGAACATATTTCAGCAAGGGAGAAGTTTTTTCTTTAATAGCGTCAGATTTTATCTTAAAATACAAGAACTTTTCGTGGTTCTTGTCAATTTTTGTTGGTTTTCATCCAATGAACTTATTTCAGTCAGCAAGATCTTTCTTCTTGAAAGCAAAAAGATTTTATCTTCAAATACAAGAACTTTTCGTGGTTTTGTTGATTTTCAGCAAATGAACATATTTCAGCGAGCTAGAAGTATTTTCTTCAATAGCGTAAGATTTTATCTCAAAATACAAGAACTTTTCGTGGTTCTTGTCAATTTTTGTTAGTTTTCATCTGATGAACTTATTTCAGTCAGCTAGATCTTTCTTCTTCAAAGCAAAAAGATTTTATCTTCAAATACAAGAACTTTTCGTGGTTTTGTTGATTTTCAGCAAATGAACATATTTCAGCGAGCTGGAAGTTTTTTCTTCAATAGCGTAAGATTTTATCTTAAAATACAAGAACTTTTCGTGGTTCTTGTCAATTTTTGTTGATTTTCATCAAATGAACTTATTTCAGTCAGCTAGATCTTTTTTCTTCAAAGCAAAAAGATTTTATCTTCAAATACAAGAACTTTTCGTGGTTTTGTTGATTTTCAGCAAATGAACATATTTCAGCGAGGGAGAAGTTTTTTCTTTAATAGCGTCAGATTTTATCTTAAAATACAAAAACTTTTCGTGGTTCTTGTCAATTTTTGTTGATTATCATCAAATGAACTTATTTCAGTCAGCTAGATCTTTCTTCTTCAAAGCAAAAAGATTTTATCTTCAAATACAAGAACTTTTCGTGGTTTTGTTGATTTTCAGCAAATGAACATATTTCAGCGAGGGAGAAGTTTTTTCTTTAATAGCGTAAGATTTTATCTTAAAATACAAGAACTTTTCGTGGTTCTTGTCAATTTTTGTTGATTTTCATCAAATGAACTTATTTCAGTCAGCTAGATCTTTCTTCTTCAAATCAAAAATATTTTATCTTCAAATACAAGAACTTTTCGTGGTTTTGTTGATTTTCAGCAAATGAACATATTTCAGCGAGGGAGAAGTTTTTTCTTTAATAGCGTCAGATTTTATCTTAAAATACAAAAACTTTTCGTGGTTCTTGTCAATTTTTGTTAGTTTTCATCTTATGAACTTATTTCAGTCAGCTAGATCTTTCTTCTTCAAAGCAAAAAGATTTTATCTTCAAATACAAGAACTTTTCGTGGTTTTGTTGATTTTCAGCAAATGAACATATTTCAGCGAGGGAGAAGTTTTTTCTTTAATAGCGTCAGATTTCATCTTAAAATACAAGAACTTTTCGTGGTTCTTGTCAATTTTTGTTGTTTTTCATCCAATGAACTTATTTCAGTCAGCCAGATCTTTCTTCTTCAAAGCAAAAAGATTTTATCTTCAAATACAAGAACTTTTCGTGGTTTTGTTGATTTTCACCAAATGAACATATTTCAGCGAGGGAGAAGTTTTTTCTTTAATAGCGTCAGATCTTATCTTAAAATACAAAAACTTTTCGTGGTTCTTGTCAATTTTTGTTGATTTTCATCAAATGAACTTATTTCAGTCAGCTAGATCTTTCTTCTTCAAAGCAAAAAGATTTTATCTTCAAATACAAGAACTTTTCGTGGTTTTGTTGATTTTCAGCAAATGAACATATTTCAGCGAGGGAGAAGTTTTTTCTTTAATAGCATCAGATTGTATCTTAAAATACAAGAACTTTTCGTGGTTCTTGTCAATTTTTGTTGGTTTTCATCCAATGAACTTATTTCAGTCAGCAAGATCTTTCTTCTTGAAAGCAAAAAGATTTTATCTTCAAATACAAGAACTTTTCGTGGTTTTGTTGATTTTCAGCAAATGAACATATTTCAGCGAGCTAGAAGTTTTTTCTTTAATAGCGTCAGATTTTATCTTAAAATACAAGAACTTTTCGTGGTTCTTGTCAATCTTTGTTGTTTTTCATCCAATGAACTTATTTCATTCAGCCAGATCTTTCTTCTTCAAAGCAAAAAGATTTTATCTTCAAATACAAGAACTTTTCGTGGTTTTGTTGATTTTCAGCAAATGAACATATTTCAGCGAGGGAGAAGTTTTTTCTTTAATAGCGTCAGATTTTGTCTTAAAATACATAACTTTTCGTGGTTCTTGTCAATTTTTGTTGATTTTCATCAAATGAACTTATTTCAGTCAGCTAGATCTTTCTTCTTCAAAGCAAAAAGATTTTATCTTCAAATACAAGAACTTTTCGTGGTTTTGTTGATTTTCAGCAAATGAACATATTTCAGCGAGGGAGAAGTTTTTTCTTTAATAGCGTAAGATTTTATCTTAAAATACAAGAACTTTTCGTGGTCAATTTTTGTTGATTTTCATCAAATGAACTTATTTCAGTCAGCTAGATCTTTCTTCTTCAAAGCAAAAATATTTTATCTTCAAATACAGGAACTTTTCGTGGTTTTGTTGATTTTCAGCAATTGAACATATTTCAGCGAGCTGGAAGTTTTTTCTTCAATAGCGTAAGATTTTATCTTAAAATACAAGAACTTTTCGTGGTTCTTGTCAATTTTTGTTAGTTTTCATCTTATGAACTTATTTCAGTCTGCTGGATCTTTCTTCTTCAAAGCAAAAAGATTTTATCTTCAAATACAAGAACTTTTCGTGGTTTTGTTGATTTTCAGCAAATGAACATATTTCAGCGAGGGAGAAGTTTTTTCTTTAATAGCGTCAGATTTTATCTTAAAATACAAAAATTTTTCGTGGTTCTTGTCAATTTTTGTTGATTTTCATCAAATGAACTTATTTCAGTCAGCTAGATCTTTCTTCTTCAAAGCAAAAAGATTTTATCTTCAAATACAAGAACTTTTCGTGGTTGTGTTGATTTTCAGCAAATGAACATATTTCAGCGAGGGAGAAGTTTTTTCTTTAATAGCGTCAGATTTTATCTTAAAATATAAGAACTTTTCGTGGTTCTTGTCAATTTTTGTTGGTTTTCATCCAATGAACTTATTTCAGTCAGCAAGATCTTTCTTCTTGAAAGCAAAAAGATTTTATCTTCAAATACAAGAACTTTTCGTGGTTTTGTTGATTTTCAGCAAATGAACATATTTCAGCGAGCTCGAAGTTTTTTCTTCAATAGCGTAAGATTTTATCTTAAAATACAAGAACTTTTCGTGGTTCTTGACAATTTTTGTTAGTTTTCATCTTATGAACTTGTTTCAGTCAGCTAGATCTTTCTTCTTCAAAGCAAAAAGATTTTATCTTCAAATACAAGAACTTTTCGTGGTTTTGTTGATTTTCAGCAAATGAACATATTTCAGCGAGGGAGAAGTTTTTTCTTTAATAGCATCAGATTTTATCTTAAAATACAAGAACTTTTCGTGGTTCTTGTCAATTTTTGTTGATTTTCATCAAATGAACTTATTTCAGTCAGCTAGATCTTTCTTCTTCAAAGCAAAAATATTTTATCTTCAAATACAAGAACTTTTCGTGGTTTTGTTGATTTTCAGCAAATGAACATATTTCAGCGAGCTGGAAGTTTTTTCTTCAATAGCGTAAGATTTTATCTTAAAATACAAGAACTTTTCGTGGTTCTTGTCAATTTTTGTTGATTTTCATCAAATGAACTTATTTCAGTCAGCCAGATCTTTTTTCTTCAAAGCAAAAAGATTTTATCTTCAAATACAAGAACTTTTCGTGGTTTTGTTGATTTTCAGCAAATGAACATATTTCAGCGAGGGAGAAGTTTTTTCTTTAATAGCGTCAGATTTTATCTTAAAATACAAGAACTTTTCGTGGTTCTTGTCAATTTTTGTTGGTTTTCATCCAATGAACTTATTTCAGTCAGCAAGATCTTTCTTCTTGAAAGCAAAAAGATTTTATCTTCAAATACAAGAACTTTTCGTGGTTTTGTTGATTTTCAGCAAATGAACATATTTCAGCGAGCTAGAAGTATTTTCTTCAATAGCGTAAGATTTTATCTCAAAATACAAGAACTTTTCGTGGTTCTTGTCAATTTTTGTTAGTTTTCATCTGATGAACTTATTTCAGTCAGCTAGATCTTTCTTCTTCAAAGCAAAAAGATTTTATCTTCAAATACAAGAACTTTTCGTGGTTTTGTTGATTTTCAGCAAATGAACATATTTCAGCGAGCTGGAAGTTTTTTCTTCAATAGCGTAAGATTTTATCTTAAAATACAAGAACTTTTCGTGGTTCTTGTCAATTTTTGTTGATTTTCATCAAATGAACTTATTTCAGTCAGCTAGATCTTTTTTCTTCAAAGCAAAAAGATTTTATCTTCAAATACAAGAACTTTTCGTGGTTTTGTTGATTTTCAGCAAATGAACATATTTCAGCGAGGGAGAAGTTTTTTCTTTAATAGCGTCAGATTTTATCTTAAAATACAAAAACTTTTCGTGGTTCTTGTCAATTTTTGTTGATTATCATCAAATGAACTTATTTCAGTCAGCTAGATCTTTCTTCTTCAAAGCAAAAAGATTTTATCTTCAAATACAAGAACTTTTCGTGGTTTTGTTGATTTTCAGCAAATGAACATATTTCAGCGAGGGAGAAGTTTTTTCTTTAATAGCGTAAGATTTTATCTTAAAATACAAGAACTTTTCGTGGTTCTTGTCAATTTTTGTTGATTTTCATCAAATGAACTTATTTCAGTCAGCTAGATCTTTCTTCTTCAAATCAAAAATATTTTATCTTCAAATACAAGAACTTTTCGTGGTTTTGTTGATTTTCAGCAAATGAACATATTTCAGCGAGGGAGAAGTTTTTTCTTTAATAGCGTCAGATTTTATCTTAAAATACAAAAACTTTTCGTGGTTCTTGTCAATTTTTGTTAGTTTTCATCTTATGAACTTATTTCAGTCAGCTAGATCTTTCTTCTTCAAAGCAAAAAGATTTTATCTTCAAATACAAGAACTTTTCGTGGTTTTGTTGATTTTCAGCAAATGAACATATTTCAGCGAGGGAGAAGTTTTTTCTTTAATCGCGTCAGATTTTATCTTAAAATACAAAAACTTTTCGTGGTTCTTGTCAATTTTTGTTGATTTTCATCAAATGAACTTATTTCAGTCAGCCAGATCTTTCTTCTTCAAAGCAAAAAGATTTTATCTTCAAATACAAGAACTTTTCGTGGTTTTGTTGATTTTCAGCAAATGAACATATTTCAGCGAGGGAGAAGTTTTTTCTTTAATAGCGTCAGATTTTATCTTAAAATACAAGAACTTTTCGTGGTTCTTGTCAATTTTTGTTGGTTTTCATCCAATGAACTTATTTCAGTCAGCAAGATCTTTCTTCTTGAAAGCAAAAATATTTTATCTTCAAATACAAGAACTTTTCGTGGTTTTGTTGATTTTCAGCAAATGAACATATTTCAGCGAGCTGGAAGTTTTTTCTTCAATAGCGTAAGATTTTATCTTAAAATAGAAGAACTTTTCGTGGTTCTTGTCAATTTTTGTTGTTTTTCATCCAATGAACTTATTTCAGTCAGCCAGATCTTTCTTCTTCAAAGCAAAAAGATTTTATCTTCAAATCCAATAACTTTTCGTGGTTTTGTTGATTTTCATCAAATGAACATATTTCAGCGAGGGAGAAGTTTTTTCTTTAATAGCGTCAGATTTTATCTTAAAATACAAAAACTTTTCGTGGTTCTTGTCAATTTTTGTTGATTTTCATCAAATGAACTTATTTCAGTCAGCTAGATCTTTCTTCTTCAAAGCAAAAAGATTTTATCTTCAAATACAAGAACTTTTTGTGGTTTTGTTGATTTTCAGCAAATGAACATATTTCAGCGAGGGAGAAGTTTTTTCTTTAATAGCATCAGATTTTATCTGAAAATACAAGAACTTTTCGTGGTTCTTGTCAATTTTTGTTGATTTTCATCAAATGAACTTATTTCAGTCAGCGAGATCTTTCTTCTTGAAAGCAAAAAGATTTTATCTTCAAATACAAGAACTTTTCGTGGTTTTGTTGATTTTCAGCAAATGAACATATTTCAGCGAGCTGGAAGTTTTTTCTTCAATAGCGTAAGATTTTATCTTAAAATACAAGAACTTTTCGTGGTTCTTGTCAATTTTTGTTAGTTTTCATCTTATGAACTTATTTCAGTCAGCTAGATCTTTCTTCTTCAAAGCAAAAAGATTTTATCTTCAAATACAAGAACTTTTCGTGGTTTTGTTGATTTTCAGCAAATGAACATATTTCAGCGAGGGAGAAGTTTTTTCTTTAATAGCGTCAGATTTTATCTTAAAATACAAGAACTTTTCGTGGTTCTTGTCAATTTTTGTTGATTTTCATCAAATGAACTTATTTCAGTCAGCTAGATCTTTCTTCTTCAAAGCAAAAAGATTTTATCTTAAAATACAAGAACTTTTCGTGGTTCTTGTCAATTTTTGTTGGTTTTCATCCAATGAACTTATTTCAGTCAGCAAGATCTTTCTTCTTCAAAGCAAAAAGATTGTATCTTCAAATACAAGAACTTTTCGTGGTTTTGTTGATTTTCAGCAAATGATCATATTTCAGCGAGCGAGAAGTTTTTTCTTTAAAAGCGTAAGATTTCATCTTAAAATACAAGAACTTTTCGTGGTTCTTGTCAATTTTTGTTGGTTTTCATCTTATGAACTTATTTCAGTCAGCTCGATCTTTCTTCTTCAAAGCAAAAAGATTTTATCTTCAAATACAAGAACTTTTCGTTGTTTTGTTGATTTTCTGCAAATGAACATATTTCAGCGAGGGAGAAGTTTTTTCTTTAATAGCGTCAGATTTTATCTTAAAATACAAGAACTTTTCGTGGTTCTAATCAAATTTTGTTGGTTTTCATCTTATGATCTTATTTCAGTCAGCTAGATCTTTCTTCTTCAAAGCAAAAAGATTTTATCTTCAAATACAAGAACTTTTCGTGGTTTTGTTGATTTACAGCAAATGAACATATTTCAGCGAGGGAGAAGTTTTTTCTTTAATAGCGTCAGATTTTATCTTAAAATACAAAAACTTTTCGTGGTTCTTGTCAATTTTTGTTGATTTTCATCAAATGAACCTATTTCAGTCAGCTAGATCTTTCTTCTTCAAAGCAAAAAGATTTTATCTTCAAATACAAGAACTTTTCGTGATTTTGTTGATTTTCAGCAAATGAACATATTTCAGCGAGGGAGAAGTTTTTTCTTTAATAGCGTCAGATTTTATCTTAAAATTCAAGAACTTTTCGTGGTTCTTGTCAATTTTTGTTGGTTTTCATCCAATGAACTTATTTCAGTCAGCCAGATCTTTCTTCTTCAAAGCAAAAAGATTTTATCTTCAAATACAAGAACTTTTCGTGGTTTTGTTGATTTTCAGCAAATGAACATATTTCAGCGAGGGAGAAGTTTTTTCTTTAAAAGCGTCAGATTTTATCATAAAATACAAGAACTTTTCGTGGTTCTTGTCAATTTTTGTTGGTTTTCATCGAATGAACTTATTTCAGTCAGCAAGATCTTTCTTCTTGAAAGCGAAAAGATTTTATCTTCAAATACAAGAACTTTTCGTGGTTTTGTTGATTTTCAGCAAATGAACATATTTCAGCGAGCTAGAAGTTTTTTCTTTAATAGCGTCAGATTTTATCTTAAAATACAAGAACTTTTCGTGGTTCTTGTCAATTTTTGTTAGTTTTCATCTTATGAACTTATTTCAGTCAGCTAGATCTTTCTTCTTCAAAGCAAAAAGATTTTATCTTCAAATACAAGAACTTTTCGTGGTTTTGTTGATTTTCAGCAAATTGACATATTTCAGCGAGGGAGAAGTTTTTTCTTTAATAGCGTCAGATTTTATCTTAAAATACAAGAACTTTTCGTGGTTCTTGTCAACTTTTGTTGGTTTTCATCCAATGAACTTATTTCAGTCAGCGAGATCTTTCTTCTTCAAAGCAAAAAGATTTTATCTTCAAATACAAGAACTTTTTGTGGTTTTTTTGATTTTCAGCAAATGAACATATTACAGCGAGCGAGAAGTTTTTTCTTTAAAAGCGTAAGATTTTATCTTAAAATACAAGAACTTTTCGTGGTTCTTGTCAATTTTTTTTGGTTTTCATCTTATGAACTTATTTCAGTCAGCTCGATCTTTCTTCTTCAAAGCAACAAGATTTTATCTTCAAATACAAGAACTTTTCGTGGTTTTGTTGATTTTCAGCAAATGAACATATTTCAGCGAGGGAGAAGTTTTTTCTTTAATAGCGTCAGATTTTATCTTAAAATACAAGAACTTTTCGTGGTTCTTGTCAATTTTTGTTGGTTTTCATCCAATGAACTTATTTCAGTCAGCCAGATCTTTCTTCTTCAAAGCAAAAAGATTTTATCTTCAAATACAAGAAATTTTCGTGGTTTTGTTGATTTTCAGCAAATGAACATATTTCAGCGAGGGAGAAGTTTTTTCTTTAATAGCGTCAGATTTTATCTTAAAATACAAGAACTTTTCGTGGTTCTTGTCAATTTTTGTTGGTTTTCATCCAATGAACTTATTTCAGTCAGCAAGATCTTTCTTCTTGAAAGCAAAAAGATTTCATCTTCAAATACAAGAACTTTTCGTGGTTTTGTTGATTTTCAGCAAATGAACATATTTCAGCGAGCGAGAAGTTTTTTCTTTAATAGCGTCAGATTTTATCTTAAAATACAAGAACTTTTCGTGGTTCTTGTCAATTTTTGTTGGTTTTCATCCAATGAACTTATTTCAGTCAGCAAGATCTTTCTTCTTGAAAGCAAAAAGATTTTATCTTAAAATACAAGAACTTTTCGTTGTTCTTGTCAATTTTTGTTGGTTTTCATCTTATGAACTTATTTCAGTCAGCTCGATCTTTCTTCTTCAAAGCAAAAAGATTGTATCTTCAAATACAAGAACTTTTCGTGGTTTTGTTGATTTTCAGCAAATGAACATATTTCAGCGAGGGAGAAGTTTTTTCTTTAATAGCGTCAGATTTTAGCTTAAAATACAAGAACTTTTCGTGGTTCTTGTCAATTTTTGTTGGTTTTCATCAAATGAACTTATTTCAGTCAGCGAGATCTTTCTTCTTGAAAGCAAAAAGATTTTATCTTCAAATACAAGAACTTTTCGTGGTTTTGTTGATTTTCAGCAAATGAACATATTTCAGCGAGCTGGAAGTTTTTTCTTCAATAGCGTAAGATTTTATCTTAAAATACAAGAACTTTTCGTGGTTCTTGTCAATTTTTGTTAGTTTTCATCTTATGAACTTATTTCAGTCAGCTAGATCTTTCTTCTTCAAAGCAAAAAGATTTTATCTTCAAATACAAGAACTTTTCGTGGTTTTGTTGATTTTCAGCAAATGAACATATTTCAGCGAGGGAGAAGTTTTTTCTTTAATAGCGTCAGATTTTATCTTAAAATACAAGAACTTTTCGTGGTTCTTGTCAATTTTTGTTGATTTTCATCAAATGAACTTATTTCAGTCAGCTGGATCTTTCTTCTTCAAAGCAAAAAGATTTTATCTTAAAATACAAGAACTTTTCGTGGTTCTTGTCAATTTTTGTTGGTTTTCATCCAATGAACTTATTTCAGTCAGCAAGATCTTTCTTCTTGAAAGCAAAAAGATTGTATCTTCAAATACAAGAACTTTTCGTGGTTTTGTTGATTTTCAGCAAATGATCATATTTCAGCGAGCGAGAAGTTTTTTCTTTAAAAGCGTAAGATTTCATCTTAAAATACAAGAACTTTTCGTGGTTCTTGTCAATTTTTGTTGGTTTTCATCTTATGAACTTATTTCAGTCAGCTCGATCTTTCTTCTTCAAAGCAAAAAGATTTTATCTTCAAATACAAGAACTTTTCGTTGTTTTGTTGATTTTCTGCAAATGAACATATTTCAGCGAGGGAGAAGTTTTTTCTTTAATAGCGTCAGATTTTATCTTAAAATACAAGAACTTTTCGTGGTTCTAATCAAATTTTGTTGGTTTTCATCTTATGATCTTATTTCAGTCAGCTAGATCTTTCTTCTTCAAAGCAAAAAGATTTTATCTTCAAATACAAGAACTTTTCGTGGTTTTGTTGATTTACAGCAAATGAACATATTTCAGCGAGGGAGAAGTTTTTTCTTTAATAGCGTCAGATTTTATCTTAAAATACAAAACTTTTTCGTGGTTCTTGTCAATTTTTGTTGATTTTCATCAAATGAACTTATTTCAGTCAGCTAGATCTTTCTTCTTCAAAGCAAAAAGATTTTATCTTCAAATACAAGAACTTTTCGTGATTTTGTTGATTTTCAGCAAATGAACATATTTCAGCGAGGGAGAAGTTTTTTCTTTAATAGCGTCAGATTTTATCTTAAAATACAAGAACTTTTCGTGGTTCTTGTCAATTTTTGTTGGTTTTCATCCAATGAACTTATTTCAGTCAGCCAGATCTTTCTTCTTCAAAGCAAAAAGATTTTATCTTCAAATACAAGAACTTTTCGTGGTTTTGTTGATTTTCAGCAAATGAACATATTTCAGCGAGGGAGAAGTTTTTTCTTTAATAGCGTCAAATTTTATCTTAAAATACAAGAACTTTTCGTGGTTCTTGTCAATTTTTGTTGGTTTTCATCCAATGAACTTATTTCAGTCAGCTAGATCTTTCTTCTTGAAAGCAAAAAGATTTTATCTTCAAATACAAGAACTTTTCGTGGTTTTGTTGATTTTCAGCAAATGAACATATTTCAGCGAGCGAGAAGTTTTTTCTTGAATAGCGTCAGATTTTATCTTAAAATACAACAATTTTTCGGGGTTCTTGTCAATTTTTGTTGGTTTTCATCTTATGAACTTATTTCAGTCAGCTAGATCTTTCTTCTTCAAAGCAAAAAGATTTTATCTTCAAATACAAGAACTTTTCGTGGTTTTGTTGATTTTCAGCAAATGAACATATTTCAGTCAGCTCGATCTTTCTTCTTCAAAGCAAAAAGATTTTATCTTCAAATACAAGAACTTTTCGTGGTTTTGTTGATTTTCAGCAAATGAACATATTTCAGCGAGGGAGAAGTTTTTTCTTTAATAGCGTCAGATTTTATCTTAAAATACAAGAACTTTTCGTGGTTCTTGTCAATTTTTGTTGGTTTTCATCCAATGAACTTATTTCAGTCAGCTGGATCTTTCTTCTTCAAAGCAAAAAGATTTTATCTTCAAATACAAGAACTTTTTGTGTTTTTTTTGATTTTCAGCAAATGAACATATTACAGCGAGCGAGAAGTTTTTTCTTTAAAAGCGTAAGATTTTATCTTAAAATACAAGAACTTTTCGTGGTTCTTGTCAATTTTTGTTGGTTTTCATCTTATGAACTTATTTCAGTCAGCTCGATCTTTCTTCTTCAAAGCAAAAAGATTTTATCTTCAAATACAAGAACTTTTCGTGGTTTTGTTGATTTTCAGCAAATGAACATATTTCAGCGAGGGAGAAGTTTTTTCTTTAATAGCGTCAGATTTTAGCTTAAAATACAAGAACTTTTCGTGGTTCTTGTCAATTTTTGTTGGTTTTCATCCAATGAACTTATTTCAGTCAGCCAGATCTTTCTTCTTCGAAGCAAAAAGATTTTATCTTCAAATACAAGAAATTTTCGTGGTTTTGTTGATTTTCAGCAAATGAACATATTTCAGCGAGGGAGAAGTTTTTTCTTCAATTGCGTAAGATTTTATCTTAAATACAAGAACTTTTCGTGGTTCTTGTCAATTTTTGTTAGTTTTCATCTTCTGAACTTATTTCAGTCAGCTGGATCTTTCTTCTTCAAAGCAAAAAGATTTTATCTTCAAATACAAGAACTTTTCGTGGTTTTGTTGATTTTCAGCAAATGAACATATTTCAGCGAGCGAGAAGTTTTTTCTTTCATAGCGTCAGATTTTATCTTAAAATACAACAATTTTTCGGGGTTCTTGTCAATTTTTGTTGGTTTTCATCTTATGAACTTATTTCAGTCAGCTAGATCTTTCTTCTTCAAAGCAAAAAGATTTTATCTTCAAATACAAGAACTTTTCGTGGTTTTGTTGATTTTCAGCAAATGAACATATTTCAGTCAGCGAGATCTTTCTTCTTCAAAGCAAAAAGATTTTATCTTCAAATACAAGAACTTTTCGTGGATTTGTTGATTTTCAGCAAATGAACATATTTCAGCGAGGGAGAAGTTTTTTCTTTAATAGCGTCAGATTTTAGCTTAAAATACAAGAACTTTTCGTGGTTCTTGTCAATTTTTGTTGGTTTTCATCCAATGAACTTATTTCAGTCAGCTAGATCTTTCTTCTTGAAAGCAAAAAGATTTTATCTTCAAATACAAGAACTTTTCGTGGTTTTGTTGATTTTCAGCAAATGAACATATTTCAGCGAGCGAGAAGTTTTTTCTTCAATTGCGTAAGATTTTATCTTAAATACAAGAACTTTTCGTGGTTCTTGTCAATTTTTGTTAGTTTTCATCTTATGAACTTATTTCAGTCAGCTGGATCTTTCTTCTTCAAAGCAAAAAGATTTTATCTTCAAATACAAGAACTTTTCGTGGTTTTGTTGATTTTCAGCAAATGAACATATTTCAGCGAGCGAGAAGTTTTTTCTTTAATAGCGTCAGATTTTATCTTAAAATACAACAATTTTTCGGGGTTCTTGTCAATTTTTGTTGGTTTTCATCTTATGAACTTATTTCAGTCAGCTAGATCTTTCTTCTTCAAAGCAAAAAGATTTTATCTTCAAATACAAGAACTTTTCGTGGTTTTGTTGATTTTCAGCAAATGAACATATTTCAGTCAGCGAGATCTTTCTTCTTCAAAGCAAAAAGATTTTATCTTCAAATACAAGAACTTTTCGTGGTTTTGTTGATTTTCAGCAAATGAACATATTTCAGCGAGGGAGAAGTTTTTTCTTTAAAAGCGTCAGATTTTATCATAAAATACAAGAACTTTTCGTGGTTCTTGTCAATTTTTGTTGGTTTTCATCGAATGAACTTATTTCAGTCAGCAAGATCTTTCTTCTTGAAAGCAAAAAGATTTTATCTTCAAATACAAGAACTTTTCGTGGTTTTGTTGATTTTCAGCAAATGAACATATTTCAGCGAGCTAGAAGTTTTTTCTTTAATAGCGTCAGATTTTATCTTAAAATACAAGAACTTTTCGTGGTTCTTGTCAATTTTTGTTAGTTTTCATCTTATGAACTTATTTCAGTCAGCTAGATCTTTCTTCTTCAAAGCAAAAAGATTTTATCTTCAAATACAAGAACTTTTCGTGGTTTTGTTGATTTTCAGCAAATTGACATATTTCAGCGAGGGAGAAGTTTTTTCTTTAATAGCGTCAGATTTTATCTTAAAATACAAGAACTTTTCGTGGTTCTTGTCAACTTTTGTTGGTTTTCATCCAATGAACTTATTTCAGTCAGCGAGATCTTTCTTCTTCAAAGCAAAAAGATTTTATCTTCAAATACAAGAACTTTTTGTGGTTTTTTTGATTTTCAGCAAATGAACATATTACAGCGAGCGAGAAGTTTTTTCTTTAAAAGCGTAAGATTTTATCTTAAAATACAAGAACTTTTCGTGGTTCTTGTCAATTTTTGTTGGTTTTCATCTTATGAACTTATTTCAGTCAGCTCGATCTTTCTTCTTCAAAGCAACAAGATTTTATCTTCAAATACAAGAACTTTTCGTGGTTTTGTTGATTTTCAGCAAATGAACATATTTCAGCGAGGGAGAAGTTTTTTCTTTAATAGCGTCAGATTTTATCTTAAAATACAAGAACTTTTCGTGGTTCTTGTCAACTTTTGTTGGTTTTCATCCAATGAACTTATTTCAGTCAGCGAGATCTTTCTTCTTCAAAGCAAAAAGATTTTATCTTCAAATACAAGAACTTTTTGTGGTTTTTTTGATTTTCAGCAAATGAACATATTACAGCGAGCGAGAAGTTTTTTCTTTAAAAGCGTAAGATTTTATCTTAAAATACAAGAACTTTTCGTGGTTCTTGTCAATTTTTGTTGGTTTTCATCTTATGAACTTATTTCAGTCAGCTCGATCTTTCTTCTTCAAAGCAACAAGATTTTATCTTCAAATACAAGAACTTTTCGTGGTTTTGTTGATTTTCAGCAAATGAACATATTTCAGCGAGGGAGAAGTTTTTTCTTTAATAGCGTCAGATTTTATCTTAAAATACAAGAACTTTTCGTGGTTCTTGTCAATTTTTGTTGGTTTTCATCCAATTAACTTATTTCAGTCAGCCAGATCTTTCTTCTTCAAAGCAAAAAGATTTTATCTTCAAATACAAGAAATTTTCGTGGTTTTGTTGATTTTCAGCAAATGAACATATTTCAGCGAGGGAGAAGTTTTTTCTTTAATAGCGTCAGATTTTATCTTAAAATACAAGAACTTTTCGTGGTTCTTGTCAATTTTTGTTGGTTTTCATCCAATGAACTTATTTCAGTCAGCAAGATCTTTCTTCTTGAAAGCAAAAAGATTTTATCTTCAAATACAAGAACTTTTCGTGGTTTTGTTGATTTTCAGCAAATGAACATATTTCAGCGAGCGAGAAGTTTTTTCTTTAATAGCGTCAGATTTTATCTTAAAATACAAGAACTTTTCGTGGTTCTTGTCAATTTTTGTTGGTTTTCGTCCAATGAACTTATTTCAGTCAGCTCGATCTTTCTTCTTGAAAGCAAAAAGATTTTATCTTAAAATACAAGAACTTTTCGTGGTTCTTGTCAATTTTTGTTGGTTTTCATCTTATGAACTTATTTCAGTCAGCTCGATCTTTCTTCTTCAAAGCAAAAAGATTTTATCTTCAAATACAAGAACTTTTCGTGGTTTTGTTGATTTTCAGCAAATGAACATATTTCAGCGAGGGAGAAGTTTTTTCTTTAATAGCGTCAGATTTTAGCTTAAAATACAAGAACTTTTCGTGGTTCTTGTCAATTTTTGTTGGTTTTCATCCAATTAACTTATTTCAGTCAGCCAGATCTTTCTTCTTCAAAGCAAAAAGATTTTATCTTCAAATACAAGAAATTTTCGTGGTTTTGTTGATTTTCAGCAAATGAACATATTTCAGCGAGGGAGAAGTTTTTTCTTTAATAGCGTCAGATTTTATCTTAAAATACAAGAACTTTTCGTGGTTCTTGTCAATTTTTGTTGGTTTTCATCCAATGAACTTATTTCAGTCAGCTAGATCTTTCTTCTTGAAAGCAAAAAGATTTTATCTTCAAATACAAGAACTTTTCGTGGTTTTGTTGATTTTCAGCAAATGAACATATTTCAGCGAGCGAGAAGTTTTTCCTTCAATTGCGTAAGATTTTATCTTAAATACAAGAACTTTTCGTGGTTCTTGTCAATTTTTGTTAGTTTTCATCTTCTGAACTTATTTCAGTCAGCTGGATCTTTCTTCTTCAAAGCAAAAAGATTTTATCTTCAAATACAAGAACTTTTCGTGGTTTTGTTGATTTTCAGCAAATGAACATATTTCAGCGAGCGAGAAGTTTTTTCTTTCATAGCGTCAGATTTTATCTTAAAATACAACAATTTTTCGGGGTTCTTGTCAATTTTTGTTGGTTTTCATCTTATGAACTTATTTCAGTCAGCTAGATCTTTCTTCTTCAAAGCAAAAAGATTTTATCTTCAAATGCAAGAACTTTTCGTGGTTTTGTTGATTTTCAGCAAATGAACATATTTCAGTCAGCGAGATCTTTCTTCTTCAAAGCAAAAAGATTTTATCTTCAAATACAAGAACTTTTCGTGGATTTGTTGATTTTCAGCAAATGAACATATTTCAGCGAGGGAGAAGTTTTTTCTTTAATAGCGTCAGATTTTAGCTTAAAATACAAGAACTTTTCGTGGTTCTTGTCAATTTTTGTTGGTTTTCATCCAATGAACTTATTTCAGTCAGCTAGATCTTTCTTCTTGAAAGCAAAAAGATTTTATCTTCAAATACAAGAACTTTTCGTGGTTTTGTTGATTTTCAGCAAATGAACATATTTCAGCGAGCGAGAAGTTTTTTCTTCAATTGCGTAAGATTTTATCTTAAATACAAGAACTTTTCGTGGTTCTTGTCAATTTTTGTTAGTTTTCATCTTATGAACTTATTTCAGTCAGCTGGATCTTTCTTCTTCAAAGCAAAAAGATTTTATCTTCAAATACAAGAACTTTTCGTGGTTTTGTTGATTTTCAGCAAATGAACATATTTCAGCGAGCGAGAAGTTTTTTCTTTAATAGCGTCAGATTTTATCTTAAAATACAACAATTTTTCGGGGTTCTTGTCAATTTTTGTTGGTTTTCATCTTATGAACTTATTTCAGTCAGCTAGATCTTTCTTCTTCAAAGCAAAAAGATTTTATCTTCAAATACAAGAACTTTTCGTGGTTTTGTTGATTTTCAGCAAATGAACATATTTCAGTCAGCGAGATCTTTCTTCTTCAAAGCAAAAAGATTTTATCTTCAAATACAAGAACTTTTCGTGGTTTTGTTGATTTTCAGCAAATGAACATATTTCAGCGAGGGAGAAGTTTTTTCTTTAAAAGCGTCAGATTTTATCATAAAATACAAGAACTTTTCGTGGTTCTTGTCAATTTTTGTTGGTTTTCATCGAATGAACTTATTTCAGTCAGCAAGATCTTTCTTCTTGAAAGCAAAAAGATTTTATCTTCAAATACAAGAACTTTTCGTGGTTTTGTTGATTTTCAGCAAATGAACATATTTCAGCGAGCTAGAAGTTTTTTCTTTAATAGCGTCAGATTTTATCTTAAAATACAAGAACTTTTCGTGGTTCTTGTCAATTTTTGTTAGTTTTCATCTTATGAACTTATTTCAGTCAGCTAGATCTTTCTTCTTCAAAGCAAAAAGATTTTATCTTCAAATACAAGAACTTTTCGTGGTTTTGTTGATTTTCAGCAAATTGACATATTTCAGCGAGGGAGAAGTTTTTTCTTTAATAGCGTCAGATTTTATCTTAAAATACAAGAACTTTTCGTGGTTCTTGTCAACTTTTGTTGGTTTTCATCCAATGAACTTATTTCAGTCAGCGAGATCTTTCTTCTTCAAAGCAAAAAGATTTTATCTTCAAATACAAGAACTTTTTGTGGTTTTTTTGATTTTCAGCAAATGAACATATTACAGCGAGCGAGAAGTTTTTTCTTTAAAAGCGTAAGATTTTATCTTAAAATACAAGAACTTTTCGTGGTTCTTGTCAATTTTTGTTGGTTTTCATCTTATGAACTTATTTCAGTCAGCTCGATCTTTCTTCTTCAAAGCAACAAGATTTTATCTTCAAATACAAGAACTTTTCGTGGTTTTGTTGATTTTCAGCAAATGAACATATTTCAGCGAGGGAGAAGTTTTTTCTTTAATAGCGTCAGATTTTATCTTAAAATACAAGAACTTTTCGTGGTTCTTGTCAACTTTTGTTGGTTTTCATCCAATGAACTTATTTCAGTCAGCGAGATCTTTCTTCTTCAAAGCAAAAAGATTTTATCTTCAAATACAAGAACTTTTTGTGGTTTTTTTGATTTTCAGCAAATGAACATATTACAGCGAGCGAGAAGTTTTTTCTTTAAAAGCGTAAGATTTTATCTTAAAATACAAGAACTTTTCGTGGTTCTTGTCAATTTTTGTTGGTTTTCATCTTATGAACTTATTTCAGTCAGCTCGATCTTTCTTCTTCAAAGCAACAAGATTTTATCTTCAAATACAAGAACTTTTCGTGGTTTTGTTGATTTTCAGCAAATGAACATATTTCAGCGAGGGAGAAGTTTTTTCTTTAATAGCGTCAGATTTTATCTTAAAATACAAGAACTTTTCGTGGTTCTTGTCAATTTTTGTTGGTTTTCATCCAATTAACTTATTTCAGTCAGCCAGATCTTTCTTCTTCAAAGCAAAAAGATTTTATCTTCAAATACAAGAAATTTTCGTGGTTTTGTTGATTTTCAGCAAATGAACATATTTCAGCGAGGGAGAAGTTTTTTCTTTAATAGCGTCAGATTTTATCTTAAAATACAAGAACTTTTCGTGGTTCTTGTCAATTTTTGTTGGTTTTCATCCAATGAACTTATTTCAGTCAGCAAGATCTTTCTTCTTGAAAGCAAAAAGATTTTATCTTCAAATACAAGAACTTTTCGTGGTTTTGTTGATTTTCAGCAAATGAACATATTTCAGCGAGCGAGAAGTTTTTTCTTTAATAGCGTCAGATTTTATCTTAAAATACAAGAACTTTTCGTGGTTCTTGTCAATTTTTGTTGGTTTTCGTCCAATGAACTTATTTCAGTCAGCAAGATCTTTCTTCTTGAAAGCAAAAAGATTTTATCTTAAAATACAAGAACTTTTCGTGGTTCTTGTCAATTTTTGTTGGTTTTCATCTTATGAACTTATTTCAGTCAGCTCGATCTTTCTTCTTCAAAGCAAAAAGATTTTATCTTCAAATACTAGAACTTTTCGTGGTTTTGTTGATTTTCAGCAAATGAACATATTTCAGCGAGGGAGAAGTTTTTTCTTTAATAGCGTCAGATTTTAGCTTAAAATACAAGAACTTTTCGTGGTTCTTGTCAATTTTTGTTGGTTTTCATCCAATTAACTTATTTCAGTCAGCCAGATCTTTCTTCTTCAAAGCAAAAAGATTTTATCTTCAAATACAAGAAATTTTCGTGGTTTTGTTGATTTTCAGCAAATGAACATATTTCAGCGAGGGAGAAGTTTTTTCTTTAATAGCGTCAGATTTTATCTTAAAATACAAGAACTTTTCGTGGTTCTTGTCAATTTTTGTTGGTTTTCATCCAATGAACTTATTTCAGTCAGCTAGATCTTTCTTCTTGAAAGCAAAAAGATTTTATCTTCAAATACAAGAACTTTTCGTGGTTTTGTTGATTTTCAGCAAATGAACATATTTCAGCGAGCGAGAAGTTTTTTCTTCAATTGCGTAAGATTTTATCTTAAATACAAGAACTTTTCGTGGTTCTTGTCAATTTTTGTTAGTTTTCATCTTATGAACTTATTTCAGTCAGCTGGATCTTTCTTCTTCAAAGCAAAAAGATTTTATCTTCAAATACAAGAACTTTTCGTGGTTTTGTTGATTTTCAGCAAATGAACATATTTCAGCGAGCGAGAAGTTTTTTCTTTAATAGCGTCAGATTTTATCTTAAAATACAAGAACTTTTCGTGGTTCTTGTCAATTTTTGTTGGTTTTCATCTTATGAACTTATTTCAGTCAGCTCGATCTTTCTTCTTCAAAGCAAAAAGATTTTATCTTCAAATACAAGAACTTTTCGTGGTTTTGTTGATTTTCAGCAAATGAACATATTTCAGCGAGGGAGAAGTTTTTTCTTTAATAGCGTCAGATTTTATCTTAAAATACAAGAACTTTTCGTGGTTCTTGTCAATTTTTGTTGGTTTTCATCCAATGAACTTATTTCAGTCAGCTAGATCTTTCTTCTTGAAAGCAAAAAGATTTTATCTTCAAATACAAGAACTTTTCGTGGTTTTGTTGATTTTCAGCAAATGAACATATTTCAGCGAGCGAGAAGTTTTTTCTTCAATTGCGTAAGATTTTATCTTAAATACAAGAACTTTTCGTGGTTCTTGTCAATTTTTGTTAGTTTTCATCTTATGAACTTATTTCAGTCAGCTGGATCTTTCTTCTTCAAAGCAAAAAGATTTTATCTTCAAATACAAGAACTTTTCGTGGTTTTGTTGATTTTCAGCAAATGAACATATTTCAGCGAGCGAGAAGTTTTTTCTTTAATAGCGTCAGATTTTATCTTAAAATACAACAATTTTTCGGGGTTCTTGTCAATTTTTGTTGGTTTTCATCTTATGAACTTATTTCAGTCAGCTAGATCTTTCTTCTTCAAAGCAAAAAGATTTTATCTTCAAATACAAGAACTTTTCGTGGTTTTGTTGATTTTCAGCAAATGAACATATTTCAGTCAGCGAGATCTTTCTTCTTCAAAGCAAAAAGATTTTATCTTCAAATACAAGAACTTTTCGTGGTTTTGTTGATTTTCAGCAAATGAACATATTTCAGCGAGGGAGAAGTTTTTTCTTTAAAAGCGTCAGATTTTATCATAAAATACAAGAACTTTTCGTGGTTCTTGTCAATTTTTGTTGGTTTTCATCGAATGAACTTATTTCAGTCAGCAAGATCTTTCTTCTTGAAAGCAAAAAGATTTTATCTTCAAATACAAGAACTTTTCGTGGTTTTGTTGATTTTCAGCAAATGAACATATTTCAGCGAGCTAGAAGTTTTTTCTTTAATAGCGTCAGATTTTATCTTAAAATACAAGAACTTTTCGTGGTTTTGTTGATTTTCAGCAAATTGACATATTTCAGCGAGGGAGAAGTTTTTTCTTTAATAGCGTCAGATTTTATCTTAAAATACAAGAACTTTTCGTGGTTCTTGTCAACTTTTGTTGGTTTTCATCCAATGAACTTATTTCAGTCAGCGAGATCTTTCTTCTTCAAAGCAAAATGATTTTATCTTCAAATACAAGAACTTTTTGTGGTTTTTTTGATTTTCAGCAAATGAACATATTACAGCGAGCGAGAAGTTTTTTCTTTAAAAGCGTAAGATTTTATCTTAAAATACAAGAACTTTTCGTGGTTCTTGTCAATTTTTGTTGGTTTTCATCTTATGAACTTATTTCAGTCAGCTCGATCTTTCTTCTTCAAAGCAAAAAGATTTTATCTTCAAATACAAGAACTTTTCGTGGTTTTGTTGATTTTCAGCAAATGAACATATTTCAGCGAGCGAGAAGTTTTTTCTTTAATAGCGTCAGATTTTATCTTAAAATACAAGAACTTTTCGTGGTTCTTGTCAATTTTTGTTGGTTTTCATCCAATGAACTTATTTCAGTCAGCCAGATCTTTCTTCTTCAAAGCAAAAAGATTTTATCTTCAAATACAAGAAATTTTCGTGGTTTTGTTGATTTTCAGCAAATGAACATATTTCAGCGAGGGAGAAGTTTTTTCTTTAATCGCGTCAGATTTTATCTTAAAATACAAAAACTTTTCGTGGTTCTTGTCAATTTTTGTTGACTTTCATCAAATGAACTTATTTCAGTCAGCTAGATCTTTCTTCTTTAAAGCAAAAAGATTTTATCTTCAAATACAAGAACTTTTCGTGGTTTTGTTGATTTTCAGCAAATGAACATATTTCAGCGAGGGAGAAGTTTTTTCTTTAATAGCGTCAGATTTTATCTTAAAATACAAGAACTTTTCGTGGTTCTTGTCAATTTTTGTTGGTTTTCATCCAATGAACTTATTTCAGTCAGCAAGATCTTTCTTCTTGAAAGCAAAAAGATTTTATCTTCAAATACAAGAACTTTTCGTGGTTTTGTTGATTTTCAGCAAATGAACATATTTCAGCGAGCGAGAAGTTTTTTCTTTAATAGCGTCAGATTTTATCTTAAAATACAAGAACTTTTCGTGGTTCTTGTCAAATTTTGTTGGTTTTCATCTTATGAACTTATTTCAGTCAGCGAGATCTTTCTTCTTCAAAGCAAAAAGATTTTATCTTCAAATACAAGAACTTTTCGTGGTTTTGTTGATTTTTAGCAAATGAACATATTTCAGCGAGCGAGAAGTTTTTTCTTTAATAGCGTCAGATTTTATCTTAAAATACAACAATTTTTCGGGGTTCTTGTCAATTTTTGTTGATTTTCATCAAATGAACTTATTTCAGTCAGCTCGATCTTTCTTCTTCAAAGCAAAAAGATTTTATCTTCAAATACAAGAACTTTTCGTGGTTTTGTTGATTTTCAGCAAATGAACATATTTCAGTCAGCGAGATCTTTCTTCTTCAAAGCAAAAAGATTTTATCTTCAAATACAAGAACTTTTCGTGGTTTTGTTGATTTTCAGCAAATGAACATATTTCAGCGAGGGAGAAGTTTTTTCTTTAAAAGCGTCAGATTTTATCATAAAATACAAGAACTTTTCGTGGTTCTTGTCAATTTTTGTTGGTTTTCATCGAATGAACTTATTTCAGTCAGCAAGATCTTTCTTCTTGAAAGCAAAAAGATTTTATCTTCAAATACAAGAACTTTTCGTGGTTTTGTTGATTTTCAGCAAATGAACATATTTCAGCGAGCTAGAAGTTTTTTCTTTAATAGAGTCAAATTTTATCTTAAAATACAAGAACTTTTCGTGGTTCTTGTCAATTTTTGTTGGTTTTCATCTTATGAACTTATTTCAGTCAGCTAGATCTTTCTTCTTCAAAGCAAAAATATTTTATCTTCAAATACAAGAACTTTTCGTGGTTTTGTTGATTTTCAGCAAATTGACATATTTCAGCGAGGGAGAAGTTTTTTCTTTAATAGCGTCAGATTTTATCTTAAAATACAAGAACTTTTCGTGGTTCTTGTCAACTTTTGTTGGTTTTCATCCAATGAACTTATTTCAGTCAGCGAGATCTTTCTTCTTCAAAGCAAAAAGATTTTATCTTCAAATACAAGAACTTTTTGTGGTTTTTTTGATTTTCAGCAAATGAACATATTACAGCGAGCGAGAAGTTTTTTCTTTAAAAGCGTAAGATTTTATCTTAAAATACAAGAACTTTTCGTGGTTCTTGTCAATTTTTGTTGGTTTTCATCTTATGAACTTATTTCAGTCAGCTCGATCTTTCTTCTTCAAAGCAACAAGATTTTATCTTCAAATACAAGAACTTTTCGTGGTTTTGTTGATTTTCAGCAAATGAACATATTTCAGCGAGGGAGAAGTTTTTTCTTTAATAGCGTCAGATTTTATCTTAAAATACAAGAACTTTTCGTGGTTCTTGTCAATTTTTGTTGGTTTTCATCCAATGAACTTATTTCAGTCAGCCAGATCTTTCTTCTTCAAAGCAAAAAGATTTTATCTTCAAATACAAGAAATTTTCGTGGTTTTGTTGATTTTCAGCAAATGAACATATTTCAGCGAGGGAGAAGTTTTTTCTTTAATCGCGTCAGATTTTATCTTAAAATACAAAAACTTTTCGTGGTTCTTGTCAATTTTTGTTGACTTTCATCAAATGAACTTATTTCAGTCAGCTAGATCTTTCTTCTTTAAAGCAAAAAGATTTTATCTTCAAATACAAGAACTTTTCGTGGTTTTGTTGATTTTCAGCAAATGAACATATTTCAGCGAGGGAGAAGTTTTTTCTTTAATAGCGTCAGATTTTATCTTAAAATACAAGAACTTTTCGTGGTTCTTGTCAATTTTTGTTGGTTTTCATCCAATGAACTTATTTCAGTCAGCAAGATCTTTCTTCTTGAAAGCAAAAAGATTTTATCTTCAAATACAAGAACTTTTCGTGGTTTTGTTGATTTTCAGCAAATGAACATATTTCAGCGAGCGAGAAGTTTTTTCTTTAATAGCGTCAGATTTTATCTTAAAATACAAGAACTTTTCGTGGTTCTTGTCAAATTTTGTTGGTTTTCATCTTATGAACTTATTTCAGTCAGCGAGATCTTTCTTCTTCAAAGCAAAAAGATTTTATCTTCAAATACAAGAACTTTTCGTGGTTTTGTTGATTTTTAGCAAATGAACATATTTCAGCGAGCGAGAAGTTTTTTCTTTAATAGCGTCAGATTTTATCTTAAAATACAACAATTTTTCGGGGTTCTTGTCAATTTTTGTTGATTTTCATCAAATGAACTTATTTCAGTCAGCTAGATCTTTCTTCTTCAAAGCAAAAAGATTTTATCTTCAAATACAAGAACTTTTCGTGGTTTTGTTGATTTTCAGCAAATGAACATATTTCAGTCAGCGAGATCTTTCTTCTTCAAAGCAAAAAGATTTTATCTTCAAATACAAGAACTTTTCGTGGTTTTGTTGATTTTCAGCAAATGAACATATTTCAGCGAGGGAGAAGTTTTTCCTTTAAAAGCGTCAGATTTTATCATAAAATACAAGAACTTTTCGTGGTTCTTATCAATTTTTGTTGGTTTTCATCGAATGAACTTATTTCAGTCAGCAAGATCTTTCTTCTTGAAAGCAAAAAGATTTTATCTTCAAATACAAGAACTTTTCGTGGTTTTGTTGATTTTCAGCAAATGAACATATTTCAGCGAGCTAGAAGTTTTTTCTTTAATAGAGTCAAATTTTATCTTAAAATACAAGAACTTTTCGTGGTTCTTGTCAATTTTTGTTGGTTTTCATCTTATGAACTTATTTCAGTCAGCTAGATCTTTCTTCTTCAAAGCAAAAAGATTTTATCTTCAAATACAAGAACTTTTCGTGGTTTTGTTGATTTTCAGCAAATTGACATATTTCAGCGAGGGAGAAGTTTTTTCTTTAATAGCGTCAGATTTTATCTTAAAATACAAGAACTTTTCGTGGTTCTTGTCAACTTTTGTTGGTTTTCATCCAATGAACTTATTTCAGTCAGCGAGATCTTTCTTCTTCAAAGCAAAAAGATTTTATCTTCAAATACAAGAACTTTTTGTGGTTTTTTTGATTTTCAGCAAATGAACATATTACAGCGAGCGAGAAGTTTTTTCTTTAAAAGCGTAAGATTTTATCTTAAAATACAAGAACTTTTCGTGGTTCTTGTCAATTTTTGTTGGTTTTCATCTTATGAACTTATTTCAGTCAGCTCGATCTTTCTTCTTCAAAGCAACAAGATTTTATCTTCAAATACAAGAACTTTTCGTGGTTTTGTTGATTTTCAGCAAATGAACATATTTCAGCGAGGGAGAAGTTTTTTCTTTAATAGCGTCAGATTTTATCTTAAAATACAAGAACTTTTCGTGGTTCTTGTCAATTTTTGTTGGTTTTCATCCAATGAACTTATTTCAGTCAGCCAGATCTTTCTTCTTCAAAGCAAAAAGATTTTATCTTCAAATACAAGAAATTTTCGTGGTTTTGTTGATTTTCAGCAAATGAACATATTTCAGCGAGGGAGAAGTTTTTTCTTTAATAGCGTCAGATTTTATCTTAAAATACAAAAACTTTTCGTGGTTCTTGTCAATTTTTGTTGACTTTCATCAAATGAACTTATTTCAGTCAGCCAGATCTTTCTTCTTCAAAGCAAAAAGATTTTATCTTCAAATACAAGAACTTTTCGTGGTTTTGTTGATTTTCAGCAAATGAACATATTTCAGCGAGGGAGAAGTTTTTTCTTTAATAGCGTCAGATTTTATCTTAAAATACAAGAACTTTTCGTGGTTCTTGTCAATTTTTGTTGGTTTTCATCCAATGAACTTATTTCAGTCAGCAAGATCTTTCTTCTTGAAAGCAAAAAGATTTTATCTTCAAATACAAGAACTTTTCGTGGTTTTGTTGATTTTCAGCAAATGAACATATTTCAGCGAGCGAGAAGTTTTTTCTTTAATAGCGTCAGATTTTATCTTAAAATACAAGAACTTTTCGTGGTTCTTGTCAAATTTTGTTGGTTTTCATCTTATGAACTTATTTCAGTCAGCGAGATCTTTCTTCTTCAAAGCAAAAAGATTTTATCTTCAAATACAAGAACTTTTCGTGGTTTTGTTGATTTTCAGCAAATGATCATATTTCAGCGAGCGAGAAGTTTTTTCTTTAAAAGCGTAAGATTTCATCTTAAAATACAAGAACTTTTCGTGGTTCTTGTCAATTTTTGTTGGTTTTCATCTTATGAACTTATTTCAGTCAGCTCGATCTTTCTTCTTCAAAGCAAAAAGATTTTATCTTCAAATACAAGAACTTTTCGTGGTTTTGTTGATTTTCTGCAAATGAACATATTTCAGCGAGCGAGAAGTTTTTTCTTTAATAGCAACAGATTTTATCTTAAAATACAAGAACTTTTCGTGGTTCTAATCAAATTTTGTTGGTTTTTATGTTATGAACTTATTTCAGTCAGCTCGATCTTTCTTCTTCAAAGCAAAAAGATTTTATCTTCAAATACAAGAACTTTTCGTGGTTTTGTTGATTTACAGCAAATGAACATATTTCAGCGAGGGAGAAGTTTTTTCTTTAATAGCGTCAGATTTTATCTTAAAATACAAGAACTTTTCGTGGTTCTTGTCAATTTTTGTTGGTTTTCATCCAATGAACTTATTTCAGTCAGCTAGATCTTTCTTCTTCAAAGCAAAAAGATTTTATCTTCAAATACAAGAACTTTTCGTGGTTTTGTTGATTTTCAGCAAATGAACATATTTCAGCGAGGGAGAAGTTTTTTCTTTGATAGCGTCAGATTTTATCTTAAAATACAAAAGCTTTTCGTGGTTCTTGTCAATTTTTGTTGATTTTCATCAAATGAACTTATTGCAGTCAGCTAGATCTTTTTTCTTCAAAGCAAAAAGATTTTATCTTCAAATACAAGAACTTTTCGTGGTTTTGTTGATTTTCAGCAAATGAACATATTTCAGCGAGGGAGAAGTTTTTTCTTTAATAGCGTCAAATTTTATCTTAAAATACAAGAACTTTTCGTGGTTCTTGTCAATTTTTGTTGGTTTTCATCCAATGAACTTATTTCAGTCAGCTAGATCTTTCTTCTTGAAAGCAAAAAGATTTCATCTTCAAATACAAGAACTTTTCGTGGTTTTGTTGATTTTCAGCAAATGAACATATTTCAGCGAGCTAGAAGTTTTTTCTTCAATAGAGTAAGATTTTATCTTAAAATACAAGAACTTTTCGTGGTTCTTGTCAATTTTTGTTAGTTTTCATCTTATGAACTTATTTCAGTCAGCTAGATCTTTCTTCTTCAAAGCAAAAAGATTTTATCTTCAAATACAAGAACTTTTCGTGGTTTTGTTGATTTTCAGCAAATGAACATATTTCAGTCAGCTAGATCTTTCTTCTTCAAAGCAAAAAGATTTTATCTTCAAATACAAGAACTTTTCGTGGTTTTGTTGATTTTCAGCAAATGAACATATTTCAGCGAGGGAGAAGTTTTTTCTTTAAAAGCGTCAGATTTTATCATAAAATACAAGAACTTTTCGTGGTTCTTGTCAATTTTTGTTGGTTTTCATCCAATGAACTTATTTCAGTCAGCAAGATCTTTCTTCTTGAAAGCAAAAAGATTTTATCTTCAAATACAAGAACTTTTCGTGGTTTTGTTGATTTTCAGCAAATGAACATATTTCAGCGAGGGAGAAGTTTTTTCTTTAATAGCGTCAGATTTTATCTTAAAATACAAGAACTTTTCGTGGTTCTTGTCAATTTTTGTTAGTTTTAATCTGATGAACTTATTTCAGTCAGCTAGATCTTTCTTCTTCAAAGCAAAAAGATTTTATCTTCAAATACAAGAACTTTTCGTGGTTTTGTTGATTTTCAGCAAATTGACATATTTCAGCGAGGGAGAAGTTTTTTCTTTAATAGCGTCAGATTTTATCTTAAAATACAAGAACTTTTCGTGGTTCTTGTCAATTTTTGTTGGTTTTCATCCAATGAACTTATTTCAGTCAGCTCGATCTTTCTTCTTCAAAGCAAAAAGATTTTATCTTCAAATACAAGAACTTTTTGTGGTTTTTTTGATTTTCAGCAAATGAACATATTACAGCGAGCGAGAAGTTTTTTCTTTAAAAGCGTAAGATTTTATCTTAAAATACAAGAACTTTTCGTGGTTCTTGTCAATTTTTGTTGGTTTTCATCCAATGAAGTTATTTCAGTCAGCGAGATCTTTCTTCTTGAAAGCAAAAAGATTTTATCTTCAAATACAAGAACTTTTTGTGGTTTTTTTGATTTTCAGCAAATGAACATATTTCAGCGAGCGAGAAGTTTTTTCTTTAATAGCGTCAGATTTTATCTTAAAATACAAGAACTTTTCGTGGTTCTTGTCAATTTTTGTTGGTTTTCATCCAATGAACTTATTTCAGTCAGCAAGATCTTTCTTCTTGAAAGCAAAAAGATTTTATCTTCAAATACAAGAACTTTTCGTGGTTTTGTTGATTTTCAGCAAATGAACATATTTCAGCGAGCGAGAAGTTTTTTCTTTAATAGCGTCAGATTTTATCTTAAAATACAAGAACTTTTCGTGGTTCTTGTCAAATTTTGTTGGTTTTCATCTTATGAACTTATTTCAGTCAGCGAGATCTTTCTTCTTCAAAGCAAAAAGATTTTATCTTCAAATACAAGAACTTTTCGTGGTTTTGTTGATTTTCAGCAAATGATCATATTTCAGCGAGCGAGAAGTTTTTTCTTTAAAAGCGTAAGATTTCATCTTAAAATACAAGAACTTTTCGTGGTTCTTGTCAATTTTTGTTGGTTTTCATCTTATGAACTTATTTCAGTCAGCTCGATCTTTCTTCTTCAAAGCAAAAAGATTTTATCTTCAAATACAAGAACTTTTCGTGGTTTTGTTGATTTTCTGCAAATGAACATATTTCAGCGAGCGAGAAGTTTTTTCTTTAATAGCAACAGATTTTATCTTAAAATACAAGAACTTTTCGTGGTTCCAATCAAATTTTGTTGGTTTTCATGTTATGAACTTATTTCAGTCAGCTCGATCTTTCTTCTTCAAAGCAAAAAGATTTTATCTTCAAATACAAGAACTTTTCGTGGTTTTGTTGATTTACAGCAAATGAACATATTTCAGCGAGGGAGAAGTTTTTTCTTTAATAGCGTCAGATTTTATCTTAAAATACAAGAACTTTTCGTGGTTCTTGTCAATTTTTGTTGGTTTTCATCCAATGAACTTATTTCAGTCAGCTAGATCTTTCTTCTTCAAAGCAAAAAGATTTTATCTTCAAATACAAGAACTTTTCGTGGTTTTGTTGATTTTCAGCAAATGAACATATTTCAGCGAGGGAGAAGTTTTTTCTTTGATAGCGTCAGATTTTATCTTAAAATACAAAAGCTTTTCGTGGTTCTTGTCAATTTTTGTTGATTTTCATCAAATGAACTTATTGCAGTCAGCTAGATCTTTTTTCTTCAAAGCAAAAAGATTTTATCTTCAAATACAAGAACTTTTCGTGGTTTTGTTGATTTTCAGCAAATGAACATATTTCAGCGAGGGAGAAGTTTTTTCTTTAATAGCGTCAAATTTTATCTTAAAATACAAGAACTTTTCGTGGTTCTTGTCAATTTTTGTTGGTTTTCATCCAATGAACTTATTTCAGTCAGCTAGATCTTTCTTCTTGAAAGCAAAAAGATTTCATCTTCAAATACAAGAACTTTTCGTGGTTTTGTTGATTTTCAGCAAATGAACATATTTCAGCGAGCTAGAAGTTTTTTCTTCAATAGAGTAAGATTTTATCTTAAAATACAAGAACTTTTCGTGGTTCTTGTCAATTTTTGTTAGTTTTCATCTTATGAACTTATTTCAGTCAGCTAGATCTTTCTTCTTCAAAGCAAAAAGATTTTATCTTCAAATACAAGAACTTTTCGTGGTTTTGTTGATTTTCAGCAAATGAACATATTTCAGTCAGCTAGATCTTTCTTCTTCAAAGCAAAAAGATTTTATCTTCAAATACAAGAACTTTTCGTGGTTTTGTTGATTTTCAGCAAATGAACATATTTCAGCGAGGGAGAAGTTTTTTCTTTAAAAGCGTCAGATTTTATCATAAAATACAAGAACTTTTCGTGGTTCTTGTCAATTTTTGTTGGTTTTCATCCAATGAACTTATTTCAGTCAGCAAGATCTTTCTTCTTGAAAGCAAAAAGATTTTATCTTCAAATACAAGAACTTTTCGTGGTTTTGTTGATTTTCAGCAAATGAACATATTTCAGCGAGGGAGAAGTTTTTTCTTTAATAGCGTCAGATTTTATCTTAAAATACAAGAACTTTTCGTGGTTCTTGTCAATTTTTGTTAGTTTTAATCTGATGAACTTATTTCAGTCAGCTAGATCTTTCTTCTTCAAAGCAAAAAGATTTTATCTTCAAATACAAGAACTTTTCGTGGTTTTGTTGATTTTCAGCAAATTGACATATTTCAGCGAGGGAGAAGTTTTTTCTTTAATAGCGTCAGATTTTATCTTAAAATACAAGAACTTTTCGTGGTTCTTGTCAATTTTTGTTGATTTTCATCCAATGAACTTATTTCAGTCAGCTCGATCTTTCTTCTTCAAAGCAAAAAGATTTTATCTTCAAATACAAGAACTTTTTGTGGTTTTTTTGATTTTCAGCAAATGAACATATTACAGCGAGCGAGAAGTTTTTTCTTTAAAAGCGTAAGATTTTATCTTAAAATACAAGAACTTTTCGTGGTTCTTGTCAATTTTTGTTGGTTTTCATCCAATGAAGTTATTTCAGTCAGCGAGATCTTTCTTCTTGAAAGCAAAAAGATTTTATCTTCAAATACAAGAACTTTTTGTGGTTTTTTTGATTTTCAGCAAATGAACATATTACAGCGAGCGAGAAGTTTTTTCTTTAAAAGCGTAAGATTTTATCTTAAAATACAAGAACTTTTCGTGGTTCTTGTCAATTTTTGTTAGTTTTAATCTTATGAACTTATTTCAGTCAGCGAGATCTTTCTTCTTCAAAGCAAAAAGATTTTAACTTCAAATACAAGAACTTTTCGTGGTTTTGTTGATTTTCAGCAAATGAACATATTTCAGCGAGGGAGAAGTTTTTCCTTTAATAGCGTCAGATTTTATCTTAAAATACAAGAACTTTTCGTGGTTCTTGTCAATTTTTGTTGGTTTTCATCCAATGAACTTATTTCAGTCAGCTAGATCTTTCTTCTTCAAAGCAAAAAGATTTTATCTTCAAATACAAGAACTTTTCGTGGTTTTGTTCATTTTCAGCAAATGAACATATTTCAGTGAGCTAGAAGTTTTTTCTTCAATAGCGTAAGATTTTATCTTAAAATACAAGAACTTTTCGTGGTTCTTGTCAATTTTTGTTAGTTTTAATCTTATGAACTTATTTCAGTCAGCGAGATCTTTCTTCTTCAAAGCAAAAAGATTTTAACTTCAAATACAAGAACTTTTCGTGGTTTTGTTGATTTTCAGCAAATGAACATATTTCAGCGAGGGAGAAGTTTTTTCTTTAACAGCGTCAGATTTTATCTTAAAATACAAGAACTTTTCGTGGTTCTTGTCAATTTTTGTTGCTTTTCATCCAATGAACTTATTTCAGTCAGCTAGATCTTTCTTCTTCAAAGCAAAAAGATTTTATCCTCAAATACAAGAACTTTTCGTGGTTTTGTTGATTTTCAGCAAATGAACATATTTCAGCGAGCGAGAAGTTTTTTCTTTAATAGCGTCAGATTTTATCTTAAAATACAAGAATTTTTCGTGGTTCTTGTCAATATTTGTTGGTTTTCATCTTATGAACTTATTTCAGTCAGCTAGATCTTTCTTCTTCAAAGCAAAAAGATTTTATCTTCAAATACAAGAACTTTTCGTGGTTTTGTTGATTTTCAGCAAATGAACATATTTCAGCGAGGGAGAAGTTTTTTCTTTAATCGCGTCAGATTTTATCTTAAAATACAAAAGCTTTTCGTGGTTCTTGTCAATTTTTGTTGATTTTCATCAAATGAACTTATTGCAGTCAGCTAGATCTTTTTTCTTCAAAGCAAAAAGATTTTATCTTCAAATACAAGAACTTTTCGTGGTTTTGTTGATTTTCAGCAAATGAACATATTTCAGCGAGGGAGAAGTTTTTTCTTTAATAGCGTCAAATTTTATCTTAAAATACAAGAACTTTTCGTGGTTCTTGTCAATTTTTGTTGGTTTTCATCCAATGAACTTATTTCAGTCAGCTAGATCTTTCTTCTTGAAAGCAAAAAGATTTTATCTTCAAATACAAGAACTTTTCGTGGTTTTGTTGATTTTCAGCAAATGAACATATTTCAGCGAGCTAGAAGTTTTTTCTTCAATAGCGTAAGATTTTATCTTAAAATACAAGAACTTTTCGTGGTTTTGTTGATTTTCAGCAAATGAACATATTTCAGCGAGGGAGAAGTTTTTTCTTTAATCGCGTCAGATTTTATCTTAAAATACAAAAGCTTTTCGTGGTTCTTGTCAATTTTTGTTGATTTTCATCAAATGAACTTATTGCAGTCAGCTAGATCTTTTTTCTTCAAAGCAAAAAGATTTTATCTTCAAATACAAGAACTTTTCGTGGTTTTGTTGATTTTCAGCAAATGAACATATTTCAGCGAGCGAGAAGTTTTTTCTTTAATAGCGTCAGATTTTATCTTAAAATACAACAATTTTTCGGGGTTCTTGTCAATTTTTGTTGGTTTTCATCTTATGAACTTATTTCAGTCAGCTCGATCTTTCTTCTTCAAAGCAAAAAGATTTTATCTTCAAATACAAGAACTTTTCGTGGTTTTGTTGATTTTCAGCAAATGAACATATTTCAGTCAGCTAGATCTTTCTTCTTCAAAGCAAAAAGATTTTATCTTCAAATACAAGAACTTTTCGTGGTTTTGTTGATTTTCAGCAAATGAACATATTTCAGCGAGGGAGAAGTTTTTTCTTTAATTGCGTCAGATTTTATCTTAAAATACAAGAACTTTTCGTGGTTCTTGTCAATTTTTGTTGGTTTTCATCCAATGAACTTATTTCAGTCAGCTAGATCTTTCTTCTTCAAAGCAAAAAGATTTTATCTTCAAATACAAGAACTTTTTGTGGTTTTTTTGATTTTCAGCAAATGAACATATTACAGCGAGCGAGAAGTTTTTTCTTTAAAAGCGTAAGATTTTATCTTAAAATACAAGAACTTTTCGTGGTTCTTGTCAATTTTTGTTGGTTTTCATCTTATGAACTTATTTCAGTCAGCTCGATCTTTCTTCTTCAAAGCAAAAAGATTTTATCTTCAAATACAAGAACTTTTCGTGGTTTTGTTGATTTTCAGCAAATGAACATATTTCAGCGTGGGAGAAGTTTTTTCTTTAATAGCGTCAGATTTTAGCTTAAAATACAAGAACTTTTCGTGGTCCTTGTCAATTTTTGTTGGTTTTCATCCAATGAACTTATTTCAGTCAGCCAGATCTTTCTTCTTCAAAGCAAAAAGATTTTATCTTCAAATACAAGACATTTTCGTGGTTTTGTTGATTTTCAGCAAATGAACATATTTCAGCGAGGGAGAAGTTTTTTCTTTAATAGCGTCAGATTTTATCTTAAAATACAAGAACTTTTCGTGGTTCTTGTCAATTTTTGTTGGTTTTCATCCAATGAACTTATTTCAGTCAGCAAGATCTTTCTTCTTGAAAGCAAAAAGATTTTATCTTCAAATACAAGAACTTTTCGTGGTTTTGTTGATTTTCAGCAAATGAACATATTTCAGCGAGCTAGAAGTTTTTTCTTCAATAGCGTAAGATTTTATCTTAAATACAAGAACTTTTCGTGGTTCTTGTCAATTTTTGTTAGTTTTCATCTTATGAACTTATTTCAGTCAGCTAGATCTTTCTTCTTCAAAGCAAAAAGATTTTATCTTCAAATACAAGAACTTTTCGTGGTTTTGTTGATTTTCAGCAAATGAACATATTTCAGCGAGCGAGAAGTTTTTTCTTTAATAGCGTCAGATTTTATCTTAAAACACAACAATTTTTCGGGGTTCTTGTCAATTTTTGTTGGTTTTCATCCAATGAACTTATTTCAGTCAGCAAGATCTTTCTTCTTGAAAGCAAAAAGATTTTATCTTCAAATACAAGAACTTTTCGTGGTTTTGTTGATTTTCAGCAAATGAACATATTTCAGCGAGCTAGAAGTTTTTTCTTTAATATCGTCAGATTTTATCTTAAAATACATGAACTTTTCGTGGTTCTTGTCAATTTTTGTTAGTTTTCATCTGATGAACTTATTTCAGTCAGCTAGATCTTTCTTCTTGAAAGCAAAAAGATTTTATCTTCAAATACAAGAACTTTTCGTGGTTTTGTTGATTTTCAGCAAATGAACATATTTCAGCGAGCTAGAAGTTTTTTCTTCAATAGCGTAAGATTTTATCTTAAAATACAAGAACTTTTCGTGGTTTTGTTGATTTTCAGCAAATGAACATATTTCAGCGAGGGAGAAGTTTTTTCTTTAATCGCGTCAGATTTTATCTTAAAATACAAAAGCTTTTCGTGGTTCTTGTCAATTTTTGTTGATTTTCATCAAATGAACTTATTGCAGTCAGCTAGATCTTTTTTCTTCAAAGCAAAAAGATTTTATCTTCAAATACAAGAACTTTTCGTGGTTTTGTTGATTTTCAGCAAATGAACATATTTCAGCGAGCGAGAAGTTTTTTCTTTAATAGCGTCAGATTTTATCTTAAAATACAACAATTTTTCGGGGTTCTTGTCAATTTTTGTTGGTTTTCATCTTATGAACTTATTTCAGTCAGCTCGATCTTTCTTCTTCAAAGCAAAAAGATTTTATCTTCAAATACAAGAACTTTTCGTGGTTTTGTTGATTTTCAGCAAATGAACATATTTCAGTCAGCTAGATCTTTCTTCTTCAAAGCAAAAAGATTTTATCTTCAAATACAAGAACTTTTCGTGGTTTTGTTGATTTTCAGCAAATGAACATATTTCAGCGAGGGAGAAGTTTTTTCTTTAATTGCGTCAGATTTTATCTTAAAATACAAGAACTTTTCGTGGTTCTTGTCAATTTTTGTTGGTTTTCATCCAATGAACTTATTTCAGTCAGCTAGATCTTTCTTCTTCAAAGCAAAAAGATTTTATCTTCAAATACAAGAACTTTTTGTGGTTTTTTTGATTTTCAGCAAATGAACATATTACAGCGAGCGAGAAGTTTTTTCTTTAAAAGCGTAAGATTTTATCTTAAAATACAAGAACTTTTCGTGGTTCTTGTCAATTTTTGTTGGTTTTCATCTTATGAACTTATTTCAGTCAGCTCGATCTTTCTTCTTCAAAGCAAAAAGATTTTATCTTCAAATACAAGAACTTTTCGTGGTTTTGTTGATTTTCAGCAAATGAACATATTTCAGCGTGGGAGAAGTTTTTTCTTTAATAGCGTCAGATTTTAGCTTAAAATACAAGAACTTTTCGTGGTCCTTGTCAATTTTTGTTGGTTTTCATCCAATGAACTTATTTCAGTCAGCCAGATCTTTCTTCTTCAAAGCAAAAAGATTTTATCTTCAAATACAAGACATTTTCGTGGTTTTGTTGATTTTCAGCAAATGAACATATTTCAGCGAGGGAGAAGTTTTTTCTTTAATAGCGTCAGATTTTATCTTAAAATACAAGAACTTTTCGTGGTTCTTGTCAATTTTTGTTGGTTTTCATCCAATGAACTTATTTCAGTCAGCAAGATCTTTCTTCTTGAAAGCAAAAAGATTTTATCTTCAAATACAAGAACTTTTCGTGGTTTTGTTGATTTTCAGCAAATGAACATATTTCAGCGAGCTAGAAGTTTTTTCTTCAATAGCGTAAGATTTTATCTTAAATACAAGAACTTTTCGTGGTTCTTGTCAATTTTTGTTAGTTTTCATCTTATGAACTTATTTCAGTCAGCTAGATCTTTCTTCTTCAAAGCAAAAAGATTTTATCTTCAAATACAAGAACTTTTCGTGGTTTTGTTGATTTTCAGCAAATGAACATATTTCAGCGAGCGAGAAGTTTTTTCTTTAATAGCGTCAGATTTTATCTTAAAACACAACAATTTTTCGGGGTTCTTGTCAATTTTTGTTGGTTTTCATCCAATGAACTTATTTCAGTCAGCAAGATCTTTCTTCTTGAAAGCAAAAAGATTTTATCTTCAAATACAAGAACTTTTCGTGGTTTTGTTGATTTTCAGCAAATGAACATATTTCAGCGAGCTAGAAGTTTTTTCTTTAATATCGTCAGATTTTATCTTAAAATACATGAACTTTTCGTGGTTCTTGTCAATTTTTGTTAGTTTTCATCTGATGAACTTATTTCAGTCAGCTAGATCTTTCTTCTTCAAAGCAAAAAGATTTTATCTTCAAATACAAGAACTTTTCGTGGTTTTGTTGATTTTCAGCAAATTGACATATTTCAGCGAGCGAGAAGTTTTTTCTTTAAAAGCGTAAGATTTTATCTTAAAATACAAGAACTTTTCGTGGTTCTTGTCAATTTTTGTTGGTTTTCATCTTATGAACTTATTTCAGTCAGCTCGATCTTTCTTCTTCAAAGCAAAAAGATTTTATCTTCAAATACAAGAACTTTTCGTGGTTTTGTTGATTTTCAGCAAATGAACATATTTCAGCGAGGGAGAAGTTTTTTCTTTAATAGCGTCAGATTTTATCTTAAAATACAAAAACTTTTCGTGGTTCTTGTCAATTTTTGTTGACTTTCATCAAATGAACTTATTTCAGTCAGCTAGATCTTTCTTCTTCAAAGCAAAAAGATTTTATCTTCAAATACAAGAACTTTTCGTGGTTTTGTTGATTTTCAGCAAATGAACATATTTCAGCGAGGGAGAAGTTTTTTCTTTAATAGCGTCAGATTTTATCTTAAAATACAAGAACTTTTCTTGGTTCTTGTCAATTTTTGTTGGTTTTCATCCAATGAACTTATTTCAGTCAGCTAGATCTTTCTTCTTCAAAGCAAAAAGATTTTATCTTCAAATACAAGAACTTTTCGTGGTTTTGTTGATTTTCAGCAAATGAACACATTTCAGTGAGCTAGAAGTTTTTTCTTCAATAGCGTAAGATTTTATCTTAAAATACAAGAACTTTTCGTGGTTCTTGTCAATTTTTGTTAGTTTTAAACTTATGAACTTATTTCAGTCAGCGAGATCTTTCTTCTTCAAAGCAAAAAGATTTTAACTTCAAATACAAGAACTTTTCGTGGTTTTGTTGATTTTCAGCAAATGAACATATTTCAGCGAGGGAGAAGTTTTTTCTTTAATAGCGTCAGATTTTATCTTAAAATACAAGAACTTTTCGTGGTTCTTGTCAATTTTTGTTGCTTTTCATCCAATGAACTTATTTCAGTCAGCTAGATCTTTCTTCTTCAAAGCAAAAAGATTTTATCCTCAAATACAAGAACTTTTCGTGGTTTTGTTGATTTTCAGCAAATGAACATATTTCAGCGAGCGAGAAGTTTTTTCTTTATTAGCGTCAGATTTTATCTTAAAATACAAGAACTTTTCGTGGTTCTTGTCAATTTTTGTTGGTTCTCATCCAATGAACTTATTTCAGTCAGCAAGATCTTTCTTCTTGAAAGCAAAAAGATTTTATCTTCAAATACAAGAACTTTTCGTGGTTTTGTTGATTTTCAGCAAATGAACATATTTCAGCGAGCTAGAAGTTTTTTCTTCAATAGCGTAAGATTTTATCTTAAATACAAGAACTTTTCGTGGTTCTTGTCAATTTTTGTTAGTTTTCATCTTATGAACTTATTTCAGTCAGCTAGATCTTTCTTCTTCAAAGCAAAAAGATTTTATCTTCAAATACAAGAACTTTTCGTGGTTTTGTTGATTTTCAGCAAATGAACATATTTCAGCGAGCGAGAAGTTTTTTCTTTAATAGCGTCAGATTTTATCTTAAAATACAACAATTTTTCGGGGTTCTTGTCAATTTTTGTTGGTTTTCATCCAATGAACTTATTTCAGTCAGCAAGATCTTTCTTCTTGAAAGCAAAAAGATTTTATCTTCAAATACAAGAACTTTTCGTGGTTTTGTTGATTTTCAGCAAATGAACATATTTCAGCGAGCTGGAAGTTTTTTCTTTAATAGCGTCAGATTTTATCTTAAAATACAAGAACTTTTCGTGGTTCTTGTCAATTTTTGTTAGTTTTCATCTGATGAACTTATTTCAGTCAGCTAGATCTTTCTTCTTCAAAGCAAAAAGATTTTATCTTCAAATACAAGAACTTTTCGTGGTTTTGTTGATTTTCAGCAAATTGACATATTTCAGCGAGCGAGAAGTTTTTTCTTTAAAAGCGTAAGATTTTATCTTAAAATACAAGAACTTTTCGTGGTTCTTGTCAATTTTTGTTGGTTTTCATCTTATGAACTTATTTCAGTCAGCTCGATCTTTCTTCTTCAAAGCAAAAAGATTTTATCTTCAAATACAAGAACTTTTCGTGGTTTTGTTGATTTTCAGCAAATGAACATATTTCAGCGAGGGAGAAGTTTTTTCTTTAATAGCGTCAGATTTTATCTTAAAATACAAAAACTTTTCGTGGTTCTTGTCAATTTTTGTTGACTTTCATCAAATGAACTTATTTCAGTCAGCTAGATCTTTCTTCTTCAAAGCAAAAAGATTTTATCTTCAAATACAAGAACTTTTCGTGGTTTTGTTGATTTTCAGCAAATGAACATATTTCAGCGAGGGAGAAGTTTTTTCTTTAATAGCGTCAGATTTTATCTTAAAATACAAGAACTTTTCTTGGTTCTTGTCAATTTTTGTTGGTTTTCATCCAATGAACTTATTTCAGTCAGCTAGATCTTTCTTCTTCAAAGCAAAAAGATTTTATCTTCAAATACAAGAACTTTTCGTGGTTTTGTTGATTTTCAGCAAATGAACATATTTCAGTGAGCTAGAAGTTTTTTCTTCAATAGCGTAAGATTTTATCTTAAAATACAAGAACTTTTCGTGGTTCTTGTCAATTTTTGTTAGTTTTAAACTTATGAACTTATTTCAGTCAGCGAGATCTTTCTTCTTCAAAGCAAAAAGATTTTAACTTCAAATACAAGAACTTTTCGTGGTTTTGTTGATTTTCAGCAAATGAACATATTTCAGCGAGGGAGAAGTTTTTTCTTTAATAGCGTCAGATTTTATCTTAAAATACAAGAACTTTTCGTGGTTCTTGTCAATTTTTGTTAGTTTTCATCTGATGAACTTATTTCAGTCAGCTAGATCTTTCTTCTTCAAAGCAAAAAGATTTTATCTTCAAATACAAGAACTTTTCGTGGTTTTGTTGATTTTCAGCAAATTGACATATTTCAGCGAGCGAGAAGTTTTTTCTTTAAAAGCTTTTATCTTCAAATACAAGAACTTTTCGTGGTTTTGTTGATTTTCAGCAAATGAACATATTTCAGCGAGGGAGAAGTTTTTTCTTTAATAGCGTCAGATTTTATCTTAAAATACAAGAACTTTTCGTGGTTCTTGTTAATTTTTGTTAGTTTTCATCTTATGAACTTATTTCAGTCAGCTAGATCTTTCTTCTTCAAAGCAAAAAGATTTTATCTTCAAATACAAGAACTTTTCGTGGTTTTGTTGATTTTCAGCAAATGAACATATTTCAGCGAGCGAGAAGTTTTTTCTTTAATAGCGTCAGATTTTATCTTAAAATACAAGAACTTTTCGTGGTTCTAATCAAATTTTGTTGGTTTTCATCTTATGAACTTATTTCAGTCAGCTCGATCTTTCTTCTTCAAAGCAAAAAGATTTTATCTTCAAATACAAGAACTTTTCATGTTTTTGTTGATTTTCAGCAAATGAACATCTTTCAGCGAGCGAGAAGTTTTTTCTTTAAAAGCGTAAGATTTTATCTTAAAATACAAGAACTTTTCGTGGTTCTTGTCAATTTTTGTTGGTTTTCATCCAATGAACTTATTTCAGTCAGCCAGATCTTTCTTCTTCAAAGCAAAAAGATTTTATCTTCAAATACAAGAACTTTTCGTGGTTTTGTTGATTTTCAGCAAATGAACATATTTCAGCGAGGGAGAAGTTTTTTCTTTAATAGCGTCAGATTTTATCTTAAAATACAAAGACTTTTCGTGGTTCTTGTCAATTTTTGTTGATTTTCATCAAATGAACTTATTTCAGTCAGCTGGATCTTTCTTCTTCAAAGCAAAAAGATTTTATCTTCAAATACAAGAACTTTTCGTGGTTTTGTTGATTTTCAGCAAATGAACATATTTCAGCGAGGGAGAAGTTTTTTCTTTAATAGCGTCAGATTTTATCTTAAAATACAAGAACTTTTCGTGGTTCTTGTCAATTTTTGTTGGTTTTCATCCAATGAACTTATTTCAGTCAGCTCGATCTTTCTTCTTCAAAGCAAAAAGATTTTATCTTCAAATACAAGAACTTTTCGTGGTTTTGTTGATTTTCAGCAAATGAACATATTTCAGCGAGCTAGAAGTTTTTTCTTCAATAGCGGAAGATTTTATCTTAAAATACAAGAACTTTTCGTGGTTCTTGTCAATTTTTGTTAGTTTTCATCTTATGAACTTATTTCAGTCAGCAAGATCTTTCTTCTTCAAAGCAAAAAGATTTTATCTTCAAATACAAGAACTTTTCGTGGTTTTGTTGATTTTCAGCAAATGAACATATTTCAGCGAGGGAGAAGTTTTTTCTTTAATAGCGTCAGATTTTATCTTAAAATACAAGAACTTTTCGTGGTTCTTGTCAATTTTTGTTGGTTTTCATCCAATGAACTTATTTCGGTCAGCTAGATCTTTCTTCTTCAAAGCAAAAAGATTTTATCTTCAAATACAAGAACTTTTCGTGGTTTTGTTGATTTTCAGCAAATGAACATATTTCAGCGAGCTAGAAGTTTTTTCTTCAATAGCGTAAGATTTTATCTTAAAATACAAGAACTTTTTGTGGTTCTTGTCAATTTTTGTTAGTTTTCATCTTATGAACTTATTTCAGTCAGCAAGATCTTTCTTCTTCAAAGCAAAAAGATTTTATCTTCAAATACAAGAACTTTTCGTGGTTTTGTTGATTTTCAGCAAATGAACATATTTCAGCGAGGGAGAAGTTTTTTCTTTAATAGCGTCAGATTTTATCTTAAAATACAAGAACTTTTCGTGGTTCTTGTCAATTTTTGTTGGTTTTCATCCAATGAACTTATTTCAGTCAGCCAGATCTTTCTTCTTCAAAGCAAAAAGATTTTATCTTCAAATACAAGAACTTTTCGTGGTTTTGTTGATTTTCAGCAAAGGAACATATTTCAGCGAGGGAGAAGATTTTTTCTTTAATAGCGTCAGATTTTATCTTAAAATACAAAGACTTTTCGTGGTTCTTGTCAATTTTTGTTGGTTTTCATCAAATGAACTTATTTCAGTCAGCTGGATCTTTCTTCTTCAAAGCAAAAAGATTTTATCTTCAAATACAAGAACTTTTCGTGGTTTTGTTGATTTTCAGCAAATGAACATATTTCAGCGAGGGAGAAGTTTTTTCTTTAATAGCGTCAGATTTTATCTTAAAATACAAGAACTTTTCGTGGTTCTTGTCAATTTTTGTTGGTTTTCATCCAATGAACTTATTTCAGTCAGCTAGATCTTTCTTCTTCAAAGCAAAAAGATTTTATCTTCAAATACAAGAACTTTTCGTGGTTTTGTTGATTTTCAGCAAATGAACATATTTCAGCGAGCTAGAAGTTTTTTCTTCAATAGCGTAAGATTTTATCTTAAAATACAAGAACTTTTCGTGGTTCTTGTCAATTTTTGTTAGTTTTCATCTTATGAACTTATTTCAGTCAGCAAGATCTTTCTTCTTCAAAGCAAAAAGATTTTATCTTCAAATACAAGAACTTTTCGTGGTTTTGTTGATTTTCAGCAAATGAACATATTTCAGCGAGCGAGAAGTTTTTTCTTTAATAGCGTCAGATTTTATCTTAAAATACAAGAACTTTTCGTGGTTCTAATCAAATTTTGTTGGTTTTCATCTTATGAACTTATTTCAGTCAGCTGGATCTTTCTTCTTCAAAGCAAAAAGATTTTATCTTCAAATACAAGAACTTTTCGTGGTTTTGTTGATTTTCAGCAAATGAACATATTTCAGCGAACGAGAAGTTTTTTCTTTAAAAGCGCAAGATTTTATCTTAAAATACAAGAACTTTTCGTGGTTCTTGTCAATTTTTGTTGGTTTTCATCTTATGAACTTATTTCAGTCAGCTCGATCTTTCTTCTTCAAAGCAAAAAGATTTTATCTTCAAATACAAGAACTTTTCGTGGTTTTGTTGATTTTCAGCAAATGAACATATTTCAGCGAGGGAGAAGTTTTTTCTTTAATAGCGTTAGATTTTATCTTAAAATACAAAAACTTTTCGTGGTTCTTGTCAATTTTTGTTGATTTTCATCAAATGAACTTATTTCAGTCAGCTAGATCTTTCTTCTTGAAAGCAAAAAGATTTTATCTTCAAATACAAGAACTTTTCGTGGTTTTGTTGATTTTCAGCAAATGAACATATTTCAGCGAGCTAGAAGTTTTTTCTTCAATAGCGTAAGATTTTATCTTAAAATACAAGAACTTTTCGTGGTTCTTGTCAATTTTTGTTAGTTTTCATCTTATGAACTTATTTCAGTCAGCTAGATCTTTCTTCTTCAAAGCAAAAAGATTTTATCTTCAAATACAAGAACTTTTCGTGGTTTTGTTGATTTTCAGCAAATGAACATATTTCAGCGAGGGAGAAGTTTTTTCTTTAATAGCGTCAGATTTTATCTTAAAATACAAGAACTTTTCGTGGTTCTTGTCAATTTTTGTTGGTTTTCATCCAATGAACTTATTTCAGTCAGCTGGATCTTTCTTCTTCAAAGCAAAAAGATTTTCTCTTCAAATACAAGAACTTTTCGTGGTTTTGTTGATTTTCAGCAAATGAACATATTTCAGCGAGCGAGAAGTTTTTTCTTTAATAGCGTCAGATTTTATCTTAAAATACAAGAATTTTTCGTGGTTCTTGTCAATTTTTGTTGGTTTTCATCTTATGAACTTATTTCAGTCAGCTCGATCTTTCTTCTTCAAAGCAAAAAGATTTTATCTTCAAATACAAGAACTTTTCGTGGTTTTGTTGATTTTCAGCAAATGAACATATTTCAGCGAGCGACAAGTTTTTTCTTTAATAGCGTCAGATTTTATCTTAAAATACAAGAACTTTTCGTGGTTCTTGTCAATTTTTGTTGGTTTTCATCCAATGAACTTATTTCAGTCAGCTAGATCTTTCTTCTTCAAAGCAAAAAGATTTTATCTTCAAATACAAGAACTTTTCGTGGTTTTGTTGATTTTCAGCAAATGAACATATTTCAGCGAGCGAGAAGTTTTTTCTTTAATAGCGTCAGATTTTATCTTAAAATACAAGAACTTTTCGTGGTTCTAATCAAATTTTGTTGGTTTTCATCTTATGAACTTATTTCAGTCAGCTCGATCTTTCTTCTTCAAAGCAAAAAGATTTTATCTTCAAATACAAGAACTTTTCGTGGTTTTGTTGATTTTCAGCAAATGAACATATTTCAGCGAGGGAGAAGTTTTTTCTTTAATAGCGTCAGATTTTATCTTAAAATACAAAAACTTTTCGTGGTTCTTGTCAATTTTTGTTGATTTTCATCAAATGAACTTATTTCAGTCAGCTAGATCTTTCTTCTTGAAAGCAAAAAGATTTTATCTTCAAATACAAGAACTTTTCGTGGTTTTGTTGATTTTCAGCAAATGAACATATTTCAGCGAGCTAGAAGTTTTTTCTTCAATAGCGTAAGATTTTATCTTAAAATACAAGAACTTTTCGTGGTTCTTGTCAATTTTTGTTAGTTTTCATCTTATGAACTTATTTCAGTCAGCTAGATCTTTCTTCTTCAAAGCAAAAAGATTTTATCTTCAAATACAAGAACTTTTCGTGGTTTTGTTGATTTTCAGCAAATGAACATATTTCAGCGAGCGAGAAGTTTTTTCTTTAATAGCGTCAGATTTTATCTTAAAATACAAGAACTTTTCGTGGTTCTTGTCAATTTTTGTTGGTTTTCATCCAATGAACTTATTTCAGTCAGCTGGATCTTTCTTCTTCAAAGCAAAAAGATTTTCTCTTCAAATACAAGAACTTTTCGTGGTTTTGTTGATTTTCAGCAAATGAACATATTTCAGCGAGCGAGAAGTTTTTTCTTTAATAGCGTCAGATTTTATCTTAAAATACAAGAATTTTTCGTGGTTCTTGTCAATTTTTGTTGGTTTTCATCTTATGAACTTATTTCAGTCAGCTCGAACTTTCTTCTTCAAAGCAAAAAGATTTTATCTTCAAATACAAGAACTTTTCGTGTTTTTGTTGATTTTCAGCAAATGAACATATTTCAGCGAGCGAGAAGTTTTTTCTTTAAAAGCGTAAGATTTTATCTTAAAATACAAGAACTTTTCGTGGTTCTTGTCAATTTTTGTTGGTTTTCATCTTATGAACTTATTTCAGTCAGCTCGATCTTTCTTCTTCAAAGCAAAAAGATTTTATCTTCAAATACAAGAACTTTTCGTGGTTTTGTTGATTTTCAGCAAATGAACATATTTCAGCGAGGGAGAAGTTTTTTCTTTAATAGCGTCAGATTTTATCTTAAAATACAAAAACTTTTCGTGGTTCTTGTCAATTTTTGTTGATTTTCATCAAATGAACTTATTTCAGTCAGCTGGATCTTTCTTCTTGAAAGCAAAAAGGTTTTATCTTCAAATACAAGAACTTTTCGTGGTTTTGTTGATTTTCAGCAAATGAACATATTTCAGCGAGCTAGAAGTTTTTTCTTCAATAGCGTAAGATTTTATCTTAAAATACAAGAACTTTTCGTGGTTTTTGTCAATTTTTGTTAGTTTTCATCTTATGAACTTATTTCAGTCAGCTAGATCTTTCTTCTTCAAAGCAAAAAGATTTTATCTTCAAATACAAGAACTTTTCGTGGTTTTGTTGATTTTCAGCAAATGAACATATTTCAGCGAGCGAGAAGTTTTTTCTTTAATAGCGTCAGATTTTATCTTAAAATACAAGAACTTTTCGTGGTTCTTGTCAATTTTTGTTGGTTTTCATCCAATGAACTTATTTCAGTCAGCTAGATCTTTCTTCTTCAAAGCAAAAAGATTTTATCTTCAAATACAAGAACTTTTCGTGGTTTTGTTGATTTTCAGCAAATGAACATATTTCAGCGAGCGAGAAGTTTTTTCTTTAATAGCGTCAGATTTTGTCTTAAAATGCAAGAACTTTTCGTGGTTCTTGTCAATTTTTGTTGATTTTCATCAAATGTACTTATTTCAGTCAGCTAGATCTTTCTTCTTCAAAGCAAAAAGATTTTATCTTCAAATACAAGAACTTTTCGTGGTTTTGTTGATTTTCAGCAAATGAACATATTTCAGCGAGGGAGAAGTTTTTTCTTTAATAGCGTCAGATTTTATCTTAAAATACAAGAACTTTTCGTGGTTCTTGTCAATTTTTGTTGGTTTTCATCCAATGAACTTATTTCAGTCAGCTAGATCTTTCCTCTTGAAAGCAAAAAGATTTTATCTTCAAATACAAGAACTTTTCGTGGTTTTGTTGATTTTCAGCAAATGAACATGTTTCAGCGAGCTAGAAGTTTTTTCTTCAATAGCGTCAGATTTTATCTTAAAATACAACAATTTTTCGTGGTTCTTGTCAATTTTTGTTGGTTTTCATCTTATGAACTTATTTCAGTCAGCCAGATCTTTCGTCTTCAAAGCAAAAAGATTTTATCTTCAAATACAAGAACTTTTCGTGGTTTTGTTGATTTTCAGCAAATGAACATATTTCAGTCAGCTCGATCTTTCTTCTTCAAAGCAAAAAGATTTTATCTTCAAATACAAGAACTTTTCGTGGTTTTGTTGATTTTCAGCAAATGAACATATTTCAGCGAGCTAGAAGTTTTTTCTTCAATAGCGTCAGATTTTATCTTAAAATACAAGAACTTTTCGTGGTTCTTGTCAATTTTTGTTAGTTTTCATCTTATGAACTTATTTCAGTCAGCCAGATCTTTCTTCTTCAAAGCAAAAAGATTTTATCTTCAAATACAAGAACTTTTCGTGGTTTTGTTGATTTTCAGCAAATGAACATATTTCAGCGAGGGAGAAGTTTTTTCTTCAATAGCGTCAGATTTTATCTTAAAATACAAGAACTTTTCGTGGTTCTAATCAAATTTTGTTGGTTTTCATCTTATGAACATATTTCAGTCAGCAAGATCTTTCTTCTTGAAAGCAAAAAGATTTTATCTTCAAATACAAGAACTTTTCGTGGTTTTGTTGATTTTCAGCAAATGAACATATTTCAGCGAGCGAGAAGTTTTTTCTTTGAAAGCGTAAGATTTTATCTTAAAATACAAGAACTTTTCGTGGTTCTTGTCAATTTTTGTTGGTTTTCATCTTATGAACTTATTTCAGTCAGCTCGATCTTTCTTCTTCAAAGCAAAAAGATTTTATCTTCAAATACAAGAACTTTTCGTGAGTTTGTTGATTTTCAGCAAATGAACATATTTCAGCGAGCGAGAAGTTTTTTCTTTAATAGCGTCAGATTTTATCTTAAAATACAAGAACTTTTCGTGGTTCTTGTCAATTTTTGTTGGTTTTCATCCAATGAACTGATTTCAGTCAGCTAGATCTTTCTTCTTCAAAGCAAAAAGATTTTATCTTCAAATACAAGAACTTTTCGTGGTTTTGTTGATTTTCAGCAAATGAACATATTTCAGCGAGCGAGAAGTTTTTTCTTTAATAGCGTCAGATTTTATCTTAAAATACAAGAATTTTTCGTGGTTCTTGTCAATTTTTGTTGGTTTTCAACTTATGAACTTATTTCAGTCAGCTCGATCTTTCTTCTTCAAAGCAAAAAGATTTTATCTTCAAATACAAGAACTTTTCGTGGTTTTGTTGATTTTCAGCAAATGAACATATTTCAGCGAGAGAGAAGTTTTTTCTTTAATAGCGTCAGATTTTGTCTTAAAATACAAGAACTTTTCGTGGTTCTTGTCAATTTTTGTTGGTTTTCATCCAATGAACTTATTTCAGTCAGCCAGATCTTTCTTCTTCAAAGCAAAAAGATTTTATCTTCAAATACAAGAACTTTTCGTGGTTTTGTTGATTTTCAGCAAATGAACATATTTCAGCGAGCGAGAAGTTTTTTCTTTAATAGCGTCAGATTTTGTCTTAAAATGCAAGAACTTTTCGTGGTTCTTGTCAATTTTTGTTGATTTTCATCAAATGTACTTATTTCAGTCAGCTAGATCTTTCTTCTTCAAAGCAAAAAGATTTTATCTTCAAATACAAGAACTTTTCGTGGTTTTGTTGATTTTCAGCAAATGAACATATTTCAGCGAGGGAGAAGTTTTTTCTTTAATAGCGTCAGATTTTATCTTAAAATACAAGAACTTTTCGTGGTTCTTGTCAATTTTTGTTGGTTTTCATCCAATGAACTTATTTCAGTCAGCTAGATCTTTCCTCTTGAAAGCAAAAAGATTTTATCTTCAAATACAAGAACTTTTCGTGGTTTTGTTGATTTTCAGCAAATGAACATGTTTCAGCGAGCTAGAAGTTTTTTCTTCAATAGCGTCAGATTTTATCTTAAAATACAACAATTTTTCGTGGTTCTTGTCAATTTTTGTTGGTTTTCATCTTATGAACTTATTTCAGTCAGCCAGATCTTTCGTCTTCAAAGCAAAAAGATTTTATCTTCAAATACAAGAACTTTTCGTGGTTTTGTTGATTTTCAGCAAATGAACATATTTCAGTCAGCTCGATCTTTCTTCTTCAAAGCAAAAAGATTTTATCTTCAAATACAAGAACTTTTCGTGGTTTTGTTGATTTTCAGCAAATGAACATATTTCAGCGAGCTAGAAGTTTTTTCTTCAATAGCGTCAGATTTTATCTTAAAATACAAGAACTTTTCGTGGTTCTTGTCAATTTTTGTTAGTTTTCATCTTATGAACTTATTTCAGTCAGCCAGATCTTTCTTCTTCAAAGCAAAAAGATTTTATCTTCAAATACAAGAACTTTTCGTGGTTTTGTTGATTTTCAGCAAATGAACATATTTCAGCGAGGGAGAAGTTTTTTCTTCAATAGCGTCAGATTTTATCTTAAAATACAAGAACTTTTCGTGGTTCTAATCAAATTTTGTTGGTTTTCATCTTATGAACATATTTCAGTCAGCAAGATCTTTCTTCTTGAAAGCAAAAAGATTTTATCTTCAAATACAAGAACTTTTCGTGGTTTTGTTGATTTTCAGCAAATGAACATATTTCAGCGAGCGAGAAGTTTTTTCTTTGAAAGCGTAAGATTTTATCTTAAAATACAAGAACTTTTCGTGGTTCTTGTCAATTTTTGTTGGTTTTCATCTTATGAACTTATTTCAGTCAGCTCGATCTTTCTTCTTCAAAGCAAAAAGATTTTATCTTCAAATACAAGAACTTTTCGTGAGTTTGTTGATTTTCAGCAAATGAACATATTTCAGCGAGCGAGAAGTTTTTTCTTTAATAGCGTCAGATTTTATCTTAAAATACAAGAACTTTTCGTGGTTCTTGTCAATTTTTGTTGGTTTTCATCCAATGAACTGATTTCAGTCAGCTAGATCTTTCTTCTTCAAAGCAAAAAGATTTTATCTTCAAATACAAGAACTTTTCGTGGTTTTGTTGATTTTCAGCAAATGAACATATTTCAGCGAGCGAGAAGTTTTTTCTTTAATAGCGTCAGATTTTATCTTAAAATACAAGAATTTTTCGTGGTTCTTGTCAATTTTTGTTGGTTTTCAACTTATGAACTTATTTCAGTCAGCTCGATCTTTCTTCTTCAAAGCAAAAAGATTTTATCTTCAAATACAAGAACTTTTCGTGGTTTTGTTGATTTTCAGCAAATGAACATATTTCAGCGAGAGAGAAGTTTTTTCTTTAATAGCGTCAGATTTTGTCTTAAAATACAAGAACTTTTCGTGGTTCTTGTCAATTTTTGTTGGTTTTCATCCAATGAACTTATTTCAGTCAGCCAGATCTTTCTTCTTCAAAGCAAAAAGATTTTATCTTCAAATACAAGAACTTTTCGTGGATTTGTTGATTTTCAGCAAATGAACATATTTCAGCGAGGGAGAAGTTTTTTCTTTAATAGCGTCAGATTTTATGTTAAAATACAAAAACTTTTCGTGGTTCTTGTCAATTTTTGTTGATTTTCATCAAATGAACTTATTTCAGTCAGCTAGATCTTTCTTCTTCAAAGCAAAAAGATTTTATCTTCAAATACAAGAACTTTTCGTGGTTTTGTTGATTTTCAGCAAATGAACATATTACAGCGAGGGAGAAGTTTTTTCTTTAATAGCGTCAGATTTTATCTTAAAATACAAGAACTTTTCGTGGTTCTTGTCAATTTTTGTTGGTTTTCATCCAATGAACTTATTTCAGTCAGCTAGATCTTTCTTCTTCAAAGCAAAAAGATTTTATCTTCAAATACAAGAACTTTTCGTGGTTTTGTTGATTTTCAGCAAATGAACATATTTCAGCGAGCTAGAAGTTTTTTCTTCAATAGCGTAAGATTTTATCTTAAAATACAAGAACTTTTCGTGGTTCTTGTCAATTTTTGTTGGTTTTCATCTTATGAACTTATTTCAGTCAGCCAGATCTTTCGTCTTCAAAGCAAAAAGATTTTATCTTCAAATACAAGAACTTTTCGTGGTTTTGTTGATTTTCAGCAAATGAACATATTTCAGTCAGCTCGATCTTTCTTCTTCAAAGCAAAAAGATTTTATCTTCAAATACAAGAACTTTTCGTGGTTTTGTTGATTTTCAGCAAATGAACATATTTCAGCGAGCTAGAAGTTTTTTCTTCAATAGCGTCAGATTTTATCTTAAAATACAAGAACTTTTCGTGGTTCTTGTCAATTTTTGTTAGTTTTCATCTTATGAACTTATTTCAGTCAGCCAGATCTTTCTTCTTCAAAGCAAAAAGATTTTATCTTCAAATACAAGAACTTTTCGTGGTTTTGTTGATTTTCAGCAAATGAACATATTTCAGCGAGGGAGAAGTTTTTTCTTTAATAGCGTCAGATTTTATCTTAAAATACAAGAACTTTTCGTGGTTCTAATCAAATTTTGTTGGTTTTCATCTTATGAACATATTTCAGTCAGCAAGGTCTTTCTTCTTGAAAGCAAAAAGATTTTATCTTCAAATACAAGAATTTTTCGTGGTTTTGTTGATTTTCAGCAAATGAACATATTTCAGCGAGCGAGAAGTTTTTTCTTTGAAAGCGTAAGATTTTATCTTAAAATACAAGAACTTTTCGTGGTTCTTGTCAATTTTTGTTGGTTTTCATCTTATGAACTTATTTCAGTCAGCTCGATCTTTCTTCTTCAAAGCAAAAAGATTTTATCTTCAAATACAAGAACTTTTCGTGAGTTTGTTGATTTTCAGCAAATGAACATATTTCAGCGAGCGAGAAGTTTTTTCTTTAATAGCGTCAGATTTTATCTTAAAATACAAGAACTTTTCGTGGTTCTTGTCAATTTTTGTTGGTTTTCATCCAATGAACTGATTTCAGTCAGCTGGATCTTTCTTCTTCAAAGCAAAAAGATTTTATCTTCAAATACAAGAACTTTTCGTGGTTTTGTTGATTTTCAGCAAATGAACATATTTCAGCGAGCGAGAAGTTTTTTCTTTAATAGCGTCAGATTTTATCTTAAAATACAAGAATTTTTCGTGGTTCTTGTCAATTTTTGTTGGTTTTCAACTTATGAACTTATTTCAGTCAGCTCGATCTTTCTTCTTCAAAGCAAAAAGATTTTATCTTCAAATACAAGAACTTTTCGTGGTTTTGTTGATTTTCAGCAAATGAACATATTTCAGCGAGAGAGAAGTTTTTTCTTTAATAGCGTCAGATTTTGTCTTAAAATACAAGAACTTTTCGTGGTTCTTGTCAATTTTTGTTGGTTTTCATCAAATGAACTTATTTCAGTCAGCTAGATCTTTCTTCTTCAAAGCAAAAAGATTTTATCTTCAAATACAAGAACTTTTCGTGGTTTTGTTGATTTTCAGCAAATGAACATATTTCAGCGAGGGAGAAGTTTTTTCTTTAATAGCGTCAGATTTTATCTTAAAATACAAGAACTTTTCGTGGTTCTTGTCAATTTTTGTTGGTTTTCATCCAATGAACTTATTTCAGTCAGCTAGATCTTTCTTCTTGAAAGCAAAAAGATTTTATCTTCAAATACAAGAACTTTTCGTGGTTTTGTTGATTTTCAGCAAATGAACATATTTCAGCGAGCTAGAAGTTTTTTCTTCAATAGCGTAAGATTTTATCTTAAAATACAAGAACTTTTCGTGGTTCTTGTCAATTTTTGTTAGTTTTCATCTTATGAACTTATTTCAGTCAGCTAGATCTTTCTTCAAAGCAAAAAGATTTTATCTTCAAATACAAGAACTTTTCGTGGTTTTGTTGATTTTCAGCAAATGAACATATTTCAGCGAGCGAGAAGTTTTTTCTTTAATAGCGTCAGATTTTATCTTAAAATACAAGAACATTTCGTGGTTCTTGTCAATTTTTGTTGGTTTTCATCCAATGAACTTATTTCAGTCAGCTAGATCTTTCTTCTTCAAAGCAAAAAGATTTTATCTTCAAATACAAGAACTTTTCGTGGTTTTGTTGATTTTCAGCAAATGAACATATTTCAGCGAGCGAGAAGTTTTTTCTTTAATTGCGTCAGATTTTATCTTCAAATACAAGAATTTTTCGTGGTTGTTGTCAATTTTTGTTGGTTTTCATCTTATGAACTTATTTCAGTCAGCTAGATCTTTCTTCTTCAAAGCAAAAATATTTTATCTTCAAATACAAGAACTTTTCGTGGTTTTGTTGATTTTCAGCAAATGAACATATTTCAGCGAGAGAGAAGTTTTTTCTTTAATAGCGTCAGATTTTGTCTCAAAATGCAAGAACTTTTCGTGGTTCTTGTCAATTTTTGTTGATTTTCATCAAATGTACTTATTTCAGTCAGCTAGATCTTTCTTCTTCAAAGCAAAAAGATTTTATCTTCAAATACAAGAACTTTTCGTGGTTTTGTTGATTTTCAGCAAATGAACATATTTCAGCGAGGGAGAAGTTTTTTCTTTAATAGCGTCAGATTTTATCTTAAAATACAAGAACTTTTCGTGGTTCTTGTCAATTTTTGTTAGTTTTCATCTTATGAACTTATTTCAGTCAGCTAGATCTTTCTTCTTCAAAGCAAAAAGATTTTATCTTCAAATACAAGAACTTTTCGTGGTTTTGTTGATTTTCAGCAAATGAACATATTTCAGCGAGCGAGAAGTTTTTTCTTTAATAGCGTCAGATTTTATCTTAAAATACAAGAACTTTTCGTGGTTCTTGTCAATTTTTGTTGGTTTTCATCCAATGAACTTATTTCAGTCAGCAAGATCTTTCTTCTTGAAAGCAAAAAGATTTTATCTTCAAATACAAGAACTTTTCGTGGTTTTGTTGATTTTCAGCAAATGAACATGTTTCAGCGAGCTAGAAGTTTTTTCTTCAATAGCGTCAGATTTTATCTTAAAATACAACAATTTTTCGTGGTTCTTGTCAATTTTTGTTGGTTTTCATCTTATGAACTTATTTCAGTCAGCCAGATCTTTCGTCTTCAAAGCAAAAAGATTTTATCTTCAAATACAAGAACTTTTCGTGGTTTTGTTGATTTTCAGCAAATGAACATATTTCAGCGAGGGAGAAGTTTTTTCTTTAATAGCGTCAGATTTTATCTTAAAATACAAGAACTTTTCGTGGTTCTTGTCAATTTTTGTTGGTTTTCATCCAATGAACTTATTTCAGTCAGCTAGATCTTTCTTCTTCAAAGCAAAAAGATTTTATCTTCAAATACAAGAACTTTTCGTGGTTTTGTTGATTTTCAGCAAATGAACATATTTCAGCGAGCGAGAAGTTTTTTCTTTAATAGCGTCAGATTTTATCTTAAAATACAAGAACTTTTCGTGGTTCTTGTCAATTTTTGTTGGTTTTCATCCAATGAACTTATTTCAGTCAGCTAGATCTTTCTTCTTCAAAGCAAAAAGATTTTATCTTCAAATACAAGAACTTTTCGTGGTTTTGTTGATTTTCAGCAAATGAACATATTTCAGCGAGCGAGAAGTTTTTTCTTTAATTGCGTCAGATTTTATCTTAAAATACAAGAATTTTTCGTGGTTGTTGTCAATTTTTGTTGGTTTTCATCTTATGAACTTATTTCAGTCAGCTAGATCTTTCTTCTTCAAAGCAAAAATATTTTATCTTCAAATACAAGAACTTTTCGTGGTTTTGTTGATTTTCAGCAAATGAACATATTTCAGCGAGAGAGAAGTTTTTTCTTTAATAGCGTCAGATTTTGTCTTAAAATGCAAGAACTTTTCGTGGTTCTTGTCAATTTTTGTTGATTTTCATCAAATGTACTTATTTCAGTCAGCTAGATCTTTCTTCTTCAAAGCAAAAAGATTTTATCTTCAAATACAAGAACTTTTCGTGGTTTTGTTGATTTTCAGCAAATGAACATATTTCAGCGAGGGAGAAGTTTTTTCTTTAATAGCGTCAGATTTTATCTTAAAATACAAGAACTTTTCGTGGTTCTTGTCAATTTTTGTTGGTTTTCATCCAATGAACTTATTTCAGTCAGCTAGATCTTTCTTCTTGAAAGCAAAATGATTTTATCTTCAAATACAAGAACTTTTCGTGGTTTTGTTGATTTTCAGCAAATGAACATATTTCAGCGAGCTAGAAGTTTTTTCTTCAATAGCGTAAGATTTTATCTTAAAATACAAGAACTTTTCGTGGTTCTTGTCAATTTTTGTTAGTTTTCATCTTATGAACTTATTTCAGTCAGCTAGATCTTTCTTCTTCAAAGCAAAAAGATTTTATCTTCAAATACAAGAACTTTTCGTGGTTTTGTTGATTTTCAGCAAATGAACATATTTCAGCGAGCGAGAAGTTTTTTCTTTAATAGCGTCAGATTTTATCTTAAAATACAAGAACTTTTCGTGGTTCTTGTCAATTTTTGTTGGTTTTCATCCAATGAACTTATTTCAGTCAGCAAGATCTTTCTTCTTGAAAGCAAAAAGATTTTATCTTCAAATACAAGAACTTTTCGTGGTTTTGTTGATTTTCAGCAAATGAACATGTTTCAGCGAGCGAGAAGTTTTTTCCTCAATAGCGTCAGATTTTATCTTAAAATACAACAATTTTTCGTGGTTCTTGTCAATTTTTGTTGGTTTTCATCTTATGAACTTATTTCAGTCAGCCAGATCTTTCGTCTTCAAAGCAAAAAGATTTTATCTTCAAATACAAGAACTTTTCGTGGTTTTGTTGATTTTCAGCAAATGAACATATTTCAGCGAGGGAGAAGTTTTTTCTTTAATAGCGTCAGATTTTATCTTAAAATACAAGAACTTTTCGTGGTTCTTGTCAATTTTTGTTGGTTTTCATCCAATGAACTTATTTCAGTCAGCTAGATCTTTCTTCTTGAAAGCAAAAAGATTTTATCTTCAAATACAAGAACTTTTCGTGGTTTTGTTGATTTTCAGCAAATGAACATATTTCAGCGAGCTAGAAGTTTTTTCTTCAATAGCGTAAGATTTTATCTTAAAATACAAGAACTTTTCGTGGTTCTTGTCAATTTTTGTTAGTTTTCATCTTATGAACTTATTTCAGTCAGCTAGATCTTTCTTCTTCAAAGCAAAAAGATTTTATCTTCAAATACAAGAACTTTTCGTGGTTTTGTTGATTTTCAGCAAATGAACATATTTCAGCGAGCGAGAAGTTTTTTCTTTAATTGCGTCAGATTTTATCTTAAAATACAAGAATTTTTCGTGGTTGTTGTCAATTTTTGTTGGTTTTCATCTTATGAACTTATTTCAGTCAGCTAGATCTTTCTTCTTCAAAGCAAAAATATTTTATCTTCAAATACAAGAACTTTTCGTGGTTTTGTTGATTTTCAGCAAATGAACATATTTCAGCGAGAGAGAAGTTTTTTCTTTAATAGCGTCAGATTTTGTCTTAAAATGCAAGAACTTTTCGTGGTTCTTGTCAATTTTTGTTGATTTTCATCAAATGTACTTATTTCAGTCAGCTAGATCTTTCTTCTTCAAAGCAAAAAGATTTTATCTTCAAATACAAGAACTTTTCGTGGTTTTGTTGATTTTCAGCAAATGAACATATTTCAGCGAGGGAGAAGTTTTTTCTTTAATAGCGTCAGATTTTATCTTAAAATACAAGAACTTTTCGTGGTTCTTGTCAATTTTTGTTGGTTTTCATCCAATGTACTTATTTCAGTCAGCTAGATCTTTCTTCTTGAAAGCAAAAAGATTTTATCTTCAAATACAAGAACTTTTCGTGGTTTTGTTGATTTTCAGCAAATGAACATATTTCAGCGAGCTAGAAGTTTTTTCTTCAATAGCGTAAGATTTTATCTTAAAATACAAGAACTTTTCGTGGTTCTTGTCAATTTTTGTTAGTTTTCATCTTATGAACTTATTTCAGTCAGCTAGATCTTTCTTCTTCAAAGCAAAAAGATTTTATCTTCAAATACAAGAACTTTTCGTGGTTTTGTTGATTTTCAGCAAATGAACATATTTCAGCGAGCGAGAAGTTTTTTCTTTAATAGCGTCAGATTTTATCTTAAAATACAAGAACTTTTCGTGGTTCTTGTCAATTTTTGTTGGTTTTCATCCAATGAACTTATTTCAGTCAGCAAGATCTTTCTTCTTGAAAGCAAAAAGATTTTATCTTCAAATACAAGAACTTTTCGTGGTTTTGTTGATTTTCAGCAAATGAACATGTTTCAGCGAGCTAGAAGTTTTTTCTTCAATAGCGTCAGATTTTATCTTAAAATACAACAATTTTTCGTGGTTCTTGTCAATTTTTGTTGGTTTTCATCTTATGAACTTATTTCAGTCAGCCAGATCTTTCGTCTTCAAAGCAAAAAGATTTTATCTTCAAATACAAGAACTTTTCGTGGTTTTGTTGATTTTCAGCAAATGAACATATTTCAGTCAGCTCGATCTTTCTTCTTCAAAGCAAAAAGATTTTATCTTCAAATACAAGAACTTTTCGTGGTTTTGTTGATTTTCAGCAAATGAACATATTTCAGCGAGGGAGAAGTTTTTTCTTTAATAGCGTCAGATTTTATCTTAAAATACAAGAACTTTTCGTGGTTCTTGTTAATTTTTGTTGGTTTTCATCCAATGAACTTATTTCAGTCAGCAAGATCTTTCTTCTTGAAAGCAAAAAGATTTTATCTTCAAATACAAGAACTTTTCGTGGTTTTGTTGATTTTCAGCAAATGAACATATTTCAGCGAGCTAGAAGTTTTTTCTTCAATAGCGTCAGATTTTATCTTAAAATACAAGAACTTTTCGTGGTTCTTGTCAATTTTTGTTAGTTTTCATCTTATGAACTTATTTCAGTCAGCCAGATCTTTCTTCTTCAAAGCAAAAAGATTTTATCTTCAAATACAAGAACTTTTCGTGGTTTTGTTGATTTTCAGCAAATGAACATATTTCAGCGAGGGAGAAGTTTTTTCTTTAATAGCGTCAGATTTTATCTTAAAATACAAGAACTTTTCGTGGTTCTAATCAAATTTTGTTGGTTTTCATCTTATGAACATATTTCAGTCAGCAAGATCTTTCTTCTTGAAAGCAAAAAGATTTTATCTTCAAATACAAGAACTTTTCGTGGTTTTGTTGATTTTCAGCAAATGAACATATTTCAGCGAGCGAGAAGTTTTTTCTTTGAAAGCGTAAGATTTTATCTTAAAATACAAGAACTTTTCGTGGTTCTTGTCAATTTTTGTTGGTTTTCATCTTATGAACTTATTTCAGTCAGCTCGATCTTTCTTCTTCAAAGCAAAAAGATTTTATCTTCAAATACAAGAACTTTTCGTGGTTTTGTTGATTTTCAGCAAATGAACATATTTCAGCGAGAGAGAAGTTTTTTCTTTAATAGCGTCAGATTTTGTCTTAAAATACAAGAACTTTTCGTGGTTCTTGTCAATTTTTGTTGGTTTTCATCCAATGAACTCATTTCAGTCAGCCAGATCTTTCTTCTTCAAAGCAAAAAGATTTTATCTTCAAATACAAGAACTTTTCGTGGATTTGTTGATTTTCAGCAAATGAACATATTTCAGCGAGGGAGAAGTTTTTTCTTTAATAGCGTCAGATTTTATGTTAAAATACAAAAACTTTTCGTGGTTCTTGTCAATTTTTGTTGATTTTCATCAAATGAACTTATTTCAGTCAGCTAGATCTTTCTTCTTCAAAGCAAAAAGATTTTATCTTCAAATACAAGAACTTTTCGTGGTTTTGTTGATTTTCAGCAAATGAACATATTTCAGCGAGGGAGAAGTTTTTTCTTTAATAGCGTCAGATTTTATCTTAAAATACAAGAACTTTTCGTGGTTCTTGTTAATTTTTGTTGGTTTTCATCTAATGAACTTATTTCAGTCAGCAAGATCTTTCTTCTTGAAAGCAAAAAGATTTTATCTTCAAATACAAGAACTTTTCGTGGTTTTGTTGATTTTCAGCAAATGAACATATTTTAGCGAGCTAGAAGTTTTTTCTTCAATAGCGTCAGATTTTATCTTAAAATACAAGAACTTTTCGTGGTTCTTGTCAATTTTTGTTGGTTTTCATCTTATGAACTTATTTCAGTCAGCTCGATCTTTCTTCTTCAAAGCAAAAAGATTTTATCTTCAAATACAAGAACTTTTCGTGGTTTTGTTGATTTTCAGCAAATGAACATATTTCAGCGAGGGAGAAGTTTTTTCTTTAATAGCATCAGATTTTATCTTAAAATACAAGAACTTTTCGTGGTTCTTGTCAATTTTTGTTGGTTTTCATCCAATGAACTTATTTCAGTCAGCCAGATCTTTCTTCTTCAAAGCAAAAAGATTTTATCTTCAAATACAAGAACTTTTCGTGGTTTTGTTGATTTTCAGCAAATGAACATTTTTCAGCGAGGGAGAAGTTTTTTCTTTAATAGCGTCAGATTTTATCTTAAAATACAAAAACTTTTCGTGGTTCTTGTCAATTTTTGTTGATTTTCATCAAATGAACTTATTTCAGTCAGCTAGATCTTTCTTCTTCAAAGCAAAAATATTTTATCTTCAAATACAAGAACTTTTCGTGGTTTTGTTGATTTTCAGCAAATGAACATATTTCAGCGAGCTAGAAGTTTTTTCTTTAATAGCGTCAGATTTGATCTTAAAATACAACAATTTTCGTGGTTCTTGTCAATTTTTGTTGGTTTTCATCTTATCAACTTATTTCAGTCAGCTAGATCTTTCGTCTTCAAAGCAAAAAGATTTTATCTTCAAATACAAGAACTTTTCGTGGTTCTTGTCAATTTTTGTTAGTTTTCATCTTATGAACTTATTTCAGTCAGCTAGATCTTTCTTCTTCAAAGCAAAAAGATTTTATCTTCAAATACAAGAACTTTTCGTGGTTTTGTTGATTTTCAGCAAATGAACATATTTCAGCGAGCGAGAAGTTTTTTCTTTGAAAGCGTAAGATTTTATCTTAAAATACAAGAACTTTTCGTGGTTCTTGTCAATTTTTGTTGGTTTTCATCTTATGAACTTATTTCAGTCAGCGAGATCTTTCTTCTTCAAAGCAAAAAGATTTTATCTTCAAATACAAGAACTTTTCGTGAGTTTGTTGATTTTCAGCAAATGAACATATTTCAGCGAGCGAGAAGTTTTTTCTTTAATAGCGTCAGATTTTATCTTAAAATACAAGAACTTTTCGTGGTTCTTGTCAATTTTTGTTGGTTTTCATCCAATGAACTGATTTCAGTCAGCTAGATCTTTCTTCTTCAAAGCAAAAAGATTTTATCTTCAAATACAAGAACTTTTCGTGGTTTTGTTGATTTTCAGCAAATGAACATATTTCAGCGAGCTAGAAGTTTTTTCTTCAATAGCGTAAGATTTTATCTTAAAATACAAGAACTTTTCGTGGTTCTTGTCAATTTTTGTTAGTTTTCATCTTATGAACTTATTTCAGTCAGCTAGATCTTTCTTCTTCAAAGCAAAAAGATTTTATCTTCAAATACAAGAACTTTTCGTGGTTTTGTTGATTTTCAGCAAATGAACATATTTCAGCGAGCGAGAAGTTTTTTCTTTAATAGCGTCAGATTTTATCTTAAAATACAAGAACTTTTCGTGGTTCTTGTCAATTTTTGTTGGTTTTCATCCAATGAACTTATTTCAGTCAGCTCGATCTTTCTTCTTCAAAGCAAAAAGATTTTATCTTCAAATGCAAGAACTTTTCATGGTTTTGTTGATTTTCAGCAAATGAACATATTTCAGCGAGCGAGAAGTTTTTTCTTTAATTGCGTCAGATTTTATCTTAAAATACAAGAATTTTTCGTGGTTGTTGTCAATTTTTGTTGGTTTTCATCTTATGAACTTATTTCAGTCAGCTAGATCTTTCTTCTTCAAAGCAAAAATATTTTATCTTCAAATACAAGAACTTTTCGTGGTTTTGTTGATTTTCAGCAAATGAACATATTTCAGCGAGAGAGAAGTTTTTTCTTTAATAGCGTCAGATTTTGTCTTAAAATGCAAGAACTTTTCGTGGTTCTTGTCAATTTTTGTTGATTTTCATCAAATGTACTTATTTCAGTCAGCTCGATCTTTCTTCTTCAAAGCAAAAAGATTTTATCTTCAAATACAAGAACTTTTCGTGGTTTTGTTGATTTTCAGCAAATGAACATATTTCAGCGAGGGAGAAGTTTTTTCTTTAATAGCGTCAGATTTTATCTTAAAATACAAGAACTTTTCGTGGTTCTTGTCAATTTTTGTTGGTTTTCATCCAATGAACTTATTTCAGTCAGCCAGATCTTTCTTCTTCAAAGCAAAAAGATTTTATCTTCAAATACAACAATTTTTCGTGGTTCTTGTCAATTTTTGTTGGTTTTCATCTTATGAACTTATTTCAGTCAGCCAGATCTTTCGTCTTCAAAGCAAAAAGATTTTATCTTCAAATACAAGAACTTTTCGTGGTTTTGTTGATTTTCAGCAAATGAACATATTTCAGTCAGCTCGATCTTTCTTCTTCAAAGCAAAAAGATTTTATCTTCAAATACAAGAACTTTTCGTGGTTTTGTTGATTTTCAGCAAATGAACATATTTCAGCGAGCTAGAAGTTTTTTCTTCAATAGCGTCAGATTTTATCTTAAAATACAAGAACTTTTCGTGGTTCTTGTCAATTTTTGTTAGTTTTCATCTTATGAACTTATTTCAGTCAGCCAGATCTTTCTTCTTCAAAGCAAAAAGATTTTATCTTCAAATACAAGAACTTTTCGTGGTTTTGTTGATTTTCAGCAAATGAACATATTTCAGCGAGGGAGAAGTTTTTTCTTTAATAGCGTCAGATTTTATCTTAAAATACAAGAACTTTTCGTGGTTCTAATCAAATTTTGTTGGTTTTCATCTTATGAACATATTTCAGTCAGCAAGATCTTTCTTCTTGAAAGCAAAAAGATTTTATCTTCAAATACAAGAACTTTTCGTGGTTTTGTTGATTTTCAGCAAATGAACATATTTCAGCGAGCGAGAAGTTTTTTCTTTGAAAGCGTAAGATTTTATCTTAAAATACAAGAACTTTTCGTGGTTCTTGTCAATTTTTGTTGGTTTTCATCCAATGAACTTATTTCAGTCAGCCAGATCTTTCTTCTTCAAAGCAAAAAGATTTTATCTTCAAATACAAGAACTTTTCGTGGATTTGTTGATTTTCAGCAAATGAACATATTTCAGCGAGGGAGAAGTTTTTTCTTTAATAGCGTCAGATTTTATGTTAAAATACAAAAACTTTTCGTGGTTCTTGTCAATTTTTGTTGATTTTCATCAAATGAACTTATTTCAGTCAGCTAGATCTTTCTTCTTCAAAGCAAAAAGATTTTATCTTCAAATACAAGAACTTTTCGTGGTTTTGTTGATTTTCAGCAAATGAACATATTTCAGCGAGGGAGAAGTTTTTTCTTTAATAGCGTCAGATTTTATCTTAAAATACAAGAACTTTTCGTGGTTCTTGTTAATTTTTGTTGGTTTTCATCTAATGAACTTATTTCAGTCAGCAAGATCTTTCTTCTTGAAAGCAAAAAGATTTTATCTTCAAATACAAGAACTTTTCGTGGTTTTGTTGATTTTCAGCAAATGAACATATTTTAGCGAGCTAGAAGTTTTTTCTTCAATAGCGTCAGATTTTATCTTAAAATACAAGAACTTTTCGTGGTTCTTGTCAATTTTTGTTGGTTTTCATCTTATGAACTTATTTCAGTCAGCTCGATCTTTCTTCTTCAAAGCAAAAAGATTTTATCTTCAAATACAAGAACTTTTCGTGGTTTTGTTGATTTTCAGCAAATGAACATATTTCAGCGAGGGAGAAGTTTTTTCTTTAATAGCGTCAGATTTTATCTTAAAATACAAGAACTTTTCGTGGTTCTTGTCAATTTTTGTTGGTTTTCATCCAATGAACTTATTTCAGTCAGCCAGATCTTTCTTCTTCAAAGCAAAAAGATTTTATCTTCAAATACAAGAACTTTTCGTGGTTTTGTTGATTTTCAGCAAATGAACATTTTTCAGCGAGGGAGAAGTTTTTTCTTTAATAGCGTCAGATTTTATCTTAAAATACAAAAACTTTTCGTGGTTCTTGTCAATTTTTGTTGATTTTCATCAAATGAACTTATTTCAGTCAGCTAGATCTTTCTTCTTCAAAGCAAAAATATTTTATCTTCAAATACAAGAACTTTTCGTGGTTTTGTTGATTTTCAGCAAATGAACATATTTCAGCGAGCTAGAAGTTTTTTCTTTAATAGCGTCAGATTTGATCTTAAAATACAACAATTTTCGTGGTTCTTGTCAATTTTTGTTGGTTTTCATCTTATCAACTTATTTCAGTCAGCTAGATCTTTCGTCTTCAAAGCAAAAAGATTTTATCTTCAAATACAAGAACTTTTCGTGGTTCTTGTCAATTTTTGTTAGTTTTCATCTTATGAACTTATTTCAGTCAGCTAGATCTTTCTTCTTCAAAGCAAAAAGATTTTATCTTCAAATACAAGAACTTTTCGTGGTTTTGTTGATTTTCAGCAAATGAACATATTTCAGCGAGGGAGAAGTTTTTTCTTTAATAGCGTCAGATTTTATCTTAAAATACAAGAACTTTTCGTGGTTCTTGTCAATTTTTGTTGGATTTCATCTTATGAACTTATTTCAGTCAGCTAGATCTTTCTTCTTCAAAGCAAAAAGATTTTATCTTCAAATACAAGAACTTTTCGTGGTTTTGTTGATTTTCAGCAAATGAACATTTTTCAGCGAGGGAGAAGTTTTTTCTTTAATAGCGTCAGATTTTATCTTAAAATACAAAAACTTTTCGTGGTTCTTGTCAATTTTTGTTAGTTTTCATCTTATGAACTTATTTCAGTCAGCTCGATCTTTCTTCTTGAAAGCAAAAAGATTTTATCTTCAAATACAAGAACTTTTCGTGGTTTTGTTGATTTTCAGCAAATGAACATATATCAGCGAGGGAGAAGTTTTTTCTTCAATAGCGTCAGATTTTATCTTAAAATACAAGAACTTTTCGTGGTTCTTGTCAATTTTTGTTGGTTTTCATCCAATGAACTTATTTCAGTCAGCCAGATCTTTCTTCTTCAAAGCAAAAAGATTTTATCTTCAAATACAAGAACTTTTCGTGGTTTTGTTGATTTTCAGCAAATGAACATTTTTCAGCGAGGGAGAAGTTTTTTCTTTAATAGCGTCAGATTTTATCTTAAAATACAAAAACTTTTCGTGGTTCTTGTCAATTTTTGTTGATTTTCATCAAATGAACTTATTTCAGTCAGCTAGATCTTTCTTCTTCAAAGCAAAAAGATTTTATCTTCAAATACAAGAACTTTTCGTGGTTCTTGTCAATTTTTGTTGGTTTTCATCCAATGAACTTATTTCAGTCAGCCAGATCTTTCTTCTTCAAAGCAAAAAGATTTTATCTTCAAATACAAGAACTTTTCGTGATTTTGTTGATTTTCAGCAAATGAACATATTTCAGCGAGCGAGAAGTTTTTTCTTTAATAGCGTCAGATTTTATCTTAAAATACAAGAACTTTTCGTGGTTCTTGTCAATTTTTGTTGGTTTTCATCCAATGAACTTATTTCAGTCAGCAAGATCTTTCTTCTTGAAAGCAAAAAGATTTTATCTTCAAATACAAGAACTTTTCGTGGTTTTGTTGATTTTCAGCAAATGAACATGTTTCAGCGAGCTAGAAGTTTTTTCTTCAATAGCGTCAGATTTTATCTTAAAATACAACAATTTTTCGTGGTTCTTGTCAATTTTTGTTGGTTTTCATCTTATGAACTTATTTCAGTCAGCCAGATCTTTCGTCTTCAAAGCAAAAAGATTTTATCTTCAAATACAAGAACTTTTCGTGGTTTTGTTGATTTTCAGCAAATGAACATATTTCAGCGAGGGAGAAGTTTTTTCTTTAATTGCGTCAGATTTTATCTTAAAATACAAGAACTTTTCGTGGTTCTTGTCAATTTTTGTTGGTTTTCATCCAATGAACTTATTTCAGTCAGCTAGATCTTTCTTCTTGAAAGCAAAAAGATTTTATCTTCAAATACAAGAACTTTTCGTGGTTTTGTTGATTTTCAGCAAATGAACATATTTCAGCGAGCTGGAAGTTTTTTCTTCAATAGCGTAAGATTTTATCTTAAAATACAAGAACTTTTCGTGGTTCTTGTCAATTTTTGTTAGTTTTCATCTTATGAACTTATTTCAGTCAGCTAGATCTTTCTTCTTCAAAGCAAAAAGATTTTATCTTCAAATACAAGAACTTTTCGTGGTTTTGTTGATTTTCAGCAAATGAACATATTTCAGCGAGCGAGAAGTTTTTTCTTTAATAGCGTCAGATTTTATCTTAAAATACAAGAACTTTTCGTGGTTCTTGTCAATTTTTGTTGGTTTTCATCCAATGAACTTATTTCAGTCAGCTAGATCTTTCTTCTTCAAAGCAAAAAGATTTTATCTTCAAATACAAGAACTTTTCGTGGTTTTGTTGATTTTCAGCAAATGAACATATTTCAGCGAGCGAGAAGTTTTTTCTTTAATTGCGTCAGATTTTATCTTAAAATACAAGAATTTTTCGTGGTTGTTGTCAATTTTTGTTGGTTTTCATCTTATGAACTTATTTCAGTCAGATAGATCTTTCTTCTTCAAAGCAAAAATATTTTATCTTCAAATACAAGAACTTTTCGTGGTTTTGTTGATTTTCAGCAAATGAACATATTTCAGCGAGAGAGAAGTTTTTTCTTTAATAGCGTCAGATTTTGTCTTAAAATGCAAGAACTTTTCGTGGTTCTTGTCAATTTTTGTTGATTTTCATCAAATGTACTTATTTCAGTCAGCTAGATCTTTCTTCTTCAAAGCAAAAAGATTTTATCTTCAAATACAAGAACTTTTCGTGGTTTTGTTGATTTTCAGCAAATGAACATATTTCAGCGAGGGAGAAGTTTTTTCTTTAATAGCGTCAGATTTTATCTTAAAATACAAGAACTTTTCGTGGTTCTTGTCAATTTTTGTTGGTTTTCATCCAATGAACTTATTTCAGTCAGCTAGATCTTTCTTCTTGAAAGCAAAATGATTTTATCTTCAAATACAAGAACTTTTCGTGGTTTTGTTGATTTTCAGCAAATGAACATATTTCAGCGAGCTAGAAGTTTTTTCTTCAATAGCGTAAGATTTTATCTTAAAATACAAGAACTTTTCGTGGTTCTTGTCAATTTTTGTTAGTTTTCATCTTATGAACTTATTTCAGTCAGCTAGATCTTTCTTCTTCAAAGCAAAAAGATTTTATCTTCAAATACAAGAACTTTTCGTGGTTTTGTTGATTTTCAGCAAATGAACATATTTCAGCGAGCGAGAAGTTTTTTCTTTAATAGCGTCAGATTTTATCTTAAAATACAAGAACTTTTCGTGGTTCTTGTCAATTTTTGTTGGTTTTCATCCAATGAACTTATTTCAGTCAGCAAGATCTTTCTTCTTGAAAGCAAAAAGATTTTATCTTCAAATACAAGAACTTTTCGTGGTTTTGTTGATTTTCAGCAAATGAACATGTTTCAGCGAGCTAGAAGTTTTTTCTTCAATAGCGTCAGATTTTATCTTAAAATACAACAATTTTTCGTGGTTCTTGTCAATTTTTGTTGGTTTTCATCTTATGAACTTATTTCAGTCAGCCAGATCTTTCGTCTTCAAAGCAAAAAGATTTTATCTTCAAATACAAGAACTTTTCGTGGTTTTGTTGATTTTCAGCAAATGAACATATTTCAGCGAGGGAGAAGTTTTTTCTTTAATAGCGTCAGATTTTATCTTAAAATACAAGAACTTTTCGTGGTTCTTGTCAATTTTTGTTGGTTTTCATCCAATGAACTTATTTCAGTCAGCTAGATCTTTCTTCTTGAAAGCAAAAAGATTTTATCTTCAAATACAAGAACTTTTCGTGGTTTTGTTGATTTTCAGCAAATGAACATATTTCAGCGAGCTAGAAGTTTTTTCTTCAATAGCGTAAGATTTTATCTTAAAATACAAGAACTTTTCGTGGTTCTTGTCAATTTTTGTTAGTTTTCATCTTATGAACTTATTTCAGTCAGCTAGATCTTTCTTCTTCAAAGCAAAAAGATTTTATCTTCAAATACAAGAACTTTTCGTGGTTTTGTTGATTTTCAGCAAATGAACATATTTCAGCGAGCGAGAAGTTTTTTCTTTAATTGCGTCAGATTTTATCTTAAAATACAAGAATTTTTCGTGGTTGTTGTCAATTTTTGTTGGTTTTCATCTTATGAACTTATTTCAGTCAGCTGGATCTTTCTTCTTCAAAGCAAAAATATTTTATCTTCAAATACAAGAACTTTTCGTGGTTTTGTTGATTTTCAGCAAATGAACATATTTCAGCGAGAGAGAAGTTTTTTCTTTAATAGCGTCAGATTTTGTCTTAAAATGCAAGAACTTTTCGTGGTTCTTGTCAATTTTTGTTGATTTTCATCAAATGTACTTATTTCAGTCAGCTAGATCTTTCTTCTTCAAAGCAAAAAGATTTTATCTTCAAATACAAGAACTTTTCGTGGTTTTGTTGATTTTCAGCAAATGAACATATTTCAGCGAGGGAGAAGTTTTTTCTTTAATAGCGTCAGATTTTATCTTAAAATACAGGAACTTTTCGTGGTTCTTGTCAATTTTTGTTGGTTTTCATCCAATGAACTTATTTCAGTCAGCTAGATCTTTCTTCTTGAAAGCAAAAAGATTTTATCTTCAAATACAAGAACTTTTCGTGGTTTTGTTGATTTTCAGCAAATGAACATATTTCAGCGAGCTGGAAGTTTTTTCTTCAATAGCGTAAGATTTTATCTTAAAATACAAGAACTTTTCGTGGTTCTTGTCAATTTTTGTTAGTTTTCATCTTATGAACTTATTTCAGTCAGCTAGATCTTTCTTCTTCAAAGCAAAAAGATTTTATCTTCAAATACAAGAACTTTTCGTGGTTTTGTTGATTTTCAGCAAATGAACATATTTCAGCGAGCGAGAAGTTTTTTCTTTAATAGCGTCAGATTTTATCTTAAAATACAAGAACTTTTCGTGGTTCTTGTCAATTTTTGTTGGTTTTCATCCAATGAACTTATTTCAGTCAGCAAGATCTTTCTTCTTGAAAGCAAAAAGATTTTATCTTCAAATACAAGAACTTTTCGTGGTTTTGTTGATTTTCAGCAAATGAACATGTTTCAGCGAGCTAGAAGTTTTTTCTTCAATAGCGTCAGATTTTATCTTAAAATACAACAATTTTTCGTGGTTCTTGTCAATTTTTGTTGGTTTTCATCTTATGAACTTATTTCAGTCAGCCAGATCTTTCGTCTTCAAAGCAAAAAGATTTTATCTTCAAATACAAGAACTTTTCGTGGTTTTGTTGATTTTCAGCAAATGAACATATTTCAGTCAGCTCGATCTTTCTTCTTCAAAGCAAAAAGATTTTATCTTCAAATACAAGAACTTTTCGTGGTTTTGTTGATTTTCAGCAAATGAACATATTTCAGCGAGCTAGAAGTTTTTTCTTCAATAGCGTCAGATTTTATCTTAAAATACAAGAACTTTTCGTGGTTCTTGTCAATTTTTGTTAGTTTTCATCTTATGAACTTATTTCAGTCAGCCAGATCTTTCTTCTTCAAAGCAAAAAGATTTTATCTTCAAATACAAGAACTTTTCGTGGTTTTGTTGATTTTCAGCAAATGAACATATTTCAGCGAGGGAGAAGTTTTTTCTTTAATAGCGTCAGATTTTATCTTAAAATACAAGAACTTTTCGTGGTTCTAATCAAATTTTGTTGGTTTTCATCTTATGAACATATTTCAGTCAGCAAGATCTTTCTTCTTGAAAGCAAAAAGATTTTATCTTCAAATACAAGAACTTTTCGTGGTTTTGTTGATTTTCAGCAAATGAACATATTTCAGCGAGCGAGAAGTTTTTTCTTTGAAAGCGTAAGATTTTATCTTAAAATACAAGAACTTTTCGTGGTTCTTGTCAATTTTTGTTGGTTTTCATCTTATGAACTTATTTCAGTCAGCGAGATCTTTCTTCTTCAAAGCAAAAATATTTTATCTTCAAATACAAGAACTTTTCGTGGTTTTGTTGATTTTCAGCAAATGAACATATTTCAGCGAGAGAGAAGTTTTTTCTTTAATAGCGTCAGATTTTGTCTTAAAATGCAAGAACTTTTCGTGGTTCTTGTCAATTTTTGTTGATTTTCATCAAATGTACTTATTTCAGTCAGCTAGATCTTTCTTCTTCAAAGCAAAAAGATTTTATCTTCAAATACAAGAACTTTTCGTGGTTTTGTTGATTTTCAGCAAATGAACATATTTCAGCGAGGGAGAAGTTTTTTCTTTAATAGCGTCAGATTTTATCTTAAAATACAAGAACTTTTCGTGGTTCTTGTCAATTTTTGTTGGTTTTCATCCAATGAACTTATTTCAGTCAGCCAGATCTTTCTTCTTCAAAGCAAAAAGATTTTATCTTCAAATACAACAATTTTTCGTGGTTCTTGTCAATTTTTGTTGGTTTTCATCTTATGAACTTATTTCAGTCAGCCAGATCTTTCGTCTTCAAAGCAAAAAGATTTTATCTTCAAATACAAGAACTTTTCGTGGTTTTGTTGATTTTCAGCAAATGAACATATTTCAGTCAGCTCGATCTTTCTTCTTCAAAGCAAAAAGATTTTATCTTCAAATACAAGAACTTTTCGTGGTTTTGTTGATTTTCAGCAAATGAACATATTTCAGCGAGGGAGAAGTTTTTTCTTTAATAGCGTCAGATTTTATCTTAAAATACAAGAACTTTTCGTGGTTCTTGTTAATTTTTGTTGGTTTTCATCCAATGAACTTATTTCAGTCAGCAAGATCTTTCTTCTTGAAAGCAAAAAGATTTTATCTTCAAATACAAGAACTTTTCGTGGTTTTGTTGATTTTCAGCAAATGAACATATTTCAGCGAGCTAGAAGTTTTTTCTTCAATAGCGTCAGATTTTATCTTAAAATACAAGAACTTTTCGTGGTTCTTGTCAATTTTTGTTAGTTTTCATCTTATGAACTTATTTCAGTCAGCCAGATCTTTCTTCTTCAAAGCAAAAAGATTTTATCTTCAAATACAAGAACTTTTCGTGGTTTTGTTGATTTTCAGCAAATGAACATATTTCAGCGAGGGAGAAGTTTTTTCTTTAATAGCGTCAGATTTTATCTTAAAATACAAGAACTTTTCGTGGTTCTAATCAAATTTTGTTGGTTTTCATCTTATGAACATATTTCAGTCAGCAAGATCTTTCTTCTTCAAAGCAAAAAGATTTTATCTTCAAATACAAGAACTTTTCGTGGTTTTGTTGATTTTCAGCAAATGAACATATTTCAGCGAGAGAGAAGTTTTTTCTTTAATAGCGTCAGATTTTGTCTTAAAATACAAGAACTTTTCGTGGTTCTTGTCAATTTTTGTTGGTTTTCATCCAATGAACTTATTTCAGTCAGCCAGATCTTTCTTCTTCAAAGCAAAAAGATTTTATCTTCAAATACAAGAACTTTTCGTGGATTTGTTGATTTTCAGCAAATGAACATATTTCAGCGAGGGAGAAGTTTTTTCTTTAATAGCGTCAGATTTTATGTTAAAATACAAAAACTTTTCGTGGTTCTTGTCAATTTTTGTTGATTTTCATCAAATGAACTTATTTCAGTCAGCTAGATCTTTCTTCTTCAAAGCAAAAAGATTTTATCTTCAAATACAAGAACTTTTCGTGGTTTTGTTGATTTTCAGCAAATGAACATATTTCAGCGAGGGAGAAGTTTTTTCTTTAATAGCGTCAGATTTTATCTTAAAATACAAGAACTTTTCGTGGTTCTTGTTAATTTTTGTTGGTTTTCATCTAATGAACTTATTTCAGTCAGCAAGATCTTTCTTCTTGAAAGCAAAAAGATTTTATCTTCAAATACAAGAACTTTTCGTGGTTTTGTTGATTTTCAGCAAATGAACATATTTTAGCGAGCTAGAAGTTTTTTCTTCAATAGCGTCAGATTTTATCTTAAAATACAAGAACTTTTCGTGGTTCTTGTCAATTTTTGTTGGTTTTCATCTTATGAACTTATTTCAGTCAGCTCGATCTTTCTTCTTCAAAGCAAAAAGATTTTATCTTCAAATACAAGAACTTTTCGTGGTTTTGTTGATTTTCAGCAAATGAACATATTTCAGCGAGGGAGAAGTTTTTTCTTTAATAGCGTCAGATTTTATCTTAAAATACAAGAACTTTTCGTGGTTCTTGTCAATTTTTGTTGGTTTTCATCCAATGAACTTATTTCAGTCAGCCAGATCTTTCTTCTTCAAAGCAAAAAGATTTTATCTTCAAATACAAGAACTTTTCGTGGTTTTGTTGATTTTCAGCAAATGAACATTTTTCAGCGAGGGAGAAGTTTTTTCTTTAATAGCGTCAGATTTTATCTTAAAATACAAAAACTTTTCGTGGTTCTTGTCAATTTTTGTTGATTTTCATCAAATGAACTTATTTCAGTCAGCTAGATCTTTCTTCTTCAAAGCAAAAATATTTTATCTTCAAATACAAGAACTTTTCGTGGTTTTGTTGATTTTCAGCAAATGAACATATTTCAGCGAGCTAGAAGTTTTTTCTTTAATAGCGTCAGATTTGATCTTAAAATACAACAATTTTCGTGGTTCTTGTCAATTTTTGTTGGTTTTCATCTTATCAACTTATTTCAGTCAGCTAGATCTTTCGTCTTCAAAGCAAAAAGATTTTATCTTCAAATACAAGAACTTTTCGTGGTTCTTGTCAATTTTTGTTAGTTTTCATCTTATGAACTTATTTCAGTCAGCTAGATCTTTCTTCTTCAAAGCAAAAAGATTTTATCTTCAAATACAAGAACTTTTCGTGGTTTTGTTGATTTTCAGCAAATGAACATATTTCAGCGAGGGAGAAGTTTTTTCTTTAATAGCGTCAGATTTTATCTTAAAATACAAGAACTTTTCGTGGTTCTTGTCAATTTTTGTTGGATTTCATCTTATGAACTTATTTCAGTCAGCTAGATCTTTCTTCTTCAAAGCAAAAAGATTTTATCTTCAAATACAAGAACTTTTCGTGGTTTTGTTGATTTTCAGCAAATGAACATTTTTCAGCGAGGGAGAAGTTTTTTCTTTAATAGCGTCAGATTTTATCTTAAAATACAAAAACTTTTCGTGGTTCTTGTCAATTTTTGTTAGTTTTCATCTTATGAACTTATTTCAGTCAGCTCGATCTTTCTTCTTGAAAGCAAAAAGATTTTATCTTCAAATACAAGAACTTTTCGTGGTTTTGTTGATTTTCAGCAAATGAACATATATCAGCGAGGGAGAAGTTTTTTCTTCAATAGCGTCAGATTTTATCTTAAAATACAAGAACTTTTCGTGGTTCTTGTCAATTTTTGTTGGTTTTCATCCAATGAACTTATTTCAGTCAGCCAGATCTTTCTTCTTCAAAGCAAAAAGATTTTATCTTCAAATACAAGAACTTTTCGTGGTTTTGTTGATTTTCAGCAAATGAACATTTTTCAGCGAGGGAGAAGTTTTTTCTTTAATAGCGTCAGATTTTATCTTAAAATACAAAAACGTTTCGTGGTTCTTGTCAATTTTTGTTGATTTTCATCAAATGAACTTATTTCAGTCAGCTAGATCTTTCTTCTTCAAAGCAAAAAGATTTTATCTTCAAATACAAGAACTTTTCGTGGTTCTTGTCAATTTTTGTTGGTTTTCATCCAATGAACTTATTTCAGTCAGCCAGATCTTTCTTCTTCAAAGCAAAAAGATTTTATCTTCAAATACAAGAACTTTTCGTGATTTTGTTGATTTTCAGCAAATGAACATATTTCAGCGAGCGAGAAGTTTTTTCTTTAATAGCGTCAGATTTTAGCTTAAAATACAAGAACTTTTCGTGGTTCTTGTCAATTTTTGTCGGTTTTCATCCAATGAACTTATTTCAGTCAGCTAGATCTTTCTTCTTCAAAGCAAAAAGATTTTATCTTCAAATACAAGAACTTTTCGTGGTTTTGTTGATTTTCAGCAAATGAACATATTTCAGCGAGGGAGATGTTTTTTCTTCAAAGCAAAAAGATTTTATCTTCAAATACAAGAACTTTTCGTGGTTTTGTTGATTTTCAGCAAATGAACATATTTCAGCGAGGGAGAAGTTTTTTCTTTAATAGCGTCAGATTTTATCTTAAAATACAAGAACTTTTCGTGGTTCGTGTCAATTTTTGTTGGTTTTCATCCAATGAACTTATTTCAGTCAGCTCGATCTTTCTTCTTCAAAGCAAAAAGATTTTATCTTCAAATACAAGAACTTTTCGTGGTTTTGTTGATTTTCAGCAAATGAACATATTTCAGCGAGCGAGAAGTTTTTTCTTTAATAGCGTCAGATTTTATCTTAAAATACAAGAACTTTTCGTGGTTCTAATCAAGTTTTGTTGGTTTTCATCTTATGAACTTATTTCAGTCAGCTCGATCTTTCTTCTTCAAAGCAAAAAGATTTTATCTTCAAATACAAGAACTTTTCGTGGTTTTGTTGATTTTCAGCAAATGAACATATTTCAGCGAGGGAGAAGTTTTTTCTTTAATAGCGTCAGATTTTATCTTAAAATACAAGAACTTTTCGTGGTTCTTGTCAATTTTTGTTGGTTTTCATCTTATGAACTTATTTCAGTCAGCTAGATCTTTCTTCTTCAAAGCAAAAAGATTTTATCTTCAAATACAAGAACTTTTCGTGGTTTTGTTGATTTTCAGCAAATGAACATTTTTCAGCGAGGGAGAAGTTTTTTCTTTAATAGCGTCAGATTTTATCTTAAAATACAAAAACTTTTCGTGGTTCTTGTCAATTTTTGTTAGTTTTCATCTTATGAACTTATTTCAGTCAGCTAGATCTTTCTTCTTCAAAGCAAAAAGATTTTATCTTCAAATACAAGAACTTTTCGTGGTTTTGTTGATTTTCAGCAAATGAACATATTTCAGCGAGGGAGAAGTTTTTTCTTTAATAGCGTCAGATTTTATCTTAAAATACAAGAACTTTTCGTGGTTCTTGTCAATTTTTGTTGGTTTTCATCCAATGAACTTATTTCAGTCAGCTAGATCTTTCTTCTTCAAAGCAAAAAGATTTTATCTTCAAATACAAGAACTTTTCGTGGTTTTGTTGATTTTCAGCAAATGAACATATTTCAGCGAGCGAGAAGTTTTTTCTTTAATAGCGTCAGATTTTATCTTAAAATACAAGAACTTTTCGTGGTTCTAATCAAATTTTGTTGGTTTTCATCTTATGAACTTATTTCAGTCAGCGAGATCTTTCTTCTTCAAAGCAAAAAGATTTTATCTTCAAATACAAGAACTTTTCGTGGTTTTGTTGATTTTCAGCAAATGAACATATTTCAGCGAGGGAGAAGTTTTTTCTTTAATAGCGTCAGATTTTATCTTAAAATACAAAACTTTTCGTGGTTCTTGTCAATTTTTGTTGGTTTTCATCCAATGAAATTATTTCAGTCAGCAAGATCTTTCTTCTTCAAAGCAAAAAGATTTTATCTTCAAATACAAGAACTTTTCGTGGTTTTGTTGATTTTCAGCAAATGAACATATTTCAGCGAGCGAGAAGTTTTTTCTTTAATAGCGTCAGATTTTATCTTAAAATACAAGAATTTTTCGTGCTTCTTGTCAATTTTTGTTGGTTTTCATCTTATGAACTTATTTCAGTCAGCTAGATCTTTCTTCTTCAAAGCAAAAAGATTTTATCTTCAAATACAAGAACTTTTCGTGGTTTTGTTGATTTTCAGCAAATGAACATATTTCAGCGAGGGAGAAGTTTTTTCTTTAATAGCGTCAGATTTTATCTTAAAATACAAAAACTTTTCGTGGTTCTTGTCAATTTTTGTTAGTTTTCATCTTATGAACTTATTTCAGTCAGCTAGATCTTTCTTCTTCAAAGCAAAAAGATTTTATCTTCAAATACAAGAACTTTTCGTGGTTTTGTTGATTTTCAGCAAATGAACATATTTCAGCGAGGGAGAAGTTTTTTCTTTAATAGCGTCAGATTTTATCTTAAAATACAAGAACTTTTCGTGGTTCTTGTCAATTTTTGTTGGTTTTCATCCAATGAACTTATTTCAGTCAGCTAGATCTTTCTTCTTCAAAGCAAAAAGATTTTATCTTCAAATACAAGAACTTTTCGTGGTTTTGTTGATTTTCAGCAAATGAACATATTTCAGCGAGCGAGAAGTTTTTTCTTTAATAGCGTCAGATTTTATCTTAAAATACAAGAACTTTTCGTGGTTCTAATCAAATTTTGTTGGTTTTCATCTTATGAACTTATTTCAGTCAGCTCGATCTTTCTTCTTCAAAGCAAAAAGATTTTATCTTCAAATACAAGAACTTTTCGTGGTTTTGTTGATTTTCAGCAAATGAACATATTTCAGCGAGGGAGAAGTTTTTTCTTTAATAGCGTCAGATTTTATCTTAAAATACAAGAACTTTTCGTGGTTCTTGTCAATTTTTGTTGGTTTTCATCTTATGAACTTATTTCAGTCAGCTAGATCTTTCTTCTTCAAAGCAAAAAGATTTTATCTTCAAATACAAGAACTTTTCGTGGTTTTGTTGATTTTCAGCAAATGAACATATTTCAGCGAGGGAGAAGTTTTTTCTTTAATAGCGTCAGATTTTATCTTAAAATACAAGAACTTTTCGTGGTTCTTGTCAATTTTTGTTGGTTTTCATCCAATGAACTTATTTCAGTCAGCTAGATCTTTCTTCTTCAAAGCAAAAAGATTTTATCTTCAAATACAAGAACTTTTCGTGGTTTTGTTGATTTTCAGCAAATGAACATATTTCAGCGAGCGAGAAGTTTTTTCTTTAATAGCGTCAGATTTTATCTTAAAATACAAGAACTTTTCGTGGTTCTAATCAAATTTTGTTGGTTTTCATCTGATGAACTTATTTCAGTCAGCTCGATCTTTCTTCTTCAAAGCAAAAAGATTTTATCTTCAAATACAAGAACTTTTCGTGGTTTTGTTGATTTTCAGCAAATGAACATATTTCAGCGAGGGAGAAGTTTTTTCTTCAATAGCGTCAGATTTTATCTTAAAATACAAGAACTTTTCGTGGTTCTTGTCAATTTTTGTTGGTTTTCATCCAATGAACTTATTTCAGTCAGCCAGATCTTTCTTCTTCAAAGCAAAAAGATTTTATCTTCAAATACAAGAACTTTTCGTGGTATTGTTGATTTTCAGCAAATGAACATATTTCAGCGAGGGAGAAGTTTTTTCTTCAATAGCGTCAGATTTTATCTTAAAATACAAGAACTTTTCGTGGTTCTTGTCAATTTTTGTTGGTTTTCATCCAATGAACTTATTTCAGTCAGCCAGATCTTTCTTCTTCAAAGCAAAAAGATTTTATCTTCAAATACAAGAACTTTTCGTGGTTTTGTTGATTTTCAGCAAATGAACATATTTCAGCGAGGGAGAAGTTTTTTCTTTAATAGCGTCAGATTTTATCTTAAAATACAAGAACTTTTCGTGGTTCTTGTCAATTTTTGTTGGTTTTCATCCAATGAACTTATTTCAGTCAGCTAGATCTTTCTTCTTGAAAGCAAAAAGATTTTATCTTCAAATACAAGAACTTTTCGTGGTTTTGATGATTTTCAGCAAATGAACATATTTCAGCGAGGGAGATGTTTTTTCTTCAATAGCGTAAGATTTTATCTTAAAATACAAGAACTTTTCGTGGTTCTTGTCAATTTTTGTTAGTTTTCATCTTATGAACTTATTTCAGTCAGCTGGATCTTTCTTCTTCAAAGCAAAAAGATTTTATCTTCAAATACAAGAACTTTTCGTGGTTTTGTTGATTTTCAGCAAATGAACATATTTCAGCGAGGGAGAAGTTTTTTCTTTAATAGCGTCAGATTTTATCTTAAAATACAAGAACTTTTCGTGGTTCTTGTCAATTTTTGTTGGTTTTCATCTTATGAACTTATTTCAGTCAGCGAGATCTTTCTTCTTCAAAGCAAAAAGATTTTATCTTCAAATACAAGAACTTTTCGTGGTTTTGTTGATTTTCAGCAAATGAACATTTTTCAGCGAGGGAGAAGTTTTTTCTTTAATAGCGTCAGATTTTATCTTAAAATACAAAAACTTTCGTGGTTCTTGTCAATTTTTGTTAGTTTTCATCTTATGAACTTATTTCAGTCAGCTAGATCTTTCTTCTTCAAAGCAAAAAGATTTTATCTTCAAATACAAGAACTTTTCGTGGTTTTGTTGATTTCCAGCAAATGAACATATTTCAGCGAGGGAGAAGTTTTTTCTTTAATCGCGTCAGATTTTATCTTAAAATACAAGAACTTTTCGTGGTTCTTGTCAATTTTTGTTGGTTTTCATCCAATGAACTTATTTCAGTCAGCGAGATCTTTCTTCTTCAAAGCAAAAAGATTTTATCTTCAAATACAAGAACTTTTCGTGGTTTTGTTGATTTTCAGCAAATGAACATATTTCAGCGAGCGAGAAGTTTTTTCTTTAATAGCGTCAGATTTTATCTTAAAATACAAGAACTTTTCGTGGTTCTAATCAAATTTTGTTGGTTTTCATCTTATGAACTTATTTCAGTCAGCTCGATCTTTCTTCTTCAAAGCAAAAAGATTTTATCTTCAAATACAAGAACTTTTCGTGGTTTTGTTGATTTTCAGCAAATGAACATATTTCAGCGAGGGAGAAGTTTTTTCTTTAATAGCGTCAGATTTTATCTTAAAATACAAGAACTTTTCGTGGTTCTTGTCAATTTTTGTTGGTTTTCATCTTATGAACTTATTTCAGTCAGCTAGATCTTTCTTCTTCAAAGCAAAAAGATTTTATCTTCAAATACAAGAACTTTTCGTGGTTTTGTTGATTTTCAGCAAATGAACATATTTCAGCGAGGGAGAAGTTTTTTCTTTAATAGCGTCAGATTTTATCTTAAAATACAAGAACTTTTCGTGGTTCTTGTCAATTTTTGTTGGTTTTCATCCAATGAACTTATTTCAGTCAGCTAGATCTTTCTTCTTCAAAGCAAAAAGATTTTATCTTCAAATACAAGAACTTTTCGTGGTTTTGTTGATTTTCAGCAAATGAACATATTTCAGCGAGCGAGAAGTTTTTTCTTTAATAGCGTCAGATTTTATCTTAAAATACAAGAACTTTTCGTGGTTCTAATCAAATTTTGTTGGTTTTCATCTGATGAACTTATTTCAGTCAGCTCGATCTTTCTTCTTCAAAGCAAAAAGATTTTATCTTCAAATACAAGAACTTTTCGTGGTTTTGTTGATTTTCAGCAAATGAACATATTTCAGCGAGGGAGAAGTTTTTTCTTCAATAGCGTCAGATTTTATCTTAAAATACAAGAACTTTTCGTGGTTCTTGTCAATTTTTGTTGGTTTTCATCCAATGAACTGATTTCAGTCAGCCAGATCTTTCTTCTTCAAAGCAAAAAGATTTTATCTTCAAATACAAGAACTTTTCGTGGTATTGTTGATTTTCAGCAAATGAACATATTTCAGCGAGGGAGAAGTTTTTTCTTCAATAGCGTCAGATTTTATCTTAAAATACAAGAACTTTTCGTGGTTCTTGTCAATTTTTGTTGGTTTTCATCCAATGAACTTATTTCAGTCAGCCAGATCTTTCTTCTTCAAAGCAAAAAGATTTTATCTTCAAATACAAGAACTTTTCGTGGTTTTGTTGATTTTCAGCAAATGAACATATTTCAGCGAGGGAGAAGTTTTTTCTTTAATAGCGTCAGATTTTATCTTAAAATACAAGAACTTTTCGTGGTTCTTGTCAATTTTTGTTGGTTTTCATCCAATGAACTTATTTCAGTCAGCTAGATCTTTCTTCTTGAAAGCAAAAAGATTTTATCTTCAAATACAAGAACTTTTCGTGGTTTTGATGATTTTCAGCAAATGAACATATTTCAGCGAGGGAGATGTTTTTTCTTCAATAGCGTAAGATTTTATCTTAAAATACAAGACCTTTTCGTGGTTCTTGTCAATTTTTGTTAGTTTTCATCTTATGAACTTATTTCAGTCAGCTGGATCTTTCTTCTTCAAAGCAAAAAGATTTTATCTTCAAATACAAGAACTTTTCGTGGTTTTGTTGATTTTCAGCAAATGAACATATTTCAGCGAGGGAGAAGTTTTTTCTTTAATAGCGTCAGATTTTATCTTAAAATACAAGAACTTTTCGTGGTTCTTGTCAATTTTTGTTGGTTTTCATCTTATGAACTTATTTCAGTCAGCGAGATCTTTCTTCTTCAAAGCAAAAAGATTTTATCTTCAAATACAAGAACTTTTCGTGGTTTTGTTGATTTTCAGCAAATGAACATTTTTCAGCGAGGGAGAAGTTTTTTCTTTAATAGCGTCAGATTTTATCTTAAAATACAAAAACTTTCGTGGTTCTTGTCAATTTTTGTTAGTTTTCATCTTATGAACTTATTTCAGTCAGCTAGATCTTTCTTCTTCAAAGCAAAAAGATTTTATCTTCAAATACAAGAACTTTTCGTGGTTTTGTTGATTTCCAGCAAATGAACATATTTCAGCGAGGGAGAAGTTTTTTCTTTAATAGCGTCAGATTTTATCTTAAAATACAAGAACTTTTCGTGGTTCTTGTCAATTTTTGTTGGTTTTCATCCAATGAACTTATTTCAGTCAGCGAGATCTTTCTTCTTCAAAGCAAAAAGATTTTGTCTTCAAATACAAGAACTTTTCGTGGTTTTGTTGATTTTCAGCAAATGAACATATTTCAGCGAGCGAGAAGTTTTTTCTTTAATAGCGTCAGATTTTATCTTAAAATACAAGAACTTTTCGTGGTTCTAATCAAATTTTGTTGGTTTTCATCTTATGAACTTATTTCAGTCAGCTCGATCTTTCTACTTCAAAGCAAAAAGATTTTATCTTCAAATAGAAGAACTTTTCGTGGTTTTGTTGATTTTCAGCAAATGAACATATTTCAGCGAGGGAGAAGTTTTTTCTTCAATAGCGTCAGATTTTATCTTAAAATACAAGAACTTTTCGTGGTTCTTGTCAATTTTTGTTGGTTTTCATCCAATGAACTTATTTCAGTCAGCCAGATCTTTCTTCTTCAAAGCAAAAAGATTTTATCTTCAAATACAAGAACTTTTTGTGGTTTTGTTGATTTTCAGCAAATGAACATATTTCAGTGAGGGAGAAGTTTTTTCTTCAATAGCGTCAGATTTTATCTTAAAATACAAGAATTTTTCGTGGTTCTTGTCAATTTTTGTTGGTTTTCATCCAATGAACTTATTTCAGTCAGCTAGATCTTTCTTCTTCAAAGCAAAAAGATTTTATCTTCAAATACAAGAACTTTTCGTGGTTTTGTTGATTTTCAGCAAATGAACATATTTCAGCGAGCGAGAAGTTTTTTCTTTAATAGCGTCAGATTTTATATTAAAATACAAGAACTTTTCGTGGTTCTAATCAAATTTTGTTGGTTTTCATCTGATGAACTTATTTCAGTCAGCTCGATCTTTCTTCTTCAAAGCAAAAAGATTTTATCTTCAAATACAAGAACTTTTCGTGGTTTTGTTGATTTTCAGCAAATGAACATATTTCAGCGAGGGAGAAGTTTTTTCTTCAATAGCGTCAGATTTTATCTTAAAATACAAGAACTTTTCGTGGTTCTTGTCAATTTTTGTTGGTTTTCATCCAATGAACTTATTTCAGTCAGCCAGATCTTTCTTCTTCAAAGCAAAAAGATTTTATCTTCAAATACAAGAACTTTTCGTGGTTTTGTTGATTTTCAGCAAATGAACATATTTCAGCGAGGGAGAAGTTTTTTCTTCAATAGCGTCAGATTTTATCTTAAAATACAAGAACTTTTCGTGGTTCTTGTCAATTTTTGTTGGTTTTCATCCAATGAACTTATTTCAGTCAGCCAGATCTTTCTTCTTCAAAGCAAAAAGATTTTATCTTCAAATACAAGAACTTTTCGTGGTTTTGTTGATTTTCAGCAAATGAACATTTTTCAGCGAGGGAGAAGTTTTTTCTTTAATAGCGTCAGATTTTATCTTAAAATACAAAAACTTTTCGTGGTTCTTGTCAATTTTTGTTGATTTTCATCAAATGAACTTATTTCAGTCAGCTAGATCTTTCTTCTTCAAAGCAAAAAGATTTTATCTTCAAATACAAGAACTTTTTGTGGTTTTGTTGATTTTCAGCAAATGAACATATTTCAGCGAGGGAGAAGTTTTTTCTTTAATAGCGTCAGATTTTATCTTAAAATACAAGAACTTTTCGTGGTTCTTCTCAATTTTTGTTGGTTCTCATCCAATGAACTTATTTCAGTCAGCTAGATCTTTCTTCTTGAAACCAAAAAGATTTTATCTTCAAATACAAGAACTTTTCGTGGTTTTGTTGATTTTCAGCAAATGAACATATTTCAGCGAGGGAGATGTTTTTTCTTCAATAGCGTAAGATTTTATCTTAAAATACAAGAACTTTTCGTGGTTCTTGTCAATTTTTGTTGGTTTTCATCTTATGAACTTATTTCAGTCAGCAAGATCTTTCTTCTTCAAAGCAAAAAGATTTTATCTTCAAATACAAGAACTTTTCGTGGTTTTGTTGATTTTCAGCAAATGAACATATTTCAGCGAGCGACAAGTTTTTTCTTTAATCGCGTCAGATTTTATCTTAAAATACAAGAACTTTTCGTGGTTCTTGTCAATTTTTGTTGGTTTTCATCCAATGAACTTATTTCAGTCAGCTCGATCTTTCTTCTTCAAAGCAAAAAGATTTTATCTTCAAATACAAGAACTTTTCGTGGTTTTGTTGATTTTCAGCAAATGAACATATTTCAGCGAGCGAGAAGTTTTTTCTTCAATAGCGTAAGATTTTATCTTAAAATACAAGAACTTTTCGTGGTTCTTGTCAATTTTTGTTGGTTTTCATCAAATGAACTTATTTCAGTCAGCTCGATCTTTCTTCTTCAAAGCAAAAATATTTTATCTTGAAAGACAAGAACTTTTCGTGGTTTTGTTGATTTTCAGCAAATGAACATATTTCAGCGAGGGAGAAGTTTTTTCTTTAATAGCGTCAGATTTTATCTTAAAATACAAGAACTTTTCGTGGTTCTTGTCAATTTTTGTTGGTTTTCATCCAATGAACTTATTTCAGTCAGCGAGATCTTTCTTCTTCAAAGCAAAAAGATTTTATCTTCAAATACAAGAACTTTTCGTGGTTTTGTTGATTTTCAGCAAATGAACATATTTCAGCGAGGGAGATGTTTTTTCTTCAATAGCGTAAGATTTTATCTTAAAATACAAGAACTTTTCGTGGTTCTTGTCAATTTTTGTTGGTTTTCATCTTATGAACTTATTTCAGTCAGCAAGATCTTTCTTCTTCAAAGCAAAAAGATTTTATCTTCAAATACAAGAACTTTTCGTGGTTTTGTTGATTTTCAGCAAATGAACATATTTCAGCGAGCGACAAGTTTTTTCTTTAATAGCGTCAGATTTTATCTTAAAATACAAGAACTTTTCGTGGTTCTAATCAAATTTTGTTGGTTTTCATCTGATGAACTTATTTCAGTCAGCTCGATCTTTCTTCTTCAAAGCAAAAAGATTTTATCTTCAAATACAAGAACTTTTCGTGGTTTTGTTGATTTTCAGCAAATGAACATATTTCAGCGAGGGAGAAGTTTTTTCTTCAATAGCGTCAGATTTTATCTTAAAATACAAGAACTTTTCGTGGTTCTTGTCAATTTTTGTTGGTTTTCATCCAATGAACTTATTTCAGTCAGCCAGATCTTTCTTCTTCAAAGCAAAAAGATTTTATCTTCAAATACAAGAACTTTTCGTGGTATTGTTGATTTTCAGCAAATGAACATATTTCAGCGAGGGAGAAGTTTTTTCTTCAATAGCGTCAGATTTTATCTTAAAATACAAGAACTTTTCGTGGTTCTTGTCAATTTTTGTTGGTTTTCATCCAATGAACTTATTTCAGTCAGCCAGATCTTTCTTCTTCAAAGCAAAAAGATTTTATCTTCAAATACAAGAACTTTTCGTGGTTTTGTTGATTTTCAGCAAATGAACATATTTCAGCGAGGGAGAAGTTTTTTCTTTAATAGCGTCAGATTTTATCTTAAAATACAAGAACTTTTCGTGGTTCTTGTCAATTTTTGTTGGTTTTCATCCAATGAACTTATTTCAGTCAGCTAGATCTTTCTTCTTGAAAGCAAAAAGATTTTATCTTCAAATACAAGAACTTTTCGTGGTTTTGATGATTTTCAGCAAATGAACATATTTCAGCGAGGGAGATGTTTTTTCTTCAATAGCGTAAGATTTTATCTTAAAATACAAGAACTTTTCGTGGTTCTTGTCAATTTTTGTTAGTTTTCATCTTATGAACTTATTTCAGTCAGCTGGATCTTTCTTCTTCAAAGCAAAAAGATTTTATCTTCAAATACAAGAACTTTTCGTGGTTTTGTTGATTTTCAGCAAATGAACATATTTCAGCGAGGGAGAAGTTTTTTCTTTAATAGCGTCAGATTTTATCTTAAAATACAAGAACTTTTCGTGGTTCTTGTCAATTTTTGTTGGTTTTCATCTTATGAACTTATTTCAGTCAGCGAGATCTTTCTTCTTCAAAGCAAAAAGATTTTATCTTCAAATACAAGAACTTTTCGTGGTTTTGTTGATTTTCAGCAAATGAACATTTTTCAGCGAGGGAGAAGTTTTTTCTTTAATAGCGTCAGATTTTATCTTAAAATACAAAAACTTTCGTGGTTCTTGTCAATTTTTGTTAGTTTTCATCTTATGAACTTATTTCAGTCAGCTAGATCTTTCTTCTTCAAAGCAAAAAGATTTTATCTTCAAATACAAGAACTTTTCGTGGTTTTGTTGATTTCCAGCAAATGAACATATTTCAGCGAGGGAGAAGTTTTTTCTTTAATAGCGTCAGATTTTATCTTAAAATACAAGAACTTTTCGTGGTTCTTGTCAATTTTTGTTGGTTTTCATCCAATGAACTTATTTCAGTCAGCGAGATCTTTCTTCTTCAAAGCAAAAAGATTTTGTCTTCAAATACAAGAACTTTTCGTGGTTTTGTTGATTTTCAGCAAATGAACATATTTCAGCGAGCGAGAAGTTTTTTCTTTAATAGCGTCAGATTTTATCTTAAAATACAAGAACTTTTCGTGGTTCTAATCAAATTTTGTTGGTTTTCATCTTATGAACTTATTTCAGTCAGCTCGATCTTTCTACTTCAAAGCAAAAAGATTTTATCTTCAAATAGAAGAACTTTTCGTGGTTTTGTTGATTTTCAGCAAATGAACATATTTCAGCGAGGGAGAAGTTTTTTCTTCAATAGCGTCAGATTTTATCTTAAAATACAAGAACTTTTCGTGGTTCTTGTCAATTTTTGTTGGTTTTCATCCAATGAACTTATTTCAGTCAGCCAGATCTTTCTTCTTCAAAGCAAAAAGATTTTATCTTCAAATACAAGAACTTTTTGTGGTTTTGTTGATTTTCAGCAAATGAACATATTTCAGCGAGGGAGAAGTTTTTTCTTCAATAGCGTCAGATTTTATCTTAAAATACAAGAACTTTTCGTGGTTCTTGTCAATTTTTGTTGGTTTTCATCCAATGAACTTATTTCAGTCAGCTAGATCTTTCTTCTTCAAAGCAAAAAGATTTTATCTTCAAATACAAGAACTTTTCGTGGTTTTGTTGATTTTCAGCAAATGAACATATTTCAGCGAGCGAGAAGTTTTTTCTTTAATAGCGTCAGATTTTATATTAAAATACAAGAACTTTTCGTGGTTCTAATCAAATTTTGTTGGTTTTCATCTGATGAACTTATTTCAGTCAGCTCGATCTTTCTTCTTCAAAGCAAAAAGATTTTATCTTCAAATACAAGAACTTTTCGTGGTTTTGTTGATTTTCAGCAAATGAACATATTTCAGCGAGGGAGAAGTTTTTTCTTCAATAGCGTCAGATTTTATCTTAAAATACAAGAACTTTTCGTGGTTCTTGTCAATTTTTGTTGGTTTTCATCCAATGAACTTATTTCAGTCAGCCAGATCTTTCTTCTTCAAAGCAAAAAGATTTTATCTTCAAATACAAGAACTTTTCGTGGTTTTGTTGATTTTCAGCAAATGAACATATTTCAGCGAGGGAGAAGTTTTTTCTTCAATAGCGTCAGATTTTATCTTAAAATACAAGAACTTTTCGTGGTTCTTGTCAATTTTTGTTGGTTTTCATCCAATGAACTTATTTCAGTCAGCCAGATCTTTCTTCTTCAAAGCAAAAAGATTTTATCTTCAAATACAAGAACTTTTCGTGGTTTTGTTGATTTTCAGCAAATGAACATTTTTCAGCGAGGGAGAAGTTTTTTCTTTAATAGCGTCAGATTTTATCTTAAAATACAAAAACTTTTCGTGGTTCTTGTCAATTTTTGTTGATTTTCATCAAATGAACTTATTTCAGTCAGCTAGATCTTTCTTCTTCAAAGCAAAAAGATTTTATCTTCAAATACAAGAACTTTTTGTGGTTTTGTTGATTTTCAGCAAATGAACATATTTCAGCGAGGGAGAAGTTTTTTCTTTAATAGCGTCAGATTTTATCTTAAAATACAAGAACTTTTCGTGGTTCTTCTCAATTTTTGTTGGTTCTCATCCAATGAACTTATTTCAGTCAGCAAGATCTTTCTTCTTGAAACCAAAAAGATTTTATCTTCAAATACAAGAACTTTTCGTGGTTTTGTTGATTTTCAGCAAATGAACATATTTCAGCGAGGGAGATGTTTTTTCTTCAATAGCGTAAGATTTTATCTTAAAATACAAGAACTTTTCGTGGTTCTTGTCAATTTTTGTTGGTTTTCATCTTATGAACTTATTTCAGTCAGCAAGATCTTTCTTCTTCAAAGCAAAAAGATTTTATCTTCAAATACAAGAACTTTTCGTGGTTTTGTTGATTTTCAGCAAATGAACATATTTCAGCGAGCGACAAGTTTTTTCTTTAATCGCGTCAGATTTTATCTTAAAATACAAGAACTTTTCGTGGTTCTTGTCAATTTTTGTTGGTTTTCATCCAATGAACTTATTTCAGTCAGCTCGATCTTTCTTCTTCAAAGCAAAAAGATTTTATCTTCAAATACAAGAACTTTTCCTGGTTTTGTTGATTTTCAGCAAATGAACATATTTCAGCGAGCGAGAAGTTTTTTCTTCAATAGCGTAAGATTTTATCTTAAAATACAAGAACTTTTCGTGGTTCTTGTCAATTTTTGTTGGTTTTCATCAAATGAACTTATTTCAGTCAGCTCGATCTTTCTTCTTCAAAGCAAAAATATTTTATCTTGAAAGACAAGAACTTTTCGTGGTTTTGTTGATTTTCAGCAAATGAACATATTTCAGCGAGGGAGAAGTTTTTTCTTTAATAGCGTCAGATTTTATCTTAAAATACAAGAACTTTTCGTGGTTCTTGTCAATTTTTGTTGGTTTTCATCCAATGAACTTATTTCAGTCAGCGAGATCTTTCTTCTTCAAAGCAAAAAGATTTTATCTTCAAATACAAGAACTTTTCGTGGTTTTGTTGATTTTCAGCAAATGAACATATTTCAGCGAGGGAGATGTTTTTTCTTCAATAGCGTAAGATTTTATCTTAAAATACAAGAACTTTTCGTGGTTCTTGTCAATTTTTGTTGGTTTTCATCTTATGAACTTATTTCAGTCAGCAAGATCTTTCTTCTTCAAAGCAAAAAGATTTTATCTTCAAATACAAGAACTTTTCGTGGTTTTGTTGATTTTCAGCAAATGAACATATTTCAGCGAGCGACAAGTTTTTTCTTTAATAGCGTCAGATTTTATCTTAAAATACAAGAACTTTTCGTGGTTCTAATCAAATTTTGTTGGTTTTCATCTGATGAACTTATTTCAGTCAGCTCGATCTTTCTTCTTCAAAGCAAAAAGATTTTATCTTCAAATACAAGAACTTTTCGTGGTTTTGTTGATTTTCAGCAAATGAACATATTTCAGCGAGGGAGAAGTTTTTTCTTCAATAGCGTCAGATTTTATCTTAAAATACAAGAACTTTTCGTGGTTCTTGTCAATTTTTGTTGGTTTTCATCCAATGAACTTATTTCAGTCAGCCAGATCTTTCTTCTTCAAAGCAAAAAGATTTTATCTTCAAATACAAGAACTTTTCGTGGTTTTGTTGATTTTCAGCAAATGAACATATTTCAGCGAGGGAGAAGTTTTTTCTTCAATAGCGTCAGATTTTATCTTAAAATACAAGAACTTTTCGTGGTTCTTGTCAATTTTTGTTGGTTTTCATCTTATGAACTTATTTCAGTCAGCAAGATCTTTCTTCTTCAAAGCAAAAATATTTTATCTTCAAATACAAGAACTTTTCGTGGTTTTGTTGATTTTCAGCAAATGAACATATTTCAGCGAGCGACAAGTTTTTTCTTTAATCGCGTCAGATTTTATCTTAAAATACAAGAACTTTTCGTGGTTCTTGTCAATTTTTGTTGGTTTTCATCCAATGAACTTATTTCAGTCAGCTAGATCTTTCTTCTTCAAAGCAAAAAGATTTTATCTTCAAATACAAGAACTTTTCGTGGTTTTGTTGATTTTCAGCAAATGAACATATTTCAGCGAGCGAGAAGTTTTTTCTTCAATAGCGTAAGATTTTATCTTAAAATACAAGAACTTTTCGTGGTTCTTGTCAATTTTTGTTGGTTTTCATCCAATGAACTTATTTCAGTCAGCGAGATCTTTCTTCTTCAAAGCAAAAAGATTTTATCTTCAAATACAAGAACTTTTCGTGGTTTTGTTGATTTTCAGCAAATGAACATATTTCAGCGAGGGAGATGTTTTTTCTTCAATAGCGTAAGATTTTATCTTAAAATACAAGAACTTTTCGTGGTTCTTGTCAATTTTTGTTGGTTTTCATCTTATGAACTTATTTCAGTCAGCAAGATCTTTCTTCTTCAAAGCAAAAAGATTTTATCTTCAAATACAAGAACTTTTCGTGGTTTTGTTGATTTTCAGCAAATGAACATATTTCAGCGAGCGACAAGTTTTTTCTTTAATCGCGTCAGATTTTATCTTAAAATACAAGAACTTTTCGTGGTTCTTGTCAATTTTTGTTGGTTTTCATCCAATGAACTTATTTCAGTCAGCTAGATCTTTCTTCTTCAAAGCAAAAAGATTTTATCTTCAAATACAAGAACTTTTCGTGGTTTTGTTGATTTTCAGCAAATGAACATATTTCAGCGAGCGAGAAGTTTTTTCTTCAATAGCGTAAGATTTTATCTTAAAATACAAGAACTTTTCGTGGTTCTTGTCAATTTTTGTTGGTTTTCATCAAATGAACTTATTTCAGTCAGCTCGATCTTTCTTCTTCAAAGCAAAAATATTTTATCTTGAAAGACAAGAACTTTTCGTGGTTTTGTTGATTTTCAGCAAATGAACATATTTCAGCGAGGGAGAAGTTTTTTCTTTAATAGCGTCAGATTTTATCTTAAAATACAAGAACTTTTCGTGGTTCTTGTCAATTTTTGTTGGTTTTCATCCAATGAACTTATTTCAGTCAGCGAGATCTTTCTTCTTCAAAGCAAAAAGATTTTATCTTCAAATACAAGAACTTTTCGTGGTTTTGTTGATTTTCAGCAAATGAACATATTTCAGCGAGCGAGAAGTTTTTTCTTTAATAGCGTCAGATTTTATCTTAAAATACAAGAACTTTTCGTGGTTCTTGTCAATTTTTGTTGGTTTTCATCCAATGAACTTATTTCAGTCAGCTAGATCTTTCTTCTTCAAAGCAAAAAGATTTTATCTTCAAATACAAGAACTTTTCGTGGTTTTGTTGATTTTCAGCAAATGAACATATTTCAGCGAGGGAGAAGTTTTTTCTTCAATAGCGTAAGATTTTATCTTAAAATACAAGAACTTTTCGTGGTTCTTGTCAATTTTTGTTAGTTTTCATCTTATGAACTTATTTCAGTCAGCTAGATCTTTCTTCTTCAAAGCAAAAAGATTTTATCTTCAAATACAAGAACTTTTTGTGGTTTTGTTGATTTTCAGCAAATGAACATATTTCAGCGAGCGAGAAATTTTTTCTTTAATAGCGTCAGATTTTATCTTAAAATACAAGAACTTTTCGTGGTTCTTGTCAATTTTTGTTGGTTTTCATCCAATGAACTTATTTCAGTCAGCTAGATCTTTCTTCTTCAAAGCAAAAAGATTTTATCTTCAAATACAAGAACTTTTTCTTGTTTTGTTGATTTTCAGCAAATAAACATATTTCAGCGAGGGAGAAGCTTTTTCTTTAATCGCGTCAGATTTTATCTTAAAATACAAGAACTTTTCGTGGTTCTTGTCAATTTTTGTTGGTTTTCATCCCATAAACTCATTTCAGTCAGCTAGATCTTTCTTCTTCAAAGCAAAAAGATTTTATCTTCAAATACAAGAACTTTTCGTGGTTTTGTTGATTTTCAGCAAATGAACATATTTCAGCGAGCGACAAGTTTTTTCTTTAATCGCGTCAGATTTTATCTTAAAATACAAGAACCTTTCGTGGTTCTTGTCAATTTTTCTTGGTTTTCATCCCATTAACTTATTTCAGTCAGCTAGATCTTTCTTCTTCAAAGCAAAAAGATTTTATCTTCAAATACAAGAACTTTTCGTGGTTTTGTTGATTTTCAGCAAATGAACATATTTCAGCAAATGAACATATTTCAGCGAGCGACAAGTTTTTTCTTTAATCGCGTCAGATTTTATCTTAAAATACAAGAACTTTTCGTGGTACTAATCAAATTTTGTTGATTTTCATCTTATGAACTTATTTCAGTCTAGAACTTTCTTCTTTTGATGAAAATCAACAACAATTGACAAGAACCACGAAAAGTTTTTGTATTTTAAGATTATATCTGACGCTATTAAAGAAAAAACTTCTCGCTCGCTGAAATATGTTCATTTGCTGAAAATCAACAAAATCACGAAAAGTTCTTGTATTTGAAGATAAAATCTTTTTGCTTTCAAGAAGAAAGATCTAGCTGACTGAAATAAGTTCATTGGATGAAAACCAACAAAAATTGACAAGAACCACGAAACGTTCTTGTATTTTAAGCTAAAATCTGACGCTATTAAAGAAAAAACTTCTCGCTCGCTGAAATATGTTCATTTGCTGAAAATCAACAAACTCACGAAAAGTTCTTGTATTTGAAGATAAAATCTTTTTGCTTTCAAGAAGAAAGATCTAGCTGACTGAAATAAGTTTATGGGATGAAAACCAACAAAGATTGACAAGAACCACGAAAAGTTTTTGTATTTTAAGATAAAATCTGACACTATTAAAGAAAAAACTTCTCCCTCGCTGAAATATGTTCATTTGCTGAAAATCAACAAAACCACGAAAAGTTCTTGTATTTGAAGATAAAATCTTTTTGCTTTGAAGAAGAAAGATCTGGCTGACTGAAATAAGTTCATTGGATGAAAACCGACAAAAATTGACAAGAACCACGAAAAGTTCTTGTATTTTAAGCTAAAATCTGACGCTATTAAAGAAAAAACTTCTCGCTCACTGAAATATGTTCATTTGCTGAAAATCAACAAAACCACCAAAAGTTCTTGTATTTGAAGATAAAATATTTTTGCTTTCAAGAAGAAAGATCTAGCTGACTGAAATAAGTTCATTGGATGAAAACCAACAAAAATTGACAAGAACCACGAAAAGTTCTTGTATTTTAAGATAAAATCTGACGCTATTAAAGAAAAAACTTCTCGCTCGCTGAAATATGTTCATTTGCTGAAAATCAACAAAACCACGAAAAGTTCTTGTATTTGAAGATAAAATCTTTTTGCTTTCAACAATAAAGATCTTGCTGACTGAAATAAGTTCATTTGATGAAAATCAACAAAAATTGACAAGAACCACGAAAAGTTTTTGTATTTTAAGATAAAATCTGACGCTATTAAAGAAAAAACTTCTCGCTCGCTGAAATATGTTCATTTGCTGAAAATCAACAAAATCACGAAAAGTTCTTGTATTTGAAGATAAAATATTTTTGCTTTCAAGAAGAAAGATCTTGCTGACTGAAATAAGTTCATTGGATGAAAACCGACAAAAATTGACAAGAACCACGAAAAGTTCTTGTATTTTAAGCTAAAATCTGACGCTTTTAAAGAAAAAACTTCTCGCTCCCTGAAATATGTTCATTTGCTGAAAATCAACAAAACCACGAAAAGTTCTTGTATTTGAAGATAAAATCTTTTTGCTTTGAAGAAGAAAGATCTGGCTGACTGAACTAAGTTCATGGGATGAAAGCCAACAAAAATTGACAAGAACCACGAAAAGTTCTTGTATTTTAAGATAAAATCTGACGCGATTAAAGAAAAAACTTCTCCCTCGCTGAAATATGTTCATTTGCTGAAAATCAACAAAACCACGAAAAGTTCTTGTATTTGAAGAGAAAATCTTTTTGCTTTGAAGAAGAAAGATCCAGCTGACTGAAATAAGTTCATTGGATGAAAACCAACAAAAATTGACAAGAACCACGAAAAGTTCTTGTATTTTAAGATAAAATCTGACGCTATTAAAGAAAAAACTTCTCCCTCGCTGAAATATGTTCATTTGCTGAAAATCAACAAAACCACGAAAAGTTCTTGCATTTGAAGATAAAATCTTTTTGCTTTCAAGAAGAAAGATCTTGCTGACTGAAATAAGTTCATTGGATGAAAATCAACAAAACCACGAAAAGTTCTTGTATTTGAAGATAAAATCTTTTTGCTTCAAAGAAGAAAGATCCAGCTGACTGAAATAAGTTCATTTGATGAAAATCAACAAAAATTGACAAGAACCACGAAAAGTTTTTGTATTTTAAGATTAAATCTGACGCTATTAAAGAAAAAACTTCTCGCTCGCTGAAATATGTTCATTTGCTGAAAATCAACAAACTCACGAAAAGTTCTTGTATTTGAAGATAAAATCTTTTTGCTTTCAAGAAGAAAGATCTAGCTGACTGAAATAAGTTTATGGGATGAAAACCAACAAAAATTGACAAGAACCACGAAAAGTTTTTGTATTTTAAGATAAAATCTGACGCTATTAAAGAAAAAACTTCTCCCTCGCTGCAATATGTTCATTTGCTGAAAATCAACAAAACCACGAAAAGTTCTTGTATTTGAAGATAAAATCTTTTTGCTTTGAAGAAGAAAGATCTGGCTGACTGAAATAAGTTCATAAGATGAAAACCAACAAAATTTGACAATAACCACGAAAAGTTCTTGTATTTTAAGATTAAATCTGACGCTTTTGAAGAAAAAACTTCTCGCTCGCTGAAATATGTTCATTTGCTGAAAATCAACAAAATCACGAAAAGTTCTTGTATTTGAAGATAAAATCTTTTTGCTTTCAAGAAGAAAGATCTAGCTGACTGAAATAAGTTCATTTGATGAAAATCAACAAAAATTGACAAGAACCACGAAAAGTTTTTGTATTTTAAGATAAAATCTGACGCTATTAAAGAAAAAACTTCTCGCTCGCTGAAATATGTTCATTTGCTGAAAATCAACAAAATCACGAAAAGTTCTTGTATTTGAAGATAAAATCTTTTTGCTTTCAAGAAGAAAGATCTTGCTGACTGAAATAAGTTCATTGGATGAAAACCGACAAAAATTGAAAAGAACCACGAAAAGTTCTTATATTTTAAGCTAAAATCTGACGCTTTTAAAGAAAAAACTTCTCGCTCGCTGAAATATGTTCATTTGCTGAAAATCAACAAAACCACGAAAAGTTCTTGTGTTTGAAGATAAAATCTTTTTGCTTTGAAGAAGAAAGATCTGGCTGACTGAACTAAGTTCATTGGATGAAAGCCAACAAAAATTGACAAGAACCACGAAAAGTTCTTGTATTTTAAGATAAAATCTGACGCGATTAAAGAAAAAACTTCTCCCTCGCTGAAATATGTTCATTTGCTGAAAATCAACAAAACCACGAAAAGTTCTTGTATTTGAAGATAAAATCTTTTTGCTTTGAAGAAGAAAGATCCAGCTGACTGAAATAAGTTCATTGGATGAAAACCAACAAAAATTGACAAAACCACGAAAAGTTCTTGTATTTTAAGATAAAATCTGACGCTATTAAAGAAAAAACTTCTCGCTCGCTGAAATATGTTCATTTGCTGAAAATCAACAAAACCACGAAAAGTTCTTGCATTTGAATATAAAATCTTTTTGCTTTCAAGAAGAAAGATCTTGCTGACTGAAATAAGTTCATTGGATGAAAATCAACAAAACCACGAAAAGTTCTTGTATTTGAAGATAAAATCTTTTTGCTTCAAAGAAGAAAGATCCAGCTGACTGAAATAAGTTCATTTGATGAAAATCAACAAAAATTGACAAGAACCACGAAAAGTTTTTGTATTTTAAGATTAAATCTGACGCTATTAAAGAAAAAACTTCTCGCTCGCTGAAATATGTTCATTTGCTGAAAATCAACAAAATCACGAAAAGTTCTTGTATTTGAAGATAAAATCTTTTTGCTTTCAAGAAGAAAGATCTTGCTGACTGAAATAAGTTCATTGGATGAAAACCAACAAAAATTGACAAGAACCACGAAAAGTTCTTGTATTTTAAGATAAAATCTGACGCTTTTAAAGAAAAAACTTCTCGCTCGCTGAAATATGTTCATTTGCTGAAATCAACAAAACCACGAAAAGTTCTTGTATTTGAAGATAAAATCTTTTTGCTTTGAAGAAGAAAGATCTGGCTGACTGAAATAAGTTCATTGGATGAAAGCCAACAAAAATTGACAAGAACCACGAAAAGTTTTTGTATTTTAAGATTAAATCTGACGCTTTTAAAGAAAAAACTTCTCGCTCGCTGAAATATGTTCATTTGCTGAAAATCAACAAAATCACGAAAAGTTCTTGTATTTGAAGATAAAATCTTTTTGCTTTCAAGAAGAAAGATCTCGCTGACTGAAATAAGTTCATTGGATGAAAACCAACAAAAATTGACAAGAACCACGAAAAGTTCTTGTATTTTAAGATAAAATCTGACGCTATTAAAGAAAAAACTTCTCGCTCGCTGAAATATGTTCATTTGCTGAAAATCAACAAAACCACGAAAAGTTCTTGCATTTGAAGATAAAATATTTTTGCTTTGAAGAAGAAAGATCTAGCTGACTGAAATAAGTTCATTTGATGAAAATCAACAAAAATTTACAAGAAGCACGAAAAGTTTTTGTATTTTAAGATTAAATCTGACGCTATTAAAGAAAAAACTTCTCGCTCGCTGAAATATGTTCATTTGCTGAAAATCAACAAAACCACGAAAAGTTCTTGCATTTGAAGATAAAATCTTTTTGCTTTCAAGAAGAAAGATCTTGCTGACTAAAATAAGTTCATTGGATGAAAACCAACAAAAATTGACAAGAACCACGAAAAGTTCTTGTATTTTAAGCTAAAATCTGACGCTTTTAAAGAGAAAACTTCTCGCTCGCTGAAATATGTTCATTTGCTGAAAATCAACAAAACCACGAAAAGTTCTTGTATTTGAAGATAAAATCTTTTTGCTTTGAAGAAGAAAGATCTAGCTGACTGAAATAAGTTCATTGGATGAAAACTAACAAAAATTGACAAGAACCACGAAAAGTTCTTGTATTTTAAGATAAAATCTGACGCTATTAAAGAAAAAACTTCTCGCTCGCTGAAATATGTTCATTTGCTGAAAATCAACAAAACCACGAAAAGTTCTTGCATTTGAAGATAAAATCTTTTTGCTTTGAAGAAGAAAGATCTGGCTGACTGAAATAAGTTCATTGGATGAAAGCCAACAAAAATTGACAAGAACCACGAAAAGTTTTTGTATTTTAAGATTAAATCTGACGCGATTAAAGAAAAAACTTCTCCCTCGCTGAAATATGTTCATTTGCTGAAAATCAACAAAACCACGAAAAGTTCTTGTATTTGAAGATAAAATCTTTTTGCTTTCAAGAAGAAAGATCCAGCTGACTGAAATAAGTTCATTGGATGAAAACCAACAAAAATTGACAAGAACCACGAAAAGTTCTTGTATTTTAAGATAAAATCTGACGCTATTAAGAAAAAACTTCTCGCTCGCTGAAATATGTTCATTTGCTGAAAATCAAGAAAACCACGAAAAGTTCTTGCATTTGAAGATAAAATTTTTTTCCTTTCAAGAAGAAAGATCTTGCTGACTGAAATAAGTTCATTGGATGAAAATCAACAAAACCACGAAAAGTTCTTGTATTTGAAGATAAAATCTTTTTGCTTCAAAGAAGAAAGATCCAGCTGACTGAAATAAGTTCATTTGATGAAAATCAACAAAAATTGACAAGAACCACGAAAAGTTTTTGTATTTTAAGATTAAATCTGACGCTATTAAAGAAAAAACTTCTCGCTCGCTGAAATATGTTCATTTGCTGAAAATCAACAAAATCACGAAAAGTTCTTGTATTTGAAGATAAAATCTTTTTGCTTTCAAGAAGAAAGATCCAGCTGACTGAAATAAGTTCATTGGATGAAAACCAACAAAAATTGACAAGAACCACGAAACGTTCTTGTATTTTAAGCTAAAATCTGACGCTATTAAAGAAAAAACTTCTCGCTCGCTGAAATATGTTCATTTGCTGAAAATCAACAAACTCACGAAAAGTTCTTGTATTTGAAGATAAAATCTTTTTGCTTTCAAGAAGAAAGATCTAGCTGACTGAAATAAGTTTATGGGATGAAAACCAACAAAAATTGACAAGAACCACGAAAAGTTTTTGTATTTTAAGATAAAATCTGACGCTATTAAAGAAAAAACTTCTCCCTCGCTGAAATATGTTCACTTGCTGAAAATCAACAAAACCACGAAAAGTTCTTGTATTTGAAGATAAAATCTTTTTGCTTTGAAGAAGAAAGATCTGGCTGACTGAAATAAGTTCATAAGATGAAAACCAACAAAATTTGACAATAACCACGAAAAGTTCTTGTATTTTAAGATTAAATCTGACGCTGTTAAAGAAAAAACTTCTCGCTCGCTGAAATATGTTCATTTGCTGAAAATCAACAAAATCACGAAAAGTTCTTGTATTTGAAGATAAAATCTTTTTGCTTTCAAGAAGAAAGATCTTGCTGACTGAAATAAGTTCATTGGATGAAAACCGACAAAAATTGACAAGAACCACGAAAAGTTCTTGTATTTTAAGCTAAAATCTGACGCTATTAAAGAAAAAACTTCTCGCTCGCTGAAATATGTTCATTTGCTGAAAATCAACAAAACCACCAAAAGTTCTTGTATTTGAAGATAAAATATTTTTGCTTTCAAGAAGAAAGATCTAGCTGACTGAAATAAGTTCATTGGATGAAAACCAACAAAAATTGACAAGAACCACGAAAAGTTCTTATATTTTAAGATAAAATCTGACGCTATTAAAGAAAAAACTTCTCGCTCGCTGAAATATGTTCATTTGCTGAAAATCAACAAAACCACGAAAAGTTCTTGTATTTGAAGATAAAATCTTTTTGCTTTGAAGAAGAAAGATCTAGCTGACTGAAATAAGTTCATTTGATGAAAATCAACAAAAATTGACAAGAACCACGAAAAGTTTTTGTATTTTAAGATAAAATCTGACGCTATTAAAGAAAAAACTTCTCGCTCGCTGAAATATGTTCATTTGCTGAAAATCAACAAAATCACGAAAAGTTCTTGTATTTGAAGATAAAATCTTTTTGCTTTCAAGAAGAAAGATCTTGCTGACTGAAATAAGTTCATTGGATGAAAACCGACAAAAATTGACAAGAACCACGAAAAGTTCTTGTATTTTAAGATAAAATCTGACGCGATTAAAGAAAAAACTTCTCCCTCGCTGAAATATGTTCATTTGCTGAAAATCAACAAAACCACGAAAAGTTCTTGTATTTGAAGATAAAATCTTTTTGCTTTGAAGAAGAAAGATCCAGCTGACTGAAATAAGTTCATTGGATGAAAACCAACAAAAATTGACAAGAACCACGAAAAGTTCTTGTATTTTAAGATAAAATCTGACGCTATTAAAGAAAAAACTTCTCCCTCGCTGAAATATGTTCATTTGCTGAAAATCAACAAAACCACGAAAAGTTCTTGCATTTGAAGATAAAATCTTTTTTGCTTTCAAGAAGAAAGATCTTGCTGACTGAAATAAGTTCATTGGATGAAAATCAACAAAACCACGAAAAGTTCTTGTATTTGAAGATAAAATCTTTTTGCTTTCAAGAAGAAAGATCTTGCTGACTAAAATAAGTTCATTGGATGAAAACCAACAAAAATTGACAAGAACCACGAAAAGTTCTTGTATTTTAAGATAAAATCTGACGCTTTTAAAGAGAAAACTTCTCGCTCGCTGAAATATGTTCATTTGCTGAAAATCAACAAAATCACGAAAAGTTCTTGTATTTGAAGATAAAATCTTTTTGCTTTAAAGAAGAAAGATCTAGCTGACTGAAATAAGTTCATTTGATGAAAATCAACAAAAATTTACAAGAAGCACGAAAAGTTTTTGTATTTTAAGTTTAAATCTGACGCTATTAAAGAAAAAACTTCTCGCTCGCTGAAATATGTTCATTTGCTGAAAATCAACAAAACCACGAAAAGTTCTTGCATTTGAAGATAAAATCTTTTTGCTTTCAAGAAGAAAGATCTTGCTGACTAAAATAAGTTCATTGGATGAAAACCAACAAAAATTGACAAGAACCACGAAAAGTTCTTGTATTTTAAGCTAAAATCTGACGCTTTTAAAGAGAAAACTTCTCGCTCGCTGAAATATGTTCATTTGCTGAAAATCAACAAAACCACGAAAAGTTCTTGTATTTGAAGATAAAATCTTTTTGCTTTGAAGAAGAAAGATCTGGCTGACTGAAATAAGTTCATTGGATGAAAGCCAACAAAAATAGACAAGAACCACGAAAAGTTCTTGTATTTTAAGATAAAATCTGACGCGATTAAAGAAAAAACTTCTCCCTCGCTGAATTATGTTTATTTGCTGAAAATCAACAAAACCACGAAAAGTTCTTGCATTTGAAGATAAAATCTTTTTGCTTTCAAGAAGAAAGATCTTGCTGACTGAAATAAGTTCATTTGATGAAAATCAACAAAACCACGAAAAGTTCTTGTATTTGAAGATAAAATATTTTTGCTTCAAAGAAGAAAGATCCAGCTGACTGAAATAAGTTCATTTGATGAAAATCAACAAAAATTGACAAGAACCACGAAAAGTTTTTGTATTTTAAGATTAAATCTGACGCTATTAAAGAAAAAACTTCTCGCTCGCTGAAATATGTTCATTTGCTGAAAATCAACAAAATCACGAAAAGTTCTTGTATTTGAAGATAAAATCTTTTTGCTTTCAAGAAGAAAGATCTTGCTGACTGAAATAAGTTCATTGGATGAAAACCAACAAAAATTGACAAGAACCACGAAAAGTTTTTGTATTTTAAGCTAAAATCTGACGCTTTTAAAGAAAAAACTTCTCGCTCGCTGAAATATGTTCATTTGCTGAAATCAACAAAACCACGAAAAGTTCTTGTATTTGAAGATAAAATCTTTTTGCTTTGAAGAAGAAAGATCTGGCTGACTGAAATAAGTTCATTGGATGAAAGCCAACAAAAATAGACAAGAACCACGAAAAGTTCTTGTATTTTAAGATAAAATCTGACGCGATTAAAGAAAAAACTTCTCCCTCGCTGAAATATGTTTATTTGCTGAAAATCAACAAAACCACGAAAAGTTCTTGCATTTGAAGATAAAATCTTTTTGCTTTCAAGAAGAAAGATCTTGCTGACTGAAATAAGTTCATTGGATGAAAATCAACAAAACCACGAAAAGTTCTTGTATTTGAAGATAAAATATTTTTGCTTCAAAGAAGAAAGATCCAGCTGACTGAAATAAGTTCATTTGATGAAAATCAACAAAAATTGACAAGAACCACGAAAAGTTTTTGTATTTTAAGATTAAATCTGACGCTATTAAAGAAAAAACTTCTCGCTCGCTGAAATATGTTCATTTGCTGAAAATCAACAAAATCACGAAAAGTTCTTGTATTTGAAGATAAAATCTTTTTGCTTTCAAGAAGAAAGATCTTGCTGACTGAAATAAGTTCATTGGATGAAAACCAACAAAAATTGACAAGAACCACGAAAAGTTTTTGTATTTTAAGCTAAAATCTGACGCTTTTAAAGAAAAAACTTCTCGCTCGCTGAAATATGTTCATTTGCTGAAATCAACAAAACCACGAAAAGTTCTTGTATTTGAAGATAAAATCTTTTTGCTTCGAAGAAGAAAGATCTGGCTGACTGAAATAAGTTCATTGGATGAAAGCCAACAAAAATTGACAAGAACCACGAAAAGTTTTTGTATTTTAAGATAAAATCTGACGCTATTAAGAAAAAACTTCTCGCTCGCTGAAATATGTTCATTTGCTGAAAATCAAGAAAACCACGAAAAGTTCTTGCATTTGAAGATAAAATTTTTTTCCTTTCAAGAAGAAAGATCTTGCTGACTGAAATAAGTTCATTGGATGAAAATCAACAAAACCACGAAAAGTTCTTGTATTTGAAGATAAAATCTTTTTGCTTCAAAGAAGAAAGATCGAGCTGACTGAAATAAGTTCATTTGATGAAAATCAACAAAAATTGACAAGAACCACGAAAAGTTTTTGTATTTTAAGATTAAATCTGACGCTATTAAAGAAAAAACTTCTCGCTCGCTGAAATATGTTCATTTGCTGAAAATCAACAAAATCACGAAAAGTTCTTGTATTTGAAGATAAAATCTTTTTGCTTTCAAGAAGAAAGATCCAGCTGACTGAAATAAGTTCATTGGATGAAAACCAACAAAAATTGACAAGAACCACGAAACGTTCTTGTATTTTAAGCTAAAATCTGACGCTATTAAAGAAAAAACTTCTCGCTCGCTGAAATATGTTCATTTGCTGAAAATCAACAAACTCACGAAAAGTTCTTGTATTTGAAGATAAAATCTTTTTGCTTTCAAGAAGAAAGATCTAGCTGACTGAAATAAGTTTATGGGATGAAAACCAACAAAAATTGACAAGAACCACGAAAAGTTTTTGTATTTTAAGATAAAATCTGACGCTATTAAAGAAAAAACTTCTCCCTCGCTGAAATATGTTCACTTGCTGAAAATCAACAAAACCACGAAAAGTTCTTGTATTTGAAGATAAAATCTTTTTGCTTTGAAGAAGAAAGATCTGGCTGACTGAAATAAGTTCATAAGATGAAAACCAACAAAATTTGACAATAACCACGAAAAGTTCTTGTATTTTAAGATTAAATCTGACGCTGTTAAAGAAAAAAACTTCTCGCTCGCTGAAATATGTTCATTTGCTGAAAATCAACAAAATCACGAAAAGTTCTTGTATTTGAAGATAAAATCTTTTTGCTTTCAAGAAGAAAGATCTTGCTGACTGAAATAAGTTCATTGGATGAAAACCGACAAAAATTGACAAGAACCACGAAAAGTTCTTGTATTTTAAGCTAAAATCTGACGCTATTAAAGAAAAAACTTCTCGCTCGCTGAAATATGTTCATTTGCTGAAAATCAACAAAACCACCAAAAGTTCTTGTATTTGAAGATAAAATATTTTTGCTTTCAAGAAGAAAGATCTAGCTGACTGAAATAAGTTCATTGGATGAAAACCAACAAAAATTGACAAGAACCACGAAAAGTTCTTATATTTTAAGATAAAATCTGACGCTATTAAAGAAAAAACTTCTCGCTCGCTGAAATATGTTCATTTGCTGAAAATCAACAAAACCACGAAAAGTTCTTGTATTTGAAGATAAAATCTTTTTGCTTTGAAGAAGAAAGATCTAGCTGACTGAAATAAGTTCATTTGATGAAAATCAACAAAAATTGACAAGAACCACGAAAAGTTTTTGTATTTTAAGATAAAATCTGACGCTATTAAAGAAAAAACTTCTCGCTCGCTGAAATATGTTCATTTGCTGAAAATCAACAAAATCACGAAAAGTTCTTGTATTTGAAGATAAAATCTTTTTGCTTTCAAGAAGAAAGATCTTGCTGACTGAAATAAGTTCATTGGATGAAAACCGACAAAAATTGACAAGAACCACGAAAAGTTCTTGTATTTTAAGATAAAATCTGACGCGATTAAAGAAAAAACTTCTCCCTCGCTGAAATATGTTCATTTGCTGAAAATCAACAAAACCACGAAAAGTTCTTGTATTTGAAGATAAAATCTTTTTGCTTTGAAGAAGAAAGATCCAGCTGACTGAAATAAGTTCATTGGATGAAAACCAACAAAAATTGACAAGAACCACGAAAAGTTCTTGTATTTTAAGATAAAATCTGACGCTATTAAAGAAAAAACTTCTCCCTCGCTGAAATATGTTCATTTGCTGAAAATCAACAAAACCACGAAAAGTTCTTGCATTTGAAGATAAAATCTTTTTTGCTTTCAAGAAGAAAGATCTTGCTGACTGAAATAAGTTCATTGGATGAAAACCGACAAAAATTGACAAGAACCACGAAAAGTTCTTGTATTTTAAGCTAAAATCTGACGCTATTAAAGAAAAAACTTCTCGCTCGCTGAAATATGTTCATTTGCTGAAAATCAACAAAACCACCAAAAGTTCTTGTATTTGAAGATAAAATATTTTTGCTTTCAAGAAGAAAGATCTAGCTGACTGAAATAAGTTCATTGGATGAAAACCAACAAAAATTGACAAGAACCACGAAAAGTTCTTATATTTTAAGATAAAATCTGACGCTATTAAAGAAAAAACTTCTCGCTCGCTGAAATATGTTCATTTGCTGAAAATCAACAAAACCACGAAAAGTTCTTGTATTTGAAGATAAAATATTTTTGCTTTGAAGAAGAAAGATCTAGCTGACTGAAATAAGTTCATTTGATGAAAATCAACAAAAATTGACAAGAACCACGAAAAGTTTTTGTATTTTAAGATAAAATCTGACGCTATTAAAGAAAAAACTTCTCGCTCGCTGAAATATGTTCATTTGCTGAAAATCAACAAAATCACGAAAAGTTCTTGTATTTGAAGATAAAATCTTTTTGCTTTCAAGAAGAAAGATCTTGCTGACTGAAATAAGTTCATTGGATGAAAACCGACAAAAATTGACAAGAACCACGAAAAGTTCTTGTATTTTAAGATAAAATCTGACGCGATTAAAGAAAAAACTTCTCCCTCGCTGAAATATGTTCATTTGCTGAAAATCAACAAAACCACGAAAAGTTCTTGTATTTGAAGATAAAATCTTTTTGCTTTGAAGAAGAAAGATCCAGCTGACTGAAATAAGTTCATTGGATGAAAACCAACAAAAATTGACAAGAACCACGAAAAGTTCTTGTATTTTAAGATAAAATCTGACGCTATTAAAGAAAAAACTTCTCCCTCGCTGAAATATGTTCATTTGCTGAAAATCAACAAAACCACGAAAAGTTCTTGCATTTGAAGATAAAATCTTTTTTGCTTTCAAGAAGAAAGATCTTGCTGACTGAAATAAGTTCATTGGATGAAAATCAACAAAACCACGAAAAGTTCTTGTATTTGAAGATAAAATCTTTTTGCTTTCAAGAAGAAAGATCTTGCTGACTAAAATAAGTTCATTGGATGAAAACCAACAAAAATTGACAAGAACCACGAAAAGTTCTTGTATTTTAAGATAAAATCTGACGCTTTTAAAGAGAAAACTTCTCGCTCGCTGAAATATGTTCATTTGCTGAAAATCAACAAAATCACGAAAAGTTCTTGTATTTGAAGATAAAATCTTTTTGCTTTAAAGAAGAAAGATCTAGCTGACTGAAATAAGTTCATTTGATGAAAATCAACAAAAATTTACAAGAAGCACGAAAAGTTTTTGTATTTTAAGTTTAAATCTGACGCTATTAAAGAAAAAACTTCTCGCTCGCTGAAATATGTTCATTTGCTGAAAATCAACAAAACCACGAAAAGTTCTTGCATTTGAAGATAAAATCTTTTTGCTTTCAAGAAGAAAGATCTTGCTGACTAAAATAAGTTCATTGGATGAAAACCAACAAAAATTGACAAGAACCACGAAAAGTTCTTGTATTTTAAGCTAAAATCTGACGCTTTTAAAGAGAAAACTTCTCGCTCGCTGAAATATGTTCATTTGCTGAAAATCAACAAAATCACGAAAAGTTCTTGTATTTGAAGATAAAATCTTTTTGCTTTCAAGAAGAAAGATCTGGCTGACTGAAATAAGTTCATTGGATGAAAGCCAACAAAAATAGACAAGAACCACGAAAAGTTCTTGTATTTTAAGATAAAATCTGACGCGATTAAAGAAAAAACTTCTCCCTCGCTGAAATATGTTTATTTGCTGAAAATCAACAAAACCACGAAAAGTTCTTGCATTTGAAGATAAAATCTTTTTGCTTTCAAGAAGAAAGATCTTGCTGACTGAAATAAGTTCATTGGATGAAAATCAACAAAACCACGAAAAGTTCTTGTATTTGAAGATAAAATCTTTTTGCTTCAAAGAAGAAAGATCCAGCTGACTGAAATAAGTTCATTTGATGAAAATCAACAAAAATTGACAAGAACCACGAAAAGTTTTTGTATTTTAAGATTAAATCTGACGCTATTAAAGAAAAAACTTCTCGCTCGCTGAAATATGTTCATTTGCTGAAAATCAACAAAATCACGAAAAGTTCTTGTATTTGAAGATAAAATCTTTTTGCTTTCAAGAAGAAAGATCTTGCTGACTGAAATAAGTTCATTGGATGAAAACCAACAAAAATTGACAAGAACCACGAAAAGTTTTTGTATTTTAAGCTAAAATCTGACGCTTTTAAAGAAAAAACTTCTCGCTCGCTGAAATATGTTCATTTGCTGAAATCAACAAAACCACGAAAAGTTCTTGTATTTGAAGATAAAATCTTTTTGCTTTGAAGAAGAAAGATCTGGCTGACTGAAATAAGTTCATTGGATGAAAGCCAACAAAAATTGACAAGAACCACGAAAAGTTTTTGTATTTTAAGATTAAATCTGACGCTATTAAAGAAAAAACTTCTCGCTCGCTGAAATATGTTCATTTGCTGAAAATCAACAAAATCACGAAAAGTTCTTGTATTTGAAGAGAAAATCTTTTTGCTTTCAAGAAGAAAGATCTCGCTGACTGAAATAAGTTCATTGGATGAAAACCAACAAAAATTGACAAGAACCACGAAAAGTTCTTGTATTTTAAGATAAAATCTGACGCTATTAAAGAAAAAACTTCTCGCTCGCTGAAATATGTTCATTTGCTGAAAATCAACAAAACCACGAAAAGTTCTTGCATTTGAAGATAAAATCTTTTTGCTTTCAAGAAGAAAGATCTGGCTGACTGAAATAAGTTCATTGGATGAAAGCCAACAAAAATTGACAAGAACCACGAAAAGTTTTTGTATTTTAAGATTAAATCTGACGCGATTAAAGAAAAAATTTCTCCCTCGCTGAAATATGTTCATTTGCTGAAAATCAACAAAACCACGAAAAGTTCTTGTATTTGAAGATAAAATCTTTTTGCTTTCAAGAAGAAAGATCTAGCTGACTGAAATAAGTTCATTGGATGAAAACCAACAAAAATTGACAAGAACCACGAAACGTTCTTGTATTTTAAGATAAAATCTTACGCTATTAAGAAAAAACTTCTCGCTCGCTGAAATATGTTCATTTGCTGAAAATCAACAAAACCACGAAAAGTTCTTGCATTTGAAGATAAAAATTTTTTCCTTTCAAGAAGAAAGATCTTGCTGACTGAAATAAGTTCATTGGATGAAAATCAACAAAACCACGAAAAGTTCTTGTATTTGAAGATAAAATCTTTTTGCTTCAAAGAAGAAAGATCCAGCTGACTGAAATAAGTTCATTTGATGAAAATCAACAAAAATTGACAAGAACCACGAAAAGTTTTTGTATTTTAAGATTAAATCTGACGCTATTAAAGAAAAAACTTCTCACTCGCTGAAATATGTTCATTTGCTGAAAATCAACAAAATCACGAAAAGTTCTTGTATTTGAAGATAAAATCTTTTTGCTTTCAAGAAGAAAGATCCAGCTGACTGAAATAAGTTCATTGGATGAAAACCAACAAAAATTGACAAGAACCACGAAACGTTCTTGTATTTTAAGCTAAAATCTGACGCTATTAAAGAAAAAACTTCTCGCTCGCTGAAATATGTTCATTTGCTGAAAATCAACAAACTCACGAAAAGTTCTTGTATTTGAAGATAAAATCTTTTTGCTTTCAAGAAGAAAGATCTAGCTGACTGAAATAAGTTTATGGGATGAAAACCAACAAAAATTGACAAGAACCACGCAAAGTTTTTGTATTTTAAGATAAAATCTGACGCTATTAAAGAAAAAACTTCTCCCTCGCTGAAATATGTTCATTTGCTGAAAATCAACAAAACCACGAAAAGTTCTTGTATTTGAAGATAAAATCTTTTTGCTTTCAAGAAGAAAGATCTTGCTGACTGAAATAAGTTCATTGGATGAAAACCGACAAAAATTGACAAGAACCACGAAAAGTTCTTGTATTTTAAGCTAAAATCTGACGCTATTAAAGAAAAAACTTCTCGCTCGCTGAAATATGTTCATTTGCTGAAAATCAACACAACCACCAAAAGTTGTTGTATTTGAAGATAAAATATTTTTGCTTTCAAGAAGAAAGATCTAGCTGACTGAAATAAGTTCATTGGATGAAAACCAACAAAAATTGACAAGAACCACAAAAAGTTCTTGTATTTTAAGATAAAATCTGACGCTATTAAAGAAAAAACTTCTCGCTCGCTGAAATATGTTCATTTGCTGAAAATCAACAAAACCACGAAAAGTTCTTGTATTTGAAGATAAAATCTTTTTGCTTTGAAGAAGAAAGATCTAGTTGACTGAAATAAGTTCATTTGATGAAAATCAACAAAAATTGACAAGAACCACGAAAAGTTTTTGTATTTTAAGATAAAATCTGACGCTATTAAAGAAAAAACTTCTCGCTCGCTGAAATATGTTCATTTGCTGAAAATCAACAAAATCACGAAAAGTTCTTGTATTTGAAGATAAAATCTTTTTGCTTTCAAGAAGAAAGATCTTGCTGACTGAAATAAGTTCATTGGATGAAAACCGACAAAAATTGACAAGAACCACGAAAAGTTCTTGTATTTTAAGCTAAAATCTGACGCTTTTAAAGAAAAAACTTCTCGCTCGCTGAAATATGTTCATTTGCTGAAAATCAACAAAACCACGAAAAGTTCTTGTATTTGAAGATAAAATCTTTTTGCTTTGAAGAAGAAAGATCTGGCTGACTGAACTAAGTTCATTGGATGAAAGCCAACAAAAATTGACAAGAACCACGAAAAGTTCTTGTATTTTAAGATAAAATCTGACGCGATTAAAGAAAAAACTTCTCCCTCGCTGAAATATGTTCATTTGCTGAAAATCAACAAAACCACGAAAAGTTCTTGCATTTGAAGATAAAATCTTTTTGCTTTGAAGAAGAAAGATCCAGCTGACTGAAATAAGTTCATTGGATGAAAACCAACAAAAATTGACAAGAACCACGAAAAGTTCTTGTATTTTAAGATAAAATCTGACGCTATTAAAGAAAAAACTTCTCCCTCGCTGAAATATGTTCATTTGCTGAAAATCAACAAAACCACGAAAAGTTCTTGCATTTGAAGATAAAATCTTTTTTGCTTTCAAGAAGAAAGATCTTGCTGACTGAAATAAGTTCATTGGATGAAAATCAACAAAACCACGAAAAGTTCTTGTATTTGAAGATAAAATCTTTTTGCTTCAAAGAAGAAAGATCCAGCTGACTGAAATAAGTTCATTTGATGAAAATCAACAAAAATTGACAAGAACCACGAAAAGTTTTTGTATTTTAAGATTAAATCTGACGCTATTAAAGAAAAAACTTCTCGCTCGCTGAAATATGTTCATTTGCTGAAAATCAACAAAATCACGAAAAGTTCTTGCATTTGAAGATAAAATCTTTTTGCTTTCAAGAAGAAAGATCTTGCTGACTGAAATAAGTTCATTGGATGAAAACCAACAAAAATTGACAAGAACCACGAAAAGTTTTTGTATTTTAAGCTAAAATCTGACGCTTTTAAAGAAAAAACTTCTCGCTCGCTGAAATATGTTCATTTGCTGAAATCAACAAAACCACGAAAAGTTCTTGTATTTGCAGATAAAATCTTTTTGCTTTGAAGAAGAAAGATCTGGCTGACTGAAATAAGTTCATTGGATGAAAGCCAACAAAAATTGACAAGAACCACGAAAAGTTTTTGTATTTTAAGATTAAATCTGACGCTATTAAAGAAAAAACTTCTCGCTCGCTGAAATATGTTCATTTGCTGAAAATCAACAAAATCAGGAAAAGTTCTTGTATTTGAAGAGAAAATCTTTTTGCTTTCAAGAAGAAAGATCTCGCTGACTGAAATAAGTTCATTGGATGAAAACCAACAAAAATTGACAAGAACCACGAAAAGTTCTTGTATTTTAAGATAAAATCTGACGCGATTAAAGAAAAAACTTCTCGCTCGCTGAAATATGTTCATTTGCTGAAAATCAACAAAACCACGAAAAGTTCTTGCATTTGAAGATAAAATCTTTTTGCTTTAAAGAAGAAAGATCTAGCTGACTGAAATAAGTTCATTTGATGAAAATCAACAAAAATTTACAAGAAGCACGAAAAGTTTTTGTATTTTAAGATTAAATCTGACGCTATTAAAGAAAAAACTTCTCGCTCGCTGAAATATGTTCATTTGCTGAAAATCAACAAAACCACGAAAAGTTCTTGCATTTGAAGATAAAATCTTTTTGCTTTCAAGAAGAAAGATCTTGCTGACTAAAATAAGTTCATTGGATGAAAACCAACAAAAATTGACAAGAACCACGAAAAGTTCTTGTATTTTAAGCTAAAATCTGACGCTTTTAAAGAGAAAACTTCTCGCTCGCTGAAATATGTTCATTTGCTGAAAATCAACAAAACCACGAAAAGTTCTTGTATTTGAAGATAAAATCTTTTTGCTTTGAAGAAGAAAGATCTGGCTGACTGAAATAAGTTCATTGGATGAAAGCCAACAAAAATAGACAAGAACCACGAAAAGTTCTTGTATTTTAAGATAAAATCTGACGCGATTAAAGAAAAAACTTCTCCCTCGCTGAAATATGTTCATTTGCTGAAAATCAACAAAACCACGAAAAGTTCTTGCATTTGCAGATAAAATCTTTTTGCTTTCAAGAAGAAAGATCTTGCTGACTGAAATAAGTTCATTGGATGAAAATCAACAAAACCACGAAAAGTTCTTGTATTTGAAGATAAAATATTTTTGCTTCAAAGAAGAAAGATCCAGCTGACTGAAATAATTTCATTTGATGAAAATCAACAAAAATTGACAAGAACCACGAAAAGTTTTTGTATTTTAAGATTAAATCTGACGCTATTAAAGAAAAAACTTCTCGCTCGCTGAAATATGTTCATTTGCTGAAAATCAACAAAATCACGAAAAGTTCTTGTATTTGAAGATAAAATCTTTTTGCTTTCAAGAAGAAAGATCTTGCTGACTGAAATAAGTTCATTGGATGAAAACCAACAAAAATTGACAAGAACCACGAAAAGTTTTTGTATTTTAAGCTAAAATCTGACGCTTTTAAAGAAAAAACTTCTCGCTCGCTGAAATATGTTCATTTGCTGAAATCAACAAAACCACGAAAAGTTCTTGTATTTGAAGATAAAATCTTTTTGCTTTGAAGAAGAAAGATCTGGCTGACTGAAATAAGTTCATTGGATGAAAGCCAACAAAAATTGACAAGAACCACGAAAAGTTTTTGTATTTTAAGATTAAATCTGACGCTATTAAAGAAAAAACTTCTCGCTCGCTGAAATATGTTCATTTGCTGAAAATCAACAAAATCACGAAAAGTTCTTGTATTTGAAGAGAAAATCTTTTTGCTTTCAAGAAGAAAGATCTCGCTGACTGAAATAAGTTCATTGGATGAAAACCAACAAAAATTGACAAGAACCACGAAAAGTTCTTGTATTTTAAGATAAAATCTGACGCGATTAAAGAAAAAACTTCTCGCTCGCTGAAATATGTTCATTTGCTGAAAATCAACAAAACCACGAAAAGTTCTTGCATTTGAAGATAAAATCTTTTTGCTTTAAAGAAGAAAGATCTAGCTGACTGAAATAAGTTCATTTGATGAAAATCAACAAAAATTTACAAGAAGCACGAAAAGTTTTTGTATTTTAAGATTAAATCTGACGCTATTAAAGAAAAAACTTCTCGCTCGCTGAAATATGTTCATTTGCTGAAAATCAACAAAACCACGAAAAGTTCTTGCATTTGAAGATAAAATCTTTTTGCTTTCAAGAAGAAAGATCTTGCTGACTAAAATAAGTTCATTGGATGAAAACCAACAAAAATTGACAAGAACCACGAAAAGTTCTTGTATTTTAAGCTAAAATCTGACGCTTTTAAAGAGAAAACTTCTCGCTCGCTGAAATATGTTCATTTGCTGAAAATCAACAAAACCACGAAAAGTTCTTGTATTTGAAGATAAAATCTTTTTGCTTTGAAGAAGAAAGATCTGGCTGACTGAAATAAGTTCATTGGATGAAAGCCAACAAAAATAGACAAGAACCACGAAAAGTTCTTGTATTTTAAGATTAAATCTGACGCGATTAATGAAAAAACTTCTCCCTCGCTGAAATATGTTCATTTGCTGAAAATCAACAAAACCACGAAAAGTTCTTGTATTTGAAGATAAAATCTTTTTGCTTTGAAGAAGAAAGATCTAGCTGACTGAAATAAGTTCATTGGATGAAAACTAACAAAAATTGACAAGAACCACGAAAAGTTCTTGTATTTTAAGATAAAATCTGACGCTATTAAAGAAAAAACTTCTCGCTCGCTGAAATATGTTCATTTGCTGAAAATCAACAAAACCACGAAAAGTTCTTGCATTTGAAGATAAAATCTTTTTGCTTCAAAGAAGAAAGATCCAGCTGACTGAAATAAGTTCATTGGATGAAAACCAACAAAAATTGACAAGAACCACGAAAAGTTCTTGTATTTTAAGATAAAATCTGACGCTATTAAAGAAAAAACTTCTCGCTCCCTGAAATATGTTCATTTGCTGAAAATCAACAAACTCACGCAAAGTTCTTGTATTTGAAGATAAAATCTTTTTGCTTTCAAGAAGAAAGATCTTGCTGACTGAAATAAGTTTATGGGATGAAAACCAACAAAAATTGACAAGAACCACGAAAAGTTTTTGTATTTTAAGATAAAATCTGACGCTATTAAAGAAAAAACTTCTCCCTCGCTGAAATATGTTCATTTGCTGAAAATCAACAAAACCACGAAAAGTTCTTGTATTTGAAGATAAAATCGTTTTGCTTTGAAGAAGAAAGATCTGGCTGACTGAAATAAGTTCATAAGATGAAAACCAACAAAATTCGACAATAACCACGAAAAGTTCTTGTATTTTAAGATTAAATCTGACGCTGTTAAAGAAAAAACTTCTCGCTCGCTGAAATATGTTGATTTGCTGAAAATCAACAAAACCACCAAAAGTTCTTGTATTTGAAGATAAAATCTTTTTGCTTTGAAGAAGAAAGATCTGGCTGACTGAACTAAGTTCATTGGATGAAAGCCAACAAAAATTGACGAGAACCACGAAAAGTTCTTGTATTTGAAGATAAAATCTGACGCGATGAAAAAAAGAAAAAACTTCTCGCTCGCTGAAATATGTTCATTTGCTGAAAATCAACAAAACCACGAAAAGTTCTTGTATTTGAAGATAAAATATTTTTGCTTTCAAGAAGAAAGATCTAGCTGACTGAAATAAGTTCATTCGATGAAAACCAACAAAAATTGACAAGAACCACGAAAAGTTCTTGTATTTTAAGATAAAATCTGACGCTATTAAAGAAAAAACTTCTCGCTCGCTGAAATATGTTCATTTGCTGAAAATCAACAAAACCATGAAAAGTTCTTGCATTTGAAGATAAAATCTTTTTGCTTTGAAGAAGAAAGATCTAGCTGACTGAAATAAGTTCATTTGATGAAAATCAACAAAAATTGACAAGAACCACGAAAAGTTTTTGTATTTTAAGATTAAATCTGACGCTATTAAAGAAAAAACTTCTCGCTCGCTGAAGTATGTTCATTTGCTGAAAATCAACAAAACCACGAAAAGTTCTTGCATTTGAAGATAAAATCTTTTTGCTTTCAAGAAGAAAGATCTTGCTGACTAAAATAAGTTCATTGGATGAAAACCAACAAAAATTGACAAGAACCACGAAAAGTTCTTGTATTTTAAGCTAAAATCTGACGCTTTTAAAGAGAAAACTTCTCGCTCGCTGAAATATGTTCATTTGCTGAAAATCAACAAAACCACGAAAAGTTCTTGTATTTGAAGATAAAATCTTTTTGCTTTGAAGAAGAAAGATGTGGCTGACTGAAATAAGTTCATTGGATGAAAGCCAACAAAAATAGACAAGAACCACGAAAAGTTCTTGTATTTTAAGATAAAATCTGACGCGATTAAAGAAAAAACTTCTCCCTCGCTGAAATATGTTCATTTGCTGAAAATCAACAAAATCACGAAAAGTTCTTGTATTTGAAGATAAAATCTTTTTGCTTTGAAGAAGAAAGATCGAGCTGACTGAAATAGGTTCATTGGATGAAAACCGACAAAAATTGACAAGAACCACGAAAAGTTCTTGTATTTTAAGCTAAAATCTGACGCTATTAAAGAAAAAACTTCTCGCTCGCTGAAATATGTTCATTTGCTGAAAATCAACAAAATCACGAAAAGTTCTTGTATTTGAAGATAAAATCTTTTTGCTTTCAAGAAGAAAGATCTTGCTGACTGAAATAAGTTCATTGGATGAAAACCAACAAAAATTGACAAGAACCACGAAAAGTTTTTGTATTTTAAGCTAAAATCTGACGCTTTTAAAGAAAAAACTTCTCGCTCGCTGAAATATGTTCATTTGCTGAAATCAACAAAATCACGAAAAGTTCTTGTATTTGAAGATAAAATCTTTTTGCTTTCAAGAAGAAAGATCTTGCTGACTGAAATAAGTTCATTGGATGAAAACCAACAAAAATTGACAAGAACCACGAAAAGTTTTTGTATTTTAAGCTAAAATCTGACGCTTTTAAAGAAAAAACTTCTCGCTCGCTGAAATATGTTCATTTGCTGAAATCAACAAAACCACGAAAAGTTCTTGTATTTGAAGATAAAATCTTTTTGCTTTGAAGAAGAAAGATCTGGCTGACTGAAATAAGTTCATTGGATGAAAGCCAACAAAAATTGACAAGAACCACGAAAAGTTTTTGTATTTTAAGATTAAATCTGACGCTATTAAAGAAAAAACTTCTCGCTCGCTGAAATATGTTCATTTGCTGAAAATCAACAAAATCACGAAAAGTTCTTGTATTTGAAGAGAAAATCTTTTTGCTTTCAAGAAGAAAGATCTCGCTGACTGAAATAAGTTCATTGGATGAAAACCAACAAAAATTGACAAGAACCACGAAAAGTTCTTGTATTTTAAGATAAAATCTGACGCGATTAAAGAAAAAACTTCTCGCTCGCTGAAATATGTTCATTTGCTGAAAATCAACAAAACCACGAAAAGTTCTTGCATTTGAAGATAAAATCTTTTTGCTTTAAAGAAGAAAGATCTAGCTGACTGAAATAAGTTCATTTGATGAAAATCAACAAAAATTTACAAGAAGCACGAAAAGTTTTTGTATTTTAAGATTAAATCTGACGCTATTAAAGAAAAAACTTCTCGCTCGCTGAAATATGTTCATTTGCTGAAAATCAACAAAACCACGAAAAGTTCTTGCATTTGAAGATAAAATCTTTTTGCTTTCAAGAAGAAAGATCTTGCTGACTAAAATAAGTTCATTGGATGAAAGCCAACAAAAATAGACAAGAACCACGAAAAGTTCTTGTATTTTAAGATTAAATCTGACGCGATTAAAGAAAAAACTTCTCCCTCGCTGAAATATGTTCATTTGCTGAAAATCAACAAAACCACGAAAAGATCTTGTATTTGAAGATAAAATCTTTTTGCTTTGAAGAAGAAAGATCTAGCTGACTGAAATAAGTTCATTGGATGAAAACTAACAAAAATTGACAAGAACCACGAAAAGTTCTTGTATTTTAAGATAAAATCTGACGCTATTAAAGAAAAAACTTCTCGCTCGCTGAAATATGTTCATTTGCTGAAAATCAACAAAACCACGAAAAGTTCTTGCATTTGAAGATAAAATCTTTTTGCTTTCAAGAAGAAAGATCTTGCTGACTGAAATAAGTTCATTGGATGAAAATCAACAAAACCACGAAAAGTTCTTGTATTTGAAGATAAAATCTTTTTGCTTCAAAGAAGAAAGATCCAGCTGACTGAAATAAGTTCATTGGATGAAAACCAACAAAAATTGACAAGAACCACGAAAAGTTCTGGTATTTTAAGATAAAATCTGACGCTATTAAAGAAAAAACTTCTCGCTCCCTGAAATATGTTCATTTGCTGAAAATCAACAAACTCACGCAAAGTTCTTGTATTTGAAGATAAAATCTTTTTGCTTTCAAGAAGAAAGATCTAGCTGACTGAAATAAGTTTATGGGATGAAAACCAACAAAAATTGACAAGAACCACGAAAAGTTTTTGTATTTTAAGATAAAATCTGACGCTATTAAAGAAAAAACTTCTCCCTCGCTGAAATATGTTCATTTGCTGAAAATCAACAAAACCACGAAAAGTTCTTGTATTTGAAGATAAAATCGTTTTGCTTTGAAGAAGAAAGATCTGGCTGACTGAAATAAGTTCATAAGATGAAAACCAACAAAATTCGACAATAACCACGAAAAGTTCTTGTATTTTAAGATTAAATCTGACGCTGTTAAAGAAAAAACTTCTCGCTCGCTGAAATATGTTGATTTGCTGAAAATCAACAAAACCACCAAAAGTTCTTGTATTTGAAGATAAAATCTTTTTGCTTTGAAGAAGAAAGATCTGGCTGACTGAACTAAGTTCATTGGATGAAAGCCAACAAAAATTGACGAGAACCACGAAAAGTTCTTGTATTTGAAGATAAAATCTGACGCGATGAAAAAAAGAAAAAACTTCTAGCTCGCTGAAATATGTTCATTTGCTGAAAATCAACAAAACCACGAAAAGTTCTTGTATTTGAAGATAAAATATTTTTGCTTTCAAGAAGAAAGATCCAGCTGACTGAAATAAGTTCATTTGATGAAAATCAACAAAAATTTACAGGAACCACGAAAAGTTTTTGTATTTTAAGATTAAATCTGACGCTATTAAAGAAAAAACTTCTCGCTCGCTGAAATATGTTCATTTGCTGAAAATCAACAAAATCACGAAAAGTTCTTGTGTTTGAAGATAAAATCTTTTTGCTTTCAAGAAGAAAGATCTAGCTGACTGAAATAAGTTCATTGGATGAAAACCAACAAAAATTGACAAGAACCACGAAAAGTTCTTGTATTTTAAGATAAAATCTGACGCTATTAAAGAAAAAACTTCTCGCTCGCTGAAATATGTTCATTTGCTGAAAATCAACAAAACCACGAAAAGTTCTTGTATTTGAAGATAAAATCTTTTTGCTTTGAAGAAGAAAGATGTGGCTGACTGAAATAAGTTCATTGGATGAAAGCCAACAAAAATAGACAAGAACCACGAAAAGTTCTTGTATTTTAAGATAAAATCTGACGCGATTAAAGAAAAAACTTCTCCCTCGCTGAAATATGTTCATTTGCTGAAAATCAACAAAATCACGAAAAGTTCTTGTATTTGAAGATAAAATCTTTTTGCTTTGAAGAAGAAAGATCTAGCTGACTGAAATAAGTTCATTTGATGAAAATCAACAAAAATTTACAAGAAGCACGAAAAGTTTTTGTATTTTAAGATTAAATCTGACGCTATTAAAGAAAAAACTTCTCGCTCGCTGAAATATGTTCATTTGCTGAAAATCAACAAAACCACGAAAAGTTCTTGCATTTGAAGATAAAATCTTTTTGCTTTCAAGAAGAAAGATCTTGCTGACTAAAATAAGTTCATTGGATGAAAACCAACAAAAATTGACAAGAACCACGAAAAGTTCTTGTATTTTAAGCTAAAATCTGACGCTTTTAAAGAGAAAACTTCTCGCTCGCTGAAATATGTTCATTTGCTGAAAATCAACAAAACCACGAAAAGTTCTTGTATTTGAAGATAAAATCTTTTTGCTTTGAAGAAGAAAGATCTGGCTGACTGAAATAAGTTCATTGGATGAAAGCCAACAAAAATAGACAAGAACCACGAAAAGTTCTTGTATTTTAAGATTAAATCTGACTCGATTAAAGAAAAAACTTCTCCCTCGCTGAAATATGTTCATTTGCTGAAAATCAACAAAACCACGAAAAGTTCTTGTATTTGAAGATAAAATCTTTTTGCTTTGAAGAAGAAAGATCTAGCTGACTGAAATAAGTTCATTGGATGAAAATTAACAAAAATTGACAAGAACCACGAAAAGTTCTTGTATTTTAAGATAAAATCTGACGCTATTAAAGAAAAAACTTCTCGCTCGCTGAAATATGTTCATTTGCTGAAAATCAACAAAACCACGAAAAGTTCTTGCATTTGAAGATAAAATCTTTTTGCTTTCAAGAAGAAAGATCTTGCTGACTGAAATAAGTTCATTGGATGAAAATCAACAAAACCACGAAAAGTTCTTGTATTTGAAGATAAAATCTTTTTGCTTCAAAGAAGAAAGATCCAGCTGACTGAAATAAGTTCATTGGATGAAAACCAACAAAAATTGACAAGAACCACGAAAAGTTCTTGTATTTTAAGATAAAATCTGACGCTATTAAAGAAAAAACTTCTCGCTCCCTGAAATATGTTCATTTGCTGAAAATCAACAAACTCACGCAAAGTTCTTGTATTTGAAGATAAAATCTTTTTGCTTTCAAGAAGAAAGATCTAGCTGACTGAAATAAGTTTATGGGATGAAAACCAACAAAAATTGACAAGAACCACGAAAAGTTTTTGTATTTTAAGATAAAATCTGACGCTATTAAAGAAAAAACTTCTCCCTCGCTGAAATATGTTCATTTGCTGAAAATCAACAAAACCACGAAAAGTTCTTGTATTTGAAGATAAAATCGTTTTGCTTTGAGGAAGAAAGATCTGGCTGACTGAAATAAGTTCATAAGATGAAAACCAACAAAATTCGACAATAACCACGAAAAGTTCTTGTATTTTAAGATTAAATCTGACGCTGTTAAAGAAAAAACTTCTCGCTCGCTGAAATATGTTGATTTGCTGAAAATCAACAAAACCACCAAAAGTTCTTGCATTTGAAGATAAAATCTTTTTGCTTTGAAGAAGAAAGATCTGGCTGACTGAAATAAGTTCATTGGATGAAAACCAACTAAAATTGACAAGAACCACGAAAAGTTCTTGTATTTTAAGATAAAATCTTACGCGATGAAAAAAAGAAAAAACTTCTCGCTCGCTGAAATATGTTCATTTGCTGAAAATCAACAAAACCACGAAAAGTTCTTGTATTTGAAGATAAAATATTTTTGCTTTCAAGAAGAAAGATCCAGCTGACTGAAATAAGTTCATTTGATGAAAATCAACAAAAATTGACAAGAACCACGAAAAGTTTTTGTATTTTAAGATTAAATCTGACGCTATTAAAGAAAAAACTTCTCGCTCGCTGAAATATGTTCATTTGCTGAAAATCAACAAAATCACGAAAAGTTCTTGTATTTGAAGATAAAATCTTTTTGCTTTCAAGAAGAAAGATCTAGCTGACTGAAATAAGTTCATTGGATGAAAACCAACAAAAATTGACAAGAACCACGAAAAGTTCTTGTATTTTAAGATTAAATCTGACGCTATTAAAGAAAAAACTTCTCGCTCGCTGAAGTATGTTCATTTGCTGAAAATCAACAAAACCACGAAAAGTTCTTGCATTTGAAGATAAAATCTTTTTGCTTTCAAGAAGAAAGATCTTGCTGACTAAAATAAGTTCATTGGATGAAAACCAACAAAAATTGACAAGAACCACGAAAAGTTCTTGTATTTTAAGCTAAAATCTGACGCTTTTAAAGAGAAAACTTCTCGCTCGCTGAAATATGTTCATTTGCTGAAAATCAACAAAACCACGAAAAGTTCTTGTATTTGAAGATAAAATCTTTTTGCTTTGAAGAAGAAAGATGTGGCTGACTGAAATAAGTTCATTGGATGAAAGCCAACAAAAATAGACAAGAACCACGAAAAGTTCTTGTATTTTAAGATAAAATCTGACGCGATTAAAGAAAAAACTTCTCCCTCGCTGAAATATGTTCATTTGCTGAAAATCAACAAAATCACGAAAAGTTCTTGTATTTTAAGATAAAATCTTTTTGCTTTGAAGAAGAAAGATCGAGCTGACTGAAATAAGTTCATTGGATGAAAACCGACAAAAATTGACAAGAACCACGAAAAGTTCTTGTATTTTAAGCTAAAATCTGACGCTATTAAAGAAAAAACTTCTCGCTCGCTGAAATATGTTCATTTGCTGAAAATCAACAAAACCACCAAAAGTTCTTGTATTTGAAGATAAAATATTTTTGCTTTCAAGAAGAAAGATCTAGCTGACTGAAATAAGTTCATTGGATGAAAACCAACAAAAATTGACAAGAACCACGAAAAGTTCTTGTATTTTAAGATAAAATCTGACGCTATTAAAGAAAAAACTTCTCGCTCGCTGAAATATGTTCATTTGCTGAAAATCAACAAAACCACGAAAAGTTCTTGTATTTGAAGATAAAATCTTTTTGCTTTGAAGAAGAAAGATCTGGCTGACTGAAATAAGTTCATTTGATGAAAATCAACAAAAATTGACAAGAACCACGAAAAGTTTTTGTATTTTAAGATAAAATCTGACGCTATTAAAGAAAAAACTTCTCGCTCGCTGAAATATGTTCATTTGCTGAAAATCAACAAAATCACGAAAAGTTCTTGTATTTGAAGATAAAATCTTTTTGCTTTCAAGAAGAAAGATCTTGCTGACTGAAATAAGTTCATTGGATGAAAACCGACAAAAATTGACAAGAACCACGAAAAGTTCTTGTATTTTAAGCTAAAATCTGACGCTTTTAAAGAAAAAACTTCTCGCTCGCTGAAATATGTTCATTTGCTGAAAATCATCAAAACCACGAAAAGTTCTTGTATTTGAAGATAAAATCTTTTTGCTTTGAAGAAGAAAGATCTGGCTGACTGAACTAAGTTCATTGGATGAAAGCCAACAAAAATTGACAAGAACCACGAAAAGTTCTTGTATTTTAAGATAAAATCTGACGCGATTAAAGAAAAAACTTCTCCCTCGCTGAAATATGTTCATTTGCTGAAAATCAACAAAACCACGAAAAGTTCTTGTATTTGAAGATAAAATCTTTTTGCTTTGAAGAAGAAAGATCCAGCTGACTGAAATAAGTTCATTGGATGAAAACCAACAAAAATTGACAAGAACCACGAAAAGTTCTTGTATTTTAAGATAAAATCTGACGCTATTAAAGAAAAAACTTCTCGCTCGCTGAAATATGTTCATTTGCTGAAAATCAACAAAACCACGAAAAGTTCTTGCATTTGAAGATAAAATCTTTTTGCTTTCAAGAAGAAAGATCTTGCTGACTGAAATAAGTTCATTGGATGAAAATCAACAAAACCACGAAAAGTTCTTGTATTTGAAGATAAAATCTTTTTGCTTCAAAGAAGAAAGATCCAGCTGACTGAAATAAGTTCATTTGATGAAAATCAACAAAAATTGACAAGAACCACGGAAAGTTTTTGTATTTTAAGATTAAATCTGACGCTATTAAAGAAAAAACTTCTCGCTCGCTGAAATATGTTCATTTGCTGAAAATCAACAAAATCACGAAAAGTTCTTGTATTTGAAGATAAAATCTTTTTGCTTTCAAGAAGAAAGATCTTGCTGACTGAAATAAGTTCATTGGATGAAAACCAACAAAAATTGACAAGAACCACGAAAAGTTCTTGTATTTTGAGCTAAAATCTGACGCTTTTAAAGAAAAAACTTCTCGCTCACTGAAATATGTTCATTTGCTGAAATCAACAAAACCACGAAAAGTTCTTGTATTTGAAGATAAAATATTTTTGCTTTGAAGAAGAAAGATCTGGCTGACTGAAATAAGTTCATTGGATGAAAGCCAACAAAAATTGACAAGAACCACGAAAAGTTTTTGTATTTTAAGATTAAATCTGACGCTATTAAAGAAAAAACTTCTCGCTCGCTGAAATATGTTCATTTGCTGAAAATCAACAAAACCACGAAAAGTTCTTGCATTTGAAGATAAAATCTTTTTGCTTTAAAGAGGAAAGATCAAGCTGACTGAAATCAGTTCATTTGATGAAAATCAACAAAAATTTACAAGAAGCACGAAAAGTTTTTGTATTTTAAGATTAAATCTGACGCTATTAAAGAAAAAACTTCTCGCTCACTGAAATATGTTCATTTGCTGAAAATCAACAAAACCACGAAAAGTTCTTGCATTTGAAGATAAAATCTTTTTGCTTTCAAGAAGAAAGATCTTGCTGACTAAAATAAGTTCATTGGATGAAAACCAACAAAAATTGACAAGAACCACGAAAAGTTCTTGTATTTTAAGCTAAAATCTGACGCTTTTAAAGAGAAAACTTCTCGCTCGCTGAAATATGTTCATTTGCTGAAAATCAACAAAACCACGAAAAGTTCTTGTATTTGAAGATAAAATCTTTTTGCTTTGAAGAAGAAAGATCTGGCTGACTGAAATAAGTTCATTGGATGAAAGCCAACAAAAATAGACAAGAACCACGAAAAGTTCTTGTATTTTAAGATAAAATCTGACGCGATTAAAGAAAAAACTTCTCCCTCGCTGAAATATGTTCATTTGCTGAAAATCAACAAAACCACGAAAAGTTCTTGTATTTGAAGATAAAATCTTTTTGCTTTGAAGAAGAAAGATCTAGCTGACTGAAATAAGTTCATTGGATGAAAACTAACAAAAATTGACAAGAACCACGAAAAGTTCTTGTATTTTAAGATAAAATCTGACGCTATTAAAGAAAAAACTTCTCGCTCGCTGATATATGTTCATTTGCTGAAAATCAACAAAACCACGAAAAGTTCTTGCATTTGAAGATAAAATCTTTTTGCTTCAAAGAAGAAAGATCCAGCTGACTGAAATAAGTTCATTTGATGAAAATCAACAAAAATTGAGAAGAACCACGAAAAGTTCTTGTATTTTAAGCTAAAATCTGACGCTTTTAAAGAAAAAACTTCTCGCTCACTGAAATATGTTCATTTGCTGAAATCAACAAAACCACGAAAAGTTCTTGTATTTGAAGATAAAATATTTTTGCTTTGAAGAAGAAAGATCTGGCTGACTGAAATAAGTTCATTGGATGAAAGCCAACAAAAATTGACAAGAACCACGAAAAGTTTTTGTATTTTAAGATTAAATGTGACGCTATTAAAGAAAAAACTTCTCGCTCGCTGAAATATGTTCATTTGCTGAAAATCAACAAAATCACGAAAAGTTCTTGTATTTGAAGATAAAATCTTTTTGCTTTCAAGAAGAAAGATCTCGCTGACTGAAATAAGTTCATTTGATGAAAACCAACAAAAATTAAAAGCGTCAGATTTTAGCTTAAAATACAAGAACTTTTCGTGGTTCTTGTCAATTTTTGTTGGTTTTCATCCAATGAACTTATTTCAGTCAGCAAGATCTTTCTTCTTGAAAGCAAAAAGATTTTATCTTCAAATACAAGAACTTTTCGTGATTTTGTTGATTTTCAGCAAATGAACATATTTCAGCGAGCGAGAAGTTTTTTCTTTAATAGCGTCAGATTTAATCTTAAAATACAAAAACTTTTCGTGGTTATTGTCAATTTTTGTTGATTTTCATCAAATGAACTTATTTCAGTCAGCTGGATCTTTCTTCTTTGAAGCAAAAAGATTTTTATCTTCAAATACAAGAACTTTTCGTGGTTTTGTTGATTTTCATCCAATGAACTTATTTCAGTCAGCAAGATCTTTCTTCTTGAAAGCAAAAAGATTTTATCTTCAAATGCAAGAACTTTTCGTGGTTTTGTTGATTTTCAGCAAATGAACATATTTCAGCGAGCGAGAAGTTTTTTCTTTAATCGCGTCAGATTTTATCTTAAAATACAAGAACTTTTCGTGGTTCTTGTCAATTTTTGTTGGTTTTCATCCAATGAACTTATTTCAGTCAGCTGGATCTTTCTTCTTCAAAGCAAAAAGATTTTATCTTCAAATACAAGAACTTTTCGTGGTTTTGTTGATTTTCAGCAAATGAACATATTTCAGCGAGGGAGAAGTTTTTTCTTTAATCGCGTCAGATTTTATCTTAAAATACAAGAACTTTTCGTGGTTCTTGTCAATTTTTGTTGGCTTTCATCCAATGAACTTATTTCAGTCAGCCACATCTTTCTTCTTCAAAGCAAAAAGATTTTATCTTCAAATACAAGAACTTTTCGTGGTTTTGTTGATTTTCAGCAAATGAACATATTTCAGCGAGCGAGAAGTTTTCTCTTTAAAAGCGTCAGATTTTAGCTTAAAATACAAGAACTTTTCGTGGTTCTTGTCAATTTTTGTTGGTTTTCATCCAATGAACTTATTTTAGTCAGCAAGATCTTTCTTCTTGAAAGCAAAAAGATTTTATCTTCAAATGCAAGAACTTTTCGTGGTTTTGTTGATTTTCAGCAAATGAACATACTTCAGCGAGCGAGAAGTTTTTTCTTTAATAGCGTCAGATTTAATCTTAAAATACAAAAACTTTTCGTGGTTCTTGTCAATTTTTGTTGATTTTCATCAAATGAACTTATTTCAGTCAGCTAGATCTTTCTTCTTCAAAGCAAAAAGATTTTATCTTCAAATGCAAGAACTTTTCATGGTTTTGTTGATTTTCAGCAAATGAACATATTTCAGCGAGCGAGAAGTTTTTTCTTTAATAGCGTCAGATTTTATCTTAAAATACAAGAACTTTTCGTGGTTCTTGTCAATTTTTGTTGGTTTTCATCCAATGAACTTATTTCAGTCAGCGAGATCTTTCTTCTTGAAAGCAAAAAGATTTTATCTTCAAATACAAGAACTTTTCGTGATTTTGTTGATTTTCAGCAAATGAACATATTTCAGCGAGCGAGAAGATTTTTCTTTAATAGCGTCAGATTTAATCTTAAAATACAAAAACTTTTCGTGGTTCTTGTCAATTTTTGTTGATTTTCATCAAATGAACTTATTTCAGTCAGCTGGATCTTTCTTCTTGAAAGCAAAAATATTTTATCTTCAAATACAAGAACTTTTCGTGGTTTTGTTGATTTTCAGCAAATGAACATATTTCAGCGAGCGAGAAGTTTTTTCTTTTTTTCATCGCGTCAGATTTTATCTTAAAATACAAGAACTTTTCGTGGTTCTCGTCAATTTTTGTTGGCTTTCATCCAATGAACTTAGTTCAGTCAGCCAGATCTTTCTTCTTCAAAGCAAAAAGATTTTATCTTCAAATACAAGAACTTTTCGTGGTTTTGTTGATTTTCAGCAAATGAACATATTTCAGCGAGGGAGAAGTTTTTTCTTTAAAAGCGTCAGATTTTATCTTAAAATACAAGAACTTTTCGTGGTTCTTGTCTATTTTTGTTGGCTTTCATCCAATGAACTTATTTCAGTCAGCCACATCTTTCTTCTTCAAAGCAAAAAGATTTTATCTTCAAATACAAGAACTTTTCGTGGTTTTGTTGATTTTCAGCAAATGAACATATTTCAGCGAGCGAGAAGTTTTCTCTTTAAAATCGTCAGATTTTAGCTTAAAATACAAGAACTTTTCGTGGTTCTTGTCAATTTTTGTTGGTTTTCATCCAATGAACTTATTTTAGTCAGCAAGATCTTTCTTCTTGAAAGCAAAAAGATTTTATCTTCAAATGCAAGAACTTTTCGTGGTTTTGTTGATTTTCAGCAAATGAACATACTTCAGCGAGCGAGAAGTTTTTTCTTTAATAGCGTCAGATTTAATCTTAAAATACAAAAACTTTTCGTGGTTCTTGTCAATTTTTGTTGATTTTCATCAAATGAACTTATTTCAGTCAGCGAGATCTTTCTTCTTCAAAGCAAAAAGATTTTATCTTCAAATGCAAGAACTTTTCATGGTTTTGTTGATTTTCAGCAAATGAACATATTTCAGCGAGCGAGAAGTTTTTTCTTTAATAGCGTCAGATTTTATCTTAAAATACAAGAACTTTTCGTGGTTCTTGTCAATTTTTGTTGGTTTTCATCCAATGAACTTATTTCAGTCAGCTAGATCTTTCTTCTTGAAAGCAAAAAGATTTTATCTTCAAATACAAGAACTTTTCGTGATTTTGTTGATTTTCAGCAAATGAACATATTTCAGCGAGCGAGAAGTTTTTTCTTTAATAGCGTCAGATTTAATCTTAAAATACAAAAACTTTTCGTGGTTCTTGTCAATTTTTGTTGATTTTCATCAAATGAACTTATTTCAGTCAGCTGGATCTTTCTTCTTCAAAGCAAAAAGATTTTATCTTCAAATACAAGAACTTTTCGTGGTTTTGTTGATTTTCAGCAAATGAACATATTTCAGCGAGCGAGAAGTTTTTTCTTTTTTTCATCGCGTCAGATTTTATCTTAAAATACAAGAACTTTTCGTGGTTCTCGTCAATTTTTGTTGGCTTTCATCCAATGAACTTAGTTCAGTCAGCCAGATCTTTCTTCTTCAAAGCAAAAAGATTTTATCTTCAAATACAAGAACTTTTCGTGGTTTTGTTGATTTTCAGCAAATGAACATATTTCAGCGAGGGAGAAGTTTTTTCTTTAAAAGCGTCAGATTTTATCTTAAAATACAAGAACTTTTCGTGGTTCTTGTCAATTTTTGTCGGTTTTCATCCATTGAACTTATTTCAGTCAGCCAGATCTTTCTTCTTGAAAGCAAAAAGATTTTATCTTCAAATACAAGAACTTTTCGTGATTTTGTTGATTTTCAGCAAATGAACATATTTCAGCGAGCGAGAAGTTTTTTTCTTTAATAGCGTCAGATTTTATATTAAAATACAAAAACTTTTCGTGGTTCTTGTCAATTTTTGTTGATTTTCATCAAATGAACTTATTTCAGTCAGCTCGATCTTACTTCTTCAAAGCAAAAAGATTTTACCTTCAAATACAAGAACTTTTCGTGGTTTTGTTGATTTTCAGCAAATGAACATATTTCAGCGAGCGAGAAGTTTTTTCTTTAATAGCATCAGATTTTATCTTAAAATACAAGAACTTTTCGTGGTTCTTGTCAATTTTTGTTGGTTTTCATCCAATGAACTTATTTCAGTCAGCGAGATCTTTCTTCTTGAAAGCAAAAAGATTTTATCTTCAAATACAAGAACTTTTGGTGGTTTTGTTGATTTTCAGCAAATCAACATATTTCAGCGAGCGAGAAGTTTTTCCTTTAACAGCGTCAGATTTAATCTTAAAATACAAGAACTTTTCGTGGTTATTGTCGAATTTTGTTGGTTTTCATCTAATGAACTTATTTCAGTCAGCCAGATCTTTCTTCTTCAAAGCAAAAAGATTTTATCTTCAAATACAAGAACTTTTCGTGGTTTTGTTGATTTTCAGCAAATGAACATATTTCAGCGAGGGAGAAGTTTTTTCTTTAATAGCGTCAGATTTTATCTTAAAATACAAAAGCTTTTCGTGGTTCTTGTCAATTTTTGTTGGTTTTCATCCCATAAACTTATTTCAGTCAGCCAGATCTTTCTTCTTGAAAGCAAAAAGATTTTATCTTCAAATACAAGAACTTTTCGTGAGTTTGTTGATTTTCAGCAAATGAACATATTTCAGCGAGCGAGAAGTTTTTTCTTTAATAGCATCAGATTTTATCTTAAAATACAAGAACTTTTCGTGGTTCTTGTCAATTTTTGTTGGTTTTCATCCAATGAACTTATTTCAGTCAGCGAGATCTTTCTTCTTGAAAGCAAAAAGATTTTATCTTCAAATACAAGAACTTTTGGTGGTTTTGTTGATTTTCAGCAAATCAACATATTTCAGCGAGCGAGAAGTTTTTCCTTTAACAGCGTCAGATTTAATCTTAAAATACAAGAACTTTTCGTGGTTATTGTCGAATTTTGTTGGTTTTCATCTAATGAACTTATTTCAGTCAGCCAGATCTTTCTTCTTCAAAGCAAAAAGATTTTATCTTCAAATACAAGAACTTTTCGTGGTTTTGTTGATTTTCAGCAAATGAACATATTTCAGCGAGGGAGAAGTTTTTTCTTTAATAGCGTCAGATTTTATCTTAAAATACAAAAGCTTTTCGTGGTTCTTGTCAATTTTTGTTGGTTTTCATCCCATAAACTTATTTCAGTCAGCCAGATCTTTCTTCTTGAAAGCAAAAAGATTTTATCTTCAAATACAAGAACTTTTCGTGAGTTTGTTGATTTTCAGCAAATGAACATATTTCAGCGAGCGAGAAGTTTTTTCTTTAATAGCGTCAGATTTTATCTTAAAAGACAAGAACTTTTCGTGGTTCTTGTCAATTTTTGTTGGTTTTCATCCAATGAACTTATTTCAGTCAGCTAGATCTTTCTTCTTGAAAGCAAAAAGATTTTATCCTCAAATACAAGAACTTTTCGTGATTTTGTTGATTTTCAGCAAATGAACATATTTCAGCGAGCGAGAAGTTTTTTCTTTAATAGCGTCAGATTTAATCTTAAAATACAAAAACTTTTCGTGGTTCTTGTCAATTTTTGTTGATTTTCATCAAATGAACTTATTTCAGTCAGCTGGATCTTTCTTCTTCAAAGCAAAAAGATTTTATCTTCAAATACAAGAACTTTTCGTGGTTTTGTTGATTTTCAGCAAATGAACATATTTCAGCGAGCGAGAAGTTTTTTCTTTTTTTCATCGCGTCAGATTTTATCTTAAAATACAAGAACTTTTCGTGGTTCTCGTCAATTTTTGTTGGCTTTCATCCAATGAACTTAGTTCAGTCAGCCAGATCTTTCTTCTTCAAAGCAAAAAGATTTTATCTTCAAATACAAGAACTTTTCGTGGTTTTGTTGATTTTCAGCAAATGAACATATTTCAGCGAGGGAGAAGTTTTTTCTTTAAAAGCGTCAGATTTTATCTTAAAATACAAGAACTTTTCGTGGTTCTTGTCAATTTTTGTCGGTTTTCATCCATTGAACTTATTTCAGTCAGCCAGATCTTTCTTCTTGAAAGCAAAAAGATTTTATCTTCAAATACAAGAACTTTTCGTGATTTTGTTGATTTTCAGCAAATGAACATATTTCAGCGAGCGAGAAGTTTTTTTCTTTAATAGCGTCAGATTTTATATTAAAATACAAAAACTTTTCGTGGTTCTTGTCAATTTTTGTTGATTTTCATCAAATGAACTTATTTCAGTCAGCTCGATCTTACTTCTTCAAAGCAAAAAGATTTTACCTTCAAATACAAGAACTTTTCGTGGTTTTGTTGATTTTCAGCAAATGAACATATTTCAGCGAGCGAGAAGTTTTTTCTTTAATAGCATCAGATTTTATCTTAAAATACAAGAACTTTTCGTGGTTCTTGTCAATTTTTGTTGGTTTTCATCCAATGAACTTATTTCAGTCAGCGAGATCTTTCTTCTTGAAAGCAAAAAGATTTTATCTTCAAATACAAGAACTTTTGGTGGTTTTGTTGATTTTCAGCAAATCAACATATTTCAGCGAGCGAGAAGTTTTTCCTTTAACAGCGTCAGATTTAATCTTAAAATACAAGAACTTTTCGTGGTTATTGTCGAATTTTGTTGGTTTTCATCTAATGAACTTATTTCAGTCAGCCAGATCTTTCTTCTTCAAAGCAAAAAGATTTTATCTTCAAATACAAGAACTTTTCGTGGTTTTGTTGATTTTCAGCAAATGAACATATTTCAGCGAGGGAGAAGTTTTTTCTTTAATAGCGTCAGATTTTATCTTAAAATACAAAAGCTTTTCGTGGTTCTTGTCAATTTTTGTTGGTTTTCATCCCATAAACTTATTTCAGTCAGCCAGATCTTTCTTCTTGAAAGCAAAAAGATTTTATCTTCAAATACAAGAACTTTTCGTGAGTTTGTTGATTTTCAGCAAATGAACATATTTCAGCGAGCGAGAAGTTTTTTCTTTAATAGCATCAGATTTTATCTTAAAATACAAGAACTTTTCGTGGTTCTTGTCAATTTTTGTTGGTTTTCATCCAATGAACTTATTTCAGTCAGCGAGATCTTTCTTCTTGAAAGCAAAAAGATTTTATCTTCAAATACAAGAACTTTTGGTGGTTTTGTTGATTTTCAGCAAATCAACATATTTCAGCGAGCGAGAAGTTTTTCCTTTAACAGCGTCAGATTTAATCTTAAAATACAAGAACTTTTCGTGGTTATTGTCGAATTTTGTTGGTTTTCATCTAATGAACTTATTTCAGTCAGCCAGATCTTTCTTCTTCAAAGCAAAAAGATTTTATCTTCAAATACAAGAACTTTTCGTGGTTTTGTTGATTTTCAGCAAATGAACATATTTCAGCGAGGGAGAAGTTTTTTCTTTAATAGCGTCAGATTTTATCTTAAAATACAAAAGCTTTTCGTGGTTCTTGTCAATTTTTGTTGGTTTTCATCCCATAAACTTATTTCAGTCAGCCAGATCTTTCTTCTTGAAAGCAAAAAGATTTTATCTTCAAATACAAGAACTTTTCGTGAGTTTGTTGATTTTCAGCAAATGAACATATTTCAGCGAGCGAGAAGTTTTTTCTTTAATAGCGTCAGATTTTATCTTAAAAGACAAGAACTTTTCGTGGTTCTTGTCAATTTTTGTTGGTTTTCATCCAATGAACTTATTTCAGTCAGCAAGATCTTTCTTTTTGAAAGCAAAAAGATTTTATCTTCAAATACAAGAACTTTTCGTGATTTTGTTGATTTTCAGCAAATGAACATATTTCAGCGAGCGAGAAGTTTTTTCTTTAATAGTGTCAGATTTTATCTTAAAATACAAGCACTTTTTGTGGTTCTTGACAATTTTTGTTGGCTTTCATCCAATGAACTTATTTCAGTCAGCAAGATCTTTCTTCTTGAAAGCAAAAAGATTTTATCTTCAAATACAAGAACTTTTCGTGATTTTGTTGATTTTCAGCAAATGAACATATTTCAGCGAGCGAGAAGTTTTTTCTTTAATAGCGTCAGATTTAATCTTAAAATACAAAAACTTTTCGTGGTTCTTGTCAATTTTTGTTGATTTTCATCAAATGAACTTATTTCAGTCAGCTGGATCTTTCTTCTTTTAAGCAAAAAGATTTTATCTTCAAATACAAGAACTTTTCGTGGTTTTGTTGATTTTCAGCCAATGAACTTATTTCAGTCAGCAAGATCTTTCTTCTTGAAAGCAAAAAGATTTTATCTTCAAATGCAAGAACTTTTCGTGGTTTTGTTGATTTTCAGCAAATGAACATATTTCAGCGAGCGAGAAGTTTTTTCTTTAATAGCGTCAGATTTTATCTTAAAATACAAGAACTTTTCGTGGTTCTTGTCAATTTTTGTTGGTTTTCATCCAATGAACTTATTTCAGTCAGCTGGATCTTTCTTCTTCAAAGCAAAAAGATTTTATCTTCAAATACAAGAACTTTTCGTGGTTTTGTTGATTTTCAGCAAATGAACATATTTCAGCGAGGGAGAAGTTTTTTCTTTAATAGCGTCAGATTTTATCTTAAAATACAAGAACTTTTCGTGGTTCTTGTCAATTTTTGTTGGCTTTCATCCAATGAACTTAGTTCAGTCAGCCAGATCTTTCTTCTTCAAAGCAAAAAGATTTTATCTTCAAATACAAGAACTTTTCGTGGTTTTGTTGATTTTCAGCAAATGAACATATTTCAGCGAGCTAGAAGTTTTTTCTTTAACAGCGTAAGATTTTATCTTAAAATACAAGAACTTTTCGTGGTTCTTGTCAATTTTTGTTGGTTTTCATCTGATGAACTTATTTCATTCAGCTAGATCTTTCTTCTTCAAAGCAAAAAGATTTTACCTTCAAATACAAGAACTTTTCGTGGTTTTGTTGATTTTCAGCAAATGAACATATTTCAGCGAGCGAGAAGTTTTTTCTTTAATAGCATCAGATTTTATCTTAAAATACAAGAACTTTTCGTGGTTCTTGTCAATTTTTGTTGGTTTTCATCCAATGAACTTATTTCAGTCAGCGAGATCTTTCTTCTTGAAAGCAAAAAGATTTTATCTTCAAATACAAGAACTTTTGGTGGTTTTGTTGATTTTCAGCAAATCAACATATTTCAGCGAGCGAGAAGTTTTTCCTTTAACAGCGTCAGATTTAATCTTAAAATACAAGAACTTTTCGTGGTTATTGTCGAATTTTGTTGGTTTTCATCTAATGAACTTATTTCAGTCAGCCAGATCTTTCTTCTTCAAAGCAAAAAGATTTTATCTTCAAATACAAGAACTTTTCGTGGTTTTGTTGATTTTCAGCAAATGAACATATTTCAGCGAGGGAGAAGTTTTATCTTTAATAGCGTCAGATTTTATCTTAAAATACAAAAGCTTTTCGTGGTTCTTGTCAATTTTTGTTGGTTTTCATCCCATAAACTTATTTCAGTCAGCCAGATCTTTCTTCTTGAAAGCAAAAAGATTTTATCTTCAAATACAAGAACTTTTCGTGAGTTTGTTGATTTTCAGCAAATGAACATATTTCAGCGAGCGAGAAGTTTTTTCTTTAATAGCGTCAGATTTTATCTTAAAATACAAGAACTTTTCGTGGTTCTTGTCAATTTTTGTTGGTTTTCATCCAATGAACTTATTTCAGTCAGCAAGATCTTTCTTTTTGAAAGCAAAAAGATTTTATCTTCAAATACAAGAACTTTTCGTGATTTTGTTGATTTTCAGCAAATGAACATATTTCAGCGAGCGAGAAGTTTTTTCTTTAATAGTGTCAGATTTTATCTTAAAATACAAGCACTTTTTGTGGTTCTTGACAATTTTTGTTGGCTTTCATCCAATGAACTTATTTCAGTCAGCAAGATCTTTCTTCTTGAAAGCAAAAAGATTTTATCTTCAAATACAAGAACTTTTCGTGATTTTGTTGATTTTCAGCAAATGAACATATTTCAGCGAGCGAGAAGTTTTTTCTTTAATAGCGTCAGATTTAATCTTAAAATACAAAAACTTTTCGTGGTTCTTGTCAATTTTTGTTGATTTTCATCAAATGAACTTATTTCAGTCAGCTGGATCTTTCTTCTTTTAAGCAAAAAGATTTTATCTTCAAATACAAGAACTTTTCGTGGTTTTGTTGATTTTCAGCCAATGAACTTATTTCAGTCAGCAAGATCTTTCTTCTTGAAAGCAAAAAGATTTTATCTTCAAATGCAAGAACTTTTCGTGGTTTTGTTGATTTTCAGCAAATGAACATATTTCAGCGAGCGAGAAGTTTTTTCTTTAATAGCGTCAGATTTTATCTTAAAATACAAGAACTTTTCGTGGTTCTTGTCAATTTTTGTTGGTTTTCATCCAATGAACTTATTTCAGTCAGCTGGATCTTTCTTCTTCAAAGCAAAAAGATTTTATCTTCAAATACAAGAACTTTTCGTGGTTTTGTTGATTTTCAGCAAATGAACATATTTCAGCGAGGGAGAAGTTTTTTCTTTAATAGCGTCAGATTTTATCTTAAAATACAAGAACTTTTCGTGGTTCTTGTCAATTTTTGTTGGCTTTCATCCAATGAACTTAGTTCAGTCAGCCAGATCTTTCTTCTTCAAAGCAAAAAGATTTTATCTTCAAATACAAGAACTTTTGGTGGTTTTGTTGATTTTCAGCAAATCAACATATTTCAGCGAGCGAGAAGTTTTTCCTTTAACAGCGTCAGATTTAATCTTAAAATACAAGAACTTTTCGTGGTTATTGTCGAATTTTGTTGGTTTTCATCTAATGAACTTATTTCAGTCAGCCAGATCTTTCTTCTTCAAAGCAAAAAGATTTTATCTTCAAATACAAGAACTTTTCGTGGTTTTGTTGATTTTCAGCAAATGAACATATTTCAGCGAGGGAGAAGTTTTATCTTTAATAGCGTCAGATTTTATCTTAAAATACAAAAGCTTTTCGTGGTTCTTGTCAATTTTTGTTGGTTTTCATCCCATAAACTTATTTCAGTCAGCCAGATCTTTCTTCTTGAAAGCAAAAAGATTTTATCTTCAAATACAAGAACTTTTCGTGAGTTTGTTGATTTTCAGCAAATGAACATATTTCAGCGAGCGAGAAGTTTTTTCTTTAATAGCGTCAGATTTTATCTTAAAATACAAGAACTTTTCGTGGTTCTTGTCAATTTTTGTTGGTTTTCATCCAATGAACTTATTTCAGTCAGCAAGATCTTTCTTTTTGAAAGCAAAAAGATTTTATCTTCAAATACAAGAACTTTTCGTGATTTTGTTGATTTTCAGCAAATGAACATATTTCAGCGAGCGAGAAGTTTTTTCTTTAATAGTGTCAGATTTTATCTTAAAATACAAGCACTTTTTGTGGTTCTTGACAATTTTTGTTGGCTTTCATCCAATGAACTTATTTCAGTCAGCAAGATCTTTCTTCTTGAAAGCAAAAAGATTTTATCTTCAAATACAAGAACTTTTCGTGATTTTGTTGATTTTCAGCAAATGAACATATTTCAGCGAGCGAGAAGTTTTTTCTTTAATAGCGTCAGATTTAATCTTAAAATACAAAAACTTTTCGTGGTTCTTGTCAATTTTTGTTGATTTTCATCAAATGAACTTATTTCAGTCAGCTGGATCTTTCTTCTTTTAAGCAAAAAGATTTTATCTTCAAATACAAGAACTTTTCGTGGTTTTGTTGATTTTCAGCCAATGAACTTATTTCAGTCAGCAAGATCTTTCTTCTTGAAAGCAAAAAGATTTTATGTTCAAATGCAAGAACTTTTCGTGGTTTTGTTGATTTTCAGCAAATGAACATATTTCAGCGAGCGAGAAGTTTTTTCTTTAATAGCGTCAGATTTTATCTTAAAATACAAGAACTTTTCGTGGTTCTTGTCAATTTTTGTTGGTTTTCATCCAATGAACTTATTTCAGTCAGCTGGATCTTTCTTCTTCAAAGCAAAAAGATTTTATCTTCAAATACAAGAACTTTTCGTGGTTTTGTTGATTTTCAGCAAATGAACATATTTCAGCGAGGGAGAAGTTTTTTCTTTAATAGCGTCAGATTTTATCTTAAAATACAAGAACTTTTCGTGGTTCTTGTCAATTTTTGTTGGCTTTCATCCAATGAACTTAGTTCAGTCAGCCAGATCTTTCTTCTTCAAAGCAAAAAGATTTTATCTTCAAATACAAGAACTTTTCGTGGTTTTGTTGATTTTCAGCAAATGAACATATTTCAGCGAGCTAGAAGTTTTTTCTTTAACAGCGTAAGATTTTATCTTAAAATACAAGAATTTTTCGTGGTTCTTGTCAATTTTTGTTGGTTTTCATCTGATGAACTTATTTCATTCAGCTAGATCTTTCTTCTTCAAAGCAAAAAGATTTTACCTTCAAATACAAGAACTTTTCGTGGTTTTGTTGATTTTCAGCAAATGAACATATTTCAGCGAGCGAGAAGTTTTTTCTTTAATAGCATCAGATTTTATCTTAAAATACAAGAACTTTTCGTGGTTCTTGTCAATTTTTGTTGGTTTTCATCCAATGAACTTATTTCAGTCAGCGAGATCTTTCTTCTTGAAAGCAAAAAGATTTTATCTTCAAATACAAGAACTTTTGGTGGTTTTGTTGATTTTCAGCAAATCAACATATTTCAGCGAGCGAGAAGTTTTTCCTTTAACAGCGTCAGATTTAATCTTAAAATACAAGAACTTTTCGTGGTTATTGTCGAATTTTGTTGGTTTTCATCTAATGAACTTATTTCAGTCAGCCAGATCTTTCTTCTTCAAAGCAAAAAGATTTTATCTTCAAATACAAGAACTTTTCGTGGTTTTGTTGATTTTCAGCAAATGAACATATTTCAGCGAGGGAGAAGTTTTATCTTTAATAGCGTCAGATTTTATCTTAAAATACAAAAGCTTTTCGTGGTTCTTGTCAATTTTTGTTGGTTTTCATCCCATAAACTTATTTCAGTCAGCCAGATCTTTCTTCTTGAAAGCAAAAAGATTTTATCTTCAAATACAAGAACTTTTCGTGAGTTTGTTGATTTTCAGCAAATGAACATATTTCAGCGAGCGAGAAGTTTTTTCTTTAATAGCGTCAGATTTTATCTTAAAATACAAGAACTTTTCGTGGTTCTTGTCAATTTTTGTTGGTTTTCATCCAATGAACTTATTTCAGTCAGCAAGATCTTTCTTTTTGAAAGCAAAAAGATTTTATCTTCAAATACAAGAACTTTTCGTGATTTTGTTGATTTTCAGCAAATGAACATATTTCAGCGAGCGAGAAGTTTTTTCTTTAATAGTGTCAGATTTTATCTTAAAATACAAGCACTTTTTGTGGTTCTTGACAATTTTTGTTGGCTTTCATCCAATGAACTTATTTCAGTCAGCAAGATCTTTCTTCTTGAAAGCAAAAAGATTTTATCTTCAAATACAAGAACTTTTCGTGATTTTGTTGATTTTCAGCAAATGAACATATTTCAGCGAGCGAGAAGTTTTTTCTTTAATAGCGTCAGATTTAATCTTAAAATACAAAAACTTTTCGTGGTTCTTGTCAATTTTTGTTGATTTTCATCAAATGAACTTATTTCAGTCAGCTGGATCTTTCTTCTTTTAAGCAAAAAGATTTTATCTTCAAATACAAGAACTTTTCGTGGTTTTGTTGATTTTCAGCCAATGAACTTATTTCAGTCAGCAAGATCTTTCTTCTTGAAAGCAAAAAGATTTTATCTTCAAATGCAAGAACTTTTCGTGGTTTTGTTGATTTTCAGCAAATGAACATATTTCAGCGAGCGAGAAGTTTTTTCTTTAATAGCGTCAGATTTTATCTTAAAATACAAGAACTTTTCGTGGTTCTTGTCAATTTTTGTTGGTTTTCATCCAATGAACTTATTTCAGTCAGCTGGATCTTTCTTCTTCAAAGCAAAAAGATTTTATCTTCAAATACAAGAACTTTTCGTGGTTTTGTTGATTTTCAGCAAATGAACATATTTCAGCGAGGGAGAAGTTTTTTCTTTAATAGCGTCAGATTTTATCTTAAAATACAAGAACTTTTCGTGGTTCTTGTCAATTTTTGTTGGCTTTCATCCAATGAACTTAGTTCAGTCAGCCAGATCTTTCTTCTTCAAAGCAAAAAGATTTTATCTTCAAATACAAGAACTTTTCGTGGTTTTGTTGATTTTCAGCAAATGAACATATTTCAGCGAGCTAGAAGTTTTTTCTTTAACAGCGTAAGATTTTATCTTAAAATACAAGAATTTTTCGTGGTTCTTGTCAATTTTTGTTGGTTTTCATCTGATGAACTTATTTCATTCAGCTAGATCTTTCTTCTTCAAAGCAAAAAGATTTTACCTTCAAATACAAGAACTTTTCGTGGTTTTGTTGATTTTCAGCAAATGAACATATTTCAGCGAGCGAGAAGTTTTTTCTTTAATAGCATCAGATTTTATCTTAAAATACAAGAACTTTTCGTGGTTCTTGTCAATTTTTGTTGGTTTTCATCCAATGAACTTATTTCAGTCAGCGAGATCTTTCTTCTTGAAAGCAAAAAGATTTTATCTTCAAATACAAGAACTTTTGGTGGTTTTGTTGATTTTCAGCAAATCAACATATTTCAGCGAGCGAGAAGTTTTTCCTTTAACAGCGTCAGATTTAATCTTAAAATACAAGAACTTTTCGTGGTTATTGTCGAATTTTGTTGGTTTTCATCTAATGAACTTATTTCAGTCAGCCAGATCTTTCTTCTTCAAAGCAAAAAGATTTTATCTTCAAATACAAGAACTTTTCGTGGTTTTGTTGATTTTCAGCAAATGAACATATTTCAGCGAGGGAGAAGTTTTTTCTTTAATAGCGTCAGATTTTATCTTAAAATACAAAAACTTTTCGTGGTTCTTGTCAATTTTTGTTGGTTTTCATCCCATAAACTTATTTCAGTCAGCCAGATCTTTCTTCTTGAAAGCAAAAAGATTTTATCTTCAAATACAAGAACTTTTCGTGAGTTTGTTGATTTTCAGCAAATGAACATATTTCAGCGAGCGAGAAGTTTTTTCTTTAATAGCGTCAGATTTTATCTTAAAATACAAGAACTTTTCGTGGTTCTTGTCAATTTTTGTTGGTTTTCATCCAATGAACTTATTTCAGTCAGCAAGATCTTTCCTTTTGAAAGCAAAAAGATTTTATCTTCAAATACAAGAACTTTTCGTGATTTTGTTGATTTTCAGCAAATGAACATATTTCAGCGAGCGAGAAGTTTTTTCTTTAATAGTGTCAGATTTTATCTTAAAATACAAGCACTTTTTGTGGTTCTTGTCAATTTTTGTTGGCTTTCATCCAATGAACTTATTTCAGTCAGCAAGATCTTTCTTCTTGAAAGCAAAAAGATTTTATCTTCAAATACAAGAACTTTTCGTGATTTTGTTGATTTTCAGCAAATGAACATATTTCAGCGAGCGAGAAGTTTTTTCTTTAATAGCGTCAGATTTAATCTTAAAATACAAAAACTTTTCGTGGTTCTTGTCAATTTTTGTTGATTTTCATCAAATGAACTTATTTCAGTCAGCTGGATCTTTCTTCTTTGAAGCAAAAAGATTTTATCTTCAAATACAAGAACTTTTCGTGGTTTTGTTGATTTTCAGCCAATGAACTTATTTCAGTCAGCAAGATCTTTCTTCTTGAAAGCAAAAAGATTTTATCTTCAAATGCAAGAACTTTTCGTGGTTTTGTTGATTTTCAGCAAATGAACATATTTCAGCGAGCGAGAAGTTTTTTCTTTAATAGCGTCAGATTTTATCTTAAAATACAAGAACTTTTCGTGGTTCTTGTCAATTTTTGTTGGTTTTCATCCAATGAACTTATTTCAGTCAGCTGGATCTTTCTTCTTCAAAGCAAAAAGATTTTATCTTCAAATACAAGAACTTTTCGTGGTTTTGTTGATTTTCAGCAAATGAACATATTTCAGCGAGGGAGAAGTTTTTTCTTTAATAGCGTCAGATTTTATCTTAAAATACAAGAACTTTTCGTGGTTCTTGTCAATTTTTGTTGGCTTTCATCCAATGAACTTAGTTCAGTCAGCCAGATCTTTCTTCTTCAAAGCAAAAAGATTTTATCTTCAAATACAAGAACTTTTCGTGGTTTTGTTGATTTTCAGCAAATGAACATATTTCAGCGAGCGAGAAGTTTTTTCTTTCAAAGCGTCAGATTTTAGCTTAAATACAAGAACTTTTCGTGGTTCTTGTCAATTTTTGTCGGTTTTCATCCAATGAACTTATTTCAGTCAGCAAGATCTTTCTTCTTGAAAGCAAAAAGATTTTATCTTCAAATACAAGAACTTTTCGTGATTTTGTTGATTTTCAGCAAATGAACATATTTCAGCGAGCGAGAAGTTTTTTCTTTAATAGCGTCAGATTTTATCTTAAAATACAAGAACTTTTCGTGGTTCTTGTCAATTTTTGTTGGTTTTCATCCAATGAACTTATTTCAGTCAGCTAGATCTTTCTTCTTGAAAGCAAAAATATTTTATCTTCAAATAGAAGAACTTTTGGTGGTTTTGTTGATTTTCAGCAAATGAACATATTTCAGCGAGCGAGAAGTTTTTTCTTTAATAGCGTCAGATTTTAGCTTAAAATAAAAGAACTTTCCGTGGTTCTTGTCAATTTTTGTCGGTTTTCATCCAATGAACTTATTTCAGTCAGCCAGATCTTTCTTCTTCAAAGCAAAAAGATTTTATCTTCAAATACAAGAACTTTTCGTGATTTTGTTGATTTTCAGCAAATGAACATATTTCAGCGAGCGAGAAGTTTTTTTCTTTAATAGCGTCAGATTTTATCTTAAAATACAAAAACTTTTCGTGGTTCTTGTCAATTTTTGTTGATTTTCATCAAATGAACTTATTTCAGTCAGCTCGATCTTTCTTCTTCAAAGCAAAAAGATTTTACCTTCAAATACAAGAACTTTTCGTGGTTTTGTTGATTTTCAGCAAATGAACATATTTCAGCGAGCGAGAAGTTTTTTCTTTAATAGCATCAGATTTTATCTTAAAATACAAGAACTTTTCGTGGTTCTTGTCAATTTTTGTTGGTTTTCATCCAATGAACTTATTTCAGTCAGCGAGATCTTTCTTCTTGAAAGCAAAAAGATTTTATCTTCAAATACAAGAACTTTTGGTGGTTTTGTTGATTTTCAGCAAATCAACATATTTCAGTGAGCGAGAAGTTTTTTCTTTAACAGCGTCAGATTTAATCTTAAAATACAAGAACTTTTCGTGGTTATTGTCGAATTTTGTTGGTTTTCATCTAATGAACTTATTTCAGTCAGCCAGATCTTTCTTCTTCAAAGCAAAACGATTTTATCTTCAAATACAAGAACTTTTCGTGGTTTTGTTGATTTTCAGCAAATGAACATATTTCAGCGAGGGAGAAGTTTTTTCTTTAATAGCGTCAGATTTTATCTTAAAATACAAAAACTTTTCGTGGTTCTTGTCAATTTTTGTTGGTTTTCATCCCATAAACTTATTTCAGTCAGCCAGATCTTTCTTCTTGAAAGCAAAAAGATTTTATCTTCAAATACAAGAACTTTTCGTGAGTTTGTTGATTTTCAGCAAATGAACATATTTCAGCGAGCGAGAAGTTTTTTCTTTAATAGCGTCAGATTTTATCTTAAAATACAAGAACTTTTCGTGGTTCTTGTCAATTTTTGTTGGTTTTCATCCAATGAACTTATTTCAGTCAGCAAGATCTTTCTTTTTGAAAGCAAAAAGATTTTATCTTCAAATACAAGAACTTTTCGTGATTTTGTTGATTTTCAGCAAATGAACATATTTCAGCGAGCGAGAAGTTTTTTCTTTAATAGCGTCAGATTTAATCTTAAAATACAAAAACTTTTCGTGGTTCTTCTCAATTTTTGTTGATTTTCATCAAATGAACTTATTTCAGTCAGCTGGATCTTTCTTCTTTGAAGCAAAACGATTTTATCTTCAAATACAAGAACTTTTCGTGGTTTTGTTGATTTTCATCCAATGAACTTATTTCAGTCAGCAAGATCTTTCTTCTTGAAAGCAAAAAGATTTTATCTTCAAATGCAAGAACTTTTCGTGGTTTTGTTGATTTTCAGCAAATGAACATATTTCAGCGAGCGAGAAGTTTTTTCTTTAATAGCGTCAGATTTTATCTTAAAATACAAGAACTTTTCGTGGTTCTTGTCAATTTTTGTTAGTTTTCATCCAATGAACTTATTTCAGTCAGCTCGATCTTTCTTCTTCAAAGCAAAAAGATTTTATCTTCAAATACAAGAACTTTTCGTGGTTTTGTTGATTTTCAGCAAATGAACATATTTCAGCGAGGGAGAAGTTTTTTCTTTAATCGCGTCAGATTTTATCTTAAAATACAAGAACTTTTCGTGGTTCTTGTCTATTTTTGTTGGCTTTCATCCAATGAACTTATTTCAGTCAGCCAGATCTTTCTTCTTCAAAGCAACAAGATTTTATCTTCAAATACAAGAACTTTTCGTGGTTTTGTTGATTTTCAGCAAATGAACATATTTCAGCGAGCGAGAAGTTTTCTCTTTAAAAGCGTCAGATTTCAGCTTAAAATACAAGAACTTTTCGTGGTTCTTGTCAATTTTTGTTGGTTTTCATCCAATGAACTTATTTCAGTCAGCGAGATCTTTCTTCTTGAAAGCAAAAAGATTTTATCTTCAAATACAAGAACTTTTGGTGGTTTTGTTGATTTTCAGCAAATCAACATATTTCAGCGAGCGAGAAGTTTTTCCTTTAACAGCGTCAGATTTAATCTTAAAATACAAGAACTTTTCGTGGTTATTGTCGAATTTTGTTGGTTTTCATCTAATGAACTTATTTCAGTCAGCCAGATCTTTCTTCTTCAAAGCAAAAAGATTTTATCTTCAAATACAAGAACTTTTCGTGGTTTTGTTGATTTTCAGCAAATGAACATATTTCAGCGAGGGAGAAGTTTTTTCTTTAATAGCGTCAGATTTTATCTTAAAATACAAAAGCTTTTCGTGGTTCTTGTCAATTTTTGTTGGTTTTCATCCCATAAACTTATTTCAGTCAGCCAGATCTTTCTTCTTGAAAGCAAAAAGATTTTATCTTCAAATACAAGAACTTTTCGTGAGTTTGTTGATTTTCAGCAAATGAACATATTTCAGCGAGCGAGAAGTTTTTTCTTTAATAGCGTCAGATTTTATCTTAAAATACAAGAACTTTTCGTGGTTCTTGTCAATTTTTGTTGGTTTTCATCCAATGAACTTATTTCAGTCAGCAAGATCTTTCTTTTTGAAAGCAAAAAGATTTTATCTTCAAATACAAGAACTTTTCGTGATTTTGTTGATTTTCAGCAAATGAACATATTTCAGCGAGCGAGAAGTTTTTTCTTTAATAGTGTCAGATTTTATCTTAAAATACAAGCACTTTTTGTGGTTCTTGACAATTTTTGTTGGCTTTCATCCAATGAACTTATTTCAGTCAGCAAGATCTTTCTTCTTGAAAGCAAAAAGATTTTATCTTCAAATACAAGAACTTTTCGTGATTTTGTTGATTTTCAGCAAATGAACATATTTCAGCGAGCGAGAAGTTTTTTCTTTAATAGCGTCAGATTTAATCTTAAAATACAAAAACTTTTCGTGGTTCTTGTCAATTTTTGTTGATTTTCATCAAATGAACTTATTTCAGTCAGCTGGATCTTTCTTCTTTTAAGCAAAAAGATTTTATCTTCAAATACAAGAACTTTTCGTGGTTTTGTTGATTTTCAGCCAATGAACTTATTTCAGTCAGCAAGATCTTTCTTCTTGAAAGCAAAAAGATTTTATCTTCAAATGCAAGAACTTTTCGTGGTTTTGTTGATTTTCAGCAAATGAACATATTTCAGCGAGCGAGAAGTTTTTTCTTTAATAGCGTCAGATTTTATCTTAAAATACAAGAACTTTTCGTGGTTCTTGTCAATTTTTGTTGGTTTTCATCCAATGAACTTATTTCAGTCAGCTGGATCTTTCTTCTTCAAAGCAAAAAGATTTTATCTTCAAATACAAGAACTTTTCGTGGTTTTGTTGATTTTCAGCAAATGAACATATTTCAGCGAGGGAGAAGTTTTTTCTTTAATAGCGTCAGATTTTATCTTAAAATACAAGAACTTTTCGTGGTTCTTGTCAATTTTTGTTGGCTTTCATCCAATGAACTTAGTTCAGTCAGCCAGATCTTTCTTCTTCAAAGCAAAAAGATTTTATCTTCAAATACAAGAACTTTTCGTGGTTTTGTTGATTTTCAGCAAATGAACATATTTCAGCGAGCTAGAAGTTTTTTCTTTAACAGCGTAAGATTTTATCTTAAAATACAAGAATTTTTCGTGGTTCTTGTCAATTTTTGTTGGTTTTCATCTGATGAACTTATTTCATTCAGCTAGATCTTTCTTCTTCAAAGCAAAAAGATTTTACCTTCAAATACAAGAACTTTTCGTGGTTTTGTTGATTTTCAGCAAATGAACATATTTCAGCGAGCGAGAAGTTTTTTCTTTAATAGCATCAGATTTTATCTTAAAATACAAGAACTTTTCGTGGTTCTTGTCAATTTTTGTTGGTTTTCATCCAATGAACTTATTTCAGTCAGCGAGATCTTTCTTCTTGAAAGCAAAAAGATTTTATCTTCAAATACAAGAACTTTTGGTGGTTTTGTTGATTTTCAGCAAATCAACATATTTCAGCGAGCGAGAAGTTTTTCCTTTAACAGCGTCAGATTTAATCTTAAAATACAAGAACTTTTCGTGGTTATTGTCGAATTTTGTTGGTTTTCATCTAATGAACTTATTTCAGTCAGCCAGATCTTTCTTCTTCAAAGCAAAAAGATTTTATCTTCAAATACAAGAACTTTTCGTGGTTTTGTTGATTTTCAGCAAATGAACATATTTCAGCGAGGGAGAAGTTTTTTCTTTAATAGCGTCAGATTTTATCTTAAAATACAAAAACTTTTCGTGGTTCTTGTCAATTTTTGTTGGTTTTCATCCCATAAACTTATTTCAGTCAGCCAGATCTTTCTTCTTGAAAGCAAAAAGATTTTATCTTCAAATACAAGAACTTTTCGTGAGTTTGTTGATTTTCAGCAAATGAACATATTTCAGCGAGCGAGAAGTTTTTTCTTTAATAGCGTCAGATTTTATCTTAAAATACAAGAACTTTTCGTGGTTCTTGTCAATTTTTGTTGGTTTTCATCCAATGAACTTATTTCAGTCAGCAAGATCTTTCCTTTTGAAAGCAAAAAGATTTTATCTTCAAATACAAGAACTTTTCGTGATTTTGTTGATTTTCAGCAAATGAACATATTTCAGCGAGCGAGAAGTTTTTTCTTTAATAGTGTCAGATTTTATCTTAAAATACAAGCACTTTTTGTGGTTCTTGTCAATTTTTGTTGGCTTTCATCCAATGAACTTATTTCAGTCAGCAAGATCTTTCTTCTTGAAAGCAAAAAGATTTTATCTTCAAATACAAGAACTTTTCGTGATTTTGTTGATTTTCAGCAAATGAACATATTTCAGCGAGCGAGAAGTTTTTTCTTTAATAGCGTCAGATTTAATCTTAAAATACAAAAACTTTTCGTGGTTCTTGTCAATTTTTGTTGATTTTCATCAAATGAACTTATTTCAGTCAGCTGGATCTTTCTTCTTTGAAGCAAAAAGATTTTATCTTCAAATACAAGAACTTTTCGTGGTTTTGTTGATTTTCAGCCAATGAACTTATTTCAGTCAGCAAGATCTTTCTTCTTGAAAGCAAAAAGATTTTATCTTCAAATGCAAGAACTTTTCGTGGTTTTGTTGATTTTCAGCAAATGAACATATTTCAGCGAGCGAGAAGTTTTTTCTTTAATAGCGTCAGATTTTATCTTAAAATACAAGAACTTTTCGTGGTTCTTGTCAATTTTTGTTGGTTTTCATCCAATGAACTTATTTCAGTCAGCTGGATCTTTCTTCTTCAAAGCAAAAAGATTTTATCTTCAAATACAAGAACTTTTCGTGGTTTTGTTGATTTTCAGCAAATGAACATATTTCAGCGAGGGAGAAGTTTTTTCTTTAATAGCGTCAGATTTTATCTTAAAATACAAGAACTTTTCGTGGTTCTTGTCAATTTTTGTTGGCTTTCATCCAATGAACTTAGTTCAGTCAGCCAGATCTTTCTTCTTCAAAGCAAAAAGATTTTATCTTCAAATACAAGAACTTTTCGTGGTTTTGTTGATTTTCAGCAAATGAACATATTTCAGCGAGCGAGAAGTTTTTTCTTTCAAAGCGTCAGATTTTAGCTTAAATACAAGAACTTTTCGTGGTTCTTGTCAATTTTTGTCGGTTTTCATCCAATGAACTTATTTCAGTCAGCAAGATCTTTCTTCTTGAAAGCAAAAAGATTTTATCTTCAAATACAAGAACTTTTCGTGATTTTGTTGATTTTCAGCAAATGAACATATTTCAGCGAGCGAGAAGTTTTTTCTTTAATAGCGTCAGATTTTATCTTAAAATACAAGAACTTTTCGTGGTTCTTGTCAATTTTTGTTGGTTTTCATCCAATGAACTTATTTCAGTCAGCTGGATCTTTCTTCTTGAAAGCAAAAATATTTTATCTTCAAATAGAAGAACTTTTGGTGGTTTTGTTGATTTTCAGCAAATGAACATATTTCAGCGAGCGAGAAGTTTTTTCTTTAATAGCGTCAGATTTTAGCTTAAAATAAAAGAACTTTCCGTGGTTCTTGTCAATTTTTGTCGGTTTTCATCCAATGAACTTATTTCAGTCAGCCAGATCTTTCTTCTTCAAAGCAAAAAGATTTTATCTTCAAATACAAGAACTTTTCGTGATTTTGTTGATTTTCAGCAAATGAACATATTTCAGCGAGCGAGAAGTTTTTTTCTTTAATAGCGTCAGATTTTATCTTAAAATACAAAAACTTTTCGTGGTTCTTGTCAATTTTTGTTGATTTTCATCAAATGAACTTATTTCAGTCAGCTCGATCTTTCTTCTTCAAAGCAAAAAGATTTTACCTTCAAATACAAGAACTTTTCGTGGTTTTGTTGATTTTCAGCAAATGAACATATTTCAGCGAGCGAGAAGTTTTTTCTTTAATAGCATCAGATTTTATCTTAAAATACAAGAACTTTTCGTGGTTCTTGTCAATTTTTGTTGGTTTTCATCCAATGAACTTATTTCAGTCAGCGAGATCTTTCTTCTTGAAAGCAAAAAGATTTTATCTTCAAATACAAGAACTTTTCGTGATTTTGTTGATTTTCAGCAAATGAACATATTTCAGCGAGCGAGAAGTTTTTTCTTTAATAGCGTCAGATTTAATCTTAAAATACAAAAACTTTTCGTGGTTCTTGTCAATTTTTGTTGATTTTCATCAAATGAACTTATTTCAGTCAGCTGGATCTTTCTTCTTTGAAGCAAAAAGATTTTATCTTCAAATACAAGAACTTTTCGTGGTTTTGTTGATTTTCAGCCAATGAACTTATTTCAGTCAGCAAGATCTTTCTTCTTGAAAGCAAAAAGATTTTATCTTCAAATGCAAGAACTTTTCGTGGTTTTGTTGATTTTCAGCAAATGAACATATTTCAGCGAGCGAGAAGTTTTTTCTTTAATAGCGTCAGATTTTATCTTAAAATACAAGAACTTTTCGTGGTTCTTGTCAATTTTTGTTGGTTTTCATCCAATGAACTTATTTCAGTCAGCTGGATCTTTCTTCTTCAAAGCAAAAAGATTTTATCTTCAAATACAAGAACTTTTCGTGGTTTTGTTGATTTTCAGCAAATGAACATATTTCAGCGAGGGAGAAGTTTTTTCTTTAATAGCGTCAGATTTTATCTTAAAATACAAGAACTTTTCGTGGTTCTTGTCAATTTTTGTTGGCTTTCATCCAATGAACTTAGTTCAGTCAGCCAGATCTTTCTTCTTCAAAGCAAAAAGATTTTATCTTCAAATACAAGAACTTTTCGTGGTTTTGTTGATTTTCAGCAAATGAACATATTTCAGCGAGCGAGAAGTTTTTTCTTTCAAAGCGTCAGATTTTAGCTTAAATACAAGAACTTTTCGTGGTTCTTGTCAATTTTTGTCGGTTTTCATCCAATGAACTTATTTCAGTCAGCAAGATCTTTCTTCTTGAAAGCAAAAAGATTTTATCTTCAAATACAAGAACTTTTCGTGATTTTGTTGATTTTCAGCAAATGAACATATTTCAGCGAGCGAGAAGTTTTTTCTTTAATAGCGTCAGATTTTATCTTAAAATACAAGAACTTTTCGTGGTTCTTGTCAATTTTTGTTGGTTTTCATCCAATGAACTTATTTCAGTCAGCTAGATCTTTCTTCTTGAAAGCAAAAATATTTTATCTTCAAATAGAAGAACTTTTGGTGGTTTTGTTGATTTTCAGCAAATGAACATATTTCAGCGAGCGAGAAGTTTTTTCTTTAATAGCGTCAGATTTTAGCTTAAAATAAAAGAACTTTCCGTGGTTCTTGTCAATTTTTGTCGGTTTTCATCCAATGAACTTATTTCAGTCAGCCAGATCTTTCTTCTTCAAAGCAAAAAGATTTTATCTTCAAATACAAGAACTTTTCGTGATTTTGTTGATTTTCAGCAAATGAACATATTTCAGCGAGCGAGAAGTTTTTTTCTTTAATAGCGTCAGATTTTATCTTAAAATACAAAAACTTTTCGTGGTTCTTGTCAATTTTTGTTGATTTTCATCAAATGAACTTATTTCAGTCAGCTCGATCTTTCTTCTTCAAAGCAAAAAGATTTTACCTTCAAATACAAGAACTTTTCGTGGTTTTGTTGATTTTCAGCAAATGAACATATTTCAGCGAGCGAGAAGTTTTTTCTTTAATAGCATCAGATTTTATCTTAAAATACAAGAACTTTTCGTGGTTCTTGTCAATTTTTGTTGGTTTTCATCCAATGAACTTATTTCAGTCAGCGAGATCTTTCTTCTTGAAAGCAAAAAGATTTTATCTTCAAATACAAGAACTTTTGGTGGTTTTGTTGATTTTCAGCAAATCAACATATTTCAGTGAGCGAGAAGTTTTTTCTTTAACAGCGTCAGATTTAATCTTAAAATACAAGAACTTTTCGTGGTTATTGTCGAATTTTGTTGGTTTTCATCTAATGAACTTATTTCAGTCAGCCAGATCTTTCTTCTTCAAAGCAAAAAGATTTTATCTTCAAATACAAGAACTTTTCGTGGTTTTGTTGATTTTCAGCAAATGAACATATTTCAGCGAGGGAGAAGTTTTTTCTTTAATAGCGTCAGATTTTATCTTAAAATACAAAAACTTTTCGGGGTTCTTGTCAATTTTTGTTGGTTTTCATCCCATAAACTTATTTCAGTCAGCCAGATCTTTCTTCTTGAAAGCAAAAAGATTTTATCTTCAAATACAAGAACTTTTCGTGAGTTTGTTGATTTTCAGCAAATGAACATATTTCAGCGAGCGAGAAGTTTTTTCTTTAATAGCGTCAGATTTTATCTTAAAATACAAGAACTTTTCGTGGTTCTTGTCAATTTTTGTTGGTTTTCATCCAATGAACTTATTTCAGTCAGCAAGATCTTTCTTTTTGAAAGCAAAAAGATTTTATCTTCAAATACAAGAACTTTTCGTGATTTTGTTGATTTTCAGCAAATGAACATATTTCAGCGAGCGAGAAGTTTTTTCTTTAATAGCGTCAGATTTAATCTTAAAATACAAAAACTTTTCGTGGTTCTTCTCAATTTTTGTTGATTTTCATCAAATGAACTTATTTCAGTCAGCTGGATCTTTCTTCTTTGAAGCAAAACGATTTTATCTTCAAATACAAGAACTTTTCGTGGTTTTGTTGATTTTCATCCAATGAACTTATTTCAGTCAGCAAGATCTTTCTTCTTGAAAGCAAAAAGATTTTATCTTCAAATGCAAGAACTTTTCGTGGTTTTGTTGATTTTCAGCAAATGAACATATTTCAGCGAGCGAGAAGTTTTTTCTTTAATAGCGTCAGATTTTATCTTAAAATACAAGAACTTTTCGTGGTTCTTGTCAATTTTTGTTAGTTTTCATCCAATGAACTTATTTCAGTCAGCTCGATCTTTCTTCTTCAAAGCAAAAAGATTTTATCTTCAAATACAAGAACTTTTCGTGGTTTTGTTGATTTTCAGCAAATGAACATATTTCAGCGAGGGAGAAGTTTTTTCTTTAATCGCGTCAGATTTTATCTTAAAATACAAGAACTTTTCGTGGTTCTTGTCTATTTTTGTTGGCTTTCATCCAATGAACTTATTTCAGTCAGCCAGATCTTTCTTCTTCAAAGCAACAAGATTTTATCTTCAAATACAAGAACTTTTCGTGGTTTTGTTGATTTTCAGCAAATGAACATATTTCAGCGAGCGAGAAGTTTTCTCTTTAAAAGCGTCAGATTTCAGCTTAAAATACAAGAACTTTTCGTGGTTCTTGTCAATTTTTGTTGGTTTTCATCCAATGAACTTATTTTAGTCAGCAAGATCTTTCTTCTTGAAAGCAAAAAGATTTTATCTTCAAATGCAAGAACTTTTCGTGGTTTTGTTGATTTTCAGCAAATGAACATATTTCAGCGAGCGAGAAGTTTTTTCTTTAATAGCGTCAGATTTAATCTTAAAATACAAAAACTTTTCGTGCTTCTTGTAAATTTTTGTTGATTTTCATCAAATGAACTTATTTCAGTCAGCTAGATCTTGCTTCTTTAAAGCAAAAAGATTTTATCTTCAAATGCAAGAACTTTTCGTGGTTTTGTTGATTTTCAGCAAATGAACATATTTCAGCGAGCGAGAAGTTTTTTCTTTAATCGCGTCAGATTTTATCTTAAAATACAAGAACTTTTCGTGGTTCTTGTCAATTTTTGTTGGTTTTCATCCAATGAACTTATTTCAGTCAGCGAGATCTTTCTTCTTGAAAGCAAAAAGATTTTCTCTTCAAATACAAGAACTTTTCGTGATTTTGTTGATTTTCAGCAAATGAACATATTTCAGCGAGCGAGAAGTTTTTTCTTTAACAGCGTCAGATTTAATCTTAAAATACAAAAACTTTTCGTGGTTCTTGTCAATTTTTGTTGGCTTTCATCCAATGAACTTATTTCAGTCAGCCAGATCTTTCTTCTTCAAAGCAAAAAGATTTTATCTTCAAATACAAGAACTTGTCGTGGTTTTGTTGATTTCAGCAAATGAACATATTTCAGCGAGCGAGAAGTTTTTTCTTTAATCGCGTCAGATTTTAGCTTAAAATACAAAAACTTTTCGTGGTTCTTGTCAATTTTTGTTGGTTTTCATCCAATGAACTTATTTCAGTCAGCAAGATCTTTCTTCTTGAAAGCAAAAAGATTTTATCTTCAAATACAAGATCTTTTCGTGATTTTGTTGATTTTCAGCAAATGAACATATTTCAGCGAGCGAGAAGTTTTTTCTTTAATAGCGTCAGATTTAATCTTAAAATACAAAAACTTTTCGTGGTTCTTGTCAATTTTTGTTGATTTTCATCAAATGAACTTATTTCAGTCAGCTGGATCTTTCTTCTTTGAAGCAAAAATATTTTATCTTCAAATACAAGAACTTTTCGTGGTTTTGTTGATTTTCATCCAATGAACTTATTTCAGTCAGCAAGATCTTTCTTCTTGAAAGCAAAAAGATTTTATCTTCAAATGTAAGAACTTTTCGTGGTTTTGTTGATTTTCAGCAAATGAACATATTTCAGCGAGGGAGAAGTTTTTTCTTTAATCGCGTCAGATTTTATCTTAAAATACAAGAACTTTTCGTGGTTCTTGTCTATTTTTGTTGGCTTTCATCCAATGAACTTATTTCAGTCAGCCAGATCTTTCTTCTTCAAAGCAAAAAGATTTTATCTTCAAATACAAGAACTTTTCGTGGTTTTGTTGATTTTCAGCAAATGAACATATTTCAGCGAGCGAGAAGTTTTCTCTTTAAAAGCGTCAGATTTTAGCTTAAAATACAAGAACTTTTCGTGGTTCTTGTCAATTTTTGTTGGTTTTCATCCAATGAACTTATTTTAGTCAGCAAGATCTTTCTTCTTGAAAGCAAAAAGATTTTATCTTCAAATGCAAGAACTTTTCGTGGTTTTGTTGATTTTCAGCAAATGAACATATTTCAGCGAGCGAGAAGTTTTTTCTTTAATAGCGTCAGATTTAATCTTAAAATACAAAAACTTTTCGTGCTTCTTGTAAATTTTTGTTGATTTTCATCAAATGAACTTATTTCAGTCAGCTAGATCTTTCTTCTTTAAAGCAAAAAGATTTTATCTTCAAATGCAAGAACTTTTCGTGGTTTTGTTGATTTTCAGCAAATGAACATATTTCAGCGAGCGAGAAGTTTTTTCTTTAATCGCGTCAGATTTTATCTTAAAATACAAGAACTTTTCGTGGTTCTTGTCAATTTTTGTTGGTTTTCATCCAATGAACTTATTTCAGTCAGCGAGATCTTTCTTCTTGAAAGCAAAAAGATTTTCTCTTCAAATACAAGAACTTTTCGTGATTTTGTTGATTTTCAGCAAGTGAACATATTTCAGCGAGCGAGAAGTTTTTTCTTTAATAGCGTCAGATTTAATCTTAAAATACAAAAACTTTTCGTGGTTCTTGTCAATTTTTGTTGGCTTTCATCCAATGAACTTATTTCAGTCAGCCAGATCTTTCTTCTTCAAAGCAAAAAGATTTTATCTTCAAATACAAGAACTTTTCGTGGTTTTGTTGATTTCAGCAAATGAACATATTTCAGCGAGCGAGAAGTTTTTTCTTTAAAAGCGTCAGATTTTAGCTTAAAATACAAAAACTTTTCGTGGTTCTTGTCAATTTTTGTTGGTTTTCATCCAATGAACTTATTTCAGTCAGCAAGATCTTTCTTCTTGAAAGCAAAAAGATTTTATCTTCAAATACAAGAACTTTTCGTGATTTTGTTGATTTTCAGCAAATGAACATATTTCAGCGAGCGAGAAGTTTTTTCTTTAATAGCGTCAGATTTAATCTTAAAATACAAAAACTTTTCGTGGTTCTTGTCAATTTTTGTTGATTTTCATCAAATGAACTTATTTCAGTCAGCAAGATCTTTCTTCTTGAAAGCAAAAAGATTTTATCTTCAAATGCAAGAACTTTTCGTGGTTTTGTTGATTTTCAGCAAATGAACATATTTCAGCGAGGGAGAAGTTTTTTCTTTAATCGCGTCAGATTTCATCTTAAAATACAAGAACTTTTCGTGGTTCTTGTCAATTTTTGTTGGCTTTCATCCAATGAACTTAGTTCAGTCAGCCAGATCTTTCTTCTTCAAAGCAAAAAGATTTTATCTTCAAATACAAGAACATTTCGTGGTTTTGTTGATTTTCAGCAAATGAACATATTTCAGCGAGCGAGAAGTTTTTTCTTTAAAAGCGTCAGATTTTAGCTTAAAATACAAGAACTTTTCGTGGTTCTTGTCAATTTTTGTCGGTTTTCATCCAATGAACTTATTTCAGTCAGCAAGATCTTTCTTCTTGAAAGCAAAAAGATTTTATCTTCAAATACAAGAACTTTTCGTGATTTTGTTGATTTTCAGCAAATGAACATATTTCAGCGAGCGAGAAGTTTTTTCTTTAATAGCGTCAGATTTTATCTTAAAATACAAAAACTTTTCGTGGTTCTTGTCAATTTTTGTTGATTTTCATCAAATGAACTTATTTCAGTCAGCTCGATCTTTCTTCTTCAAAGCAAAAAGATTTTATCTTCAAATACAAGAACTTTTCGTGATTTTGTTGATTTTCAGCAAATGAACATATTTCAGCGAGTGAGAAGTTTTTTCTTTAATAGCGTCAGATTTTAGCTTAAAATACAAGAACTTTTCGTGGTTCTTGTCAATTTTTGTCGGTTTTCATCCAATGAACTTATTTCAGTCAGCAAGATCTTTCTTCTTGAAAGCAAAAAGATTTTATCTTCAAATACAAGAACTTTTCGTGATTTTGTTGATTTTCAGCAAATGAACATATTTCAGCGAGCGAGAAGTTTTTTCTTTAATAGCGTCAGATTTAATCTTAAAATACAAAAACTTTTCGTGGTTCTTGTCAATTTTTGTTGGCTTTCATCCAATGAACTTAGTTCAGTCAGCCAGATCTTTCTTCTTCAAAGCAAAAAGATTTTATCTTCAAATACAAGAACTTTTCGTGGTTTTGTTGATTTTCAGCAAATGAACATATTTCATCGAGCGAGAAGTTTTTTCTTTAAAAGCGTCAGATTTTAGCTTAAAATACAAGAACTTTTCGTGGTTCTTGTCAATTTTTGTCGGTTTTCATCCAATGAACTTATTTCAGTCAGCAAGATCTTTCTTCTTGAAAGCAAAAAGATTTTATCTTCAAATACAAGAACTTTTCGTGATTTTGTTGATTTTCAGCAAATAAACATATTTCAGCGAGCGAGAAGTTTTTTCTTTAATAGCGTCAGATTTTATCTTAAAATACAAAAACTTTTCGTGGTTCTTGTCAATTTTTGTTGATTTTCATCAAATGAACTTATTTCAGTCAGCGAGATCTTTCTTCTTCAAAGCAAAAAGATTTTATCTTCAAATACAAGAACTTTTCGTGGTTTTGTTGATTTTCAGCAAATGAACATATTTCAGCGAGCGAGAAGTTTTTTCTTTAATAGCGTCAGATTTTATCTTAAAATACAAGAACTTTTTGTGGTTCTTGTCAATTTTTGTTGGTTTTCATCCAATGAACTTATTTCAGTCAGCTAGATCTTTCTTCTTGAAAGCAAAAATATTTTATCTTCAAATACAAGAACTTTTGGTGGTTTTGTTGATTTTCAGCAAATGAACATATTTCAGCGAGCGAGAAGTTTTTTCTTTAATAGCGTCAGATTTTAGCTTAAAATACAAGAACTTTTCGTGGTTCTTGTCAATTTTTGTCGGTTTTCATCCAATGAACTTATTTCAGTCAGCAAGATCTTTCTTCTTGAAAGCAAAAAGATTTTATCTTCAAATACAAGAACTTTTCGTGATTTTGTTGATTTTCAGCAAATGAACATATTTCAGCGAGCGAGAAGTTTTTTCTTTAATAGCGTCAGATTTAATCTTAAAATACAAAAACTTTTCGTGGTTCTTGTCAATTTTTGTTGATTTTCATCAAATGAACTTATTTCAGTCAGCAAGATCTTTCTTCTTGAAAGCAAAAAGATTTTATCTTCAAATGCAAGAACTTTTCGTGGTTTTGTTGATTTTCAGCAAATGAACATATTTCAGCGAGGGAGAAGTTTTTTCTTTAATCGCGTCAGATTTCATCTTAAAATACAAGAACTTTTCGTGGTTCTTGTCAATTTTTGTTGGCTTTCATCCAATGAACTTAGTTCAGTCAGCCAGATCTTTCTTCTTCAAAGCAAAAAGATTTTATCTTCAAATACAAGAACATTTCGTGGTTTTGTTGATTTTCAGCAAATGAACATATTTCAGCGAGCGAGAAGTTTTTTCTTTAAAAGCGTCAGATTTTAGCTTAAAATACAAGAACTTTTCGTGGTTCTTGTCAATTTTTGTCGGTTTTCATCCAATGAACTTATTTCAGTCAGCAAGATCTTTCTTCTTGAAAGCAAAAAGATTTTATCTTCAAATACAAGAACTTTTCGTGATTTTGTTGATTTTCAGCAAATGAACATATTTCAGCGAGCGAGAAGTTTTTTCTTTAATAGCGTCAGATTTTATCTTAAAATACAAAAACTTTTCGTGGTTCTTGTCAATTTTTGTTGATTTTCATCAAATGAACTTATTTCAGTCAGCTCGATCTTTCTTCTTCAAAGCAAAAAGATTTTATCTTCAAATACAAGAACTTTTCGTGGTTTTGTTGATTTTCAGCAAATGAACATATTTCAGCGAGCGAGAAGTTTTTTCTTTAATAGCGTCAGATTTTATCTTAAAATACAAGAACTTTTTGTGGTTCTTGTCAATTTTTGTTGGTTTTCATCCAATGAACTTATTTCAGTCAGCTAGATCTTTCTTCTTGAAAGCAAAAATATTTTATCTTCAAATACAAGAACTTTTGGTGGTTTTGTTGATTTTCAGCAAATGAACATATTTCAGCGAGTGAGAAGTTTTTTCTTTAATAGCGTCAGATTTTAGCTTAAAATACAAGAACTTTTCGTGGTTCTTGTCAATTTTTGTCGGTTTTCATCCAATGAACTTATTTCAGTCAGCAAGATCTTTCTTCTTGAAAGCAAAAAGATTTTATCTTCAAATACAAGAACTTTTCGTGATTTTGTTGATTTTCAGCAAATGAACATATTTCAGCGAGCGAGAAGTTTTTTCTTTAATAGCGTCAGATTTAATCTTAAAATACAAAAACTTTTCGTGGTTCTTGTCAATTTTTGTTGGCTTTCATCCAATGAACTTAGTTCAGTCAGCCAGATCTTTCTTCTTCAAAGCAAAAAGATTTTATCTTCAAATACAAGAACTTTTCGTGGTTTTGTTGATTTTCAGCAAATGAACATATTTCATCGAGCGAGAAGTTTTTTCTTTAAAAGCGTCAGATTTTAGCTTAAAATACAAGAACTTTTCGTGGTTCTTGTCAATTTTTGTCGGTTTTCATCCAATGAACTTATTTCAGTCAGCAAGACCTTTCTTCTTGAAAGCAAAAAGATTTTATCTTCAAATACAAGAACTTTTCGTGATTTTGTTGATTTTCAGCAAATAAACATATTTCAGCGAGCGAGAAGTTTTTTCTTTAATAGCGTCAGATTTTATCTTAAAATACAAAAACTTTTCGTGGTTCTTGTCAATTTTTGTTGATTTTCATCAAATGAACTTATTTCAGTCAGCTAGATCTTTCTTCTTCAAAGCAAAAAGATTTTATCTTCAAATACAAGAACTTTTCGTGGTTTTGTTGATTTTCAGCAAATGAACATATTTCAGCGAGCGAGAAGTTTTTTCTTTAATAGCGTCAGATTTTATCTTAAAATACAAGAACTTTTTGTGGTTCTTGTCAATTTTTGTTGGTTTTCATCCAATGAACTTATTTCAGTCAGCTAGATCTTTCTTCTTGAAAGCAAAAATATTTTATCTTCAAATACAAGAACTTTTGGTGGTTTTGTTGATTTTCAGCAAATGAACATATTTCAGCGAGCGAGAAGTTTTTTCTTTAATAGCGTCAGATTTTAGCTTAAAATACAAGAACTTTTCGTGGTTCTTGTCAATTTTTGTCGGTTTTCATCCAATGAACTTATTTCAGTCAGCAAGATCTTTCTTCTTGAAAGCAAAAAGATTTTATCTTCAAATACGAGAACTTTTCGTGATTTTGTTGATTTTCAGCAAATGAACATATTTCAGCGAGCGAGAAGTTTTTTCTTTAATAGCGTCAGATTTAATCTTAAAATACAAAAACTTTTCGTGGTTCTTGTCAATTTTTGTTGGCTTTCATCCAATGAACTTATTTCAGTCAGCCAGATCTTTCTTCTTCAAAGCAAAAAGATTTTATCTTCAAATACAAGAACTTTTCGTGGTTTTGTTGATTTCAGCAAATGAACATATTTCAGCGAGCGAGAAGTTTTTTCTTTAAAAGCGTCAGATTTTAGCTTAAAATACAAAAACTTTTCGTGGTTCTTGTCAAATTTTGTTGGTTTTCATCCAATGAACTTATTTCAGTCAGCAAGATCTTTCTTCTTGAAAGCAAAAAGATTTTATCTTCAAATACAAGAACTTTTCGTGATTTTGTTGATTTTCAGCAAATGAACATATTTCAGCGAGCGAGAAGTTTTTTCTTTAATAGCGTCAGATTTAATCTTAAAATACAAAAACTTTTCGTGGTTCTTGTCAATTTTTGTTGATTTTCATCAAATGAACTTATTTCAGTCAGCTGGATCTTTCTTCTTTGAAGCAAAAAGATTTTATCTTCAAATACAAGAACTTTTCGTGGTTTTGTTGATTTTCATCCAATGAACTTATTTCAGTCAGCAAGATCTTTCTTCTTGAAAGCAAAAAGATTTTATCTTCAAATGCAAGAACTTTTCGTGGTTTTGTTGATTTTCAGCAAATGAACATATTTCAGCGAGGGAGAAGTTTTTTCTTTAATAGCGTCAGATTTTATCTTAAAATACAAGAACTTTTCGTGGTTCTTGTCAATTTTTGTTGGTTTTCATCCAATGAACTTATTTCAGTCAGCTGGATCTTTCTTCTTCAAAGCAAAAAGATTTTATCTTCAAATACAAGAACTTTTCGTGGTTTTGTTGATTTTCAGCAAATGAACATATTTCAGCGAGGGAGAAGTTTTTTCTTTAATCGCGTCAGATTTTATCTTAAAATACAAGAACTTTTCGTGGTTCTTGTCAATTTTTGTTGGCTTTCATCCAATGAACTTAGTTCAGTCAGCCAGATCTTTCTTCTTCAAAGCAAAAAGATTTTATCTTCAAATACAAGAACTTTTCGTGATTTTGTTGATTTTCAGCAAATGAACATATTTCAGCGAGCGAGAAGTTTTTTCTTTAATAGCGTCAGATTTTATCTTAAAATACAAAAACTTTTCGTGGTTCTTGTCAATTTTTGTTGATTTTCATCAAATGAACTTATTTCAGTCAGCTAGATCTTTCTTCTTCAAAGCAAAAAGATTTTATCTTCAAATACAAGAACTTTTCGTGATTTTGTTGATTTTCAGCAAATGAACATATTTCAGCGAGCGAGAAGTTTTTTCTTTAATAGCGTCAGATTTAATCTTAAAATACAAAAACTTTTCGTGGTTCTTGTCAATTTTTGTTGATTTTCATCAAATGAACTTATTTCAGTCAGCTGGATCTTTCTTCTTTGAAGCAAAAAGATTTTATCTTCAAATACAAGAACTTTTCGTGGTTTTGTTGATTTTCATCCAATGAACTTATTTCAGTCAGCAAGATCTTTCTTCTTGAAAGGAAAAAAATTTTATCTTCAAATGCAAGAACTTTTCGTGGTTTTGTTGATTTTCAGCAAATGAACATATTTCAGTCAGCTCGATCTTTCTTCTTCAAAGCAAAAAGATTTTATCTTCAAATACAAGAACTTTTCGTGGTTTTGTTGATTTTCAGCAAATGAACATATTTCAGCGAGCGAGAAGTTTTTTCTTTAATAGCGTCAGATTTTATCTTAAAATACAAGAACTTTTTGTGGTTCTTGTCAATTTTTGTTGGTTTTCATCCAATGAACTTATTTCAGTCAGCTAGATCTTTCTTCTTGAAAGCAAAAATATTTTATCTTCAAATACAAGAACTTTTGGTGGTTTTGTTGATTTTCAGCAAATGAACATATTTCAGCGAGTGAGAAGTTTTTTCTTTAATAGCGTCAGATTTTAGCTTAAAATACAAGAACTTTTCGTGGTTCTTGTCAATTTTTGTCGGTTTTCATCCAATGAACTTATTTCAGTCAGCAAGATCTTTCTTCTTGAAAGCAAAAAGATTTTATCTTCAAATACAAGAACTTTTCGTGATTTTGTTGATTTTCAGCAAATGAACATATTTCAGCGAGCGAGAAGTTTTTTCTTTAATAGCGTCAGATTTAATCTTAAAATACAAAAACTTTTCGTGGTTCTTGTCAATTTTTGTTGGCTTTCATCCAATGAACTTAGTTCAGTCAGCCAGATCTTTCTTCTTCAAAGCAAAAAGATTTTATCTTCAAATACAAGAACTTTTCGTGGTTTTGTTGATTTTCAGCAAATGAACATATTTCATCGAGCGAGAAGTTTTTTCTTTAAAAGCGTCAGATTTTAGCTTAAAATACAAGAACTTTTCGTGGTTCTTGTCAATTTTTGTCGGTTTTCATCCAATGAACTTATTTCAGTCAGCAAGACCTTTCTTCTTGAAAGCAAAAAGATTTTATCTTCAAATACAAGAACTTTTCGTGATTTTGTTGATTTTCAGCAAATAAACATATTTCAGCGAGCGAGAAGTTTTTTCTTTAATAGCGTCAGATTTTATCTTAAAATACAAAAACTTTTCGTGGTTCTTGTCAATTTTTGTTGATTTTCATCAAATGAACTTATTTCAGTCAGCTAGATCTTTCTTCTTCAAAGCAAAAAGATTTTATCTTCAAATACAAGAACTTTTCGTGGTTTTGTTGATTTTCAGCAAATGAACATATTTCAGCGAGCGAGAAGTTTTTTCTTTAATAGCGTCAGATTTTATCTTAAAATACAAGAACTTTTTGTGGTTCTTGTCAATTTTTGTTGGTTTTCATCCAATGAACTTATTTCAGTCAGCTAGATCTTTCTTCTTGAAAGCAAAAATATTTTATCTTCAAATACAAGAACTTTTGGTGGTTTTGTTGATTTTCAGCAAATGAACATATTTCAGCGAGCGAGAAGTTTTTTCTTTAATAGCGTCAGATTTTAGCTTAAAATACAAGAACTTTTCGTGGTTCTTGTCAATTTTTGTCGGTTTTCATCCAATGAACTTATTTCAGTCAGCAAGATCTTTCTTCTTGAAAGCAAAAAGATTTTATCTTCAAATACGAGAACTTTTCGTGATTTTGTTGATTTTCAGCAAATGAACATATTTCAGCGAGCGAGAAGTTTTTTCTTTAATAGCGTCAGATTTAATCTTAAAATACAAAAACTTTTCGTGGTTCTTGTCAATTTTTGTTGGCTTTCATCCAATGAACTTATTTCAGTCAGCCAGATCTTTCTTCTTCAAAGCAAAAAGATTTTATCTTCAAATACAAGAACTTTTCGTGGTTTTGTTGATTTCAGCAAATGAACATATTTCAGCGAGCGAGAAGTTTTTTCTTTAAAAGCGTCAGATTTTAGCTTAAAATACAAAAACTTTTCGTGGTTCTTGTCAAATTTTGTTGGTTTTCATCCAATGAACTTATTTCAGTCAGCAAGATCTTTCTTCTTGAAAGCAAAAAGATTTTATCTTCAAATACAAGAACTTTTCGTGATTTTGTTGATTTTCAGCAAATGAACATATTTCAGCGAGCGAGAAGTTTTTTCTTTAATAGCGTCAGATTTAATCTTAAAATACAAAAACTTTTCGTGGTTCTTGTCAATTTTTGTTGATTTTCATCAAATGAACTTATTTCAGTCAGCTGGATCTTTCTTCTTTGAAGCAAAAAGATTTTATCTTCAAATACAAGAACTTTTCGTGGTTTTGTTGATTTTCATCCAATGAACTTATTTCAGTCAGCAAGATCTTTCTTCTTGAAAGCAAAAAGATTTTATCTTCAAATGCAAGAACTTTTCGTGGTTTTGTTGATTTTCAGCAAATGAACATATTTCAGCGAGGGAGAAGTTTTTTCTTTAATAGCGTCAGATTTTATCTTAAAATACAAGAACTTTTCGTGGTTCTTGTCAATTTTTGTTGGTTTTCATCCAATGAACTTATTTCAGTCAGCTGGATCTTTCTTCTTCAAAGCAAAAAGATTTTATCTTCAAATACAAGAACTTTTCGTGGTTTTGTTGATTTTCAGCAAATGAACATATTTCAGCGAGGGAGAAGTTTTTTCTTTAATCGCGTCAGATTTTATCTTAAAATACAAGAACTTTTCGTGGTTCTTGTCAATTTTTGTTGGCTTTCATCCAATGAACTTAGTTCAGTCAGCCAGATCTTTCTTCTTCAAAGCAAAAAGATTTTATCTTCAAATACAAGAACTTTTCGTGATTTTGTTGATTTTCAGCAAATGAACATATTTCAGCGAGCGAGAAGTTTTTTCTTTAATAGCGTCAGATTTTATCTTAAAATACAAAAACTTTTCGTGGTTCTTGTCAATTTTTGTTGATTTTCATCAAATGAACTTATTTCAGTCAGCTAGATCTTTCTTCTTCAAAGCAAAAAGATTTTATCTTCAAATACAAGAACTTTTCGTGATTTTGTTGATTTTCAGCAAATGAACATATTTCAGCGAGCGAGAAGTTTTTTCTTTAATAGCGTCAGATTTAATCTTAAAATACAAAAACTTTTCGTGGTTCTTGTCAATTTTTGTTGATTTTCATCAAATGAACTTATTTCAGTCAGCTGGATCTTTCTTCTTTGAAGCAAAAAGATTTTATCTTCAAATACAAGAACTTTTCGTGGTTTTGTTGATTTTCATCCAATGAACTTATTTCAGTCAGCAAGATCTTTCTTCTTGAAAGGAAAAAAATTTTATCTTCAAATGCAAGAACTTTTCGTGGTTTTGTTGATTTTCAGCAAATGAACATATTTCAGCGAGCGAGAAGTTTTTTCTTAATAGCGTCAGATTTTATCTTAAAATACAAGAACTTTTCGTGGTTCTTGTCAATTTTTGTTGGTTTTCATCCAATGAACTTATTTCAGTCAGCTAGATCTTTCTTCTTGAAAGCAAAAAGATTGTATCTTCAAATACAAGAACTTTTCGTGGTTTTGTTGATTTTCAGCAAATGAACATATTTCAGCGAGGGAGAAGTTTTTTCTTTAATCGCGTCAGATTTAATCTTAAAATACAAAAACTTTTCGTGGTTCTTGTCAATTTTTGTTGGCTTTCATCCAATGAACTTATTTCAGTCAGCCAGATCTTTCTTCTTCAAAGCAAAAAGATTTTATCTTCAAATGCAAGAACTTTTCGTGGTTTTGTTGATTTTCAGCAAATGAACATATTTCAGCGAGCGAGAAGTTTTTTCTTTAATAGCGTCAGATTTTATCTTAAAATACAAGAACTTTTCGTGGTTCTTGTCAATTTTTGTTAGTTTTCATCCAATGAACTTATTTCAGTCAGCTAGATCTTTCTTCTTCAAAGCAAAAAGATTTTATCTTCAAATACAAGAACTTTTCGTGGTTTTGTTGATTTTTAGCAAATGAACATATTTCAGCGAGGGAGAAGTTTTTTCTTTAATCGCGTCAGATTTTATCTTAAAATACAAGAACTTTTCGTGGTTCTTGTCTATTTTTGTTGGCTTTCATCCAATGAACTTATTTCAGTCAGCCAGATCTTTCTTCTTCAAAGCAAAAAGATTTTATCTTCAAATACAAGAACTTTTCGTGGTTTTGTTGATTTTCAGCAAATGAACATATTTCAGCGAGCGAGAAGTTTTCTCTTTAAAAGCGTCAGATTTTAGCTTAAAATACAAGAACTTTTCGTGGTTCTTGTCAATTTTTGTTGGTTTTCATCTTATGAACTTATTTCAGTCAGCTGGATCTTTCTTCTTCAAAGCAAAAAGATTTTATCTTCAAATACAAGACCTTTTCGTGGTTTTGTTGATTTTCAGCAAATGAACAGATTTCAGCGAGGGAGAAGTTTTTTCTTTAATAGCGTCAGATTTTATCTTAAAATACAAGAACCTTTCGTGGTTCTTGTCAATTTTTGTTGGTTTTCATCCAATGAACTTATTTCAGTCAGCCAGATCTTTCTTCTTCAAAGCAAAAAGATTTTATCTTCAAATACAAGAACTTTTCGTGGTTTTGTTGATTTTCAGCAAATGAACATATTTCAGCGAGCGAGAAGTTTTTTCTTTAAAAGCGTCAGATGTTATCTTAAAATACAAAAACTTTTCGTGGTTCTCGTCAATTTTTGTTGGTTTTCATCCAATGAACTTATTTCAGTCAGCCAGATCTTTCTTCTTCAAAGCAAAAAGATTTTATCTTCAAATACAAGAACTTTTCGTGGTTTTGTTGATTTTCAGCAAATGAACATATTTCAGCGAGCGAGAAGTTTTTTCTTTAATAGCGTCAGATTTTATCTTAAAATACAAGAACTTTTCGTGGTTCTTGTCAATTTTTGTTGGTTTTCATCTGATGAACTTATTTCATTCAGCTAGATCTTTCTTCTTCAAAGCAAAAAGATTTTATCTTCAAATCCAAGAACTTTTCGTGGTTTTGTTGATTTTCAGCAAATGAACATATTTCAGCGAGCGAGAAGTTTTTTCTTTAATAGCGTCAGATTTAATCTTAAAATACAAAAACTTTTCGTGGTTCTCGTCAATTTTTGTTGGTTTTCATCCAATGAACTTATTTCAGTCAGCCAGATCTTTCTTCTTCAAAGCAAAAAGATTTTATCTTCAAATACAAGAACTTTTCGTGGTTTTGTTGATTTTCAGCAAATGAACATATTTCAGCGAGCGAGAAGTTTTTTCTTTAATAGCGTAAGATTTTATCTTAAAATACAAGAACTTTTCGTGGTTCTTGTCAATTTTTGTTGGTTTTCATCTGATGAACTTATTTCAGTCAGCGAGATCTTTCTTCTTCAAAGCAAAAAGATTTTATCTTCAAATACAAGAATTTTTCGTGGTTTTGTTGATTTTCAGCAAATGAACATATTTCAGCGAGGGAGAAGTTTTTTCTTTAATAGCGTCAGATTTTATCTTAAAATACAAGAACTTTTCGTGGTTCTTGTCAATTTTCGTTGGTTTTCATCCAATGAACTTATTTCAGTCAGCTAGATCTTTCTTCTTCGAAGCAAAAAGATTTTATCTTCAAATACAAGAACTTTTCGTGGTTTTGTTGATTTTCAGCAAATGAACATATTTCAGCGAGCTCGAAGTTTTTTCTTTTACAGCGTCAGATTTTATCTTAAAATACAAGAACTTTTCGTGGTTCTTTTCAATTTTTGTTGGTTTTCATCTTCTGAACTTATTTCAGTCAGCTAGATCTTTCTTCTTCAAAGCAAAAAGATTTTATCTTCAAATACAAGAACTTTTCGTGGTTTTGTTGAATTTCAGCAAATGAACATATTTCAGCGAGCGAGAAGTTTTTTCATTAATAGCGTCAGATTTTATCCTAAAATACAAGAACTTTTCGTGGTTCTTGTCAATTTTTGTTGGTTTTCATCCAATGAACTTATTTCAGTCAGCTGGATCTTTCTTCTTCAAAGCAAAAAGATTTTATCTTCAAATACAAGAACTTTTCGTGGTTTTGTTGATTTTCAGCAAATGAACATATTTCAGCGAGCGAGAAGTTTTTTCTTTCATAGCGTCAGATTTTATCTTAAAATACAAGAACTTTTCGTGGTTCTTGTCAATTTTTGTTGGTTTTCATCTGATGAACTTATTTCATTCAGCTAGATCTTTCTTCTTCAAAGCAAAAAGATTTTATCTTCAAATCCAAGAACTTTTCGTGGTTTTGTTGATTTTCAGCAAATGAACATATTTCAGCGAGCGAGAAGTTTTTTCTTTAATAGCGTCAGATTTAATCTTAAAATACAAAAACTTTTCGTGGTTCTCGTCAATTTTTGTTGGTTTTCATCCAATGAACTTATTTCAGTCAGCCAGATCTTTCTTCTTCAAAGCAAAAAGATTTTATCTTCAAATACAAGAACTTTTCGTGGTTTTGTTGATTTTCAGCAAATGAACATATTTCAGCGAGCGAGAAGTTTTTTCTTTAATAGCGTAAGATTTTATCTTAAAATACAAGAACTTTTCGTGGTTCTTGTCAATTTTTGTTGGTTTTCATCTGATGAACTTATTTCATTCAGCTAGATCTTTCTTCTTCAAAGCAAAAAGATTTTATCTTCAAATCCAAGAACTTTTCGTGGTTTTGTTGATTTTCAGCAAATGAACATATTTCAGCGAGCGAGAAGTTTTTTCTTTAATAGCGTCAGATTTAATCTTAAAATACAAAAACTTTTCGTGGTTCTCGTCAATTTTTGTTGGTTTTCATCCAATGAACTTATTTCAGTCAGCCAGATCTTTCTTCTTCAAAGCAAAAAGATTTTATCTTCAAATACAAGAACTTTTCGTGGTTTTGTTGATTTTCAGCAAATGAACATATTTCAGCGAGCGAGAAGTTTTTTCTTTAATAGCGTAAGATTTTATCTTAAAATACAAGAACTTTTCGTGGTTCTTGTCAATTTTTGTTGGTTTTCATCTGATGAACTTATTTCAGTCAGCGAGATCTTTCTTCTTCAAAGCAAAAAGATTTTATCTTCAAATACAAGAATTTTTCGTGGTTTTGTTGATTTTCAGCAAATGAACATATTTCAGCGAGGGAGAAGTTTTTTCTTTAATAGTGTCAGATTTTATCTTAAAATACAAGAACTTTTCGTGGTTCTTGTCAATTTTCGTTGGTTTTCATCCAATGAACTTATTTCAGTCAGCTAGATCTTTCTTCTTCGAAGCAAAAAGATTTTATCTTAAAATACAAGAACTTTTCGTGGTTTTGTTGATTTTCAGCAAATGAACATATTTCAGCGAGCTGGAAGTTTTTTCTTTTACAGCGTCAGATTTTATCTTAAAATACAAGAACTTTTCGTGGTTCTTTTCAATTTTTGTTGGTTTTCATCTTCTGAACTTATTTCAGTCAGCTAGATCTTTCTTCTTCAAAGCAAAAAGATTTTATCTTCAAATACAAGAACTTTTCGTGGTTTTGTTGAATTTCAGCAAATGAACATATTTCAGCGAGCGAGAAGTTTTTTCATTAATAGCGTCAGATTTTATCCTAAAATACAAGAACTTTTCGTGGTTCTTGTCAATTTTTGTTGGTTTTCATCCAATGAACTTATTTCAGTCAGCTGGATCTTTCTTCTTCAAAGCAAAAAGATTTTATCTTCAAATACAAGAACTTTTCGTGGTTTTGTTGATTTTCAGCAAATGAACATATTTCAGCGAGCGAGAAGTTTTTTCTTTCATAGAGTCAGATTTTATCTTAAAATACAAGAACTTTTCGTGGTTCTTGTCAATTTTTGTTGGTTTTCATCTGATGAACTTATTTCATTCAGCTAGATCTTTCTTCTTCAAAGCAAAAAGATTTTATCTTCAAATCCAAGAACTTTTCGTGAGTTTGTTGATTTTCAGCAAATGAACATATTTCAGCGAGCGAGAAGTTTTTTCTTTAATCGCGTCAGATTTTATCTTAAAATACAAGAACTTTTCGTGGTTCTTGTCAATTTTTGTTGGTTTTCATCTTATGAACTTATTTCAGTCAGCTGGATCTTTCTTCTTCAAAGCAAAAAGATTTTATCTTCAAATACAAGAACTTTTCGTGGTTTTGTTGATTTTCGGCAAATGAACATATTTCAGCGAGGGAGAAGTTTTTTCTTTAATAGCGTCAGATTTTATCTTAAAATACAAGAACTTTTCGTGGTTCTTGTCAATTTTCGTTGGTTTTCATCCAATGAACTTATTTCAGTCAGCTAGATCTTTCATCTTCGAAGCAAAAAGATTTTATCTTCAAATACAAGAATTTTTCGTGGTTTTGTTGAATTTCAGCAAATGAACATATTTCAGCGAACGAGAAGTTTTTTCATTAATAGCGTCAGATTTTATCCTAAAATACAAGAACTTTTCGTGGTTCTTGTCAATTTTTGTTGGTTTTCATCCAATGAACTTATTTCAGTCAGCTGGATCTTTCTTCTTCAAAGCAAAAAGATTTTATCTTCAAATACAAGAACTTTTCGTGGTTTTGTTGATTTTCAGCAAATGAACATATATCAGCGAGCTAGAAGTTTTTTCTTTAATAGCGTAAGATTTTATCTTAAAATACAAGAACTTTTCGTGGTTCTCGTCAATTTTTGTTGGTTTTCATCCAATGAACTTATTTCATTCAGCCAGATCTTTCTTCTTCAAACCAAAAAGATTTTATCTTCAAATACAAGAACTTTTCGTGGTTTTGTTGATTTTCAGCAAATGAACATATTTCAGCGAGCTAGAAGTTTTTTCTTTAATAGCGTAAGATTTTATCTTAAAATACAAGAACTTTTCGTGGTTCTTGTCAATTTTCGTTGGTTTTCATCCAATGAACTTATTTCAGTCAGCGAGATCTTTCTTCTTCAAAGCAAAAAGATTTTATCTTCAAATACAAGAATTTTTCGTGGTTTTGTTGATTTTCAGCAAATGAACATATTTCAGCGAGGGAGAAGTTTTTTCTTTAATAGCGTCAGATTTTATCTTAAAATACAAGAACTTTTCGTGGTTCTTGTCAATTTTCGTTGGTTTTCATCCAATGAACTTATTTCAGTCAGCTAGATCTTTCTTCTTCGAAGCAAAAAGATTTTATCTTCAAATACAAGAACTTTTCGTGGTTTTGTTCATTTTCAGCAAATGAACATATTTCAGCGAGCGAGAAGTTTTTTCTTTAATAGCGTCAGATTTTATCTGAAAATACAAGAACGTTTCGTGGTTCTTGTCAATTTTAGTTGGTTTTCATCCAATGAACTTATTTCAGTCAGCTAGATCTTTCTTCTTCAAAGCAAAAAGATTTTATCTTCAAATACAAGACCTTTTCGTGGTTTTGTTGATTTTCAGCAAATGAACATATTTCAGCGAGCGAGAAGTTTTTTCTTTAAAAGCGTCAGAAGTTATCTTAAAATACAAGAACTTTTCGTGGTTCTTGTCAATTTTTGTTGGTTTTCATCTTATGAACTTATTTCAGTCAGCTGGATCTTTCTTCTTCAAAGCAAAAAGATTTTATCTTCAAATACAAGAACTTTTCGTGGTTTTGTTGATTTTCAGCAAATGAACAGATTTCAGCGAGGGAGACGTTTTTTCTTTAATAGCGTCAGATTTTATCTTAAAATACAAGAACTTTTCGTGGTTCTTGTCAATTTTTGTTGGTTTTCATCCAATGAACTTATTTCAGTCAGCCAGATCTTTCTTCTTCAAAGCAAAAAGATTTTATCTTCAAATACAAGAACTTTTCGTGGTTTTGTTGATTTTCAGCAAATGAACATATTTCAGCGAGCGAGAAGTTTTTTCTTTAATAGCGTCAGATTTAATCTTAAAATACAAAAACTTTTCGTGGTTCTCGTCAATTTTTGTTGGTTTTCATCCAATGAACTTATTTCAGTCAGCCAGATCTTTCTTCTTCAAAGCAAAAAGATTTTATCTTCAAATACAAGAACTTTTCGTGGTTTTGTTGATTTTCAGCAAATGAACATATTTCAGCGAGCGAGAAGTTTTTTCTTTAATAGCGTAAGATTTTATCTTAAAATACAAGAACTTTTCGTGGTTCTTGTCAATTTTTGTTGGTTTTCATCTGATGAACTTATTTCATTCAGCTAGATCTTTCTTCTTCAAAGCAAAAAGATTTTATCTTCAAATCCAAGAACTTTTCGTGGTTTTGTTGATTTTCAGCAAATGAACATATTTCAGCGAGCGAGAAGTTTTTTCTTTAATAGCGTCAGATTTAATCTTAAAATACAAAAACTTTTCGTGGTTCTCGTCAATTTTTGTTGGTTTTCATCCAATGAACTTATTTCAGTCAGCCAGATCTTTCTTCTTCAAAGCAAAAAGATTTTATCTTCAAATACAAGAACTTTTCGTGGTTTTGTTGATTTTCAGCAAATGAACATATTTCAGCGAGCGAGAAGTTTTTTCTTTAATAGCGTAAGATTTTATCTTAAAATACAAGAACTTTTCGTGGTTCTTGTCAATTTTTGTTGGTTTTCATCTGATGAACTTATTTCAGTCAGCGAGATCTTTCTTCTTCAAAGCAAAAAGATTTTATCTTCAAATACAAGAATTTTTCGTGGTTTTGTTGATTTTCAGCAAATGAACATATTTCAGCGAGGGAGAAGTTTTTTCTTTAATAGTGTCAGATTTTATCTTAAAATACAAGAACTTTTCGTGGTTCTTGTCAATTTTCGTTGGTTTTCATCCAATGAACTTATTTCAGTCAGCTAGATCTTTCTTCTTCGAAGCAAAAAGATTTTATCTTAAAATACAAGAACTTTTCGTGGTTTTGTTGATTTTCAGCAAATGAACATATTTCAGCGAGCTGGAAGTTTTTTCTTTTACAGCGTCAGATTTTATCTTAAAATACAAGAACTTTTCGTGGTTCTTTTCAATTTTTGTTGGTTTTCATCTTCTGAACTTATTTCAGTCAGCTAGATCTTTCTTCTTCAAAGCAAAAAGATTTTATCTTCAAATACAAGAACTTTTCGTGGTTTTGTTGAATTTCAGCAAATGAACATATTTCAGCGAGCGAGAAGTTTTTTCATTAATAGCGTCAGATTTTATCCTAAAATACAAGAACTTTTCGTGGTTCTTGTCAATTTTTGTTGGTTTTCATCCAATGAACTTATTTCAGTCAGCTGGATCTTTCTTCTTCAAAGCAAAAAGATTTTATCTTCAAATACAAGAACTTTTCGTGGTTTTGTTGATTTTCAGCAAATGAACATATTTCAGCGAGCGAGAAGTTTTTTCTTTCATAGAGTCAGATTTTATCTTAAAATACAAGAACTTTTCGTGGTTCTTGTCAATTTTTGTTGGTTTTCATCTGATGAACTTATTTCATTCAGCTAGATCTTTCTTCTTCAAAGCAAAAAGATTTTATCTTCAAATCCAAGAACTTTTCGTGAGTTTGTTGATTTTCAGCAAATGAACATATTTCAGCGAGCGAGAAGTTTTTTCTTTAATCGCGTCAGATTTTATCTTAAAATACAAGAACTTTTCGTGGTTCTTGTCAATTTTTGTTGGTTTTCATCTTATGAACTTATTTCAGTCAGCTGGATCTTTCTTCTTCAAAGCAAAAAGATTTTATCTTCAAATACAAGAACTTTTCGTGGTTTTGTTGATTTTCGGCAAATGAACATATTTCAGCGAGGGAGAAGTTTTTTCTTTAATAGCGTCAGATTTTATCTTAAAATACAAGAACTTTTCGTGGTTCTTGTCAATTTTCGTTGGTTTTCATCCAATGAACTTATTTCAGTCAGCTAGATCTTTCATCTTCGAAGCAAAAAGATTTTATCTTCAAATACAAGAATTTTTCGTGGTTTTGTTGAATTTCAGCAAATGAACATATTTCAGCGAACGAGAAGTTTTTTCATTAATAGCGTCAGATTTTATCCTAAAATACAAGAACTTTTCGTGGTTCTTGTCAATTTTTGTTGGTTTTCATCCAATGAACTTATTTCAGTCAGCTGGATCTTTCTTCTTCAAAGCAAAAAGATTTTATCTTCAAATACAAGAACTTTTCGTGGTTTTGTTGATTTTCAGCAAATGAACATATTTCAGCGAGCTAGAAGTTTTTTCTTTAATAGCGTAAGATTTTATCTTAAAATACAAGAACTTTTCGTGGTTCTCGTCAATTTTTGTTGGTTTTCATCCAATGAACTTATTTCATTCAGCCAGATCTTTCTTCTTCAAAGCAAAAAGATTTTATCTTCAAATACAAGAACTTTTCGTGGTTTTGTTGATTTTCAGCAAATGAACATATTTCAGCGAGCTAGAAGTTTTTTCTTTAATAGCGTAAGATTTTATCTTAAAATACAAGAACTTTTCGTGGTTCTTGTCAATTTTCGTTGGTTTTCATCCAATGAACTTATTTCAGTCAGCGAGATCTTTCTTCTTCAAAGCAAAAAGATTTTATCTTCAAATACAAGAATTTTTCGTGGTTTTGTTGATTTTCAGCAAATGAACATATTTCAGCGAGGGAGAAGTTTTTTCTTTAATAGCGTCAGATTTTATCTTAAAATACAAGAACTTTTCGTGGTTCTTGTCAATTTTCGTTGGTTTTCATCCAATGAACTTATTTCAGTCAGCTAGATCTTTCTTCTTCGAAGCAAAAAGATTTTATCTTCAAATACAAGAACTTTTCGTGGTTTTGTTCATTTTCAGCAAATGAACATATTTCAGCGAGCGAGAAGTTTTTTCTTTAATAGCGTCAGATTTTATCTGAAAATACAAGAACGTTTCGTGGTTCTTGTCAATTTTAGTTGGTTTTCATCCAATGAACTTATTTCAGTCAGCTAGATCTTTCTTCTTCAAAGCAAAAAGATTTTATCTTCAAATACAAGACCTTTTCGTGGTTTTGTTGATTTTCAGCAAATGAACATATTTCAGCGAGCGAGAAGTTTTTTCTTTAAAAGCGTCAGAAGTTATCTTAAAATACAAGAACTTTTCGTGGTTCTTGTCAATTTTTGTTGGTTTTCATCTTATGAACTTATTTCAGTCAGCTGGATCTTTCTTCTTCAAAGCAAAAAGATTTTATCTTCAAATACAAGAACTTTTCGTGGTTTTGTTGATTTTCAGCAAATGAACAGATTTCAGCGAGGGAGACGTTTTTTCTTTAATAGCGTCAGATTTTATCTTAAAATACAAGAACTTTTCGTGGTTCTTGTCAATTTTTGTTGGTTTTCATCCAATGAACTTATTTCAGTCAGCCAGATCTTTCTTCTTCAAAGCAAAAAGATTTTATCTTCAAATACAAGAACTTTTCGTGGTTTTGTTGATTTTCAGCAAATGAACATATTTCAGCGAGCTAGAAGTTTTTTCTTTAATAGCGTAAGATTTTATCTTAAAATACAAGAACTTTTCGTGGTTCTCGTCAATTTTTGTTGGTTTTCATCCAATGAACTTATTTCATTCAGCCAGATCTTTCTTCTTCAAAGCAAAAAGATTTTATCTTCAAATACAAGAACTTTTCGTGGTTTTGTTGATTTTCAGCAAATGAACATATTTCAGCGAGCTAGAAGTTTTTTCTTTAATAGCGTAAGATTTTATCTTAAAATACAAGAACTTTTCGTGGTTCTTGTCAATTTTCGTTGGTTTTCATCCAATGAACTTATTTCAGTCAGCGAGATCTTTCTTCTTCAAAGCAAAAAGATTTTATCTTCAAATACAAGAATTTTTCGTGGTTTTGTTGATTTTCAGCAAATGAACATATTTCAGCGAGGGAGAAGTTTTTTCTTTAATAGCGTCAGATTTTATCTTAAAATACAAGAACTTTTCGTGGTTCTTGTCAATTTTCGTTGGTTTTCATCCAATGAACTTATTTCAGTCAGCTAGATCTTTCTTCTTCGAAGCAAAAAGATTTTATCTTCAAATACAAGAACTTTTCGTGGTTTTGTTCATTTTCAGCAAATGAACATATTTCAGCGAGCGAGAAGTTTTTTCTTTAATAGCGTCAGATTTTATCTGAAAATACAAGAACGTTTCGTGGTTCTTGTCAATTTTAGTTGGTTTTCATCCAATGAACTTATTTCAGTCAGCTAGATCTTTCTTCTTCAAAGCAAAAAGATTTTATCTTCAAATACAAGACCTTTTCGTGGTTTTGTTGATTTTCAGCAAATGAACATATTTCAGCGAGCGAGAAGTTTTTTCTTTAAAAGCGTCAGAAGTTATCTTAAAATACAAGAACTTTTCGTGGTTCTTGTCAATTTTTGTTGGTTTTCATCTTATGAACTTATTTCAGTCAGCTGGATCTTTCTTCTTCAAAGCAAAAAGATTTTATCTTCAAATACAAGAACTTTTCGTGGTTTTGTTGATTTTCAGCAAATGAACAGATTTCAGCGAGGGAGACGTTTTTTCTTTAATAGCGTCAGATTTTATCTTAAAATACAAGAACTTTTCGTGGTTCTTGTCAATTTTTGTTGGTTTTCATCCAATGAACTTATTTCAGTCAGCCAGATCTTTCTTCTTCAAAGCAAAAAGATTTTATCTTCAAATACAAGAACTTTTCGTGGTTTTGTTGATTTTCAGCAAATGAATATATTTCAGCGAGCTAGAAGTTTTTTCTTTAATAGCGTAAGATTTTATCCTAAAATACAAGAACTTTTCGTGGTTCTTGTCAATTTTTGTTGGTTTTCATCCAATGAACTTATTTCAGTCAGCTGGATCTTTCTTCTTCAAAGCAAAAAGATTTTATCTTCAAATACAAGAACTTTTCGTGGTTTTGTTGATTTTCAGCAAATGAACATATTTCAGCGAGCTAGAAGTTTTTTCTTTAATAGCGTAAGATTTTATCTTAAAATACAAGAACTTTTCGTGGTTCTCGTCAATTTTTGTTGGTTTTCATCCAATGAACTTATTTCATTCAGCCAGATCTTTCTTCTTCAAAGCAAAAAGATTTTATCTTCAAATACAAGAACTTTTCGTGGTTTTGTTGATTTTCAGCAAATGAACATATTTCAGCGAGCTAGAAGTTTTTTCTTTAATAGCGTAAGATTTTATCTTAAAATACAAGAACTTTTTGTGGTTCTTGTCAATTTTTGTTGGTTTTCATCTGATGAACTTATTTCATTCAGCTAGATCTTTCTTCTTCAAAGCAAAAAGATTTTATCTGCAAATCCAAGAACTTTTCGTGAGTTTGTTGATTTTCAGCAAATGAACATATGTCAGCGAGCGAGAAGTTTTTTCTTTAATAGCGTCAGATTTTATCTTAAAATACAAGAACTTTTCGTGGTTCTTGTTAATTTTCGTTGGTTTTCATCCAATGAACTTATTTCAGTCAGCGAGATCTTTCTTCTTCAAAGCAAAAAGATTTTATCTTCAAATACAAGAATTTTTCGTGGTTTTGTTGATTTTCAGCAAATGAACATATTTCAGCGAGGGAGAAGTTTTTTCTTTAATAGCGTCAGATTTTATCTGAAAATACAAGAACGTTTCGTGGTTCTTGTCAATTTTAGTTGGTTTTCATCCAATGAACTTATTTCAGTCAGCTAGATCTTTCTTCTTCAAAGCAAAAAGATTTTATCTTCAAATACAAGAACTTTTCGTGGTTTTGTTGATTTTCAGCAAATGAACATATTTCAGCGAGCGAGAAGTTTTTTCTTTAAAAGCGTCAGAAGTTATCTTAAAATACAAGAACTTTTCGTGGTTCTTGTCAATTTTTGTTGGTTTTCATCTTATGAACTTATTTCAGTCAGCTGGATCTTTCTTCTTCAAAGCAAAAAGATTTTATCTTCAAATACAAGAACTTTTCGTGGTTTTGTTGATTTTCAGCAAATGAACAGATTTCAGCGAGGGAGACGTTTTTTCTTTAATAGCGTCAGATTTTATCTTAAAATACAAGAACTTTTCGTGGTTCTTGTCAATTTTTGTTGGTTTTCATCCAATGAACTTATTTCAGTCAGCCAGATCTTTCTTCTTCAAAGCAAAAAGATTTTATCTTCAAATACAATAACTTTTCGTGGTTTTGTTGATTTTCAGCAAATGAATATATTTCAGCGAGCTAGAAGTTTTTTCTTTAATAGCGTAAGATTTTATCCTAAAATACAAGAACTTTTCGTGGTTCTTGTCAATTTTTGTTGGTTTTCATCCAATGAACTTATTTCAGTCAGCCAGATCTTTCTTCTTCAAAGCAAAAAGATTTTATCTTCAAATGCAAGAACTTTTCGTGGTTTTGTTGATTTTCAGCAAAGGAACATATTTCAGCGAGCGAGAAGTTTTTTCTTTAATAGCGTCAGATTTTATCCTAAAATACAAGAATTTTTCGTGGTTCTTTTCCATTTTTGTTGGTTTTCATCTTCTGAACTTATTTCAGTCAGCTAGATCTTTCTTCTTCAAAGCAAAAAGATTTTATCTTCAAATACAAGAACTTTTCGTGGTTTTGTTGAATTTCAGCAAATGAACATATTTCAGCGAGCGAGAAGTTTTTTCATTAATAGCCTCAGATTTTATCCTAAAATACAAGAACTTTTCGTGGTTCTTGTCAATTTTTGTTGGTTTTCATCCAATGAACTTATTTCAGTCAGCTGGATCTTTCTTCTTCAAAGCAAAAAGATTTTATCTTCAAATACAAGAACTTTTCGTGGTTTTGTTGATTTTCAGCAAATGAACATATTTCAGCGAGCGAGAAGTTTTTTCTTTAATAGCGTCAGATTTTATCTTAAAATACAAGAACTTTTCGTGGTTCTCGTCAATTTTTGTTGGTTTTCATCCAATGAACTTATTTCAGTCAGCCAGATCTTTCTTCTTCAAAGCAAAAAGATTGTATCTTCAAATACAAGAACTTTTCGTGATTTTGTTGATTTTCAGCAAATGAACATATTTCAGCGAGCGAGAAGTTTTTTCTTTAATAGCGTCAGATTTAATCTTAAAATACAAAAACTTTTCGTGGTTCTTGTCAATTTTTGTTGATTTTCATCAAATGAACTTATTTCAGTCAGCTAGATCTTTCTTCTTTGAAGCAAAAAGATTTTATCTTCAAATACAAGAACTTTTCGTGGTTTTGTTGATTTTCAGCAAATGAAAGTATTTCAGCGAGGGAGAAGTTTTTTCTTTAATCGCGTCACATTTTATCTTAAAATACAAGAACTTTTCGTGGTTCTTGTCAATTTTTGTTGCCTTTCATCCAATGAACTTAGTTCAGTCAGCCAGATCTTTCTTCTTCAAAGCAAAAAGATTTTATCTTCAAATACAAGAACTTTTCGTGGTTTTGTTGATTTTCAGCAAATGAACATATTTCAGCGAGCGAGAAGTTTTTTCTTGAAAAGCGTCAGATTTTAGCTTAAAATACAAGAACTTTTCGTGGTTCTTGTCAATTTTTGTCGGTTTTCATCCAATGAACTTATTTCAGTCAGCAAGATCTTTCTTCTTGAAAGCAAAAAGATTTTATCTTCAAATACAAGACCTTTTCGTGATTTTGTTGATTTTCAGCAAATGAACATATTTCAGCGAGCGAGAAGTTTTTTCTTTAACAGCGTCAGATTTAATCTTAAAATACAAAAACTTTTCGTGGTTCTTGTCAATTTTTGTTGATTTTCATCAAATGAACTTATTTCAGTCAGCTGGATCTTTCTTCTTCAAAGCAAAAAGATTTTATCTTCAAATACAAGAACTTTTCGTGGTTTTGTTGATTTTCAGCAAATGAACATATTTCAGCGAGCGAGAAGTTTTTTCTTCAATAGCGTCAGATTTAATCTTAAAATACAAGAACTTTTCGTGGTTCTTGTCAATTTTTGTTGATTTTCATCCAATGAACTTATTTCAGTCAGCCAGATCTTTCTTCTTCAAAGCAAAAAGATTGTATCTTCAAATACAAGAACTTTTCGTGATTTTGTTGATTTTCAGCAAATGAACATATTTCAGCGAGCGAGAACTTTTTTCTTTAATAGCGTCAGATTTAATCTTAAAATACAAAAACTTTTCGTGGTTCTTGTCAACTTTTGTTGATTTTCATCAAATGAACTTATTTCAGTCAGCTGGATCTTTCTTCTTTGAAGCAAAAAGATTTTATCTTCAAATACAAGAACTTTTCGTGGTTTTGTTGATTTTCAGCAAATGAAAGTATTTCAGCGAGGGAGAAGTTTTTTCTTTAATCGCGTCACATTTTATCTTAAAATACAAGAACGTTTCGTGGTTCTTGTCAATTTTTGTTGCCTTTCATCCAATGAACTTAGTTCAGTCAGCCAGATCTTTCTTCTTCAAAGCAAAAAGATTTTATCTTCAAATACAAGAACTTTTCGTGGTTTTGTTGATTTTCAGCAAATGAACATATTTCAGCGAGCGAGAAGTTTTTTCTTGAAAAGCGTCAGATTTTAGCTTAAAATACAAGAACTTTTCGTGGTTCTTGTCAATTTTTGTCGGTTTTCATCCAATGAACTTATTTCAGTCAGCAAGATCTTTCTTCTTGAAAGCAAAAAGATTTTATCTTCAAATACAAGACCTTTTCGTGATTTTGTTGATTTTCAGCAAATGAACATATTTCAGCGAGCGAGAAGTTTTTTCTTTAACAGCGTCAGATTTAATCTTAAAATACAAAAACTTTTCGTGGTTCTTGTCAATTTTTGTTGATTTTCATCAAATGAACTTATTTCAGTCAGCTGGATCTTTCTTCTTCAAAGCAAAAAGATTTTATCTTCAAATACAAGAACTTTTCGTGGTTTTGTTGATTTTCAGCAAATGAACATATTTCAGCGAGCGAGAAGTTTTTTTCTTGAAAAGCATCAGATGTTATCTTAAAATACAAGAACTTTTCGTGGTTCTTGTCAATTTTTGTTGGTTTTCATCTTATGAACTTATTTCAGTCAGCTGGATCTTTCTTCTTCAAAGCAAAAAGATGTTATCTTCAAATACAAGAACTTTTCGTGATTTTGTTGATTTTCAGCAAATGAACATATTTCAGTGAGCGAGAAGTTTTTTCTTCAATAGCGTCAGATTTAATCTTAAAATACAAGAACTTTTCGTGGTTCTTGTCAATTTTTGTTGATTTTCATCAAATGAACTTATTTCAGTCAGCTAGATCTTTCTTCTTGAAAGCAAAAAGATTTTATCTTCAAATACAAGAACTTTTCGTGGTTTTGTTGATTTTCAGCAAATGAACATATTTCAGCGAGGGAGAAGTTTTTTCTTTAATAGCGTCAGATTTTATCTTAAAATGCAAGAACTTTTCGTGGTTCTTGTCAATGTTCGTTGGTTTTCATCCAATGAACTTATTTCAGTCAGCTAGATCTTTCTTCTTCGAAGCAAAAAGATTTTATCTTCAAATACAAGAACTTTTCGTGGTTTTGTTGATTTTCAGCAAATGAACATATTTCAGCGAGCGAGAAGTTTTTTCTTGAAAAGCGTCAGATGTTATCTTAGAATACAAGAACTTTTCGTGGTTCTTGTCAATTTTTGTTGGTTTTCATCTTATGAACTTATTTCAGTCAGCTGGATCTTTCTTCTTCAAAGCAAAAAGATTTTATCTTCAAATACAAGAACTTTTCGTGGTTTTGTTGATTTTCAGCAAATGAACAGATTTCAGCGAGGGAGACGTTTTTTCTTCAATAGCGTCAGATTCTTTCTTAAAATACAAGAACTTTTCGTGGTTCTTGTCAATTTTTGTTGGTTTTCATCCAATGAACTTATTTCAGTCAGCCAGATCTTTCTTCTTCAAAGCAAAAAGATTTTATCTTCAAATGCAAGAACTTTTCGTGGTTTTGTTGATTTTCAGCAAATGAACATATTTCAGCGAGCTGGAAGTTTTTTCTTTAACAGCGTCAGATTTTATCTTAAAATACAAGAACTTTTCGTGGTTCTTTTCAATTTTTGTTGGTTTTCATCTTCTGAACTTATTTCAGTCAGCTGGATCTTTCTTCTTCAAAGCAAAAAGATTTTATCTTCAAATACAAGAACTTTTCGTGGTTTTGTTGAATTTCAGCAAATGAACATATTTCAGCGAGCGAGAAGCTTTTTCATGAATAGCGTCAGATTTTATCCTAAAATACAAGAACTTTTCGTGGTTCTTGTCAATTTTTGTTGGTTTTCATCCAATGAACTTATTTCAGTCAGCTGGATCTTTCTTCTTCAAAGCAAAAAGATTTTATCTTCAAATACAAGAACTTTTGGTGGTTTTGTTGATTTTCAGCAAATGAACATATTTCAGCGAGCGAGAAGTTTTTTCTTTAATAGCGTCAGATTTTATCTTAAAATACAAGAACTTTTCGTGGTTCTCGTCAATTTTTGTTGGTTTTCATCCAATGAACTTATTTCAGTCAGCCAGATCTTTCTTCTTCAAAGAAAAAAGATTTTATCTTCAAATACAAGAACTTTTCGTGGTTTTGTTGATTTTCAGCAAATGAACATATTTCAGCGAGCTCGAAGTTTTTTCTTTAATAGCGTAACATTTTATCTTAAAATACAAGAACTTTTCGTGGTTTTGTTGATTTTCAGCAAATGAACATATTTCAGCGAGCTGGAAGTTTTTTCTTTTACAGCGTCAGATTTTATCTTAAAATACAAGAACTTTTCGTGGTTCTTTTCAATTTTTGTTGGTTTTCATCTTCTGAACTTATTTCAGTCAGCTGGATCTTTCTTCTTCAAAGCAAAAAGATTTTATCTTCAAATACAAGAACTTTTCGTGGTTTTGTTGAATTTCAGCAAATGAACATATTTCAGCGAGCGAGAAGTTTTTTCATTAATAGCGTCAGATTTTATCCTAAAATACAAGAACTTTTCGTGGTTCTTGTCAATTTTTGTTGGTTTTCATCCAATGAACTTATTTCAGTCAGCTGGATCTTTCTTCTTCAAAGCAAAAAGATTTTATCTTCAAATACAAGAACTTTTCGTGGTTTTGTTGATTTTCAGCAAATGAACATATTTCAGCGAGCGAGAAGTTTTTTCTTTAATAGCGTCAGATTTTATCTTAAAATACAAGAACTTTTCGTGGTTCTTGTCAATTTTTGTTGGTTTTCATCTGATGAACTTATTTCATTCAGCTAGATCTTTCTTCTTCAAAGCAAAAAGATTTTATCTTCAAATCCAAGAACTTTTCGTGAGTTTGTTGATTTTCAGCAAATGAACATATTTCAGCGAGCGAGAAGTTTTTTCTTTAATCGCGTCAGATTTTATCTTAAAATACAAGAACTTTTCGTGGTTCTTGTCAATTTTTGTTGGTTTTCATCTTATGAACTTATTTCAGTCAGCTGGATCTTTCTTCTTCAAAGCAAAAAGATTTTATCTTCAAATACAAGAACTTTTCGTGGTTTTGTTGATTTTCGGCAAATGAACATATTTCAGCGAGGGAGAAGTTTTTTCTTTAATAGCGTCAGATTTTATCTTAAAATACAAGAACTTTTCGTGGTTCTTGTCAATTTTCGTTGGTTTTCATCCAATGAACTTATTTCAGTCAGCTAGATCTTTCATCTTCGAAGCAAAAAGATTTTATCTTCAAATACAAGAATTTTTCGTGGTTTTGTTGAATTTCAGCAAATGAACATATTTCAGCGAACGAGAAGTTTTTTCATTAATAGCGTCAGATTTTATCCTAAAATACAAGAACTTTTCGTGGTTCTTGTCAATTTTTGTTGGTTTTCATCCAATGAACTGATTTCAGTCAGCTGGATCTTTCTTCTTCAAAGCAAAAAGATTTTATCTTCAAATACAAGAACTTTTCGTGGTTTTGTTGATTTTCAGCAAATGAACATATTTCAGCGAGCTAGAAGTTTTTTCTTTAATAGCGTAAGATTTTATCTTCAAATACAAGAACTTTTCGTGGTTTTGTTGATTTTCAGCAAATGAACATATTTCAGCGAGCGAGAAGTTTTTTTCTTGAAAAGCATCAGATGTTATCTTAAAATACAAGAACTTTTCGTGGTTCTTGTCAATTTTTGTTGATTTTCATCAAATGAACTTATTTCAGTCAGCTAGATCTTTCTTCTTGAAAGCAAAAAGATTTTATCTTCAAATACAAGAACTTTTCGTGGTTTTGTTGATTTTCAGCAAATGAACATATTTCAGCGAGGGAGAAGTTTTTTCTTGAAAAGCGTCAGATGTTATCTTAAAATACAAGAACTTTTCGTGGTTCTTGTCAATTTTTGTTGGTTTTCATCTTATGAACTTATTTCAGTCAGCTGGATCTTTCTTCTTCAAAGCAAAAAGATTTTATCTTCAAATACAAGAACTTTTCGTGGTTTTGTTGATTTTCAGCAAATGAACAGGTTTCAGCGAGGGAGACGTTTTTTCTTCAATAGCGTCAGATTCTTTCTTAAAATACAAGAACTTTTCGTGGTTCTTGTCAATTTTTGTTGGTTTTCATCCAATGAACTTATTTCAGTCAGCCAGATCTTTCTTCTTCAAAGCAAAAAGATTTTATCTTCAAATGCAAGAACTTTTCGTGGTTTTGTTGATTTTCAGCAAATGAACATATTTCAGCGAGCTGGAAGTTTTTTCTTTAACAGCGTCAGATTTTATCTTAAAATACAAGAACTTTTCGTGGTTCTTTTCAATTTTTGTTGGTTTTCATCTTCTGAACTTATTTCAGTCAGCTAGATCTTTCTTCTTCAAAGCAAAAAGATTTTATCTTCAAATACAAGAACTTTTCGTGGTTTTGTTGAATTTCAGCAAATGAACATATTTCAGCGAGCGAGAAGCTTTTTCATGAATAGCGTCAGATTTTATCCTAAAATACAAGAACTTTTCGTGGTTCTTGTCAATTTTTGTTGGTTTTCATCCAATGAACTTATTTCAGTCAGCTGGATCTTTCTTCTTCAAAGCAAAAAGATTTTATCTTCAAATACAAGAACTTTTGGTGGTTTTGTTGATTTTCAGCAAATGAACATATTTCAGCGAGCGAGAAGTTTTTTCTTTAATAGCGTCAGATTTTATCTTAAAATACAAGAAATTTTCGTGGTTCTCGTCAATTTTTGTTGGTTTTCATCCAATGAACCAACCAGTCAGCCAGATCTTTCTTCTTCAAAAAAAAAGATTTTATCTTCAAATACAAGAACTTTTCGTGGTTTTGTTGATTTTCAGCAAATGAACATATTTCAGCGAGCTCGAAGTTTTTTCTTTAATAGCGTAACATTCTTTAATAGCGTAACATTTTATCTTAAAATACAAGAACTTTTCGTGGTTTTGTTGATTTTCAGCAAATGAACATATTTCAGCGAGCTGGAAGTTTTTTCTTTTACAGCGTCAGATTTTATCTTAAAATACAAGAACTTTTCGTGGTTCTTTTCAATTTTTGTTGGTTTTCATCTTCTGAACTTATTTCAGTCAGCTAGATCTTTCTTCTTCAAAGCAAAAAGATTTTATCTTCAAATACAAGAACTTTTCGTGGTTTTGTTGAATTTCAGCAAATGAACATATTTCAGCGAGCGAGAAGTTTTTTCATTAATAGCGTCAGATTTTATCCTAAAATACAAGAACTTTTCGTGGTTCTTGTCAATTTTTGTTGGTTTTCATCCAATGAACTTATTTCAGTCAGCTGGATCTTTCTTCTTCAAAGCAAAAAGATTTTATCTTCAAATACAAGAACTTTTCGTGGTTTTGTTGATTTTCAGCAAATGAACATATTTCAGCGAGCGAGAAGTTTTTTCGTTAATAGCGTCAGATTTTATCTTAAAATACAAGAACTTTTCGTGGTTCTTGTCAATTTTTGTTAGTTTTCATCTTATGAACTTATTTCATTCAGCTAGATCTTTCTTCTTCAAAGCAAAAAGATTTTATCTTCAAATCCAAGAACTTTTCGTGAGTTTGTTGATTTTCAGCAAATGAACATATTTCAGCGAGCGAGAAGTTTTTTCTTTAATCGCGTCAGATTTTATCTTAAAATACAAGAACTTTTCGTGGTTCTTGTCAATTTTTGTTGGTTTTCATCTTATGAACTTATTTCAGTCAGCTGGATCTTTCTTCTTCAAAGCAAAAAGATTTTATCTTCAAATACAAGAACTTTTCGTGGTTTTGTTGATTTTCGGCAAATGAACATATTTCAGCGAGGGAGAAGTTTTTTCTTTAATAGCGTCAGATTTTATCTTAAAATACAAGAACTTTTCGTGGTTCTTGTCAATTTTCGTTGGTTTTCATCCAATGAACTTATTTCAGTCAGCTAGATCTTTCATCTTCGAAGCAAAAAGATTTTATCTTCAAATACAAGAATTTTTCGTGGTTTTGTTGAATTTCAGCAAATGAACATATTTCAGCGAACGAGAAGTTTTTTCATTAATAGCGTCAGATTTTATCCTAAAATACAAGAACTTTTCGTGGTTCTTGTCAATTTTTGTTGGTTTTCATCCAATGAACTTATTTCAGTCAGCTGGATCTTTCTTCTTCAAAGCAAAAAGATTTTATCTTCAAATACAAGAACTTTTCGTGGTTTTGTTGATTTTCAGCAAATGAACATATTTCAGCGAGCTAGAAGTTTTTTCTTTAATAGCGTAAGATTTTATCTTAAAATACAAGAACTTTTCGTGGTTCTCGTCAATTTTTGTTGGTTTTCATCCAATGAACTTATTTCATTCAGCCAGATCTTTCTTCTTCAAAGCAAAAAGATTTTATCTTCAAAGACAAGAACTTTTCGTGGTTTTGTTGATTTTCAGCAAATGAACATATTTCAGCGAGCTAGAAGTTTTTTCTTTAATAGCGTAAGATTTTATCTTAAAATACAAGAACTTTTCGTGGTTCTTGTCAATTTTTGTTGGTTTTCATCTGATGAACTTATTTCATTCAGCTAGATCTTTCTTCTTCGAAGCAAAAAGATTTTATCTGCAAATCCAAGAACTTTTCGTGAGTTTGTTGATTTTCAGCAAATGAACATATTTCAGCGAGCGAGAAGTTTTTTCTTTAATAGCGTCAGATTTTATCTTAAAATACAAGAACTTTTCGTGGTTCTTGTTAATTTTCGTTGGTTTTCATCTTCTGAACTTATTTCAGTCAGCGAGATCTTTCTTCTTGAAAGCAAAAAGATTTTATCTTCAAATACAAGAACTTTTCATGGTTTTGTTGATTTTCAGCAAATGAACATATTTCAGCGAGGGAGAAGTTTTTTCTTTAATAGCGTCAGATTTTATCTTAAAATACAAGAACTTTTCGTGGTTCTTGTCAATTTTCGTTGGTTTTCATCCAATGAACTTATTTCAGTCAGCTAGATCTTTCTTCTTCGAAGCAAAAAGATTTTATCTTCAAATACAAGAACTTTTCGTGGTTTTGTTGATTTTCAGCAAATGAACATATTTCAGCGAGCGAGAAGTTTTTTCTTTAATAGCGTCAGATTTTATCTTAAAATACAAGAAATTTTCGTGGTTCTCGTCAATTTTTGATGGTTTTCATCCAATGAACCAACCAGTCAGCCAGATCTTTCTTCTTCAAAAAAAAAGATTTTATCTTCAAATACAAGAACTTTTCGTGGTTTTGTTGATTTTCAGCAAATGAACATATTTCAGCGAGCTCGAAGTTTTTTCTTTAATAGCGTAACATTCTTTAATAGCGTAACATTTTATCTTAAAATACAAGAACTTTTCGTGGTTTTGTTGATTTTCAGCAAATGAACATATTTCAGCGAGCTGGAAGTTTTTTCTTTTACAGCGTCAGATTTTATCTTAAAATACAAGAACTTTTCGTGGTTCTTTTCAATTTTTGTTGGTTTTCATCTTCTGAACTTATTTCAGTCAGCTAGATCTTTCTTCTTCAAAGCAAAAAGATTTTATCTTCAAATACAAGAACTTTTCGTGGTTTTGTTGAATTTCAGCAAATGAACATATTTCAGCGAGCGAGAAGTTTTTTCATTAATAGCGTCAGATTTTATCCTAAAATACAAGAACTTTTCGTGGTTCTTGTCAATTTTTGTTGGTTTTCATCCAATGAACTTATTTCAGTCAGCTGGATCTTTCTTCTTCAAAGCAAAAAGATTTCATCTTCAAATACAAGAACTTTTCGTGGTTTTGTTGATTTTCAGCAAATGAACATATTTCAGCGAGCTAGAAGTTTTTTCTTTAATAGCGTAAGATTTTATCTTAAAATACAAGAACTTTTCGTGGTTCTCGTCAATTTTTGTTGGTTTTCATCCAATGAACTTATTTCATTCAGCCAGATCTTTCTTCTTCAAAGCAAAAAGATTTAATCTTCAAATACAAGAACTTTTCGTGGTTTTGTTGATTTTCAGCAAATGAACATATTTCAGCGAGCTAGAAGTTTTTTCTTTAATAGCGTAAGATTTTATCTTAAAATACAAGAACTTTTCGTGGTTCTTGTCAATTTTTGTTGGTTTTCATCTGATGAACTTATTTCATTCAGCTAGATCTTTCTTCTTCAAAGCAAAAAGATTTTATCTGCAAATCCAAGAACTTTTCGTGGTTTTGTTGATTTTCAGCAAATGAACATATTTCAGCGAGCTAGAAGTTTTTTCTTTAATAGCGTAAGATTTTATCTTAAAATACAAGAACTTTTCGTGGTTCTTGTCAATTTTTGTTGGTTTTCATCTGATGAACTTATTTCATTCAGCTAGATCTTTCTTCTTCAAAGCAAAAAGATTTTATCTGCAAATCCAAGAACTTTTCGTGAGTTTGTTGATTTTCAGCAAATGAACATATTTCAGCGAGCGAGAAGTTTTTTCTTTAATAGCGTCAGATTTTATCTTAAAATACAAGAACTTTTCGTGGTTCTTGTTAATTTTCGTTGGTTTTCATCCAATGAACTTATTTCAGTCAGCGAGATCTTTCTTCTTGAAAGCAAAAAGATTTTATCTTCAAATACAAGAACTTTTCATGGTTTTGTTGATTTTCAGCAAATGAACATATTTCAGCGAGGGAGAAGTTTTTTCTTTAATAGCGTCAGATTTTATCTTAAAATACAAGAACTTTTCGTGGTTCTTGTCAATTTTCGTTGGTTTTCATCCAATGAACTTATTTCAGTCAGCTAGATCTTTCTTCTTCGAAGCAAAAAGATTTTATCTTCAAATACAAGAACTTTTCGTGGTTTTGTTGATTTTCAGCAAATGAACATATTTCAGCGAGCGAGAAGTTTTTTCTTTAATAGCGTCAGATTTTATCTGAAAATACAAGAACTTTTCGTGGTTCTTGTCAATTTTAGTTGGTTTTCATCCAATGAACTTATTTCAGTCAGCTAGATCTTTCTTCTTCAAAGCAAAAAGATTTTATCTTCAAATACAAGAACTTTTCGTGGTTTTGTTGATTTTCAGCAAATGAACATATTTCAGCGAGCGAGAAGTTTTTTCTTTAAAAGCGTCAGAAGTTATCTTAAAATACAAGAACTTTTCATGGTTCTTGTCAATTTTTGTTGGTTTTCATCTTATGAACTTATTTCAGTCAGCTGGATCTTTCTTCTTCAAAGCAAAAAGATTTTATCTTCAAATACAAGAACTTTTCGTGGTTTTGTTGATTTTCAGCAAATGAACAGATTTCAGCGAGGGAGACGTTTTTTCTTTCATCGCGTCAGATTTTATCTTAAAATACAAGAACTTTTCGTGGTTCTTGTCAATTTTTGTTGGTTTTCATCCAATGAACTTATTTCAGTCAGCCAGATCTTTCTTCTTCAAAGCAAAAAGATTTTATCTTCAAATACAAGAACTTTTCGTGGTTTTGTTGATTTTCAGCAAATGAATATATTTCAGCGAGCTAGAAGTTTTTTCTTTAATAGCGTAAGATTTTATCTTAAAATACAAGAACTTTTCGTGGTTCTTGTCAATTTTTGTTGGTTTTCATCCAATGAACTTATTTCAGTCAGCCAGATCTTTCTTCTTCAAAGCAAAAAGATTTAATCTTCAAATACAAGAACTTTTCGTGGTTTTGTTGATTTTCAGCAAATGAACATATTTCAGCGAGCTAGAAGTTTTTTCTTTAATAGCGTAAGATTTTATCTTAAAATACAAGAACTTTTCGTGGTTCTTGTCAATTTTTGTTGGTTTTCATCTGATGAACTTATTTCATTCAGCTAGATCTTTCTTCTTCAAAGCAAAAAGATTTTATCTGCAAATCCAAGAACTTTTCGTGGTTTTGTTGATTTTCAGCAAATGAACATATTTCAGCGAGCTAGAAGTTTTTTCTTTAATAGCGTAAGATTTTATCTTAAAATACAAGAACTTTTCGTGGTTCTTGTCAATTTTTGTTGGTTTTCATCTGATGAACTTATTTCATTCAGCTAGATCTTTCTTCTTCAAAGCAAAAAGATTTTATCTGCAAATCCAAGAACTTTTCGTGAGTTTGTTGATTTTCAGCAAATGAACATATTTCAGCGAGCGAGAAGTTTTTTCTTTAATAGCGTCAGATTTTATCTTAAAATACAAGAACTTTTCGTGGTTCTTGTTAATTTTCGTTGGTTTTCATCCAATGAACTTATTTCAGTCAGCGAGATCTTTCTTCTTGAAAGCAAAAAGATTTTATCTTCAAATACAAGAACTTTTCATGGTTTTGTTGATTTTCAGCAAATGAACATATTTCAGCGAGGGAGAAGTTTTTTCTTTAATAGCGTCAGATTTTATCTTAAAATACAAGAACTTTTCGTGGTTCTTGTCAATTTTCGTTGGTTTTCATCCAATGAACTTATTTCAGTCAGCTAGATCTTTCTTCTTCGAAGCAAAAAGATTTTATCTTCAAATACAAGAACTTTTCGTGGTTTTGTTGATTTTCAGCAAATGAACATATTTCAGCGAGCGAGAAGTTTTTTCTTTAATAGCGTCAGATTTTATCTGAAAATACAAGAACTTTTCGTGGTTCTTGTCAATTTTAGTTGGTTTTCATCCAATGAACTTATTTCAGTCAGCTGGATCTTTCTTCTTCAAAGCAAAAAGATTTTATCTTCAAATACAAGAACTTTTCGTGGTTTTGTTGATTTTCAGCAAATGAACATATTTCAGCGAGCGAGAAGTTTTTTCTTTAAAAGCGTCAGAAGTTATCTTAAAATACAAGAACTTTTCATGGTTCTTGTCAATTTTTGTTGGTTTTCATCTTATGAACTTATTTCAGTCAGCTGGATCTTTCTTCTTCAAAGCAAAAAGATTTTATCTTCAAATACAAGAACTTTTCGTGGTTTTGTTGATTTTCAGCAAATGAACAGATTTCAGCGAGGGAGACGTTTTTTCTTTAATCGCGTCAGATTTTATCTTAAAATACAAGAACTTTTCGTGGTTCTTGTCAATTTTTGTTGGTTTTCATCCAATGAACTTATTTCAGTCAGCCAGATCTTTCTTCTTCAAAGCAAAAAGATTTTATCTTCAAATACAAGAACTTTTCGTGGTTTTGTTGATTTTCAGCAAATGAATATATTTCAGCGAGCTAGAAGTTTTTTCTTTAATAGCGTAAGATTTTATCTTAAAATACAAGAACTTTTCGTGGTTCTTGTCAATTTTTGTTGGTTTTCATCCAATGAACTTATTTCAGTCAGCCAGATCTTTCTTCTTCAAAGCAAAAAGATTTTATCTTCAAATGCAAGAACTTTTCGTGGTTTTGTTGATTTTCAGCAAAGGAACATATTTCAGCGAGCGAGAAGTTTTTTCTTTAATAGCGTCAGATTTTATCTTAAAATACAAGAACTTTTCGTGGTTCTCGTCAATTTTTGTTGGTTTTCATCCAATGAACTTATTTCAGTCAGCCAGATCTTTCTTCTTCAAAGCAAAAAGATTTTATCTTCAAATACAAGAACTTTTCGTGGTTTTGTTGATTTTCAGCAAATGAACATATTTCAGCGAGCTAGAAGTTTTTTCTTTAATAGCGTAAGATTTTATCTTAAAATACAAGAACTTTTCGTGGTTCTTTTCAATTTTTGTTGGTTTTCATCTTCTGAACTTATTTCAGTCAGCTAGATCTTTCTTCTTCAAAGCAAAAAGATTTTATCTTCAAATACAAGAACTTTTCGTGGTTTTGTTGAATTTCAGCAAATGAACATATTTCAGCGAGCGAGAAGTTTTTTCATTAATAGCCTCAGATTTTATCCTAAAATACAAGAACTTTTCGTGGTTCTTGTCAATTTTTGTTGGTTTTCATCCAATGAACTTATTTCAGTCAGCTGGATCTTTCTTCTTCAAAGCAAAAAGATTTTATCTTCAAATACAAGAACTTTTCGTGGTTTTGTTGATTTTCAGCAAATGAACATATTTCAGCGAGCGAGAAGTTTTTTCTTTAATAGCGTCAGATTTTATCTTAAAATACAAGAACTTTTCGTGGTTCTCGTCAATTTTTGTTTGTTTTCATCCAATGAACTTATTTCAGTCAGCCAGATCTTTCTTCTTCAAAGCAAAAAGATTTTATCTTCAAATACAAGAACTTTTCGTGGTTTTGTTGATTTTCAGCAAATGAACATATTTCAGCGAGCTAGAAGTTTTTTCTTTAATAGCGTAAGATTTTATCATAAAATACAAGAACTTTTCGTGGTTCTTGTCAATTTTTGTTGGTTTTCATCTGATGAACTTATTTCATTCAGCTAGATCTTTCTTCTTCAAAGCAAAAAGATTTTATCTTCAAATCCAAGAACTTTTCGTGGTTTTGTTGATTTTCAGCAAATGAACATATTTCAGCGAGCTGGAAGTTTTTTCTTTAACAGCGTCAGATTTTATCTTAAAATACAAGAACTTTTCGTGGTTCTTTTCAATTTTTGTTGGTTTTCATCTTATGAACTTATTTCAGTCAGCTGGATCTTTCTTCTTCAAAGCAAAAAGATTTTATCTTCAAATACAAGAACTTTTCGTGATTTTGTTGATTTTCAGCAAATGAACATATTTCAGTGAGCGAGAAGTTTTTTCTTCAATAGCGTCAGATTTAATCTTAAAATACAAGAACTTTTCGTGGTTCTTGTCAATTTTTGTTGATTTTCATCCAATGAACTTATTTCAGTCAGCCAGATCTTTCTTCTTCAAAGCAAAAAGATTGTATCTTCAAATACAAGAACTTTTCGTGATTTTGTTGATTTTCAGCAAATGAACATATTTCAGCGAGCGAGAACTTTTTTCTTTAATAGCGTCAGATTTAATCTTAAAATACAAAAACTTTTCGTGTTTCTTGTCAATTTTTGTTGATTTTCATCAAATGAACTTATTTCAGTCAGCTGGATCTTTCTTCTTTGAAGCAAAAAGATTTTATCTTCAAATACAAGAACTTTTCGTGGTTTTGTTGATTTTCAGCAAATGAAAGTATTTCAGCGAGGGAGAAGTTTTTTCTTTAATCGCGTCACATTTTATCTTAAAATACAAGAACGTTTCGTGGTTCTTGTCAATTTTTGTTGCCTTTCATCCAATGAACTTAGTTCAGTCAGCCAGATCTTTCTTCTTCAAAGCAAAAAGATTTTATCTTCAAATACAAGAACTTTTCGTGGTTTTGTTGATTTTCAGCAAATGAACATATTTCAGCGAGCGAGAAGTTTTTTCTTGAAAAGCGTCAGATTTTAGCTTAAAATACAAGAACTTTTCGTGGTTCTTGTCAATTTTTGTCGGTTTTCATCCAATGAACTTATTTCAGTCAGCAAGATCTTTCTTCTTGAAAGCAAAAAGATTTTATCTTCAAATACAAGACCTTTTCGTGATTTTGTTGATTTTCAGCAAATGAACATATTTCAGCGAGCGAGAAGTTTTTTCTTTAACAGCGTCAGATTTAATCTTAAAATACAAAAACTTTTCGTGGTTCTTGTCAATTTTTGTTGATTTTCATCAAATGAACTTATTTCAGTCAGCTGGATCTTTCTTCTTCAAAGCAAAAAGATTTTATCTTCAAATACAAGAACTTTTCGTGGTTTTGTTGATTTTCAGCAAATGAACATATTTCAGCGAGCGAGAAGTTTTTTTCTTGAAAAGCATCAGATGTTATCTTAAAATACAAGAACTTTTCGTGGTTCTTGTCAATTTTTGTTGGTTTTCATCTTATGAACTTATTTCAGTCAGCTGGATCTTTCTTCTTCAAAGCAAAAAGATTTTATCTTCAAATACAAGAACTTTTCGTGATTTTGTTGATTTTCAGCAAATGAACATATTTCAGTGAGCGAGAAGTTTTTTCTTCAATAGCGTCAGATTTAATCTTAAAATACAAGAACTTTTCGTGGTTCTTGTCAATTTTTGTTGATTTTCATCAAATGAACTTATTTCAGTCAGCTAGATCTTTCTTCTTGAAAGCAAAAAGATTTTATCTTCAAATACAAGAACTTTTCGTGGTTTTGTTGATTTTCAGCAAATGAACATATTTCAGCGAGGGAGAAGTTTTTTCTTGAAAAGCGTCAGATGTTATCTTAGAATACAAGAACTTTTCGTGGTTCTTGTCAATTTTTGTTGGTTTTCATCTTATGAACTTATTTCAGTCAGCTGGATCTTTCTTCTTCAAAGCAAAAAGATTTTATCTTCAAATACAAGAACTTTTCGTGGTTTTGTTGATTTTCAGCAAATGAACAGATTTCAGCGAGGGAGACGTTTTTTCTTCAATAGCGTCAGATTCTTTCTTAAAATACAAGAACTTTTCGTGGTTCTTGTCAATTTTTGTTGGTTTTCATCCAATGAACTTATTTCAGTCAGCCAGATCTTTCTTCTTCAAAGCAAAAAGATTTTATCTTCAAATGCAAGAACTTTTCGTGGTTTTGTTGATTTTCAGCAAATGAACATATTTCAGCGAGCTGGAAGTTTTTTCTTTAACAGCGTCAGATTTTATCTTAAAATACAAGAACTTTTCGTGGTTCTTTTCAATTTTTGTTGGTTTTCATCTTCTGAACTTATTTCAGTCAGCTGGATCTTTCTTCTTCAAAGCAAAAAGATTTTATCTTCAAATACAAGAACTTTTCGTGGTTTTGTTGAATTTCAGCAAATGAACATATTTCAGCGAGCGAGAAGCTTTTTCATGAATAGCGTCAGATTTTATCCTAAAATACAAGAACTTTTCGTGGTTCTTGTCAATTTTTGTTGGTTTTCATCCAATGAACTTATTTCAGTCAGCTGGATCTTTCTTCTTCAAAGCAAAAAGATTTTATCTTCAAATACAAGAACTTTTGGTGGTTTTGTTGATTTTCAGCAAATGAACATATTTCAACGAGCGAGAAGTTTTTTCTTTAATAGCGTCAGATTTTATCTTAAAATACAAGAACTTTTCGTGGTTCTCGTCAATTTTTGTTGGTTTTCATCCAATGAACTTATTTCAGTCAGCCAGATCTTTCTTCTTCAAAGAAAAAAGATTTTATCTTCAAATACAAGAACTTTTCGTGGTTTTGTTGATTTTCAGCAAATGAACATATTTCAGCGAGCTCGAAGTTTTTTCTTTAATAGCGTAACATTTTATCTTAAAATACAAGAACTTTTCGTGGTTTTGTTGATTTTCAGCAAATGAACATATTTCAGCGAGCTGGAAGTTTTTTCTTTTACAGCGTCAGATTTTATCTTAAAATACAAGAACTTTTCGTGGTTCTTTTCAATTTTTGTTGGTTTTCATCTTCTGAACTTATTTCAGTCAGCTAGATCTTTCTTCTTCAAAGCAAAAAGATTTTATCTTCAAATACAAGAACTTTTCGTGGTTTTGTTGAATTTCAGCAAATGAACATATTTCAGCGAGCGAGAAGTTTTTTCATTAATAGCGTCAGATTTTATCCTAAAATACAAGAACTTTTCGTGGTTCTTGTCAATTTTTGTTGGTTTTCATCCAATGAACTTATTTCAGTCAGCTGGATCTTTCTTCTTCAAAGCAAAAAGATTTTATCTTCAAATACAAGAACTTTTCGTGGTTTTGTTGATTTTCAGCAAATGAACATATTTCAGCGAGCGAGAAGTTTTTTCTTTAATAGTGTCAGATTTTATCTTAAAATACAAGAACTTTTCGTGGTTCTTGTCAATTTTTGTTGGTTTTCATCTGATGAACTTATTTCATTCAGCTAGATCTTTCTTCTTCAAAGCAAAAAGATTTTATCTTCAAATCCAAGAACTTTTCGTGAGTTTGTTGATTTTCAGCAAATGAACATATTTCAGCGAGCGAGAAGTTTTTTCTTTAATCGCGTCAGATTTTATCTTAAAATACAAGAACTTTTCGTGGTTCTTGTCAATTTTTGTTGGTTTTCATCTTATGAACTTATTTCAGTCAGCTGGATCTTTCTTCTTCAAAGCAAAAAGATTTTATCTTCAAATACAAGAACTTTTCGTGGTTTTGTTGATTTTCGGCAAATGAACATATTTCAGCGAGGGAGAAGTTTTTTCTTTAATAGCGTCAGATTTTATCTTAAAATACAAGAACTTTTCGTGGTTCTTGTCAATTTTCGTTGGTTTTCATCCAATGAACTTATTTCAGTCAGCTAGATCTTTCATCTTCGAAGCAAAAAGATTTTATCTTCAAATACAAGAATTTTTCGTGGTTTTGTTGAATTTCAGCAAATGAACATATTTCAGCGAACGAGAAGTTTTTTCATTAATAGCGTCAGATTTTATCCTAAAATACAAGAACTTTTCGTGGTTCTTGTCAATTTTTGTTGGTTTTCATCCAATGAACTTATTTCAGTCAGCTGGATCTTTCTTCTTCAAAGCAAAAAGATTTTATCTTCAAATACAAGAACTTTTCGTGGTTTTGTTGATTTTCAGCAAATGAACATATTTCAGCGAGCTAGAAGTTTTTTCTTTAATAGCGTAAGATTTTATCTTAAAATACAAGAACTTTTCGTGGTTCTCGTCAATTTTTGTTGGTTTTCATCCAATGAACTTATTTCATTCAGCCAGATCTTTCTTCTTCAAAGCAAAAAGATTTTATCTTCAAATACAAGAACTTTTCGTGGTTTTGTTGATTTTCAGCAAATGAACATATTTCAGCGAGCTAGAAGTTTTTTCTTTAATAGCGTAAGATTTTATCTTAAAATACAAGAACTTTTCGTGGTTCTTGTCATTTTTTGTTGGTTTTCATCTGATGAAATTATTTCATTCAGCTAGATCTTTCTTCTTCAAAGCAAAAAGATTTTATCTGCAAATCCAAGAACTTTTCGTGAGTTTGTTGATTTTCAGCAAATGAACATATTTCAGCGAGCGAGAAGTTTTTTCTTTAATAGCGTCAGATTTTATCTTAAAATACAAGAACTTTTCGTGGTTCTTGTTAATTTTCGTTGGTTTTCATCCAATGAACTTATTTCAGTCAGCGAGATCTTTCTTCTTGAAAGCAAAAAGATTTTATCTTCAAATACAAGAACTTTTCATGGTTTTGTTGATTTTCAGCAAATGAACATATTTCAGTGAGCGAGAAGTTTTTTCTTCAATAGCGTCAGATTTAATCTTAAAATACAAGAACTTTTCGTGGTTCTTGTCAATTTTTGTTGATTTTCATCCAATGAACTTATTTCAGTCAGCCAGATCTTTCTTCTTCAAAGCAAAAAGATTTTATCTTCAAATACAAGAACTTTTCGTGATTTTGTTGATTTTCAGCAAATGAACATATTTCAGCGAGCGAGAACTTTTTTCTTTAATAGCGTCAGATTTAATCTTAAAATACAAAAACTTTTCGTGGTTCTTGTCAATTTTTGTTGATTTTCATCAAATGAACTTATTTCAGTCAGCTAGATCTTTCTTCTTTGAAGCAAAAAGATTTTATCTTCAAATACAAGAACTTTTCGTGGTTTTGTTGATTTTCAGCAAATGAAAGTATTTCAGCGAGGGAGAAGTTTTTTCTTTAATCGCGTCACATTTTATCTTAAAATACAAGAACGTTTCGTGGTTCTTGTCAATTTTTGTTGCCTTTCATCCAATGAACTTAGTTCAGTCAGCCAGATCTTTCTTCTTCAAAGCAAAAAGATTTTATCTTCAAATACAAGAACTTTTCGTGGTTTTGTTGATTTTCAGCAAATGAACATATTTCAGCGAGCGAGAAGTTTTTTCTTGAAAAGCGTCAGATTTTAGCTTAAAATGCAAGAACTTTTCGTGGTTCTTGTCAATTTTTGTCGGTTTTCATCCAATGAACTTATTTCAGTCAGCAAGATCTTTCTTCTTGAAAGCAAAAAGATTTTATCTTCAAATACAAGACCTTTTCGTGATTTTGTTGATTTTCAGCAAATGAACATATTTCAGCGAGCGAGAAGTTTTTTCTTTAACAGCGTCAGATTTAATCTTAAAATACAAAAACTTTTCGTGGTTCTTGTCAATTTTTGTTGATTTTCATCAAATGAACTTATTTCAGTCAGCTGGATCTTTCTTCTTCAAAGCAAAAAGATTTTATCTTCAAATACAAGAACTTTTCGTGATTTTGTTGATTTTCAGCAAATGAACATATTTCAGCGAGCGAGAAGTTTTTTTCTTGAAAAGCATCAGATGTTATCTTAAAATACAAGAACTTTTCGTGGTTCTTGTCAATTTTTGTTGGTTTTCATCTTATGAACTTATTTCAGTCAGCTGGATCTTTCTTCTTCAAAGCAAAAAGATTTTATCTTCAAATACAAGAACTTTTCGTGATTTTGTTGATTTTCAGCAAATGAACATATTTCAGTGAGCGAGAAGTTTTTTCTTCAATAGCGTCAGATTTAATCTTAAAATACAAGAACTTTTCGTGGTTCTTGTCAATTTTTGTTGATTTTCATCAAATGAACTTATTTCAGTCAGCTAGATCTTTCTTCTTGAAAGCAAAAAGATTTTATCTTCAAATACAAGAACTTTTCGTGGTTTTGTTGATTTTCAGCAAATGAACATATTTCAGCGAGGGAGAAGTTTTTTCTTGAAAAGCGTCAGATGTTATCTTAAAATACAAGAACTTTTCGTGGTTCTTGTCAATTTTTGTTGGTTTTCATCTTATGAACTTATTTCAGTCAGCTGGATCTTTCTTCTTCAAAGCAAAAAGATTTTATCTTCAAATACAAGAACTTTTCGTGGTTTTGTTGATTTTCAGCAAATGAACAGGTTTCAGCGAGGGAGACGTTTTTTCTTCAATAGCGTCAGATTCTTTCTTAAAATACAAGAACTTTTCGTGGTTCTTGTCAATTTTTGTTGGTTTTCATCCAATGAACTTATTTCAGTCAGCCAGATCTTTCTTCTTCAAAGCAAAAAGATTTTATCTTTAAATGCAAGAACTTTTCGTGGTTTTGTTGATTTTCAGCAAATGAACATATTTCAGCGAGCTGGAAGTTTTTTCTTTAACAGCGTCAGATTTTATCTTAAAATACAAGAACTTTTCGTGGTTCTTTTCAATTTTTGTTGGTTTTCATCTTCTGAACTTATTTCAGTCAGCTAGATCTTTCTTCTTCAAAGCAAAAAGATTTTATCTTCAAATACAAGAACTTTTCGTGGTTTTGTTGAATTTCAGCAAATGAACATATTTCAGCGAGCGAGAAGCTTTTTCATGAATAGCGTCAGATTTTATCCTAAAATACAAGAACTTTTCGTGGTTCTTGTCAATTTTTGTTGGTTTTCATCCAATGAACTTATTTCAGTCAGCTGGATCTTTCTTCTTCAAAGCAAAAAGATTTTATCTTCAAATACAAGAACTTTTGGTGGTTTTGTTGATTTTCAGCAAATGAACATATTTCAGCGAGCGAGAAGTTTTTTCTTTAATAGCGTCAGATTTTATCTTAAAATACAAGAAATTTTCGTGGTTCTCGTCAATTTTTGTTGGTTTTCATCCAATGAACCAACCAGTCAGCCAGATCTTTCTTCTTCAAAAAAAAAGATTTTATCTTCAAATACAAGAACTTTTCGTGGTTTTGTTGATATTCAGTAAATGAACATATTTCAGCGAGCTCGAAGTTTTTTCTTTAGTAGCGTAACATTCTTTAATAGCGTAACATTTTATCTTAAAATACAAGAACTTTTCGTGGTTTTGTTGATTTTCAGCAAATGAACATATTTCAGCGAGCTGGAAGTTTTTTCTTTTACAGCGTCAGATTTTATCTTAAAATACAAGAACTTTTCGTGGTTCTTTTCAATTTTTGTTGGTTTTCATCTTCTGAACTTATTTCAGTCAGCTAGATCTTTCTTCTTCAAAGCAAAAAGATTTTATCTTCAAATACAAGAACTTTTCGTGGTTTTGTTGAATTTCAGCAAATGAACATATTTCAGCGAGCGAGAAGTTTTTTCATTAATAGCGTCAGATTTTATCCTAAAATACAAGAACTTTTCGTGGTTCTTGTCAATTTTTGTTGGTTTTCATCCAATGAACTTATTTCAGTCAGCTGGATCGTTCTTCTTCAAAGCAAAAAGATTTTATCTTCAAATACAAGAACTTTTCGTGGTTTTGTTGATTTTCAGCAAATGAACATATTTCAGCGAGCGAGAAGTTTTTTCTTTAATAGCGTCAGATTTTATCTTAAAATACAAGAACCTTTCGTGGTTCTTGTCAATTTTTGTTAGTTTTCATCTTATGAACTTATTTCATTCAGCTAGATCTTTCTTCTTCAAAGCAAAAAGATTTTATCTTCAAATCCAAGAACTTTTCGTGAGTTTGTTGATTTTCAGCAAATGAACATGTTTCAGCGAGCGAGAAGTTTTTTCTTTAATCGCGTCAGATTTTATCTTAAAATACAAGAACTTTTCGTGGTTCTTGTCAATTTTTGTTGGTTTTCATCTTATGAACTTATTTCAGTCAGCTGGATCTTTCTTCTTCAAAGCAAAAAGATTTTATCTTCAAATACAAGAACTTTTCGTGGTTTTGTTGATTTTCGGCAAATGAACATATTTCAGCGAGGGAGAAGTTTTTTCTTTAATAGCGTCAGATTTTATCTTAAAATACAAGAACTTTTCGTGGTTCTTGTCAATTTTCGTTGATTTTCATCCAATGAACTTATTTCAGTCAGCTAGATCTTTCATCTTCGAAGCAAAAAGATTTTATCTTCAAATACAAGAATTTTTCGTGGTTTTGTTGAATTTCAGCAAATGAACATATTTCAGCGAACGAGAAGTTTTTTCATTAATAGCGTCAGATTTTATCCTAAAATACAAGAACTTTTCGTGGTTCTTGTCAATTTTTGTTGGTTTTCATCCAATGAACTTATTTCAGTCAGCTGGATCTTTCTTCTTCAAAGCAAAAAGATTTTATCTTCAAATACAAGAACTTTTCGTGGTTTTGTTGATTTTCAGCAAATGAACATATTTCAGCGAGCTAGAAGTTTTTTCTTTAATAGCGTCAGATTTTATCTTAAAATACAAGAACTTTTCGTGGTTCTCGTCAATTTTTGTTGGTTTTCATCCAATGAACTTATTTCATTCAGCCAGATCTTTCTTCTTCAAAGCAAAAAGATTTTATCTTCAAATACAAGAACTTTTCGTGGTTTTGTTGATTTTCAGCAAATGAACATATTTCAGCGAGCTAGAAGTTTTTTCTTTAATAGCGTAAGATTTTATCTTAAAATACAAGAACTTTTCGTGGTTCTTGTCAATTTTTGTTGGTTTTCATCTGATGAACTTATTTCATTCAGCAAGATCTTTCTTCTTCAAAGCAAAAAGATTTTATCTGCAAATCCAAGAACTTTTCGTGAGTTTGTTGATTTTCAGCAAATGAACATATTTCAGCGAGCGAGAAGTTTTTTCTTTAATAGCGTCAGATTTTATCTTAAAATACAAGAACTTTTCGTGGTTCTTGTTAATTTTCGTTGGTTTTCATCCAATGAACTTATTTCAGTCAGCGAGATCTTTCTTCTTGAAAGCAAAAAGATTTTATCTTCAAATACAAGAACTTTTCATGGTTTTGTTGATTTTCAGCAAATGAACATATTTCAGCGAGGGAGAAGTTTTTTCATTAATAGCCTCAGATTTTATCCTAAAATACAAGAACTTTTCGTGGTTCTTGTCAATTTTTGTTGGTTTTCATCCAATGAACTTATTTCAGTCAGCTGGATCTTTCTTCTTCAAAGCAAAAAGATTTTATCTTCAAATACAAGAACTTTTCGTGGTTTTGTTGATTTTCAGCAAATGAACATATTTCAGCGAGCGAGAAGTTTTTTCTTTAATAGCGTCAGATTTTATCTTAAAATACAAGAACTTTTCGTGGTTCTCGTCAATTTTTGTTTGTTTTCATCCAATGAACTTATTTCAGTCAGCCAGATCTTTCTTCTTCAAAGCAAAAAGATTTTATCTTCAAATACAAGAACTTTTCGTGGTTTTGTTGATTTTCAGCAAATGAACATATTTCAGCGAGCTAGAAGTTTTTTCTTTAATAGCGTAAGATTTTATCTTAAAATACAAGAACTTTTCGTGGTTCTTGTCAATTTTTGTTGGTTTTCATCTGATGAACTTATTTCATTCAGCTAGATCTTTCTTCTTCAAAGCAAAAAGATTTTATCTTCAAATCCAAGAACTTTTCGTGGTTTTGTTGATTTTCAGCAAATGAACATATTTCAGCGAGCTGGAAGTTTTTTCTTTAACAGCGTCAGATTTTATCTTAAAATACAAGAACTTTTCGTGGTTCTTTTCAATTTTTGTTGGTTTTCATCTTCTGAACTTATTTCAGTCAGCTAGATCTTTCTTCTTCAAAGCAAAAAGATTTTATCTTCAAATACAAGAACTTTTCGTGGTTTTGTTGATTTTCAGCAAATGAACATATTTCAGCGAGCGAGAAGTTTTTTCTTGAAAAGCGTCAGATGTTATCTTAAAATACAAGAACTTTTCGTGGTTCTTGTCAATTTTTGTTGGTTTTCATCTTATGAACTTATTTCAGTCAGCTGGATCTTTCTTCTTCAAAGCAAAAAGATTTTATCTTCAAATACAAGAACTTTTCGTGATTTTGTTGATTTTCAGCAAATGAACATATTTCAGTGAGCGAGAAGTTTTTTCTTCAACAGCGTCAGATTTAATCTTAAAATACAAGAACTTTTCGTGGTTCTTGTCAATTTTCGTTGGTTTTCATCCAATGAACTTATTTCAGTCAGCTAGATCTTTCTTCTTCGAAGCAAAAATATTTTATCTTCAAATACAAGAACTTTTCGTGTTTTTGTTGATTTTCAGCAAATGAACATATTTCAGCGAGCGAGAAGTTTTTTCTTTAATAGCGTCAGATTTTATCTTAAAATACAAGAACTTTTCGTGGTTCTTGTCAATTTTAGTTGGTTTTCATCTTATGAACTTATTTCAGTCAGCTAGATCTTTCTTCTTCAAAGCAAAAAGATTTTATCTTCAAATACAAGAACTTTTCGTGGTTTTGTTGATTTTCAGCAAATGAACAGATTTCAGCGAGGGAGACGTTTTTTCTTTAATAGCGTCAGATTTAATCTTAAAATACAAGAACTTTTCGTGGTTCTTGTCAATTTTTGTTGGTTTTCATCCAATGAACTTATTTCAGTCAGCCAGATCTTTCTTCTTCAAAGCAAAAAGATTTTATCTTCAAATACAAGAACTTTTCGTGGTTTTGTTGATTTTCAGCAAATGAACATATTTCAGCGAGCGAGATGTTTTTTCTTTAATAGCGTAAGATTTTATCTTAAAATACAAGAACTTTTCGTGGTTCTTGTCAATTTTTGTTGGTTTTCATCTGATGAACTTATTTCATTCAGCTAGATCTTTCTTCTTCAAAGCAAAAAGATTTTATGTTCAAATACAAGAACTTTTCGTGAGTTTGTTGATTTTCAGCAAATGAACATATTTCAGCGAGCGAGAAGTTTTTTCTTTAATAGCGTCAGATTTTATCTTAAAATACAAGAACTTTTCGTGGTTCTTGTCAATTTTTGTTGGTTTTCATCCAATGAACTTATTTCAGTCAGCTAGATCTTTCTTCTTGAAAGCAAAAAGATTGTATCTTCAAATACAAGAACTTTTCGTGATTTTGTTGATTTTCAGCAAATGAACATATTTCAGCGAGCGAGAAGTTTTTTCTTTAATAGCGTCAGATTTAATCTTCAAATACAAAAACTTTTCGTGGTTCTTGTCAATTTTTGTTGATTTTCATCAAATGAACTTATTTCAGTCAGCTGGATCTTTCTTCTTTGAAGCAAAAAGATTTTATCTTCAAATACAAGAACTTTTCGTGGTTTTGTTGATTTTCATCCAATGAACTTATTTCAGTCAGCAAGATCTTTCTTCTTGAAAGCAAAAAGATTTTATCTTCAAATACAAGAACTTTTCGTGGTTTTGTTGATTTTCAGCAAATGAACATATTTCAGCGAGGGAGAAGTTTTTTCTTTAATCGCGTCAGATTTTATCTTAAAATACAAGAACTTTTCGTGGTTCTTGTCTATTTTTGTTGGCTTTCATCCAATGAACTTATTTCAGTCAGCCAGATCTTTCTTCTTCAAAGCAAAAAGATTTTATCTTCAAATACAAGAACTTTTCGTGGTTTTGTTGATTTTCAGCAAAGGAACATATTTCAGCGAGCGAGAAGTTTTCTCTTTAAAAGCGTCAGATTTTAGCTTAAAATACAAGAACTTTTCGTGGTTCTTGTCAATTTTTGTTGGTTTTCATCCAATGAACTTATTTCAGTCAGCAAGATCTTTCTTCTTGAAAGCAAAAAGATTTTATCTTCAAATGCAAGAACTTTTCGTGGTTTTGTTGATTTTCAGCAAATGAACATATTTCAGCGAGCGAGAAGTTTTTTCTTTAATAGCGTCAGATTTAATCTTAAAATACAAAAACTTTTCGTGGTTCTTGTCAATTTGTGTTGATTTTCATCAAATGAACTTATTTCAGTCAGCTAGATCTTTCTTCTTTAAAGCAAAAAGATTTTATCTTCAAATGCAAGAACTTTTCGTGGTTTTGTTGATTTTCAGCAAATGAACATATTTCAGAGAGCGAGAAGTTTTTTCTTTAATAGCGTCAGATTTTATCTTAAAATACAAGAACTTTTCGTGGTTCTTGTCAATTTTTGTTGGTTTTCATCCAATGAACTTATTTCAGTCAGCTAGATCTTTCTTCTTGAAAGCAAAAAGATTTTATCTTCAAATACAAGAACTTTTCGTGATTTTGTTGATTTTCAGCAAATGAACATATTTCAGCGAGCGAGAAGTTTTTTCTTTAATAGCGTCAGATTTAATCTTAAAATACAAAAACTTTTCGTGGTTCTTGTCAATTTTTGTTGATTTTCATGTAATGAACTTATTTCAGTCAGCTAGATCTTTCTTCTTTGAAGCAAAAAGATTTTATCTTCAAATACAAGAACTTTTCGTGGTTTTGTTGATTTTCAGCAAATGAAAGTATTTCAGCGAGGGAGAAGTTTTTTCTTTAATCGCGTCACATTTTATCTTAAAATACAAGAACTTTTCGTGGTTCTTGTCAATTTTTGTCGGTTTTCATCCAATGAACTTATTTCAGTCAGCAAGATCTTTCTTCTTGAAAGCAAAATGATTTTATCTTCAAATACAAGACCTTTTCATGATTTTGTTGATTTTCAGCAAATGAACATATTTCAGCGAGCGAGAAGTTTTTTCTTTAACAGCGTCAGATTTAATCTTAAAATACAAAAACTTTTCGTGGTTCTTGTCAATTTTTGTTGATTTTCATCAAATGAACTTATTTCAGTCAGCTAGATCTTTCTTCTTCAAAGCAAAAAGATTTTATCTTCAAATGCAAGAACTTTTCGTGGTTTTGTTGATTTTCAGCAAATGAACATATTTCAGCGAGCGAGAAGTTTTTTCTTTAATAGCGTCAGATTTAATCTTAAAATACAAAAACTTTTCGTGGTTCTTGTCAATTTGTGTTGATTTTCATCAAATGAACTTATTTCATTCAGCTAGATCTTTCTTCTTCAAAGCAAAAAGATTTTATCTTCAAATACAAGAACTTTTCGTGAGTTTGTTGATTTTCAGCAAATGAACATATTTCAGCGAGCGAGAGTTTTTTCTTTAAAAGCGTCAGATTTTATCTTAAAATACAAGAACTTTTCGTGGTTTTGTTGATTTTCATCCAATGAACTTATTTCAGTCAGCAAGATCTTTCTTCTTGAAAGCAAAAAGATTTTATCTTCAAATACAAGAACTTTTCGTGGTTTTGTTGATTTTCAGCAAATGAACATATTTCAGCGAGGGAGAAGTTTTCTCTTTAAAAGCGTCAGATTTTAGCTTAAAATACAAGAACTTTTCGTGGTTCTTGTCAATTTTTGTTGGTTTTCATCCAATGAACTTATTTCAGTCAGCAAGATCTTTCTTCTTGAAAGCAAAAAGATTTTATCTTCAAATGCAAGAACTTTTCGTGGTTTTGTTGATTTTCAGCAAATGAACATATTTCAGCGAGCGAGAAGTTTTTTCTTTTATAGCGTCAGATTTAATCTTAAAATACAAAAACTTTTCGTGGTTCTTGTCAATTTGTGTTGATTTTCATCAAATGAACTTATTTCAGTCAGCTAGATCTTTCTTCTTTAAAGCAAAAAGATTTTATCTTCAAATGCAAGAACTTTTCGTGGTTTTGTTGAATTTCAGCAAATGAACATATTTCAGCGAGCTCGAAGTTTTTTCTTTAATAGCGTAAGATTTTATCTTAAAATACAAGAACTTTTCGTGGTTCTTTTCAATTTTTGTTGGTTTTCATCTTCTGAACTTATTTCAGTCAGCTAGATCTTTCTTCTTCAAAGCAAAAAGATTTTATCTTCAAATACAAGAACTTTTCGTGGTTTTGTTGAATTTCAGCAAATGAACATATTTCAGCGAGCGAGAAGTTTTTTCATTAATAGCCTCAGATTTTATCCTAAAATACAAGAACTTTTCGTGGTTCTTGTCAATTTTTGTTGGTTTTCATCCAATGAACTTATTTCAGTCAGCTGGATCTTTCTTCTTCAAAGCAAAAAGATTTTATCTTCAAATACAAGAACTTTTCGTGGTTTTGTTGATTTTCAGCAAATGAACATATTTCAGCGAGCGAGAAGTTTTTTCTTTAATAGCGTCAGATTTTATCTTAAAATACAAGAACTTTTCGTGGTTCTCGTCAATTTTTGTTTGTTTTCATCCAATGAACTTATTTCAGTCAGCCAGATCTTTCTTCTTCAAAGCAAAAAGATTTTATCTTCAAATACAAGAACTTTTCGTGGTTTTGTTGATTTTCAGCAAATGAACATATTTCAGCGAGCTAGAAGTTTTTTCTTTAATAGCGTAAGATTTTATCTTAAAATACAAGAACTTTTCGTGGTTCTTGTCAATTTTTGTTGGTTTTCATCTGATGAACTTATTTCATTCAGCTAGATCTTTCTTCTTCAAAGCAAAAAGATTTTATCTTCAAATCCAAGAACTTTTCGTGATTTTGTTGATTTTCAGCAAATGAACATATTTCAGTGAGCGAGAAGTTTTTTCTTCAACAGCGTCAGATTTAATCTTAAAATACAAGAACTTTTCGTGGTTCTTGTCAATTTTCGTTGGTTTTCATCCAATGAACTTATTTCAGTCAGCTAGATCTTTCTTCTTCGAAGCAAAAATATTTTATCTTCAAATACAAGAACTTTTCGTGTTTTTGTTGATTTTCAGCAAATGAACATATTTCAGCGAGCGAGAAGTTTTTTCTTTAATAGCGTCAGATTTTATCTTAAAATACAAGAACTTTTCGTGGTTCTTGTCAATTTTAGTTGGTTTTCATCTTATGAACTTATTTCAGTCAGCTAGATCTTTCTTCTTCAAAGCAAAAAGATTTTATCTTCAAATACAAGAACTTTTCGTGGTTTTGTTGATTTTCAGCAAATGAACAGATTTCAGCGAGGGAGACGTTTTTTCTTTAATAGCGTCAGATTTTATCTTAAAATACAAGAACTTTTCGTGGTTCTTGTCAATTTTTGTTGGTTTTCATCCAATGAACTTATTTCAGTCAGCCAGATCTTTCTTCTTCAAAGCAAAAAGATTTTATCTTCAAATACAAGAACTTTTCGTGGTTTTGTTGATTTTCAGCAAATGAACATATTTCTGCGAGCTAGAAGTTTTTTCTTTAATAGCGTAAGATTTTATCTTAAAATACAAGAACTTTTCGTGGTTCTTGTCAATTTTTGTTGGTTTTCATCTGATGAACTTATTTCATTCAGCTAGATCTTTCTTCTTCAAAGCAAAAAGATTTTATCTTCAAATCCAAGAACTTTTCGTGGTTTTGTTGATTTTCAGCAAATGAACATATTTCAGCGAGCTGGAAGTTTTTTCTTTAACAGCGTCAGATTTTATCTTAAAATACAAGAACTTTTCGTGGTTCTTTTCAATTTTTGTTGGTTTTCATCTTCTGAACTTATTTCAGTCAGCTAGATCTTTCTTCTTCAAAGCAAAAAGATTTTATCTTCAAATACAAGAACTTTTCGTGGTTTTGTTGATTTTCAGCAAATGAACATATTTCAGCGAGCGAGAAGTTTTTTCTTGAAAAGCGTCAGATGTTATCTTAAAATACAAGAACTTTTCGTGGTTCTTGTCAATTTTTGTTGGTTTTCATCTTATGAACTTATTTCAGTCAGCTGGATCTTTCTTCTTCAAAGCAAAAAGATTTTATCTTCAAATACAAGAACTTTTCGTGATTTTGTTGATTTTCAGCAAATGAACATATTTCAGTGAGCGAGAAGTTTTTTCTTCAACAGCGTCAGATTTAATCTTAAAATACAAGAACTTTTCGTGGTTCTTGTCAATTTTCGTTGGTTTTCATCCAATGAACTTATTTCAGTCAGCTAGATCTTTCTTCTTCGAAGCAAAAATATTTTATCTTCAAATACAAGAACTTTTCGTGTTTTTGTTGATTTTCAGCAAATGAACATATTTCAGCGAGCGAGAAGTTTTTTCTTTAATCGCGTCAGATTTTATCTTAAAATACAAGAACTTTTCGTGGTTCTTGTCAATTTTAGTTGGTTTTCATCTTCTGAACTTATTTCAGTCAGCTAGATCTTTCTTCTTCAAAGCAAAAAGATTTTATCTTCAAATACAAGAACTTTTCGTGGTTTTGTTGATTTTCAGCAAATGAACAGATTTCAGCGAGGGAGACGTTTTTTCTTTAATAGCGTCAGATTTTATCTTAAAATACAAGAACTTTTCGTGGTTCTTGTCAATTTTTGTTGGTTTTCATCCAATGAACTTATTTCAGTCAGCCAGATCTTTCTTCTTCAAAGCAAAAAGATTTTATCTTCAAATACAAGAACTTTTCGTGGTTTTGTTGATTTTCAGCAAATGAACATATTTCAGCGAGCGAGATGTTTTTTCTTTAATAGCGTAAGATTTTATCTTAAAATACAAGAACTTTTCGTGGTTCTTGTCAATTTTTGTTGGTTTTCATCTGATGAACTTATTTCATTCAGCTAGATCTTTCTTCTTCAAAGCAAAAAGATTTTATGTTCAAATACAAGAACTTTTCGTGAGTTTGTTGATTTTCAGCAAATGAACATATTTCAGCGAGCGAGAAGTTTTTTCTTTAATAGCGTCAGATTTTATCTTAAAATACAAGAACTTTTCGTGGTTCTTGTCAATTTTTGTTGGTTTTCATCCAATGAACTTATTTCAGTCAGCTAGATCTTTCTTCTTGAAAGCAAAAAGATTGTATCTTCAAATACAAGAACTTTTCGTGATTTTGTTGATTTTCAGCAAATGAACATATTTCAGCGAGCGAGAAGTTTTTTCTTTAATAGCGTCAGATTTAATCTTAAAATACAAAAACTTTTCGTGGTTCTTGTCAATTTTTGTTGATTTTCATCAAATGAACTTATTTCAGTCAGCTGGATCTTTCTTCTTTGAAGCAAAAAGATTTTATCTTCAAATACAAGAACTTTTCGTGGTTTTGTTGATTTTCATCCAATGAACTTATTTCAGTCAGCAAGATCTTTCTTCTTGAAAGCAAAAAGATTTTATCTTCAAATACAAGAACTTTTCGTGGTTTTGTTGATTTTCAGCAAATGAACATATTTCAGCGAGGGAGAAGTTTTTTCTTTAATCGCGTCAGATTTTATCTTAAAATACAAGAACTTTTCGTGGTTCTTGTCTATTTTTGTTGGCTTTCATCCAATGAACTTATTTCAGTCAGCCAGATCTTTCTTCTTCAAAGCAAAAAGATTTTATCTTCAAATACAAGAACTTTTCGTGGTTTTGTTGATTTTCAGCAAAGGAACATATTTCAGCGAGCGAGAAGTTTTCTCTTTAAAAGCGTCAGATTTTAGCTTAAAATACAAGAACTTTTCGTGGTTCTTGTCAATTTTTGTTGGTTTTCATCCAATGAACTTATTTCAGTCAGCAAGATCTTTCTTCTTGAAAGCAAAAAGATTTTATCTTCAAATGCAAGAACTTTTCGTGGTTTTGTTGATTTTCAGCAAATGAACATATTTCAGCGAGCGAGAAGTTTTTTCTTTAATAGCGTCAGATTTAATCTTAAAATACAAAAACTTTTCGTGGTTCTTGTCAATTTGTGTTGATTTTCATCAAATGAACTTATTTCAGTCAGCTAGATCTTTCTTCTTTAAAGCAAAAAGATTTTATCTTCAAATGCAAGAACTTTTCGTGGTTTTGTTGATTTTCAGCAAATGAACATATTTCAGAGAGCGAGAAGTTTTTTCTTTAATAGCGTCAGATTTTATCTTAAAATACAAGAACTTTTCGTGGTTCTTGTCAATTTTTGTTGGTTTTCATCCAATGAACTTATTTCAGTCAGCTAGATCTTTCTTCTTGAAAGCAAAAAGATTTTATCTTCAAATACAAGAACTTTTCGTGATTTTGTTGATTTTCAGCAAATGAACATATTTCAGCGAGCGAGAAGTTTTTTCTTTAATAGCGTCAGATTTAATCTTAAAATACAAAAACTTTTCGTGGTTCTTGTCAATTTTTGTTGATTTTCATCAAATGAACTTATTTCAGTCAGCTAGATCTTTCTTCTTCAAAGCAAAAAGATTTTATCTTCAAATGCAAGAACTTTTCGTGGTTTTGTTGATTTTCAGCAAATGAAAGTATTTCAGCGAGGGAGAAGTTTTTTCTTTAATAGCGTCACATTTTATCTTAAAATACAAGAACTTTTCGTGGTTCTTGTCAATTTTTGTCGGTTTTCATCCAATGAACTTATTTCAGTCAGCAAGATCTTTCTTCTTGAAAGCAAAAAGATTTTATCTTCAAATACAAGACCTTTTCATGATTTTGTTGATTTTCAGCAAATGAACATATTTCAGCGAGCGAGAAGTTTTTTCTTTAACAGCGTCAGATTTAATCTTAAAATACAAAAACTTTTCGTGGTTCTTGTCAATTTTTGTTGATTTTCATCAAATGAACTTATTTCAGTCAGCTAGATCTTTCTTCTTCAAAGCAAAAAGATTTTATCTTCAAATGCAAGAACTTTTCGTGGTTTTGTTGATTTTCAGCAAATGAACATATTTCAGCGAGCGAGAAGTTTTTTCTTTAATAGCGTCAGATTTAATCTTAAAATACAAAAACTTTTCGTGGTTCTTGTCAATTTGTGTTGATTTTCATCAAATGAACTTATTTCATTCAGCTAGATCTTTCTTCTTCAAAGCAAAAAGATTTTATCTTCAAATACAAGAACTTTTCGTGAGTTTGTTGATTTTCAGCAAATGAACATATTTCAGCGAGCGAGAGTTTTTTCTTTAAAAGCGTCAGATTTTATCTTAAAATACAAGAACTTTTCGTGGTTTTGTTGATTTTCATCCAATGAACTTATTTCAGTCAGCAAGATCTTTCTTCTTGAAAGCAAAAAGATTTTATCTTCAAATACAAGAACTTTTCGTGGTTTTGTTGATTTTCAGCAAATGAACATATTTCAGCGAGGGAGAAGTTTTCTCTTTAAAAGCGTCAGATTTTAGCTTAAAATGCAAGAACTTTTCGTGGTTCTTGTCAATTTTTGTTGGTTTTCATCCAATGAACTTATTTCAGTCAGCAAGATCTTTCTTCTTGAAAGCAAAAAGATTTTATCTTCAAATGCAAGAACTTTTCGTGGTTTTGTTGATTTTCAGCAAATGAACATATTTCAGCGAGCGAGAAGTTTTTTCTTTTATAGCGTCAGATTTAATCTTAAAATACAAAAACTTTTCGTGGTTCTTGTCAATTTGTGTTGATTTTCATCAAATGAACTTATTTCAGTCAGCTAGATCTTTCTTCTTTAAAGCAAAAAGATTTTATCTTCAAATGCAAGAACTTTTCGTGGTTTTGTTGATTTTCAGCAAATGAACATATTTCAGAGAGCGAGAAGTTTTTTCTTTAATAGCGTCAGATTTTATCTTAAAATACAAGAACTTTTCGTGGTTCTTGTCAATTTTTGTTGGTTTTCATCCAATGAACTTATTTCAGTCAGCTAGATCTTTCTTCTTGAAAGCAAAAAGATTTTATCTTCAAATACAAGAACTTTTCGTGATTTTGTTGATTTTCAGCAAATGAACATATTTCAGCGAGCGAGAAGTTTTTTCTTTAATCGCGTCAGATTTTATCTTAAAATACAAGAACTTTTCGTGGTTCTTGTCTATTTTTGTTGGCTTTCATCCAATGAACTTATTTCAGTCAGCCAGATCTTTCTTCTTCAAAGCAAAAAGATTTTATCTTCAAATACAAGAACTTTTCGTGGTTTTGTTGATTTTCAGCAAATGAACATATTTCAGCGAGCGAGAAGTTTTCTCTTTAAAAGCGTCAGATTTTAGCTTAAAATACAAGAACTTTTCGTGGTTCTTGTCAATTTTTGTTGGTTTTCATCCAATGAACTTATTTCAGTCAGCAAGATCTTTCTTCTTGAAAGCAAAAAGATTTTATCTTCAAATGCAAGAACTTTTCGTGGTTTTGTTGATTTTCAGCAAATGAACATATTTCAGCGAGCGAGAAGTTTTTTCTTTTATATCGTCAGATTTAATCTTAAAATACAAAAACTTTTCGTGGTTCTTGTCAATTTGTGTTGATTTTCATCAAATGAACTTATTTCAGTCAGCTAGATCTTTCTTCTTTAAAGCAAAAAGATTTTATCTTCAAATGCAAGAACTTTTCGTGGTTTTGTTGATTTTCAGCAAATGAACATATTTCAGAGAGCGAGAAGTTTTTTCTTTAATAGCGTCAGATTTTATCTTAAAATATAAGAACTTTTCGTGGTTCTTGTCAATTTTTGTTGGTTTTCATCCAATGAACTTATTTCAGTCAGCTAGATCTTTCTTCTTGAAAGCAAAAAGATTTTATCTTCAAATACAAGAACTTTTCGTGATTTTGTTGATTTTCAGCAAATGAACATATTTCAGCGAGCGAGAAGTTTTTTCTTTAATAGCGTCAGATTTAATCTTAAAATACAAAAACTTTTCGTGGTTCTTGTCAATTTTTGTTGATTTTCATGAAATGAACTTATTTCAGTCAGCTAGATCTTTCTTCTTTGAAGCAAAAAGATTTTATCTTCAAATACAAGAACTTTTCGTGGTTTTGTTGATTTTCAGCAAATGAAAGTATTTCACCGAGGGAGAAGTTTTTTCTTTAATCGCGTCACATTTTATCTTAAAATACAAGAACTTTTCGTGGTTCTTGTCAATTTTTGTCGGTTTTCATCCAATGAACTTATTTCAGTCAGCAAGATCTTTCTTCTTGAAAGCAAAAAGATTTTATCTTCAAATACAAGACCTTTTCATGATTTTGTTGATTTTCAGCAAATGAACATATTTCAGCGAGCGAGAAGTTTTTTCTTTAACAGCGTCAGATTTAATCTTAAAATACAAAAACTTTTCGTGGTTCTTGTCAATTTTCGTTGGTTTTCATCCAATGAACTTATTTCAGTCAGCTAGATCTTTCTTCTTCGAAGCAAAAATATTTTATCTTCAAATACAAGAACTTTTCGTGTTTTTGTTGATTTTCAGCAAATGAACATATTTCAGCGAGCGAGAAGTTTTTTCTTTAATAGCGTCAGATTTTATCTTAAAATACAAGAACTTTTCGTGGTTCTTGTCAATTTTAGTTGGTTTTCATCTTATGAACTTATTTCAGTCAGCTAGATCTTTCTTCTTCAAAGCAAAAAGATTTTATCTTCAAATACAAGAACTTTTCGTGGTTTTGTTGATTTTCAGCAAATGAACAGATTTCAGCGAGGGAGACGTTTTTTCTTTAATAGCGTCAGATTTTATCTTAAAATACAAGAACTTTTCGTGGTTCTTGTCAATTTTTGTTGGTTTTCATCCAATGAACTTATTTCAGTCAGCCAGATCTTTCTTCTTCAAAGCAAAAAGATTTTATCTTCAAATACAAGAACTTTTCGTGGTTTTGTTGATTTTCAGCAAATGAACATATTTCAGCGAGCGAGATGTTTTTTCTTTAATAGCGTAAGATTTTATCTTAAAATACAAGAACTTTTCGTGGTTCTTGTCAATTTTTGTTGGTTTTCATCTGATGAACTTATTTCATTCAGCTAGATCTTTCTTCTTCAAAGCAAAAAGATTTTATGTTCAAATACAAGAACTTTTCGTGAGTTTGTTGATTTTCAGCAAATGAACATATTTCAGCGAGCGAGAAGTTTTTTCTTTAATAGCGTCAGATTTTATCTTAAAATACAAGAACTTTTCGTGGTTCTTGTCAATTTTTGTTGGTTTTCATCCAATGAACTTATTTCAGTCAGCTGGATCTTTCTTCTTGAAAGCAAAAAGATTGTATCTTCAAATACAAGAACTTTTCGTGATTTTGTTGATTTTCAGCAAATGAACATATTTCAGCGAGCGAGAAGTTTTTTCTTTAATAGCGTCAGATTTAATCTTAAAATACAAAAACTTTTCGTGGTTCTTGTCAATTTTTGTTGATTTTCATCAAATGAACTTATTTCAGTCAGCTGGATCTTTCTTCTTTGAAGCAAAAAGATTTTATCTTCAAATACAAGAACTTTTCGTGGTTTTGTTGATTTTCATCCAATGAACTTATTTCAGTCAGCAAGATCTTTCTTCTTGAAAGCAAAAAGATTTTATCTTCAAATACAAGAACTTTTCGTGGTTTTGTTGATTTTCAGCAAATGAACATATTTCAGCGAGGGAGAAGTTTTTTCTTTAATCGCGTCAGATTTTATCTTAAAATACAAGAACTTTTCGTGGTTCTTGTCTATTTTTGTTGGCTTTCATCCAATGAACTTATTTCAGTCAGCCAGATCTTTCTTCTTCAAAGCAAAAAGATTTTATCTTCAAATACAAGAACTTTTCGTGGTTTTGTTGATTTTCAGCAAAGGAACATATTTCAGCGAGCGAGAAGTTTTCTCTTTAAAAGCGTCAGATTTTAGCTTAAAATACAAGAACTTTTCGTGGTTCTTGTCAATTTTTGTTGGTTTTCATCCAATGAACTTATTTCAGTCAGCAAGATCTTTCTTCTTGAAAGCAAAAAGATTTTATCTTCAAATGCAAGAACTTTTCGTGGTTTTGTTGATTTTCAGCAAATGAACATATTTCAGCGAGCGAGAAGTTTTTTCTTTAATAGCGTCAGATTTAATCTTAAAATACAAAAACTTTTCGTGGTTCTTGTCAATTTGTGTTGATTTTCATCAAATGAACTTATTTCAGTCAGCTAGATCTTTCTTCTTTAAAGCAAAAAGATTTTATCTTCAAATGCAAGAACTTTTCGTGGTTTTGTTGATTTTCAGCAAATGAACATATTTCAGAGAGCGAGAAGTTTTTTCTTTAATAGCGTCAGATTTTATCTTAAAATACAAGAACTTTTCGTGGTTCTTGTCAATTTTTGTTGGTTTTCATCCAATGAACTTATTTCAGTCAGCTAGATCTTTCTTCTTGAAAGCAAAAAGATTTTATCTTCAAATACAAGAACTTTTCGTGATTTTGTTGATTTTCAGCAAATGAACATATTTCAGCGAGCGAGAAGTTTTTTCTTTAATAGCGTCAGATTTAATCTTAAAATACAAAAACTTTTCGTGGTTCTTGTCAATTTTTGTTGATTTTCATGAAATGAACTTATTTCAGTCAGCTAGATCTTTCTTCTTTGAAGCAAAAAGATTTTATCTTCAAATACAAGAACTTTTCGTGGTTTTGTTGATTTTCAGCAAATGAAAGTATTTCAGCGAGGGAGAAGTTTTTTCTTTAATCGCGTCACATTTTATCTTAAAATACAAGAACTTTTCGTGGTTCTTGTCAATTTTTGTCGGTTTTCATCCAATGAACTTATTTCAGTCAGCAAGATCTTTCTTCTTGAAAGCAAAAAGATTTTATCTTCAAATACAAGACCTTTTCATGATTTTGTTGATTTTCAGCAAATGAACATATTTCAGCGAGCGAGAAGTTTTTTCTTTAACAGCGTCAGATTTAATCTTAAAATACAAAAACTTTTCGTGGTTCTTGTCAATTTTTGTTGATTTTCATCAAATGAACTTATTTCAGTCAGCTAGATCTTTCTTCTTCAAAGCAAAAAGATTTTATCTTCAAATGCAAGAACTTTTCGTGGTTTTGTTGATTTTCAGCAAATGAACATATTTCAGCGAACGAGAAGTTTTTTCTTTAATAGCGTCAGATTTAATCTTAAAATACAAAAACTTTTCGTGGTTCTTGTCAATTTGTGTTGATTTTCATCAAATGAACTTATTTCATTCAGCTAGATCTTTCTTCTTCAAAGCAAAAAGATTTTATCTTCAAATACAAGAACTTTTCGTGAGTTTGTTGATTTTCAGCAAATGAACATATTTCAGCGAGCGAGAAGTTTTTTCTTTAAAAGCGTCAGATTTTATCTTAAAATACAAGAACTTTTCGTGGTTTTGTTGATTTTCATCCAATGAACTTATTTCAGTCAGCAAGATCTTTCTTCTTGAAAGCAAAAAGATTTTATCTTCAAATACAAGAACTTTTCGTGGTTTTGTTGATTTTCAGCAAATGAACATATTTCAGCGAGGGAGAAGTTTTCTCTTTAAAAGCGTCAGATTTTAGCTTAAAATACAAGAACTTTTCGTGGTTCTTGTCAATTTTTGTTGGTTTTCATCCAATGAACTTATTTCAGTCAGCAAGATCTTTCTTCTTGAAAGCAAAAAGATTTTATCTTCAAATGCAAGAACTTTTCGTGGTTTTGTTGATTTTCAGCAAATGAACATATTTCAGCGAGCGAGAAGTTTTTTCTTTTATAGCGTCAGATTTAATCTTAAAATACAAAAACTTTTCGTGGTTCTTGTCAATTTGTGTTGATTTTCATCAAATGATCTTATTTCAGTCAGCTAGATCTTTCTTCTTTAAAGCAAAAAGATTTTATCTTCAAATGCAAGAACTTTTCGTGGTTTTGTTGATTTTCAGCAAATGAACATATTTCAGAGAGCGAGAAGTTTTTTCTTTAATAGCGTCAGATTTTATCTTAAAATACAAGAACTTTTCGTGGTTCTTGTCAATTTTTGTTGGTTTTCATCCAATGAACTTATTTCAGTCAGCTAGATCTTTCTTCTTGAAAGCAAAAAGATTTTATCTTCAAATACAAGAACTTTTCGTGATTTTGTTGATTTTCAGCAAATGAACATATTTCAGCGAGCGAGACGTTTTTTCTTTAATAGCGTCAGATTTTATCTTAAAATACAAGAACTTTTCGTGGTTCTTGTCAATTTTTGTTGGTTTTCATCCAATGAACTTATTTCAGTCAGCCAGATCTTTCTTCTTCAAAGCAAAAAGATTTTATCTTCAAATACAAGAACTTTTCGTGGTTTTGTTGATTTTCAGCAAATGAACATATTTCAGCGAGCGAGATGTTTTTTCTTTAATAGCGTAAGATTTTATCTTAAAATACAAGAACTTTTCGTGGTTCTTGTCAATTTTTGTTGGTTTTCATCTGATGAACTTATTTCATTCAGCTAGATCTTTCTTCTTCAAAGCAAAAAGATTTTATGTTCAAATACAAGAACTTTTCGTGAGTTTGTTGATTTTCAGCAAATGAACATATTTCAGCGAGCGAGAAGTTTTTTCTTTAATAGCGTCAGATTTTATCTTAAAATACAAGAACTTTTCGTGGTTCTTGTCAATTTTTGTTGGTTTTCATCCAATGAACTTATTTCAGTCAGCTGGATCTTTCTTCTTGAAAGCAAAAAGATTGTATCTTCAAATACAAGAACTTTTCGTGATTTTGTTGATTATCAGCAAATGAACATATTTCAGCGAGCGAGAAGTTTTTTCTTTAATAGCGTCAGATTTAATCTTAAAATACAAAAACTTTTCGTGGTTCTTGTCAATTTTTGTTGATTTTCATCAAATGAACTTATTTCAGTCAGCTGGATCTTTCTTCTTTGAAGCAAAAAGATTTTATCTTCAAATACAAGAACTTTTCGTGGTTTTGTTGATTTTCATCCAATGAACTTATTTCAGTCAGCAAGATCTTTCTTCTTGAAAGCAAAAAGATTTTATCTTCAAATACAAGAACTTTTCGTGGTTTTGTTGATTTTCAGCAAATGAACATATTTCAGCGAGGGAGAAGTTTTTTCTTTAATCGCGTCAGATTTTATCTTAAAATACAAGAACTTTTCGTGGTTCTTGTCTATTTTTGTTGGCTTTCATCCAATGAACTTATTTCAGTCAGCCAGATCTTTCTTCTTCAAAGCAAAAAGATTTTATCTTCAAATACAAGAACTTTTCGTGGTTTTGTTGATTTTCAGCAAAGGAACATATTTCAGCGAGCGAGAAGTTTTCTCTTTAAAAGCGTCAGATTTTAGCTTAAAATACAAGAACTTTTCGTGGTTCTTGTCAATTTTTGTTGGTTTTCATCCAATGAACTTATTTCAGTCAGCAAGATCTTTCTTCTTGAAAGCAAAAAGATTTTATCTTCAAATGCAAGAACTTTTCGTGGTTTTGTTGATTTTCAGCAAATGAACATATTTCAGCGAGCGAGAAGTTTTTTCTTTAATAGCGTCAGATTTAATCTTAAAATACAAAAACTTTTCGTGGTTCTTGTCAATTTGTGTTGATTTTCATCAAATGAACTTATTTCAGTCAGCTAGATCTTTCTTCTTTAAAGCAAAAAGATTTTATCTTCAAATGCAAGAACTTTTCGTGGTTTTGTTGATTTTCAGCAAATGAACATATTTCAGAGAGCGAGAAGTTTTTTCTTTAATAGCGTCAGATTTTATCTTAAAATACAAGAACTTTTCGTGGTTCTTGTCAATTTTTGTTGGTTTTCATCCAATGAACTTATTTCAGTCAGCTAGATCTTTCTTCTTGAAAGCAAAAAGATTTTATCTTCAAATACAAGAACTTTTCGTGATTTTGTTGATTTTCAGCAAATGAACATATTTCAGCGAGCGAGAAGTTTTTTCTTTAATAGCGTCAGATTTAATGTTAAAATACAAAAACTTTTCGTGGTTCTTGTCAATTTTTGTTGATTTTCATGAAATGAACTTATTTCAGTCAGCTAGATCTTTCTTCTTTGAAGCAAAAAGATTTTATCTTCAAATACAAGAACTTTTCGTGGTTTTGTTGATTTTCAGCAAATGAAAGTATTTCAGCGAGGGAGAAGTTTTTTCTTTAATCGCGTCACATTTTATCTTAAAATACAAGAACTTTTCGTGGTTCTTGTCAATTTTTGTCGGTTTTCATCCAATGAACTTATTTCAGTCAGCAAGATCTTTCTTCTTGAAAGCAAAAAGATTTTATCTTCAAATACAAGACCTTTTCATGATTTTGTTGATTTTCAGCAAATGAACATATTTCAGCGAGCGAGAAGTTTTTTCTTTAACAGCGTCAGATTTAATCTTAAAATACAAAAACTTTTCGTGGTTCTTGTCAATTTTTGTTGATTTTCATCAAATGAACTTATTTCAGTCAGCTAGATCTTTCTTCTTCAAAGCAAAAAGATTTTATCTTCAAATGCAAGAACTTTTCGTGGTTTTGTTGATTTTCAGCAAATGAACATATTTCAGCGAACGAGAAGTTTTTTCTTTAATAGCGTCAGATTTAATCTTAAAATACAAAAACTTTTCGTGGTTCTTGTCAATTTGTGTTGATTTTCATCAAATGAACTTATTTCATTCAGCTAGATCTTTCTTCTTCAAAGCAAAAAGATTTTATCTTCAAATACAAGAACTTTTCGTGAGTTTGTTGATTTTCAGCAAATGAACATATTTCAGCGAGCGAGAAGTTTTTTCTTTAAAAGCGTCAGATTTTATCTTAAAATACAAGAACTTTTCGTGGTTTTGTTGATTTTCATCCAATGAACTTATTTCAGTCAGCAAGATCTTTCTTCTTGAAAGCAAAAAGATTTTATCTTCAAATACAAGAACTTTTCGTGGTTTTGTTGATTTTCAGCAAATGAACATATTTCAGCGAGGGAGAAGTTTTCTCTTTAAAAGCGTCAGATTTTAGCTTAAAATACAAGAACTTTTCGTGGTTCTTGTCAATTTTTGTTGGTTTTCATCCAATGAACTTATTTCAGTCAGCAAGATCTTTCTTCTTGAAAGCAAAAAGATTTTATCTTCAAATGCAAGAACTTTTCGTGGTTTTGTTGATTTTCAGCAAATGAACATATTTCAGCGAGCGAGAAGTTTTTTCTTTTATAGCGTCAGATTTAATCTTAAAATACAAAAACTTTTCGTGGTTCTTGTCAATTTGTGTTGATTTTCATCAAATGAACTTATTTCAGTCAGCTAGATCTTTCTTCTTTAAAGCAAAAAGATTTTATCTTCAAATGCAAGAACTTTTCGTGGTTTTGTTGATTTTCAGCAAATGAACATATTTCAGAGAGCGAGAAGTTTTTTCTTTAATAGCGTCAGATTTTATCTTAAAATACAAGAACTTTTCGTGGTTCTTGTCAATTTTTGTTGGTTTTCATCCAATGAACTTATTTCAGTCAGCTAGATCTTTCTTCTTGAAAGCAAAAAGATTTTATCTTCAAATACAAGAACTTTTCGTGATTTTGTTGATTTTCAGCAAATGAACATATTTCAGCGAGCGAGAAGTTTTTTCTTTAATCGCGTCAGATTTTATCTTAAAATACAAGAACTTTTCGTGGTTCTTGTCTATTTTTGTTGGCTTTCATCCAATGAACTTATTTCAGTCAGCCAGATCTTTCTTCTTCAAAGCAAAAAGATTTTATCTTCAAATACAAGAACTTTTCGTGGTTTTGTTGATTTTCAGCAAATGAACATATTTCAGCGAGCGAGAAGTTTTCTCTTTAAAAGCGTCAGATTTTAGCTTAAAATACAAGAACTTTTCGTGGTTCTTGTCAATTTTTGTTGGTTTTCATCCAATGAACTTATTTCAGTCAGCAAGATCTTTCTTCTTGAAAGCAAAAAGATTTTATCTTCAAATGCAAGAACTTTTCGTGGTTTTGTTGATTTTCAGCAAATGAACATATTTCAGCGAGCGAGAAGTTTTTTCTTTTATAGCGTCAGATTTAATCTTAAAATACAAAAACTTTTCGTGGTTCTTGTCAATTTGTGTTGATTTTCATCAAATGAACTTATTTCAGTCAGCTAGATCTTTCTTCTTTAAAGCAAAAAGATTTTATCTTCAAATGCAAGAACTTTTCGTGGTTTTGTTGATTTTCAGCAAATGAACATATTTCAGAGAGCGAGAAGTTTTTTCTTTAATAGCGTCAGATTTTATCTTAAAATATAAGAACTTTTCGTGGTTCTTGTCAATTTTTGTTGGTTTTCATCCAATGAACTTATTTCAGTCAGCTGGATCTTTCTTCTTGAAAGCAAAAAGATTTTATCTTCAAATACAAGAACTTTTCGTGATTTTGTTGATTTTCAGCAAATGAACATATTTCAGCGAGCGAGAAGTTTTTTCTTTAATAGCGTCAGATTTAATCTTAAAATACAAAAACTTTTCGTGGTTCTTGTCAATTTTTGTTGATTTTCATCAAATGAACTTATTTCAGTCAGCTAGATCTTTCTTCTTTGAAGCAAAAAGATTTTATCTTCAAATACAAGAACTTTTCGTGGTTTTGTTGATTTTCAGCAAATGAAAGTATTTCACCGAGGGAGAAGTTTTTTCTTTAATCGCGTCACATTTTATCTTAAAATACAAGAACTTTTCGTGGTTCTTGTCAATTTTTGTCGGTTTTCATCCAATGAACTTATTTCAGTCAGCAAGATCTTTCTTCTTGAAAGCAAAAAGATTTTATCTTCAAATACAAGACCTTTTCATGATTTTGTTGATTTTCAGCAAATGAACATATTTCAGCGAGCGAGAAGTTTTTTCTTTAACAGCGTCAGATTTAATCTTAAAATACAAAAACTTTTCGTGGTTCTTGTCAATTTTTGTTGATTTTCATCAAATGAACTTATTTCAGTCAGCTAGATCTTTCTTCTTCAAAGCAAAAAGATTTTATCTTCAAATACAAGAACTTTTCGTGGTTTTGTTGATTTTCAGCAAATGAACATATTTCAGCGAGCGAGAAGTTTTTTTCTTGAAAAGCATCAGATGTTATCTTAAAATACAAGAACTTTTCGTGGTTCTTGTCAATTTTTGTTGGCTTTCATCTTATGAACTTATTTCAGTCAGCTGGATCTTTCTTCTTCAAAGCAAAAAGATTTTATCTTCAAATACAAGAACTTTTGGTGGTTTTGTTGATTTTCAGCAAATGAACATATTTCAGTGAGCGAGAAGTTTTTTCTTCAATAGCGTCAGATTTAATCTTAAAATACAAGAACTTTTCGTGGTTCATGTCAATTTTTGTTGATTTTCATCAAATGAACTTATTTCAGTCAGCTAGATCTTTCTTCTTGAAAGCAAAAAGATTTTATCTTCAAATACAAGAACTTTTCGTGGTTTTGTTGATTTTCAGCAAATGAACATATTTCAGCGAGGGAGAAGTTTTTTCTTTAATAGCGTCAGATTTTATCTTAAAATGCAAGAACTTTTCGTGGTTCTTGTCAATGTTCGTTGGTTTTCATCCAATGAACTTATTTCAGTCAGCTAGATCTTTCTTCTTCGAAGCAAAAAGATTTTATCTTCAAATACAAGAACTTTTCGTGGTTTTGTTGATTTTCAGCAAATGAACATATTTCAGCGAGCGAGAAGTTTTTTCTTGAAAAGCGTCAGATGTTATCTTAAAATACAAGAACTTTTCGTGGTTCTTGTCAATTTTTGTTGGTTTTCATCTTATGAACTTATTTCAGTCAGCTGGATCTTTCTTCTTCAAAGCAAAAAGATTTTATCTTCAAATACAAGAACTTTTCGTGGTTTTGTTGATTTTCAGCAAATGAACAGATTTCAGCGAGGGAGACGTTTTTTCTTCAATAGCGTCAGATTCTTTCTTAAACTACAAGAACTTTTCGTGGTTCTTGTCAATTTTTGTTGGTTTTCATCCAATGAACTTATTTCAGTCAGCCAGATCTTTCTTCTTCAAAGCAAAAAGATTTTATCTTCAAATGCAAGAACTTTTCGTGGTTTTGTTGATTTTCAGCAAATGAACATATTTCAGCGAGCTGGAAGTTTTTTCTTTAACAGCGTCAGATTTTATCTTAAAATACAAGAACTTTTCGTGGTTCTTTTCAATTTTTGTTGGTTTTCATCTTCTGAACTTATTTCAGTCAGCTAGATCTTTCTTCTTCAAAGCAAAAAGATTTTATCTTCAAATACAAGAACTTTTCGTGGTTTTGTTGAATTTCAGCAAATGAACATATTTCAGCGAGCGAGAAGCTTTTTCATGAATAGCGTCAGATTTTATCCTAAAATACAAGAACTTTTCGTGGTTCTTGTCAATTTTTGTTGGTTTTCATCCAATGAACTTATTTCAGTCAGCTGGATCTTTCTTCTTTGAAGCAAAAAGATTTTATCTTCAAATACAAGAACTTTTCGTGGTTTTGTTGATTTTCAGCAAATGAAAGTATTTCAGCGAGGGAGAAGTTTTTTCTTTAATCGCGTCACATTTTATCTTAAAATACAAGAACTTTTCGTGGTTCTTGTCAATTTTTGTCGGTTTTCATCCAATGAACTTATTTCAGTCAGCAAGATCTTTCTTCTTGAAAGCAAAAAGATTTTATCTTCAAATACAAGACCTTTTCATGATTTTGTTGATTTTCAGCAAATGAACATATTTCAGCGAGCGAGAAGTTTTTTCTTTAACAGCGTCAGATTTAATCTTAAAATACAAAAACTTTTCGTGGTTCTTGTCAATTTTTGTTGATTTTCATCAAATGAACTTATTTCAGTCAGCTAGATCTTTCTTCTTCAAAGCAAAAAGATTTTATCTTCAAATGCAAGAACTTTTCGTGGTTTTGTTGATTTTCAGCAAATGAACATATTTCAGCGAGCGAGAAGTTTTTTCTTTAATAGCGTCAGATTTAATCTTAAAATACAAAAACTTTTCGTGGTTCTTGTCAATTTGTGTTGATTTTCATCAAATGAACTTATTTCATTCAGCTAGATCTTTCTTCTTCAAAGCAAAAAGATTTTATCTTCAAATACAAGAACTTTTCGTGAGTTTGTTGATTTTCAGCAAATGAACATATTTCAGCGAGCGAGAAGTTTTTTCTTTAATAGCGTCAGATTTTATCTTAAAATACAAGAACTTTTCGTGGTTCTTGTCAATTTTTGTTGGTTTTCATCCAATGAACTTATTTCAGTCAGCTAGATCTTTCTTCTTGAAAGCAAAAAGATTCTATCTTCAAATACAAGAACTTTTCGTGATTTTGTTGATTTTCAGCAAATGAACATATTTCAGCGAGCGAGAAGTTTTTTCTTTAATAGCGTCAGATTTAATCTTAAAATACAAGAACTTTTCGTGGTTCTTGTCAATTTTTGTTGATTTTCATCTCATGAACTTATTTCAGTCAGCTGGATCTTTCTTCTTTGAAGCAAAAAGATTTTATCTTCAAATACAAGAACTTTTCGTGGTTTTGTTGATTTTCATCCAATGAACTTATTTCAGTCAGCAAGATCTTACTTCTTGAAAGCAAAAAGATTTTATCTTCAAATACAAGAACTTTTCGTGGTTTTGTTGATTTTCAGCAAATGAACATATTTCAGCGAGGGAGAAGTTTTTTCTTTAATCGCGTCAGATTTTATCTTAAAATACAAGAACTTTTCGTGGTTCTTGTCTATTTTTGTTGGCTTTCATCCAATGAACTTATTTCAGTCAGCCAGATCTTTCTTCTTCAAAGCAAAAAGATTTTATCTTCAAATACAAGAACTTTTCGTGGTTTTGTTGATTTTCAGCAAATGAACATATTTCAGCGAGCGAGAAGTTTTCTCTTTAAAAGCGTCAGATTTTAGCTTAAAATACAAGAACTTTTCGTGGTTCTTGTCAATTTTTGTTGGTTTTCATCCAATGAACTTATTTCAGTCAGCAAGATCTTTCTTCTTGAAAGCAAAAAGATTTTATCTTCAAATGCAAGAACTTTTCGTGGTTTTGTTGATTTTCAGCAAATGAACATATTTCAGCGAGCGAGAAGTTTTTTCTTTTATAGCGTCAGATTTAATCTTAAAATACAAAAACTTTTCGTGGTTCTTGTCAATTTGTGTTGATTTTCATCAAATGAACTTATTTCAGTCAGCTAGATCTTTCTTCTTTAAAGCAAAAAGATTTTATCTTCAAATGCAAGAACTTTTCGTGGTTTTGTTGATTTTCAGCAAATGAACATATTTCAGAGAGCGAGAAGTTTTTTCTTTAATAGCGTCAGATTTTATCTTAAAATACAAGAACTTTTCGTGGTTCTTGTCAATTTTTGTTGGTTTTCATCCAATGAACTTATTTCAGTCAGCTAGATCTTTCTTCTTGAAAGCAAAAAGATTTTATCTTCAAATACAAGAACTTTTCGTGATTTTGTTGATTTTCAGCAAATGAACATATTTCAGCGAGCGAGAAGTTTTTTCTTTAATCGCGTCAGATTTTATCTTAAAATACAAGAACTTTTCGTGGTTCTTGTCTATTTTTGTTGGCTTTCATCCAATGAACTTATTTCAGTCAGCCAGATCTTTCTTCTTCAAAGCAAAAAGATTTTATCTTCAAATACAAGAACTTTTCGTGGTTTTGTTGATTTTCAGCAAATGAACATATTTCAGCGAGCGAGAAGTTTTCTCTTTAAAAGCGTCAGATTTTAGCTTAAAATACAAGAACTTTTCGTGGTTCTTGTCAATTTTTGTTGGTTTTCATCCAATGAACTTATTTCAGTCAGCAAGATCTTTCTTCTTGAAAGCAAAAAGATTTTATCTTCAAATGCAAGAACTTTTCGTGGTTTTGTTGATTTTCAGCAAATGAACATATTTCAGCGAGCGAGAAGTTTTTTCTTTTATAGCGTCAGATTTAATCTTAAAATACAAAAACTTTTCGTGGTTCTTGTCAATTTGTGTTGATTTTCATCAAATGAACTTATTTCAGTCAGCTAGATCTTTCTTCTTTAAAGCAAAAAGATTTTATCTTGAAATGCAAGAACTTTTCGTGGTTTTGTTGATTTTCAGCAAATGAACATATTTCAGAGAGCGAGAAGTTTTTTCTTTAATAGCGTCAGATTTTATCTTAAAATATAAGAACTTTTCGTGGTTCTTGTCAATTTTTGTTGGTTTTCATCCAATGAACTTATTTCAGTCAGCTAGATCTTTCTTCTTGAAAGCAAAAAGATTTTATCTTCAAATACAAGAACTTTTCGTGATTTTGTTGATTTTCAGCAAATGAACATATTTCAGCGAGCGAGAAGTTTTTTCTTTAACAGCGTCAGATTTAATCTTAAAATACAAAAACTTTTCGTGGTTCTTGTCAATTTTTGTTGATTTTCATCAAATGAACTTATTTCAGTCAGCTAGATCTTTCTTCTTCAAAGCAAAAAGATTTTATCTTCAAATACAAGAACTTTTCGTGGTTTTGTTGATTTTCAGCAAATGAACATATTTCAGCGAGCGAGAAGTTTTTTTCTTGAAAAGCATCAGATGTTATCTTAAAATACAAGAACTTTTCGTGGTTCTTGTCAATTTTTGTTGGTTTTCATCTTATGAACTTATTTCAGTCAGCTGGATCTTTCTTCTTCAAAGCAAAAAGATTTTATCTTCAAATACAAGAACTTTTGGTGGTTTTGTTGATTTTCAGCAAATGAACATATTTCAGTGAGCGAGAAGTTTTTTCTTCAATAGCGTCAGATTTAATCTTAAAATACAAGAACTTTTCGTGGTTCATGTCAATTTTTGTTGATTTTCATCAAATGAACTTATTTCAGTCAGCTAGATCTTTCTTCTTGAAAGCAAAAAGATTTTATCTTCAAATACAAGAACTTTTCGTGGTTTTGTTGATTTTCAGCAAATGAACATATTTCAGCGAGGGAGAAGTTTTTTCTTTAATAGCGTCAGATTTTATCTTAAAATGCAAGAACTTTTCGTGGTTCTTGTCAATGTTCGTTGGTTTTCATCCAATGAACTTATTTCAGTCAGCTAGATCTTTCTTCTTCGAAGCAAAAAGATTTTATCTTCAAATACAAGAACTTTTCGTGGTTTTGTTGATTTTCAGCAAATGAACATATTTCAGCGAGCGAGAAGTTTTTTCTTGAAAAGCGTCAGATGTTATCTTAAAATACAAGAACTTTTCGTGGTTCTTGTCAATTTTTGTTGGTTTTCATCTTATGAACTTATTTCAGTCAGCTGGATCTTTCTTCTTCAAAGCAAAAAGATTTTATCTTCAAATACAAGAACTTTTCGTGGTTTTGTTGATTTTCAGCAAATGAACAGATTTCAGCGAGGGAGACGTTTTTTCTTCAATAGCGTCAGATTCTTTCTTAAACTACAAGAACTTTTCGTGGTTCTTGTCAATTTTTGTTGGTTTTCATCCAATGAACTTATTTCAGTCAGCCAGATCTTTCTTCTTCAAAGCAAAAAGATTTTATCTTCAAATGCAAGAACTTTTCGTGGTTTTGTTGATTTTCAGCAAATGAACATATTTCAGCGAGCTGGAAGTTTTTTCTTTAACAGCGTCAGATTTTATCTTAAAATACAAGAACTTTTCGTGGTTCTTGTCAATTTTTGTTGGTTTTCATCCAATGAACTTATTTCAGTCAGCTGGATCTTTCTTCTTTGAAGCAAAAAGATTTTATCTTCAAATACAAGAACTTTTCGTGGTTTTGTTGATTTTCAGCAAATGAAAGTATTTCAGCGAGGGAGAAGTTTTTTCTTTAATCGCGTCACATTTTATCTTAAAATACAAGAACTTTTCGTGGTTCTTGTCAATTTTTGTCGGTTTTCATCCAATGAACTTATTTCAGTCAGCAAGATCTTTCTTCTTGAAAGCAAAAAGATTTTATCTTCAAATACAAGACCTTTTCATGATTTTGTTGATTTTCAGCAAATGAACATATTTCAGCGAGCGAGAAGTTTTTTCTTTAACAGCGTCAGATTTAATCTTAAAATACAAAAACTTTTCGTGGTTCTTGTCAATTTTTGTTGATTTTCATCAAATGAACTTATTTCAGTCAGCTAGATCTTTCTTCTTCAAAGCAAAAAGATTTTATCTTCAAATGCAAGAACTTTTCGTGGTTTTGTTGATTTTCAGCAAATGAACATATTTCAGCGAGCGAGAAGTTTTTTCTTTAATAGCGTCAGATTTAATCTTAAAATACAAAAACTTTTCGTGGTTCTTGTCAATTTGTGTTGATTTTCATCAAATGAACTTATTTCATTCAGCTAGATCTTTCTTCTTCAAAGCAAAAAGATTTTATCTTCAAATACAAGAACTTTTCGTGAGTTTGTTGATTTTCAGCAAATGAACATATTTCAGCGAGCGAGAAGTTTTTTCTTTAATAGCGTCAGATTTTATCTTAAAATACAAGAACTTTTTGTGGTTCTTGTCAATTTTTGTTGGTTTTCATCCAATGAACTGATTTCCGTCAGCTAGATCTTTCTTCTTGAAAGCAAAAAGATTCTATCTTCAAATACAAGAACTTTTCGTGATTTTGTTGATTTTCAGCAAATGAACATATTTCAGCGAGCGAGAAGTTTTTTCTTTAATAGCGTCAGATTTAATCTTAAAATACAAGAACTTTTCGTGGTTCTTGTCAATTTTTGTTGATTTTCATCTGATGAACTTATTTCAGTCAGCTGGATCTTTCTTCTTTGAAGCAAAAAGATTTTATCTTCAAATACAAGAACTTTTCGTGGTTTTGTTGATTTTCATCCAATGAACTTATTTCAGTCAGCAAGATCTTTCTTCTTGAAAGCAAAAAGATTTTATCTTCAAATACAAGAACTTTTCGTGGTTTTGTTGATTTTCAGCAATTGAACATATTTCAGCGAGGGAGAAGTTTTTTCTTTAATCGCGTCAGATTTTATCTTAAAATACAAGAACTTTTCGTGGTTCTTGTCTATTTTTGTTGGCTTTCATCCAATGAACTTATTTCAGTCAGCCAGATCTTTCTTCTTCAAAGCAAAAAGATTTTATCTTCAAATACAAGAACTTTTCGTGGTTTTGTTGATTTTCAGCAAATGAACATATTTCAGCGAGCGAGAAGTTTTCTCTTTAAAAGCGTCAGATTTTAGCTTAAAATACAAGAACTTTTCGTGGTTCTTGTCAATTTTTGTTGGTTTTCATCCAATGAACTTATTTCAGTCAGCAAGATCTTTCTTCTTGAAAGCAAAAAGATTTTATCTTCAAATGCAAGAACTTTTCGTGGTTTTGTTGATTTTCAGCAAATGAACATATTTCAGCGAGCGAGAAGTTTTTTCTTTAATAGCGTCAGATTTTATCTTAAAATACAAGAACTTTTCGTGGTTCTTGTCAATTTTTGTTGGTTTTCATCCAATGAACTTATTTCAGTCAGCTGGATCTTTCTTCTTGAAAGCAAAAAGATTTTATCTTCAAATACAAGAACTTTTCGTGATTTTGTTGATTTTCAGCAAATGAACATATTTCAGCGAGCGAGAAGTTTTTTCTTTAATAGCGTCAGATTTAATCTTAAAATACAAAAACTTTTCGTGGTTCTTGTCAATTTTTGTTGATTTTCATCAAATGACCTTATTTCAGTCAGCTAGATCTTTCTTCTTTGAAGCAAAAAGATTTTATCTTCAAATACAAGAACTTTTCGTGGTTTTGTTGATTTTCAGCAAATGAAAGTATTTCAGCGAGGGAGAAGTTTTTTCTTTAATCGCGTCACATTTTATCTTAAAATAAAAGAACTTTTCGTGGTTCTTGTCAATTTTTGTCGGTTTTCATCCAATGAACTTATTTCAGTCAGCAAGATCTTTCTTCTTGAAAGCAAAAAGATTTTATCTTCAAATACAAGACCTTTTCATGATTTTGTTGATTTTCAGCAAATGAACATATTTCAGCGAGCGAGAAGTTTTTTCTTTAATAGCGTCAGATTTAATCTTAAAATACAAGAACTTTTCGTGGTTCTTGTCAATTTTTGTTGATTTTCATCTGATGAACTTATTTCAGTCAGCTGGATCTTTCTTCTTTGAAGCAAAAAGATTTTATCTTCAAATACAAGAACTTTTCGTGGTTTTGTTGATTTTCATCCAATGAACTTATTTCAGTCAGCTAGATCTTTCTTCTTGAAAGCAAAAAGATTTTATCTTCAAATACAAGAACTTTTCGTGGTTTTGTTGATTTTCAGCAATTGAACATATTTCAGCGAGGGAGAAGTTTTTTCTTTAATCGCGTCAGATTTTATCTTAAAATACAAGAACTTTTCGTGGTTCTTGTCTATTTTTGTTGGCTTTCATCCAATGAACTTATTTCAGTCAGCCAGATCTTTCTTCTTCAAAGCAAAAAGATTTTATCTTCAAATACAAGAACTTTTCGTGGTTTTGTTGATTTTCAGCAAATGAACATATTTCAGCGAGCGAGAAGTTTTCTCTTTAAAAGCGTCAGATTTTAGCTTAAAATACAAGAACTTTTCGTGGTTCTTGTCAATTTTTGTTGGTTTTCATCCAATGAACTTATTTCAGTCAGCAAGATCTTTCTTCTTGAAAGCAAAAAGATTTTATCTTCAAATGCAAGAACTTTTCGTGGTTTTGTTGATTTTCAGCAAATGAACATATTTCAGCGAGCGAGAAGTTTTTTCTTTAATAGCGTCAGATTTTATCTTAAAATACAAGAACTTTTCGTGGTTCTTGTCAATTTTTGTTGGTTTTCATCCAATGAACTTATTTCAGTCAGCTGGATCTTTCTTCTTGAAAGCAAAAAGATTTTATCTTCAAATACAAGAACTTTTCGTGGTTTTGTTGATTTTCAGCAAATGAACATATTTCAGCGAGCGAGAAGTTTTCTCTTTAAAAGCGTCAGATTTTAGCTTAAAATACAAGAACTTTTCGTGGTTCTTGTCAATTTTTGTTGGTTTTCATCCAATGAACTTATTTCAGTCAGCAAGATCTTTCTTCTTGAAAGCAAAAAGATTTTATCTTCAAATGCAAGAACTTTTCGTGGTTTTGTTGATTTTCAGCAAATGAACATATTTCAGCGAGCGAGAAGTTTTTTCTTTAATAGCGTCAGATTTTATCTTAAAATACAAGAACTTTTCGTGGTTCTTGTCAATTTTTGTTGGTTTTCATCCAATGAACTTATTTCAGTCAGCTGGATCTTTCTTCTTGAAAGCAAAAAGATTTTATCTTCAAATACAAGAACTTTTCGTGATTTTGTTGATTTTCAGCAAATGAACATATTTCAGCGAGCGAGAAGTTTTTTCTTTAATAGCGTCAGATTTAATCTTAAAATACAAAAACTTTTCGTGGTTCTTGTCAATTTTTGTTGATTTTCATCAAATGACCTTATTTCAGTCAGCTAGATCTTTCTTCTTTGAAGCAAAAAGATTTTATCTTCAAATACAAGAACTTTTCGTGGTTTTGTTGATTTTCAGCAAATGAAAGTATTTCAGCGAGGGAGAAGTTTTTTCTTTAATCGCGTCACATTTTATCTTAAAATAAAAGAACTTTTCGTGGTTCTTGTCAATTTTTGTCGGTTTTCATCCAATGAACTTATTTCAGTCAGCAAGATCTTTCTTCTTGAAAGCAAAAAGATTTTATCTTCAAATACAAGACCTTTTCATGATTTTGTTGATTTTCAGCAAATGAACATATTTCAGCGAGCGAGAAGTTTTTTCTTTAACAGCGTCAGATTTAATCTTAAAATACAAAAACTTTTCGTGGTTCTTGTCAATTTTTGTTGATTTTCATCAAATGAACTTATTTCAGTCAGCTAGATCTTTCTTCTTCAAAGCAAAAAGATTTTATCTTCAAATACAAGAACTTTTCGTGGTTTTGTTGATTTTCAGCAAATGAACATATTTCAGCGAGCGAGAAGTTTTTTTCTTGAAAAGCATCAGATGTTATCTTAAAATACAAGAACTTTTCGTGGTTCTTGTCAATTTTTGTTGGTTTTCATCTTATGAACTTATTTCAGTCAGCTGGATCTTTCTTCTTCAAAGCAAAAAGATTTTATCTTCAAATACAAGAACTTTTCGTGATTTTGTTGATTTTCAGCAAATGAACATATTTCAGTGAGCGAGAAGTTTTTTCTTCAATAGCGTCAGATTTAATCTTAAAATACAAGAACTTTTCGTGGTTCATGTCAATTTTTGTTGATTTTCATCAAATGAACTTATTTCAGTCAGCTAGATCTTTCTTCTTGAAAGCAAAAAGATTTTATCTTCAAATACAAGAACTTTTCGTGGTTTTGTTGATTTTCAGCAAATGAACATATTTCAGCGAGGGAGAAGTTTTTTCTTTAATAGCGTCAGATTTTATCTTAAAATGCAAGAACTTTTCGTGGTTCTTGTCAATGTTCGTTGGTTTTCATCCAATGAACTTATTTCAGTCAGCTAGATCTTTCTTCTTCGAAGCAAAAAGATTTTATCTTCAAATACAAGAACTTTTCGTGGTTTTGTTGATTTTCAGCAAATGAACATATTTCAGCGAGCGAGAAGTTTTTTCTTGAAAAGCGTCAGATGTTATCTTAAAATACAAGAACTTTTCGTGGTTCTTGTCAATTTTTGTTGGTTTTCATCTTATGAACTTATTTCAGTCAGCTGGATCTTTCTTCTTCAAAGCAAAAAGATTTTATCTTCAAATACAAGAACTTTTCGTGGTTTTGTTGATTTTCAGCAAATGAACATATTTCAGCGAGCGAGAAGTTTTTTCTTTAATAGCGTCAGATTTTATCTTAAAATACAAGAACTTTTCGTGGTTCTCGTCAATTTTTGTTGGTTTTCATCTTATGAACTTATTTCAGTCAGCTGGATCTTTCTTCTTCAAAGCAAAAAGATTTTATCTTCAAATACAAGAATTTTTCGTGGTTTTGTTGATTTTCAGCAAATGAACAGATTTCAGCGAGGGAGACGTTTTTTCTTCAATAGCGTCAGATTCTTTCTTAAACTACAAGAACTTTTCGTGGTTCTTGTCAATTTTTGTTGGTTTTCATCCAATGAACTTATTTCAGTCAGCTGGATCTTTCTTCTTCAAAGCAAAAAGATTTTATCTTCAAATACAAGAACTTTTGGTGGTTTTGTTGATTTTCAGCAAATGAACATATTTCAGCGAGCGAGAAGTTTTTTCTTTAATAGCGTCAGATTTTATCTTAAAATACAAGAACTTTTCGTGGTTCTCGTCAATTTTTGTTGGTTTTCATCCAATGAACTTATTTCAGTCAGCCAGATCTTTCTTCTTCAAAGAAAAAAGATTTTATCTTCAAATACAAGAACTTTTCGTGGTTTTGTTGATTTTCAGCAAATGAACATATTTCAGCGAGCTCGAAGTTTTTTCTTTAATAGCATAAGATTTTATCTTAAAATACAAGAACTTTTCGTGGTTTTGTTGATTTTCAGCAAATGAACATATTTCAGCGAGCTGGAAGTTTTTTCTTTTACAGCGTCAGATTTTATCTTAAAATACAAGAACTTTTCGTGGTTCTTTTCAATTTTTGTTGGTTTTCATCTTCTGAACTTATTTCAGTCAGCTAGATCTTTCTTCTTCAAAGCAAAAAGATTTTATCTTCAAATACAAGAACTTTTCGTGGTTTTGTTGAATTTCAGCAAATGAACATATTTCAGCGAGCGAGAAGTTTTTTCATTAATAGCGTCAGATTTTATCCTAAAATACAAGAACTTTTCGTGGTTCTTGTCAATTTTTGTTGGTTTTCATCTTCTGAACTTATTTCAGTCAGCTAGATCTTTCTTCTTCAAAGCAAAAAGATTTTATCTTCAAATACAAGAACTTTTCATGGTTTTGTTGAATTTCAGCAAATGAACATATTTCAGCGAGCGAGAAGTTTTTTCATTAATAGCCTCAGATTTTATCCTAAAATACAAGAACTTTTCGTGGTTCTTGTCAATTTTTGTTGGTTTTCATCCAATGAACTTATTTCAGTCAGCTGGATCTTTCTTCTTCAAAGCAAAAAGATTTTATCTTCAAATACAAGAACTTTTCGTGGTTTTGTTGATTTTCAGCAAATGAACATATTTCAGCGAGCGAGAAGTTTTTTCTTTAATAGCGTCAGATTTTATCTTAAAATACAAGAACTTTTCGTGGTTCTCGTCAATTTTTGTTGGTTTTCATCCAATGAACTTATTTCAGTCAGCCAGATCTTTCTTCTTCAAAGCAAAAAGATTTTATCTTCAAATACAAGAACTTTTCGTGGTTTTGTTGATTTTCAGCAAATGAACATATTTCAGCGAGCTAGAAGTTTTTTCTTTAATAGCGTAAGATTTTATCTTAAAATACAAGAACTTTTCGTGGTTCTTGTCAATTTTTGTTGGTTTTCATCTTATGAACTTATTTCAGTCAGCTGGATCTTTCTTCTTCAAAGCAAAAAGATTTTATCTTCAAATACAAGAACTTTTCGTGATTTTGTTGATTTTCAGCAAATGAACATATTTCAGTGAGCGAGAAGTTTTTTCTTCAACAGCGTCAGATTTAATCTTAAAATACAAGAACTTTTCGTGGTTCTTGTCAATTTTCGTTGGTTTTCATCCAATGAACTTATTTCAGTCAGCTAGATCTTTCTTCTTCGAAGCAAAAAGATTTTGTCTTCAAATACAAGAACTTTTCGTGTTTTTGTTGATTTTCAGCAAATGAACATATTTCAGCGAGCGAGAAGTTTTTTCTTTAATAGCGTCAGATTTTATCTTAAAATACAAGAACTTTTCGTGGTTCTTGTCAATTTTAGTTGGTTTTCATCTTATGAACTTATTTCAGTCAGCTAGATCTTTCTTCTTCAAAGCAAAAAGATTTTATCTTCAAATCCAAGAACTTTTCGTGGTTTTGTTGATTTTCAGCAAATGAACATATTTCAGCGAGCGAGAAGTTTTTTCTTTAAAAGCGTCAGATGATATCTTAAAATACAAGAACTTTTCGTGGTTCTTGTCAATTTTTGTTGGTTTTCATCTTATGAACTTATTTCAGTCAGCTGGATCTTTCTTCTTCAAAGCAAAAAGATTTTATCTTCAAATACAAGAACTTTTCGTGGTTTTGTTGATTTTTAGCAAATGAACAGATTTCAGCGAGGGAGACGTTTTTTCTTTAATAGCGTCAGATTTTATCTTAAAATACAAGAACTTTTCGTGGTTCTTGTCAATTTTTGTTGGTTTTCATCCAATGAACTTATTTCAGTCAGCCAGATCTTTCTTCTTCAAAGCAAAAAGATTTTATCTTCAAATACAAGAACTTTTCGTGGTTTTGTTGATTTTCAGCAAATGAACATATTTCAGCGAGCTAGAAGTTTTTTCTTTAATAGCGTAAGATTTTATCTTAAAATACAAGAACTTTTCGTGGTTCTTGTCAATTTTTGTTGGTTTTCATCCAATGAACTTATTTCAGTCAGCTGGATCTTTCTTCTTCAAAGCAAAAAGATTTTATCTTCAAATACAAGAACTTTTCGTGGTTTTGTTGATTTTCAGCAAATGAACATATTTCAGCGAGCTAGAAGTTTTTTCTTTAATAGCGTAAGATTTTATCTTAAAATAGAAGAACTTTTCGTGGTTCTTGTCAATTTTTGTTGGTTTTCATCTGATGAACTTATTTCATTCAGCTAGATCTTTCTTCTTCAAAGCAAAAAGATTTTATCTTCAAATCCAAGAACTTTTCGTGGTTTTGTTGATTTTCAGCAAATGAACATATTTCAGCGAGCTCGAAGTTTTTTCTTTAATAGCGTAAGATTTTATCTTAAAATACAAGAACTTTTCGTGGTTCTTGTCAATTTTTGTTGGTTTTCATCTGATGAACTTATTTCATTCAGCTAGATCTTTCTTCTTCAAAGCAAAAAGATTTTATCTTCAAATCCAAGAACTTTTCGTGGTTTTGTTGATTTTCAGCAAATGAACATATTTCAGCGAGCTGGAAGTTTTTTCTTGAACAGCGTCAGATTTTATCTTAAAATACAAGAACTTTTCGTGGTTCTTTTCAATTTTTGTTGGTTTTCATCTTCTGAACTTATTTCAGTCAGCTAGATCTTTCTTCTTCAAAGCAAAAAGATTTTATCTTCAAATACAAGAACTTTTCATGGTTTTGTTGAATTTCAGCAAATGAACATATTTCAGCGAGCGAGAAGTTTTTTCATTAATAGCCTCAGATTTTATCCTAAAATACAAGAACTTTTCGTGGTTCTTGTCAATTTTTGTTGGTTTTCATCCAATGAACTTATTTCAGTCAGCTGGATCTTTCTTCTTCAAAGCAAAAAGATTTTATCTTCAAATACAAGAACTTTTCGTGGTTTTGTTGATTTTCAGCAAATGAACATATTTCAGCGAGCGAGAAGTTTTTTCTTTAATAGCGTCAGATTTTATCTTAAAATACAAGAACTTTTCGTGGTTCTTGTCAATTTTTGTTGGTTTTCATCTTCTGAACTTATTTCAGTCAGCTAGATCTTTCTTCTTCAAAGCAAAAAGATTTTATCTTCAAATACAAGAACTTTTCGTGGTTTTGTTGATTTTCAGCAAATGAACATATTTCAGCGAGCGAGAAATTTTTTCTTGAAAAGCGTCAGATGTTATCTTAAAATACAAGAACTTTTCGTGGTTCTTGTCAATTTTTGTTGGTTTTCATCTTATGAACTTATTTCAGTCAGCTGGATCTTTCTTCTTCAAAGCAAAAAGATTTTATCTTCAAATACAAGAACTTTTCGTGATTTTGTTGATTTTCAGCAAATGAACATATTTCAGTGAGCGAGAAGTTTTTTCTTCAATAGCGTCAGATTTTATCTTAAAATACAAGAACTTTTCGTGGTTCTTGTCAATTTTCGTTGGTTTTCATCTTATGAACTTATTTCAGTCAGCTAGATCTTTCTTCTTCAAAGCAAAAAGATTTTATCTTCAAATACAAGAACTTTTCGTGGTTTTGTTGATTTTCAGCAAATGAACATATTTCAGCGAGCGAGAAGTTTTTTCTTTAAAAGCGTCAGATGTTATCTTAAAATACAAGAACTTTTCGTGGTTCTTGTCAATTTTTGTTGGTTTTCATCTTATGAACTTATTTCAGTCAGCTGGATCTTTCTTCTTCAAAGCAAAAAGATTTTATCTTCAAAGACAAGAACTTTTCGTGGTTTTGTTGATTTTCAGCAAATGAACAGATTTCAGCGAGGGAGACGTTTTTTCTTTAATAGCGTCAGATTTTATCTTAAAATACAAGAACTTTTCGTGGTTCTTGTCAATTTTTGTTGGTTTTCATCCAATGAACTTATTTCAGTCAGCCAGATCTTTCTTCTTCAAAGCAAAAAGATTTTATCTTCAAATACAAGAACTTTTCGTGGTTTTGTTGATTTTCAGCAAATGGACATATTTCAGCGAGCTAGAAGTTTTTTCTTTAATAGCGTAAGATTTTATCTTAAAATACAAGAACTTTTCGTGGTTCTTGTCAATTTTTGTTGGTGTTCATCCAATGAACTTATTTCAGTCAGCCAGATCTTTCTTCTTCAAAGCAAAAAGATTTTATCTTCAAATGCAAGAACTTTTCGTGGTTTTGTTGATTTTCAGCAAATGAACATATTTCAGCGAGCGAGAAGTTTTTTCTTTAATAGCGTCAGATTTTATCTTAAAATACAAGAACTTTTCGTGGTTCTCATCAATTTTTGTTGGTTTTCATCCAATGAACTTATTTCAGTCAGCCAGATCTTTCTTCTTCAAAGCAAAAAGATTTTATCTTCAAATACAAGAACTTTTCGTGGTTTTGTTGATTTTCAGCAAATGAACATATTTCAGCGAGCGAGAAGTTTTTTCTTTAATAGCGTAAGATTTTATCTTAAAATACAAGAACTTTTTGTGGTTCTTGTCAATTTTTGTTGGTTTTCATCTGATGAACTTATTTCATTCAGCTAGATCTTTCTTCTTCAAAGCAAAAAGATTTTATCTTCAAATCCAAGAACTTTTCGTGGTTTTGTTGATTTTCAGCAAATGAACATATTTCAGTGAGCGAGAAGTTTTTTCTTCAACAGCGTCAGATTTAATCTTAAAATACAAGAACTTTTCGTGGTTCTTGTCAATTTTCGTTGGTTTTCATCTTATGAACTTATTTCAGTCAGCAAGATCTTTCTTCTTCAAAGCAAAAAGATTTTATCTTCAAATACAAGAACTTTTCGTGGTTTTGTTGATTTTCAGCAAATGAACATATTTCAGCGAGCGAGAAGTTTTTTCTTTAAAAGCGTCAGATGTTATCTTAAAATACAAGAACTTTTCGTGGTTCTTGTCAATTTTTGTTGGTTTTCATCTTATGAACTTATTTCAGTCAGCTGGATCTTTCTTCTTCAAAGCAAAAAGATTTTATCTTCAAATACAAGAACTTTTCGTGGTTTTGTTGATTTTCAGCAAATGAACAGATTTCAGCGAGGGAGACGTTTTTTCTTTAATAGCGTCAGATTTTATCTTAAAATACAAGAACTTTTCGTGGTTCTTGTCAATTTTTGTTGGTTTTCATCCAATGAACTTATTTCAGTCAGCCAGATCTTTCTTCTTCAAAGCAAAAAGATTTTATCTTCAAATACAAGAACTTTTCGTGGTTTTGTTGATTTTCAGCAAATGGACATATTTCAGCGAGCTAGAAGTTTTTTCTTTAATAGCGTAAGATTTTATCTTAAAATACAAGAACTTTTCGTGGTTCTTGTCAATTTTTGTTGGTGTTCATCCAATGAACTTATTTCAGTCAGCCAGATCTTTCTTCTTCAAAGCAAAAAGATTTTATCTTCAAATGCAAGAACTTTTCGTGGTTTTGTTGATTTTCAGCAAATGAACATATTTCAGCGAGCGAGAAGTTTTTTCTTTAATAGCGTCAGATTTTATCTTAAAATACAAGAACTTTTCGTGGTTCTCGTCAATTTTTGTTGGTTTTCATCCAATGAACTTATTTCAGTCAGCCAGATCTTTCTTCTTCAAAGCAAAAAGATTTTATCTTCAAATACAAGAACTTTTCGTGGTTTTGTTGATTTTCAGCAAATGAACATATTTCAGCGAGCGAGAAGTTTTTTCTTTAATAGCGTAAGATTTTATCTTAAAATACAAGAACTTTTTGTGGTTCTTGTCAATTTTTGTTGGTTTTCATCTGATGAACTTATTTCATTCAGCTAGATCTTTCTTCTTCAAAGCAAAAAGATTTTATCTTCAAATCCAAGAACTTTTCGTGGTTTTGTTGATTTTCAGCAAATGAACATATTTCAGCGAGCTGGAAGTTTTTTCTTGAACAGCGTCAGATTTTATCTTAAAATACAAGAACTTTTCGTGGTTCTTTTCAATTTTTGTTGGTTTTCATCTTCTGAACTTATTTCAGTCAGCTAGATCTTTCTTCTTCAAAGCAAAAAGATTTTATCTTCAAATACAAGAACTTTTCGTGGTTTTGTTGAATTTCAGCAAATGAACATATTTCAGCGAGCGAGAAGTTTTTTCATTAATAGCGTCAGATTTTATCCTAAAATACAAGAACTTTTCGTGGTTCTTTTCAATTTTTGTTGGTTTTCATCTTCTGAACTTATTTCAGTCATCCAGATCTTTCTTCTTCAAAGCAAAAAGATTTTATCTTCAAATACAAGAACTTTTCGTGGTTTTGTTGATTTTCAGCAAAAGAACATATTTCAGCGAGCGAGAAGTTTTTTCTTTAATAGCGTCAGATTTTATCCTAAAATACAAGAACTTTTCGTGGTTCTTGTCAATTTTTGTTGGTATTCATCCAATGAACTTATTTCAGTCAGCTGGATCTTTCTTCTTCAAAGCAAAAAGATTTTATCTTCAAATACAAGAACTTTTCGTGGTTTTGTTGATTTTCAGCAAATGAACATATTTCAGCGAGCTGGAAGTTTTTTCTTTCACAGCGTCAGATTTTATCTTAAAATACAAGAACTTTTCGTGGTTCTTTTCAATTTTTGTTGGTTTTCATCTTCTGAACTTATTTCAGTCAGCCAGATCTGTCTTCTTCAAAGCAAAAAGATTTTATCTTCAAATACAAGAACTTTTCGTGGTTTTGTTGATTTTCAGCAAATGAACATATTTCAGCGAGCGAGAAGTTTTTTCATTAATAGCGTCAGATTTTATCCTAAAATACAAGAACTTTTCGTGGTTCTTGTCAATTTTTGTTGGTTTTCATCCAATGAACTTATTTCAGTCAGCTGGATCTTTCTTCTTCAAAGCAAAAAGATTTTATCTTCAAATACAAGAACTTTTCATGGTTTTGTTGATTTTCAGCAAATGAACATATTTCAGCCAGCGAGAAGTTTTTTCTTTAATAGCGTCAGATTTTATCTTAAAATACAAGAACTTTTCGTGGTTCTCGTCAATTTTTGTTGGTTTTCATCCAATGAACTTATTTCAGTCAGCCAGATCTTTCTTCTTCAAAGCAAAAAGATTTTATCTTCAAATACAAGAACTTTTCGTGGTTTTGTTGATTTTCAGCAAATGAACATATTTCAGCGAGCTAGAAGTTTTTTCTTTAACAGCGTAAGATTTTATCTTAAAATACAAGAACTTTTCGTGGTTCTTGTCAATTTTTGTTGGTTTTCATCTGATGAACTTATTTCATTCAGCTAGATCTTTCTTCTTCAAAGCAAAAAGATTTTATCTTCAAATCCAAGAACTTTTCGTGGTTTTGTTGATTTTCAGCAAATGAACATATTTCAGCGAGCTGGAAGTTTTTTCTTTAACAGCGTCAGATTTTATCTTAAAATACAAGAACTATTCGTCGTTATTTTCAATTTTTGTTGGTTTTCATCTTCTGAACTTATTTCAGTCAGCTAGATCTTTCTTCTTCAAAGCAAAAAGATTTTATCTTCAAATACAAGAACTTTTCGTGGTTTTGTTGATTTTCAGCAAATGAACATATTTCAGCGAGCGAGACGTTTTTTCTTTAATAGCGTCAGATTTTATCTTAAAATACAAGAACTTTTCGTGGTTCTTGTCAATTTTTGTTGGTTTTCATCCAATGAACTTATTTCAGTCAGCTGGATCTTTCTTCTTCAAAGCAAAAAGATTTTATCTTCAAATACAAGAACTTCTCGTGGTTTTGTTGATTTTCAGCAAATGAACATATTTCAACGAGCTGGAAGTTTTTTCTTTAATAGCGTAAGATTTTATCTTAAAATACAAGAACTTTTCGTGGTTCTCGTCAATTTTTGTTGGTTTTCATCCAATGAACTTATTTCAGTCAGCCAGATCTTTCTTCTTCAAAGCAAAAAGATTTTATCTTCAAACACAAGAACTTTTCGTGGTTTTGTTGATTTTCAGCAAATGAACATATTTCAGCGAGCTAGAAGTTTTTTCTTTAATAGCGTAAGATTTTATCTTAAAATACAAGAACTTTTCGTGGTTCTTGTCAATTTTTGTTGGTTTTCATCTGATGAACTTATTTCATTCAGCTCGATCTTTCTTCTTCAAAGCAAAAAGATTTTATCTTCAAATCCAAGAACTTTTCGTGAGTTTGTTGATTTTCAGCAAATGAACATATTTCAGCGAGCGAGAAGTTTTTTCTTTAATAGCGTCAGATTTTATCTTAAAATACAAGAACTTTGCGTGGTTTTGTTGATTTTCAGCAAATGAACATATTTCAGCGAGCGAGAAGTTTTTTCTTGAAAAGCGTCAGATGTTATCTTAAAATACAAGAACTTTTCGTGGTTCTTGTCAATTTTTGTTGGTTTTCATCTTATGAACTTATTTCAGTCAGCTGGATCTTTCTTCTTCAAAGCAAAAAGATTTTATCTTCAAATACAAGAACTTTTCGTGGTTTTGTTGATTTTCAGCAAATGAACAGATTTCAGCGAGGGAGACGTTTTTTCTTCAATAGCGTCAGATTTTATCTTAAAATACAAGAACTTTTCGTGGTTCTTGTCAATTTTTGTTGGTTTTCATCCAATGAACTTATTTCAGTCAGCCAGATCTTTCTTCTTCAAAGCAAAAAGATTTTATCTTCAAATGCAAGAACTTTTCGTGGTTTTGTTGATTTTCAGCAAATGAACATATTTCAGCGAGCTGGAAGTTTTTTCTTTAACAGCGTCAGATTTTATCTTAAAATACAAGAACTTTTCGTGGTTCTTTTCAATTTTTGTTGGTTTTCATCTTCTGAACTTATTTCAGTCAGCTAGATCTTTCTTCTTCAAAGCAAAAAGATTTTATCTTCAAATACAAGAACTTTTCGTGGTTTTGTTGAATTTCAGCAAATGAACATATTTCAGCGAGCGAGAAGTTTTTTCATTAATAGCGTCAGATTTTATCCTAAAATACAAGAACTTTTCGTGGTTCTTTTCAATTTTTGTTGGTTTTCATCCAATGAACTTATTTCAGTCAGCTGGATCTTTCTTCTTCAAAGCAAAAAGATTTTATCTTCAAATACAAGAACTTTTCGTGGTTTTGTTGATTTTCAGCAAATGAACATATTTCAGCGAGCGAGAAGTTTTTTCTTTCATAGCGTCAGATTTTATCTTAAAATACAAGAACTTTTCGTGGTTCTTTTCAATTTTTGTTGGTTTTAATCTTCTGAACTTATTTCAGTCAGCTAGATCTTTCTTCTTCAAAGCAAAAAGATTTTATCTTCAAATCCAAGAACTTTTCGTGAGTTTGTTGATTTTCAGCAAATGAACATATTTCAGCGAGCGAGAAGTTTTTTCTTTAATCGCGTGAGATTTTATCTTAAAATACAAGAACTTTTCGTGGTTCTCGTCAATTTTTGTTGGTTTTCATCCAATGAACTTATTTCAGTCAGCCAGATCTTTCTTCTTCAAAGCAAAAAGATTTTATCTTCAAATACAAGAACTTTTCGTGGTTTTGTTGATTTTCAGCAAATGAACATATTTCAGCGAGCGAGACGTTTTTTCTTTAATAGCGTCAGATTTTATCTTAAAATACAAGAACTTTTCGTGGTTCTTGTCAATTTTTGTTGGTTTTCATCCAATGAACTTATTTCAGTCAGCTGGATCTTTCTTCTTCAAAGCAAAAAGATTTTATCTTCAAATACAAGAACTTTTCGTGGTTTTGTTGATTTTCAGCAAATGAACATATTTCAGCGAGGGAGAAGTTTTTTCTTTAATAGCGTCAGATTTTATCTTAAAATACAAGAACTCTTCGTGGTTCTTGTCAATTTTTGTTGGTTTTCATCCAATGAACTTATTTCAGTCAGCTGGATCTTTCTTCTTCAAAGCAAAAAGATTTTATCTTCAAATACAAGAACTTCTCGTGGTTTTGTTGATTTTCAGCAAATGAACATATTTCAACGAGCTGGAAGTTTTTTCTTTAATAGCGTAAGATTTTATCTTAAAATACAAGAACTTTTCGTGGTTCTCGTCAATTTTTGTTGGTTTTCATCCAATGAACTTATTTCAGTCAGCCAGATCTTTCTTCTTCAAAGCAAAAAGATTTTATCTTCAAACACAAGAACTTTTCGTGGTTTTGTTGATTTTCAGCAAATGAACATATTTCAGCGAGCTAGAAGTTTTTTCTTTAATAGCGTAAGATTTTATCTTAAAATACAAGAACTTTTCGTGGTTCTTGTCAATTTTTGTTGGTTTTCATCTGATGAACTTATTTCATTCAGCTGGATCTTTCTTCTTCAAAGCAAAAAGATTTTATCTTCAAATCCAAGAACTTTTCGTGAGTTTGTTGATTTTCAGCAAATGAACATATTTCAGCGAGCGAGAAGTTTTTTCTTTAATAGCGTCAGATTTTATCTTAAAATACAAGAACTTTGCGTGGTTTTGTTGATTTTCAGCAAATGAACATATTTCAGCGAGCGAGAAGTTTTTTCTTGAAAAGCGTCAGATGTTATCTTAAAATACAAGAACTTTTCGTGGTTCTTGTCAATTTTTGTTGGTTTTCATCTTATGAACTTATTTCAGTCAGCTGGATCTTTCTTCTTCAAAGCAAAAAGATTTTATCTTCAAATACAAGAACTTTTCGTGGTTTTGTTGATTTTCAGCAAATGAACAGATTTCAGCGAGGGAGACGTTTTTTCTTCAATAGCGTCAGATTTTATCTTAAAATACAAGAACTTTTCGTGGTTCTTGTCAATTTTTGTTGGTTTTCATCCAATGAACTTATTTCAGTCAGCCAGATCTTTCTTCTTCAAAGCAAAAAGATTTTATCTTCAAATGCAAGAACTTTTCGTGGTTTTGTTGATTTTCAGCAAATGAACATATTTCAGCGAGCTGGAAGTTTTTTCTTTAACAGCGTCAGATTTTATCTTAAAATACAAGAACTTTTCGTGGTTCTTTTCAATTTTTGTTGGTTTTCATCTTCTGAACTTATTTCAGTCAGCTAGATCTTTCTTCTTCAAAGCAAAAAGATTTTATCTTCAAATACAAGAACTTTTCGTGGTTTTTTGAATTTCAGCAAATGAACATATTTCAGCGAGCGAGAAGTTTTTTCATTAATAGCGTCAGATTTTATCCTAAAATACAAGAACTTTTCGTGGTTCTTTTCAATTTTTGTTGGTTTTCATCCAATGAACTTATTTCAGTCAGCTGGATCTTTCTTCTTCAAAGCAAAAAGATTTTATCTTCAAATACAAGAACTTTTCGTGGTTTTGTTGATTTTCATCAAATGAACATATTTCAGCGAGCGAGAAGTTTTTTCTTTCATAGCGTCAGATTTTATCTTCAAATACAAGAACTTTTCGTGGTTCTTTTCAATTTTTGTTGGTTTTAATCTTCTGAACTTATTTCAGTCAGCTAGATCTTTCTTCTTCAAAGCAAAAAGATTTTATCTTCAAATCCAAGAACTTTTCGTGAGTTTGTTGATTTTCAGCAAATGAACATATTTCAGCGAGCGAGAAGTTTTTTCTTTAATCGCGTGAGATTTTATCTTAAAATACAAGAACTTTTCTTGGTTCTCGTCAATTTTTGTTGGTTTTCATCCAATGAACTTATTTCAGTCAGCCAGATCTTTCTTCTTCAAAGCAAAAAGATTTTATCTTCAAATACAAGAACTTTTCGTGGTTTTGTTGATTTTCAGCAAATGAACATATTTCAGCGAGCTAGAAGTTTTTTCTTTAACAGCGTAAGATTTTATCTTAAAATACAAGAACTTTTCGTGGTTCTTGTCAATTTTTGTTGGTTTTCATCTGATGAACTTATTTCATTCAGCTAGATCTTTCTTCTTCAAAGCAAAAAGATTTTATCTTCAAATCCAAGAACTTTTCGTGGTTTTGTTGATTTTCAGCAAATGAACATATTTCAGCGAGCTGGAAGTTTTTTCTTTAACAGCGTCAGATTTTATCTTAAAATACAAGAACTATTCGTCGTTATTTTCAATTTTTGTTGGTTTTCATCTTCTGAACTTATTTCAGTCAGCTAGATCTTTCTTCTTCAAAGCAAAAAGATTTTATCTTCAAATACAAGAACTTTTCGTGGTTTTGTTGAATTTCAGCAAATAAACATATTTCAGCGAGCGAGAAGTTTTTTCATTAATAGCGTCAGATTTTATCTTAAAATACAAGAACTTTTCGTGGTTCTTGTCAATTTTTGTTAGTTTTCATCCAATGAACTTATTTCAGTCAGCTGGATCTTTCTTCTTCAAAGCAAAAAGATTTTATCTTCAAATACAAGAACTTTTCGTGGTTTTGTTGATTTTCAGCAAATGAACATATTTCAGCGAGCGAGACGTTTTTTCTTTAATAGCGTCAGATTTTATCTTAAAATACAAGAACTTTTCGTGGTTCTTGTCAATTTTTGTTGGTTTTCATCCAATGAACTTATTTCAGTCAGCTGGATCTTTCTTCTTCAAAGCAAAAAGATTTTATCTTCAAATACAAGAACTTTTCGTGGTTTTGTTGATTTTCAGCAAATGAACATATTTCAACGAGCTGGAAGTTTTTTCTTGAAGAGCGTAAGATTTTATCTTAAAATACAAGAACTTTTCGTGGTTCTCGTCAATTTTTGTTGGTTTTCATCCAATGAACTTATTTCAGTCAGCCAGATCTTTCTTCTTCAAAGCAAAAAGATTTTATCTTCAAACACAAGAACTTTTCGTGGTTTTGTTGATTTTCAGCAAATGAACATATTTCAGCGAGCTAGAAGTTTTTTCTTTAATAGCGTAAGATTTTATCTTAAAATACAAGAACTTTTCGTGGTTCTTGTCAATTTTTGTTGGTTTTCATCTGATGAACTTATTTCATTCAGCTAGATCTTTCTTCTTCAAAGCAAAAAGATTTTATCTTCAAATCCAAGAACTTTTCGTGGTTTTGTTGATTTTCAGCAAATGAACATATTTCAGCGAGCTGGAAGTTTTTTCTTTAACAGCGTCAGATTTTATCTTAAAATACAAGAACTATTCGTCGTTATTTTCAATTTTTGTTGGTTTTCATCTTCTGAACTTATTTCAGTCAGCTAGATCTTTCTTCTTCAAAGCAAAAAGATTTTATCTTCAAATACAAGAACTTTTCGTGGTTTTGTTGAATTTCAGCAAATAAACATATTTCAGCGAGCGAGAAGTTTTTTCATTAATAGCGTCAGATTTTATCTTAAAATACAAGAACTTTTCGTGGTTCTTGTCAATTTTTGTTAGTTTTCATCCAATGAACTTATTTCAGTCAGCTGGATCTTTCTTCTTCAAAGCAAAAAGATTTTATCTTCAAATACAAGAACTTTTCGTGGTTTTGTTGATTTTCAGCAAATGAACATATTTCAGCGAGCGAGACGTTTTTTCTTTAATAGCGTCAGATTTTATCTTAAAATACAAGAACTTTTCGTGGTTCTTGTCAATTTTTGTTGGTTTTCATCCAATGAACTTATTTCAGTCAGCTGGATCTTTCTTCTTCAAAGCAAAAAGATTTTATCTTCAAATACAAGAACTTTTCGTGGTTTTGTTGATTTTCAGCAAATGAACATATTTCAACGAGCTGGAAGTTTTTTCTTGAAGAGCGTAAGATTTTATCTTAAAATACAAGAACTTTTCGTGGTTCTCGTCAATTTTTGTTGGTTTTCATCCAATGAACTTATTTCAGTCAGCCAGATCTTTCTTCTTCAAAGCAAAAAGATTTTATCTTCAAACACAAGAACTTTTCGTGGTTTTGTTGATTTTCAGCAAATGAACATATTTCAGCGAGCTAGAAGTTTTTTCTTTAATAGCGTAAGATTTTATCTTAAAATACAAGAACTTTTCGTGGTTCTTGTCAATTTTTGTTGGTTTTCATCTGATGAACTTATTTCATTCAGCTAGATCTTTCTTCTTCAAAGCAAAAAGATTTTATCTTCAAATCCAAGAACTTTTCGTGAGTTTGTTGATTTTCAGCAAATGAACATATTTCAGCGAGCGAGAAGTTTTTTCTTTAATAGCGTCAGATTTTATCTTAAAATACAAGAACTTTGCGTGGTTTTGTTGATTTTCAGCAAATGAACAGATTTCAGCGAGGGTGACGTTTTTTCTTCAATAGCGTCAGATTTTATCTTAAAATACAAGAACTTTTCGTGGTTCTTGTCAATTTTTGTTGGTTTTCATCCAATGAACTTATTTCAGTCAGCCAGATCTTTCTTCTTCAAAGCAAAAAAATTTTATCTTCAAATACAAGAACTTTTCGTGGTTTTGTTGATTTTCAGCAAATGAACATATTTCAGCGAGCTGGAAGTTTTTTCTTTAACAGCGTCAGATTTTATCTTAAAATACAAGAACTTTTCGTGGTTCTTTTCAATTTTTGTTGGTTTTCATCTTCTGAACTTATTTCAGTCAGCTAGATCTTTCTTCTTCAAAGCAAAAAGATTTTATCTTCAAATACAAGAACTTTTCGTGGTTTTGTTGAATTTCAGCAAATGAACATATTTCAGCGAGCGAGAAGTTTTTTCATTAATAGCGTCAGATTTTATCCAAAATACAAGAACTTTTCGTGGTTCTTTTCAATTTTTGTTGGTTTTCATCCAATGAAGTTATTTCAGTCAGCTGGATCTTTCTTCTTCAAAGCAAAAAGATTTTATCTTCAAATACAAGAACTTTTCGTGGTTTTGTTGATTTTCAGCAAATGAACATATTTCAGCGAGCGAGAAGTTTTTTCTTTCATAGCGTCAGATTTTATCTTAAAATACAAGAACTTTTCGTGGTTCTTTTCAATTTTTGTTGGTTTTAATCTTCTGAACTTATTTCAGTCAGCTAGATCTTTCTTCTTCAAAGCAAAAAGATTTTATCTTCAAATCCAAGAACTTTTCGTGAGTTTGTTGATTTTCAGCAAATGAACATATTTCAGCGAGCGAGAAGTTTTTTCTTTAATCGCGTCAGATTTTATCTTAAAATACAAGAACTTTTCGTGGTTCTTGTCAATTTTTGTTGGTTTTCATCCAATGAACTTATTTCAGTCAGCTGGATCTTTCTTCTTCAAAGCAAAAAGATTTTATCTTCAAATAGAAGAACTTTTCGTGGTTTTGTTGATTTTCAGCAAATGAACATATTTCAGCGAGCTAGAAGTTTTTTCTTTAATAGCGTAAGATTTTATCTTAAAATACAAGAACTTTTCGTGGTTCTCGTCAATTTTTGTTAGTTTTCATCCAATGAACTTATTTCAGTCAGCCAGATCTTTCTTCTTCAAAGCAAAAAGATTTTATCTTCAAATACAAGAACTTTTCGTGGTTTTGTTGATTTTCAGCAAATGAACATATTTCAGCGAGCTAGAAGTTTTTTCTTTAATAGCGTAAGATTTTATCTTAAAATACAAGAACTTTTCGTGGTTCTTGTCAATTTTTGTTGGTTTTCATCTGATGAACTTATTTCAGTCAGCTAGATCTTTCTTCTTGAAAGCAAAAAGATTTTATCTTCAAATACAAGAACTTTTCGTGGTTTTGTTGATTTTCAGCAAATGAACATATTTCAGCGAGGGAGAAGTTTTTTCTTTTATAGCGTCAGATTTTATCTTAAAATACAAGAACTTTTCGTGGTTCTTGTCAATTTTCGTTGGTTTTCATCCAATGAACTTATTTCAGTCAGCTAGATCTTTCTTCTTCGAAGCAAAAAGATTTTATCTTCAAATACAAGAACTTTTCGTGGTTTTGTTGATTTTCAGCAAATGAACATATTTCAGCGAGCGAGAAGTTTTTTCTTTAATAGCGTCAGATTTTATCTTAAAATACAAGAACTTTTCGTGGTTCTTGTCAATTTTTGTTGGTTTTCATCTGATGAACTTATTTCATTCAGCTGGATCTTTCTTCTTCAAAGCAAAAAGATTTTATCTTCAAATCCAAGAACTTTTCGTGACTTTGTTGATTTTCAGCAAATGAACATATTTCAGCGAGCGAGAAGTTTTTTCTTTAATAGCGTCAGATTTTATCTTAAAATACAAGAACTTTGCGTGGTTTTGTTGATTTTCAGCAAATGAACATATTTCAGCGAGCGAGAAGTTTTTTCATTAATAGCGTCAGATTTTATCCTAAAATACAAGAACTTTTCGTGGTTCTTTTCAATTTTTGTTGGTTTTAATCTTCTGAACTTATTTCAGTCAGCTAGATCTTTCTTCTTCAAAGCAAAAAGATTTTATCTTCAAATCCAAGAACTTTTCGTGAGTTTGTTGATTTTCAGCAAATGAACATATTTCAGCGAGCGAGAAGTTTTTTCTTTAATCGCGTCAGATTTTATCTTAAAATACAAGAACTTTTCGTGGTTCTTGTCAATTTTTGTTGGTTTTCATCCAATGAACTTATTTCAGTCAGCTGGATCTTTCTTCTTCAAAGCAAAAAGATTTTATCTTCAAATAGAAGAACTTTTCGTGGTTTTGTTGATTTTCAGCAAATGAACATATTTCAGCGAGCTAGAAGTTTTTTCTTTAATAGCGTAAGATTTTATCTTAAAATACAAGAACTTTTCGTGGTTCTCGTCAATTTTTGTTAGTTTTCATCCAATGAACTTATTTCAGTCAGCCAGATCTTTCTTCTTCAAAGCAAAAAGATTTTATCTTCAAATACAAGAACTTTTCGTGGTTTTGTTGATTTTCAGCAAATGAACATATTTCAGCGAGCTGGAAGTTTTTTCTTTAACAGCGTCAGATTTTATCTTAAAATACAAGAACTTTTCGTGGTTCTTTTCAATTTTTGTTGGTTTTCATCTGATGAACTTATTTCAGTCAGCTAGATCTTTCTTCTTCAAAGCAAAAAGATTTTATCTTCAAATACAAGAACTTTTCGTGGTTTTGTTGAATTTCAGCAAATGAACATATTTCAGCGAGCGAGAAGTTTTTTCATTAATAGCGTCAGATTTTATCCTAAAATACAAGAACTTTTCGTGGTTCTTTTCAATTTTTGTTGGTTTTCATCCAATGAACTTATTTCAGTCAGCTGGATCTTTCTTCTTCAAAGCAAAAAGATTTTATCTTCAAATACAAGAACTATTCGTGGTTTTGTTGATTTTCAGCAAATGAACATATTTCAGCGAGCGAGAAGTTTTTTCTTTCATAGCGTCAGATTTTATCTTAAAATACAAGAACTTTTCGTGGTTCTTTTCAATTTTTGTTGGTTTTAATCTTCTGAACTTATTTCAGTCAGCTAGATCTTTCTTCTTCAAAGCAAAAAGATTTTATCTTCAAATCCAAGAACTTTTCGTGAGTTTGTTGATTTTCAGCAAATGAACATATTTCAGCGAGCGAGAAGTTTTTTCTTTAATCGCGTCAGATTTTATCTTAAAATACAAGAACTTTTCGTGGTTCTTGTCAATTTTTGTTGGTTTTCATCCAATGAACTTATTTCAGTCAGCTGGATCTTTCTTCTTCAAAGCAAAAAGATTTTATCTTCAAATAGAAGAACTTTTCGTGGTTTTGTTGATTTTCAGCAAATGAACATATTTCAGCGAGCTAGAAGTTTTTTCTTTAATAGCGTAAGATTTTATCTTAAAATACAAGAACTTTTCGTGGTTCTCGTCAATTTTTGTTAGTTTTCATCCAATGAACTTATTTCAGTCAGCCAGATCTTTCTTCTTCAAAGCAAAAAGATTTTATCTTCAAATACAAGAACTTTTCGTGGTTTTGTTGATTTTCAGCAAATGAACATATTTCAGCGAGCTAGAAGTTTTTTCTTTAATAGCGTAAGATTTTATCTTAAAATACAAGAACTTTTCGTGGTTCTTGTCAATTTTTGTTGGTTTTCATCTGATGAACTTATTTCAGTCAGCTAGATCTTTCTTCTTGAAAGCAAAAAGATTTTATCTTCAAATACAAGAACTTTTCGTGGTTTTGTTGATTTTCAGCAAATGAACATATTTCAGCGAGGGAGAAGTTTTTTCTTTTATAGCGTCAGATTTTATCTTAAAATACAAGAACTTTTCGTGGTTCTTGTCAATTTTCGTTGGTTTTCATCCAATGAACTTATTTCAGTCAGCTAGATCTTTCTTCTTCGAAGCAAAAAGATTTTATCTTCAAATACAAGAACTTTTCGTGGTTTTGTTGATTTTCAGCAAATGAACATATTTCAGCGAGCGAGAAGTTTTTTCTTTAAAAGCGTCAAATGTTATCTTAAAATACAAGAACTTTTCGTGGTTCTTGTCAATTTTTGTTGGTTTTCATCTTATGAACTTATTTCAGTCAGCTGGATCTTTCTTATTCAAAACAAAAAGATTTTATCTTCAAATACAAGAACTTTTCGTGGTTTTGTTGATTTTCAGCAAATGAACATATTTCAGCGAGGGAGAAGTTTTTTCTTTAATAGCGTCAGATTTTATCTTAAAATACAAGAACTTTTCGTGGTTCTTGTCAATTTTTGTTGGTTTTCATCTTATGAACTTATTTCAGTCAGCTAGATCTTTCTTCTTCAAAGCAAATAGATTTTATCTTCAAATACAAGAACTTTTTGTGGTTTTGTTGATTTTCAGCAAATGAACATATTTCAGCGAGCGAGAAGTTTTTTCTTTAAAAGCGTCAGATGTTATCTTAAAATACAAGAACTTTTCGTGGTTCTTGTCAATTTTTGTTGGTTTTCATCTTATGAACTTATTTCAGTCAGCTAGATCTTTCTTCTTCAAAGCAAAAAGATTTTATCTTCAAATACAAGAACTTTTCGTCGTTTTGTTGATTTTCAGCAAATGAACATATTTCAGCGAGCTAGAAGTTTTTTCTTTAATAGCGTAAGATTTTATCTTAAAATACAAGAACTTTTCGTGGTTCTTGTCAATTTTTGTTGGTTTTCATCTGATGAACTTATTTCATTCAGCTAGATCTTTCTTCTTCAAAGCAAAAAGATTTTATCTTCAAATCCAAGAACTTTTCGTGGTTTTGTTGAATTTCAGCAAATGAACATATTTCAGCGAGCGAGAAGTTTTTTCATTAATAGCCTCAGATTTTATCCTAAAATACAAGAACTTTTCGTGGTTCTTGTCAATTTTTGTTGGTTTTCATCCAATGAACTTATTTCAGTCAGCTGGATCTTTCTTCTTCAAAGCAAAAAGATTTTATCTTCAAATACAAGAACTTTTCGTGGTTTTGTTGATTTTCAGCAAATGAACATATTTCAGCGAGCGAGAAGTTTTTTCTTTAATAGCGTCAGATTTTATCTTAAAATACAAGAACTTTTCGTGGTTCTCGTCAATTTTTGTTGGTTTTCATCCAATGAACTTATTTCAGTCAGCCAGATCTTTCTTCTTCAAAGCAAAAAGATTTTATCTTCAAATACAAGAACTTTTCGTGGTTTTGTTGATTTTCAGCAAATGAACATATTTCAGCGAGCTGGAAGTTTTTTCTTTAACAGCGTCAGATTTTATCTTAAAATACAAGAACTATTCGTGGTTCTTTTCAATTTTTGTTGGTTTTCATCTTCTGAACTTATTTCAGTCAGCTTGATCTTTCTTCTTCAAAGCAAAAAGATTTTATCTTCAAATACAAGAACTTTTCGAGGTTTTGTTGAATTTCAGCAAATGAACATATTTCAGCGAGCGAGAAGTTTTTTCATTAATAGCGTCAGATTTTATCCTAAAATACAAGAACTTTTCGTGGTTCTTGTCAATTTTTGTTGGTATTCATCCAATGAACTTATTTCAGTCAGCTGGATCTTTCTTCTTCAAAGCAAAAAGATTTTATCTTCAAATACAAGAACTTTTCGTGGTTTTGTTGATTTTCAGCAAATGAACATATTTCAGCGAGCGAGAAGTTTTTTCTTTAATAGCGTCAGATTTTATCTTCAAATACAAGAACTTTTCGTGGTTTTGTTGAATTTCAGCAAATGAACATATTTCAGCGAGCGAGAAGTTTTTTCATTAATAGCGTCAGATTTTATCCAAAATACAAGAACTTTTCGTGGTTCTTTTCAATTTTTGTTGGTTTTCATCCAATGAAGTTATTTCAGTCAGCTGGATCTTTCTTCTTCAAAGCAAAAAGATTTTATCTTCAAATACAAGAACTTTTCGTGGTTTTGTTGATTTTCAGCAAATGAACATATTTCAGCGAGCGAGAAGTTTTTTCTTTCATAGCGTCAGATTTTATCTTAAAATACAAGAACTTTTCGTGGTTCTTTTCAATTTTTGTTGGTTTTAATCTTCTGAACTTATTTCAGTCAGCTAGATCTTTCTTCTTCAAAGCAAAAAGATTTTATCTTCAAATCCAAGAACTTTTCGTGAGTTTGTTGATTTTCAGCAAATGAACATATTTCAGCGAGCGAGAAGTTTTTTCTTTAATCGCGTCAGATTTTATCTTAAAATACAAGAACTTTTCGTGGTTCTTGTCAATTTTTGTTGGTTTTCATCCAATGAACTTATTTCAGTCAGCTGGATCTTTCTTCTTCAAAGCAAAAAGATTTTATCTTCAAATAGAAGAACTTTTCGTGGTTTTGTTGATTTTCAGCAAATGAACATATTTCAGCGAGCTAGAAGTTTTTTCTTTAATAGCGTAAGATTTTATCTTAAAATACAAGAACTTTTCGTGGTTCTCGTCAATTTTTGTTAGTTTTCATCCAATGAACTTATTTCAGTCAGCCAGATCTTTCTTCTTCAAAGCAAAAAGATTTTATCTTCAAATACAAGAACTTTTCGTGGTTTTGTTGATTTTCAGCAAATGAACATATTTCAGCGAGCTAGAAGTTTTTTCTTTAATAGCGTAAGATTTTATCTTAAAATACAAGAACTTTTCGTGGTTCTTGTCAATTTTTGTTGGTTTTCATCTGATGAACTTATTTCAGTCAGCTAGATCTTTCTTCTTGAAAGCAAAAAGATTTTATCTTCAAATACAAGAACTTTTCGTGGTTTTGTTGATTTTCAGCAAATGAACATATTTCAGCGAGGGAGAAGTTTTTTCTTTTATAGCGTCAGATTTTATCTTAAAATACAAGAACTTTTCGTGGTTCTTGTCAATTTTCGTTGGTTTTCATCCAATGAACTTATTTCAGTCAGCTAGATCTTTCTTCTTCGAAGCAAAAAGATTTTATCTTCAAATACAAGAACTTTTCGTGGTTTTGTTGATTTTCAGCAAATGAACATATTTCAGCGAGCGAGAAGTTTTTTCTTTAATAGCGTCAGATTTTATCTTAAAATACAAGAACTTTTCGTGGTTCTTGTCAATTTTTGTTGGTTTTCATCTGATGAACTTATTTCATTCAGCTGGATCTTTCTTCTTCAAAGCAAAAAGATTTTATCTTCAAATCCAAGAACTTTTCGTGACTTTGTTGATTTTCAGCAAATGAACATATTTCAGCGAGCGAGAAGTTTTTTCTTTAATAGCGTCAGATTTTATCTTAAAATACAAGAACTTTGCGTGGTTTTGTTGATTTTCAGCAAATGAACATATTTCAGCGAGCAAGAAGTTTTTTCATTAATAGCGTCAGATTTTATCCTAAAATACAAGAACTTTTCGTGGTTCTTTTCAATTTTTGTTGGTTTTAATCTTCTGAACTTATTTCAGTCAGCTAGATCTTTCTTCTTCAAAGCAAAAAGATTTTATCTTCAAATCCAAGAACTTTTCGTGAGTTTGTTGATTTTCAGCAAATGAACATATTTCAGCGAGCGAGAAGTTTTTTCTTTAATCGCGTCAGATTTTATCTTAAAATACAAGAACTTTTCGTGGTTCTTGTCAATTTTTGTTGGTTTTCATCCAATGAACTTATTTCAGTCAGCTGGATCTTTCTTCTTCAAAGCAAAAAGATTTTATCTTCAAATAGAAGAACTTTTCGTGGTTTTGTTGATTTTCAGCAAATGAACATATTTCAGCGAGCTAGAAGTTTTTTCTTTAATAGCGTAAGATTTTATCTTAAAATACAAGAACTTTTCGTGGTTCTCGTCAATTTTTGTTAGTTTTCATCCAATGAACTTATTTCAGTCAGCCAGATCTTTCTTCTTCAAAGCAAAAAGATTTTATCTTCAAATACAAGAACTTTTCGTGGTTTTGTTGATTTTCAGCAAATGAACATATTTCAGCGAGCTGGAAGTTTTTTCTTTAACAGCGTCAGATTTTATCTTAAAATACAAGAACTTTTCGTGGTTCTTTTCAATTTTTGTTGGTTTTCATCTGATGAACTTATTTCAGTCAGCTATATCTTTCTTCTTCAAAGCAAAAAGATTTTATCTTCAAATACAAGAACTTTTCGTGGTTTTGTTGAATTTCAGCAAATGAACATATTTCAGCGAGCGAGAAGTTTTTTCATTAATAGCGTCAGATTTTATCCTAAAATACAAGAACTTTTCGTGGTTCTTTTCAATTTTTGTTGGTTTTCATCCAATGAACTTATTTCAGTCAGCTGGATCTTTCTTCTTCAAAGCAAAAAGATTTTATCTTCAAATACAAGAACTTTTCGTGGTTTTGTTGATTTTCAGCAAATGAACATATTTCAGCGAGCGAGAAGTTTTTTCTTTCATAGCGTCAGATTTTATCTTAAAATACAAGAACTTTTCGTGGTTCTTTTCAATTTTTGTTGGTTTTAATCTTCTGAACTTATTTCAGTCAGCTAGATCTTTCTTCTTCAAAGCAAAAAGATTTTATCTTCAAATCCAAGAACTTTTCGTGAGTTTGTTGATTTTCAGCAAATGAACATATTTCAGCGAGCGAGAAGTTTTTTCTTTAATCGCGTCAGATTTTATCTTAAAATACAAGAACTTTTCGTGGTTCTTGTCAATTTTTGTTGGTTTTCATCCAATGAACTTATTTCAGTCAGCTGGATCTTTCTTCTTCAAAGCAAAAAGATTTTATCTTCAAATAGAAGAACTTTTCGTGGTTTTGTTGATTTTCAGCAAATGAACATATTTCAGCGAGCTAGAAGTTTTTTCTTTAATAGCGTAAGATTTTATCTTAAAATACAAGAACTTTTCGTGGTTCTCGTCAATTTTTGTTAGTTTTCATCCAATGAACTTATTTCAGTCAGCCAGATCTTTCTTCTTCAAAGCAAAAAGATTTTATCTTCAAATACAAGAACTTTTCGTGGTTTTGTTGATTTTCAGCAAATGAACATATTTCAGCGAGCTAGAAGTTTTTTCTTTAATAGCGTAAGATTTTATCTTAAAATACAAGAACTTTTCGTGGTTCTTGTCAATTTTTGTTGGTTTTCATCTGATGAACTTATTTCAGTCAGCTAGATCTTTCTTCTTGAAAGCAAAAAGATTTTATCTTCAAATACAAGAACTTTTCGTGGTTTTGTTGATTTTCAGCAAATGAACATATTTCAGCGAGGGAGAAGTTTTTTCTTTTATAGCGTCAGATTTTATCTTAAAATACAAGAACTTTTCGTGGTTCTTGTCAATTTTCGTTGGTTTTCATCCAATGAACTTATTTCAGTCAGCTAGATCTTTCTTCTTCGAAGCAAAAAGATTTTATCTTCAAATACAAGAACTTTTCGTGGTTTTGTTGATTTTCAGCAAATGAACATATTTCAGCGAGCGAGAAGTTTTTTCTTTAAAAGCGTCAAATGTTATCTTAAAATACAAGAACTTTTCGTGGTTCTTGTCAATTTTTGTTGGTTTTCATCTTATGAACTTATTTCAGTCAGCTGGATCTTTCTTATTCAAAACAAAAAGATTTTATCTTCAAATACAAGAACTTTTCGTGGTTTTGTTGATTTTCAGCAAATGAACATATTTCAGCGAGGGAGAAGTTTTTTCTTTAATAGCGTCAGATTTTATCTTAAAATACAAGAACTTTTCGTGGTTCTTGTCAATTTTTGTTGGTTTTCATCTTATGAACTTATTTCAGTCAGCTAGATCTTTCTTCTTCAAAGCAAATAGATTTTATCTTCAAATACAAGAACTTTTTGTGGTTTTGTTGATTTTCAGCAAATGAACATATTTCAGCGAGCGAGAAGTTTTTTCTTTAAAAGCGTCAGATGTTATCTTAAAATACAAGAACTTTTCGTGGTTCTTGTCAATTTTTGTTGGTTTTCATCTTATGAACTTATTTCAGTCAGCTAGATCTTTCTTCTTCAAAGCAAAAAGATTTTATCTTCAAATACAAGAACTTTTCGTCGTTTTGTTGATTTTCAGCAAATGAACATATTTCAGCGAGCTAGAAGTTTTTTCTTTAATAGCGTAAGATTTTATCTTAAAATACAAGAACTTTTCGTGGTTCTTGTCAATTTTTGTTGGTTTTCATCTGATGAACTTATTTCATTCAGCTAGATCTTTCTTCTTCAAAGCAAAAAGATTTTATCTTCAAATCCAAGAACTTTTCGTGGTTTTGTTGAATTTCAGCAAATGAACATATTTCAGCGAGCGAGAAGTTTTTTCATTAATAGCCTCAGATTTTATCCTAAAATACAAGAACTTTTCGTGGTTCTTGTCAATTTTTGTTGGTTTTCATCCAATGAACTTATTTCAGTCAGCTGGATCTTTCTTCTTCAAAGCAAAAAGATTTTATCTTCAAATACAAGAACTTTTCGTGGTTTTGTTGATTTTCAGCAAATGAACATATTTCAGCGAGCGAGAAGTTTTTTCTTTAATAGCGTCAGATTTTATCTTAAAATACAAGAACTTTTCGTGGTTCTCGTCAATTTTTGTTGGTTTTCATCCAATGAACTTATTTCAGTCAGCCAGATCTTTCTTCTTCAAAGCAAAAAGATTTTATCTTCAAATACAAGAACTTTTCGTGGTTTTGTTGATTTTCAGCAAATGAACATATTTCAGCGAGCTGGAAGTTTTTTCTTTAACAGCGTCAGATTTTATCTTAAAATACAAGAACTATTCGTGGTTCTTTTCAATTTTTGTTGGTTTTCATCTTCTGAACTTATTTCAGTCAGCTTGATCTTTCTTCTTCAAAGCAAAAAGATTTTATCTTCAAATACAAGAACTTTTCGAGGTTTTGTTGAATTTCAGCAAATGAACATATTTCAGCGAGCGAGAAGTTTTTTCATTAATAGCGTCAGATTTTATCCTAAAATACAAGAACTTTTCGTGGTTCTTGTCAATTTTTGTTGGTATTCATCCAATGAACTTATTTCAGTCAGCTGGATCTTTCTTCTTCAAAGCAAAAAGATTTTATCTTCAAATACAAGAACTTTTCGTGGTTTTGTTGATTTTCAGCAAATGAACATATTTCAGCGAGCTGGAAGTTTTTTCTTTAACAGCGTCAGATTTTATCTTAAAATACAAGAACTATTCGTGGTTCTTTTCAATTTTTGTTGGTTTTCATCTTCTGAACTTATTTCAGTCAGCTTGATCTTTCTTCTTCAAAGCAAAAAGATTTTATCTTCAAATACAAGAACTTTTCGAGGTTTTGTTGAATTTCAGCAAATGAACATATTTCAGCGAGCGAGAAGTTTTTTCATTAATAGCGTCAGATTTTATCCTAAAATACAAGAACTTTTCGTGGTTCTTGTCAATTTTTGTTGGTATTCATCCAATGAACTTATTTCAGTCAGCTGGATCTTTCTTCTTCAAAGCAAAAAGATTTTATCTTCAAATACAAGAACTTTTCGTGGTTTTGTTGATTTTCAGCAAATGAACATATTTCAGCGAGCGAGAAGTTTTTTCTTTAATAGCGTCAGATTTTATCTTAAAATACAAGAACTTTTCGTGGTTCTTGTCAATTTTTGTTGGTTTTCATCTGATGAACTTATTTCATTCAGCTAGATCTTTCTTCTTCAAAGCAAAAAGATTTTATCTTCAAATCCAAGAACTTTTCGTGAGTTTGTTGATTTTCAGCAAATGAACATATTTCAGCGAGCGAGAAGTTTTTTCTTTCATCGCGCCAGATTTTAACTTAAAATACAAGAACTTTTCATGGTTCTTGTCAATTTTTGTTGGTTTTCATCCAATGAACTTATTTCAGTCAGCTGGATCTTTCTTCTTCAAAGCAAAAAGATTTTATCTTCAAATACAAGAACTTTTCGTGGTTTTGTTGATTTTCAGCAAATGAACATATTTCAGCGAGGGAGAAGTTTTTTCTTTAATAGCATCAGATTTTATCTTAAAATACAAGAACTTTTCGTGGTTCTTGTCAATTTTCGTTGGTTTTCATCCAATGAACTTATTTCAGTCAGCCAGATCTTTCTTCTTCAAAGCAAAAAGATTTTATCTTCAAATACAAGAACTTTTCGTGGTTTTGTTGATTTTCAGCAAATGAACATATTTCAGCGAGCTGGAAGTTTTTTCTTTAACAGCGTCAGATTTTATCTTAAAATACAAGAACGATTCGTGGTTCTTTTCAATTTTTGTTGGTTTTCATCTTCTGAACTTATTTCAGTCAGCTTGATCTTTCTTCTTCAAAGCAAAAAGATTTTATCTTCAAATACAAGAACTTTTCGAGGTTTTGTTGAATTTCAGCAAATGAACATATTTCAGCGAGCGAGAAGTTTTTTCATTAATAGCGTCAGATTTTATCCTAAAATACAAGAACTTTTCGTGGTTCTTGTCAATTTTTGTTGGTATTCATCCAATGAACTTATTTCAGTCAGCTGGATCTTTCTTCTTCAAAGCAAAAAGATTTTATCTTCAAATACAAGAACTTTTCGTGGTTTTGTTGATTTTCAGCAAATGAACATATTTCAGCGAGGGAGAAGTTTTTTCTTTAATAGCGTCAGATTTTATCTTAAAATACAAGAACTTTTCGTGGTTCTTGTTAATTTTCGTTGGTTTTCATCCAATGAACATATTTCAGTCAGCGAGATCTTTCTTCTTCAAAGCAAAAAGATTTTATCTTCAAATACAAGAACTTTTCGTGGTTTTGTTGATTTTCAGCAAATGAACATATTTCAGCGAGCGAGAAGTTTTTTCTTTAATAGCGTCAGATTTTATCTTAAAATACAAGAACTTTTCGTGGTTCTTGTCAATTTTTGTTGGTTTTCATCCAATGAACTTATTTCAGTCAGCGAGATCTTTCTTCTTCAAAGCAAAAAGATTTTATCTTCAAATCCAAGAACTTTTCGTGGTTTTGTTGATTTTCAGCAAATGAACATATTTCAGCGAGCTGGAAGTTTTTTCTTTAACAGCGTCAGATTTTATCTTAAAATACAAGAACTTTTCGTGGTTCTTTTCAATTTTTGTTGGTTTTCATCTTCTGAACTTATTTCAGTCAGCTAGATCTTTCTTCTTCAAAGCAAAAAGATTTTATCTTCAAATACAAGAACTTTTCGTGGTTTTGTTGAATTTCAGCAAATGAACATATTTCAGCGAGCGAGAAGTTTTTTCATTAATAGCGTCAGATTTTATCCTAAAATACAAGAACTTTTCGTGGTTCTTGTCAATTTTTGTTGGTTTTCATCCAATGAACTTATTTCAGTCAGCTGGATATTTCTTCTTCAAAGCAAAAAGATTTTATCTTCAAATACAAGAACTTTTCGTGGTTTTGTTGATTTTCAGCAAATGAACATATTTCAGCGAGCGAGAAGTTTTTTCTTTAATAGCGTCAGATTTTATCTTAAAATACAAGAACTTTTCGTGGTTCTCGTCAATTTTTGTTGGTTTTCATCCAATGAACTTATTTCAGTCAGCCAGATCTTTCTTCTTCAAAGCAAAAAGATTTTATCTTCAAATACAAGAACTTTTCGTGGTTTTGTTGATTTTCAGCAAATGAACATATTTCAGCGAGCGAGAAGTTTTTTCTTTAATCGCGTCAGATTTTATCTTAAAATACAAGAACTTTTCGTGGTTCTTGTCAATTTTTGATGGTTTTCATCTTATGAACTTATTTCAGTCAGCTGGATCTTTCTTCTTCAAAGCAAAAAGATTTTATCTTCAAATACAAGAACTTTTCGTGGTTTTGTTGATTTTCAGCAAATGAACATATTTCAGCGAGCTAGAAGTTTTTTCTTCAATAGCGTAAGATTTTATCTTAAAATACAAGAACTTTTCGTGGTTCTTGTCAATTTTTGTTGGTTTTCATCTGATGAACGTATTTCATTCAGCTAGATCTTTCTTCTTCAAAGCAAAAAGATTTTATCTTCAAATCCAAGAACTTTTCATGAGTTTGTTGATTTTCAGCAAATGAACATATTTCAGCGAGCGAGAAGTTTTTTCTTTAATCGCGTCAGATTTTATCTTAAAATACAAGAACTTTTCGTGGTTCTTGTCAATTTTTGTTGGTTTTCATCTTATGAACTTATTTCAGTCAGCTGGATCTTTCTTCTTCAAAGCAAAAAGATTTTATCTTCAAATACAAGAACTTTTCGTGGTTTTGTTGAATTTCAGCAAATGAACATATTTCAGCGAGCGAGAAGTTTTTTCATTAATAGCGTCAGATTTTATCCTAAAATACAAGAACTTTTCGTGGTTCTTGTCAATTTTTGTTGGTTTTCATCCAATGAACTTATTTCAGTCAGCTGGATCTTTCTTCTTCAAAGCAAAAAGATTTTATCTTCAAATACAAGAACTTTTCGTGGTTTTGTTGATTTTCAGCAAATGAACATATTTCAGCGAGCGAGAAGTTTTTTCTTTATTAGCGTCAGATTTTATCTTAAAATACAAGAACTTTTCGTGGTTCTTGTCAATTTTTGTTGGTTTTCATCTGATGAACTTATTTCATTCCGCTAGATCTTTCTTGTTCAAAGCAAAAAGATTTTATCTTCAAATCCAAGAACTTTTCGTGAGTTTGTTGATTTTCAGCAAATGAACATATTTCAGCGAGCGAGAAGTTTTTTCTTTAATCGCGTCAGATTTTATCTTAAAATACAAGAACTTTTCGTGGTTCTTGTCAATTTTTGTTGGTTTTCATCCAATGAACTTATTTCAGTCAGCTGGATCTTTCTTCTTCAAAGCAAAAAGATTTTATCTTCAAATTCAAGAACTTTTTGTGGTTTTGTTGATTTTCAGCAAATAAACATATTTCAGCGAGGGAGAAGTTTTTTCTTTAATAGCGTCAGATTTTATCTTAAAATACAAGAACTTTTCGTGGTTCTTGTCAATTTTCGTTGGTTTTCATCCAATGAACTTATTTCAGTCAGCTGGATCTTTCTTCTTCAAAGCAAAAAGATTTTATCTTCAAATACAAGAACTTTTCGTGGTTTTGTTGATTTTCAGCAAATGAACATATTTCAGCGAGCGAGAAGCTTTTTCTTTAATCGCGTCAGATTTTATCTTAAAATACAAGAACTTTTCGTGGTTCTCGTCAATTTTTGTTGGTTTTCATCCAATGAACTTATTTCAGTCAGCCAGATCTTTCTTCTTCAAAGCAAAAAGATTTTATCTTCAAATACAAGAACTTTTCGTGGTTTTGTTGATTTTCAGCAAATGAACATATTTCAGCGAGCTAGAAGTTTTTTCTTTAATAGCGTAAGATTTTATCTTAAAATACAAGAACTTTTCGTGGTTCTTGTCAATTTTTGTTGGTTTTCATCTGATGAACTTATTTCATTCAGCTAGATCTTTCTTCTTCAAAGCAAAAAGATATTATCTTCAAATCCAAGAACTTTTCGTGAGTTTGTTGATTTTCAGCAAATGAACATATTTCAGCGAGCGAGAAGTTTTTTCTTTAATCGCGTCAGATTTTATCTTAAAATACAAGAACTTTTCGTGGTTCTTGTCAATTTTTGTTGGTTTTCATCTTATGAACTTATTTCAGTCAGCTGGATCTTTCTTCTTCAAAGCAAAAAGATTTTATCTTCAAATACAAGAACTTTTCGTGGTTTTGTTGAATTTCAGCAAATGAACATATTTCAGCGAGCGAGAAGTTTTTTCATTAATAGCGTCAGATTTTATCCTAAAATACAAGAACTTTTCGTGGTTCTTGTCAATTTTTGTTGGTTTTCATCCAATGAACTTATTTCAGTCAGCTGGATCTTTCTTCTTCAAAGCAAAAAGATTTTATCTTCAAATACAAGAACTTTTCGTGGTTTTGTTGATTTTCAGCAAATGAACATATTTCAGCGAGCGAGAAGTTTTTTCTTTATTAGCGTCAGATTTTATCTTCAAATACAAGAACTTTTCGTGGTTTTGTTGATTTTCAGCAAATGAACATATTTCAGCGAGGGAGAAGTTTTTTCTTTAATAGCGTCAGATTTTATCTTAAAATACAAGAACTTTTCGTGGTTCTTGTCAATTTTTGTTGGTTTTCATCTGATGAACTTATTTCATTCAGCTAGATCTTTCTTCTTCAAAGCAAAAAGATTTTATCTTCAAATCCAAGAACTTTTCTTGAGTTTGTTGATTTTCAGCAAATGAATATATTTCAGCGAGCGAGAAGTTTTTTCTTCAATCGCGTCAGATTTTATCTTAAAATACAAGAACTTTTCGTGGTTCTTGTCAATTTTTGTTGGTTTTCATCCAATGAACTTATTTCAGTCAGCTGGATCTTTCTTCTTCAAAGCAAAAAGATTTTATCTTCAAATACAAGAACTTTTCGTGGTTTTGTTGATTTTCAGCAAATGAACATATTTCAGCGAGCGAGAAGTTTTATCTTTTATAGCGTCAGATTTTATCTTAAAATACAAGAACTTTTCGTGGTTCTCGTCAATTTTTGTTGGTTTTCATCTGATGAACTTATTTCATTCAGCTAGATCTTTCTTCTTCAAAGCAAAAAGATTTTATCTTCAAATCCAAGAACTTTTCGTGAGTTTGTTGATTTTCAGCAAATGAACATATTTCAGCGAGCGAGAAGTTTTTTCTTTAATCGCGTCAGATTTTATCTTAAAATACAAGAACTTTTCGTGGTTCTTGTCAATTTTTGTTGGTTTTCATCTTATCAACTTATTTCAGTCAGCTGGATCTTTCTTCTTCAAAGCAAAAAGATTTTATCTTCAAATACAAGAACTTTTCGTGGTTTTGTTGATTTTCAGCAAATGAACATATTTCAGCGAGCTGGAAGTTTTTTCTTTAATAGCGTAAGATTTTATCTTAAAATACAAGAACTTTTCGTGGTTCTTGTCAATTTTTGTTGGTTTTCATCTGATGAACTTATTTCATTCAGCTAGATCTTTCTTCTTCAAAGCAAAAAGATTTTATCTTCAAATACAAGAACTTTTCGTGGTTTTGTTGATTTTCAGCAAATGAACATATTTCAGCGAGCGAGAAGTTTTATCTTTTATAGCGTCAGATTTTATCTTAAAATACAAGAACTTTTCGTGGTTCTCGTCAATTTTTGTTGGTTTTCATCTGATGAACTTATTTCATTCAGCTAGATCTTTCTTCTTCAAAGCAAAAAGATTTTATCTTCAAATCCAAGAACTTTTCGTGAGTTTGTTGTTTTTCAGCAAATGAACATATTTCAGCGAGCGAGAAGTTTTTTCTTTAATCGCGTCAGATTTTATCTTAAAATACAAGAACTTTTCGTGGTTCTTGTCAATTTTTGTTGGTTTTCATCTTATCAACTTATTTCAGTCAGCTGGATCTTTCTTCTTCAAAGCAAAAAGATTTTATCTTCAAATACAAGAACTTTTCGTGGTTTTGTTGATTTTCAGCAAATGAACATATTTCAGCGAGCTAGAAGTTTTTTCTTTAATAGCGTAAGATTTTATCTTAAAATACAAGAACTTTTCGTGGTTCTTGTCAATTTTTGTTGGTTTTCATCTGATGAACTTATTTCATTCAGCTAGATCTTTCTTCTTCAAAGCAAAAAGATTTTATCTTCAAATCCAAGAACTTTTCATGAGTTTGTTGATTTTCAGCAAATGAACATATTTCAGCGAGCGAGAAGTTTTTTCTTGAATCGCGTCAGATTTTATCTTAAAATACAAGAACTTTTCGTGGTTCTTGTCAATTTTTGTTGGTTTTCATCTTATGAACTTATTTCAGTCAGCTGGATCTTTCTTCTTCAAAGCAAAAAGATTTTATCTTCAAATACAAGAACTTTTCGTGGTTTTGTTGAATTTCAGCAAATGAACATATTTCAGCGAGCGAGAAGTTTTTTCATTAATAGCGTCAGATTTTATCCTAAAATACAAGAACTTTTCGTGGTTCTTGTCAATTTTTGTTGGTTTTCATCCAATGAACTTATTTCAGTCAGCTGGATCTTTCTTCTTCAAAGCAAAAAGATTTTATCTTCAAATACAAGAACTTTTCGTGGTTTTGTTGATTTTCAGCAAATGAACATATTTCAGCGAGCGAGAAGTTTTATCTTTTATAGCGTCAGATTTTATCTTAAAATACAAGAACTTTTCGTGGTTCTCGTCAATTTTTGTTGGTTTTCATCTGATGAACTTATTTCATTCAGCTAGATCTTTCTTCTTCAAAGCAAAAAGATTTTATCTTCAAATCCAAGAACTTTTCGTGAGTTTGTTGATTTTCAGCAAATGAACATATTTCAGCGAGCGAGAAGTTTTTTCTTTAATCGCGTCAGATTTTATCTTAAAATACAAGAACTTTTCGTGGTTCTTGTCAATTTTTGTTGGTTTTCATCTTATCAACTTATTTCAGTCAGCTGGATCTTTCTTCTTCAAAGCAAAAAGATTTTATCTTCAAATACAAGAACTTTTCGTGGTTTTGTTGATTTTCAGCAAATGAACATATTTCAGCGAGCTAGAAGTTTTTTCTTTAATAGCGTAAGATTTTATCTTAAAATACAAGAACTTTTCGTGGTTCTTGTCAATTTTTGTTGGTTTTCATCTGATGAACTTATTTCATTCAGCTAGATCTTTCTTCTTCAAAGCAAAAAGATTTTATCTTCAAATACAAGAACTTTTCGTGGTTTTGTTGATTTTCAGCAAATGAACATATTTCAGCGAGCGAGAAGTTTTATCTTTTATAGCGTCAGATTTTATCTTAAAATACAAGAACTTTTCGTGGTTCTCGTCAATTTTTGTTGGTTTTCATCTGATGAACTTATTTCATTCAGCTAGATCTTTCTTCTTCAAAGCAAAAAGATTTTATCTTCAAATCCAAGAACTTTTCGTGAGTTTGTTGTTTTTCAGCAAATGAACATATTTCAGCGAGCGAGAAGTTTTTTCTTTAATCGCGTCAGATTTTATCTTAAAATACAAGAACTTTTCGTGGTTCTTGTCAATTTTTGTTGGTTTTCATCTTATCAACTTATTTCAGTCAGCTGGATCTTTCTTCTTCAAAGCAAAAAGATTTTATCTTCAAATACAAGAACTTTTCGTGGTTTTGTTGATTTTCAGCAAATGAACATATTTCAGCGAGCTAGAAGTTTTTTCTTTAATAGCGTAAGATTTTATCTTAAAATACAAGAACTTTTCGTGGTTCTTGTCAATTTTTGTTGGTTTTCATCTGATGAACTTATTTCATTCAGCTAGATCTTTCTTCTTCAAAGCAAAAAGATTTTATCTTCAAATCCAAGAACTTTTCATGAGTTTGTTGATTTTCAGCAAATGAACATATTTCAGCGAGCGAGAAGTTTTTTCTTGAATCGCGTCAGATTTTATCTTAAAATACAAGAACTTTTCGTGGTTCTTGTCAATTTTTGTTGGTTTTCATCTTATGAACTTATTTCAGTCAGCTGGATCTTTCTTCTTCAAAGCAAAAAGATTTTATCTTCAAATACAAGAACTTTTCGTGGTTTTGTTGAATTTCAGCAAATGAACATATTTCAGCGAGCGAGAAGTTTTTTCATTAATAGCGTCAGATTTTATCCTAAAATACAAGAACTTTTCGTGGTTCTTGTCAATTTTTGTTGGTTTTCATCCAATGAACTTATTTCAGTCAGCTGGATCTTTCTTCTTCAAAGCAAAAAGATTTTATCTTCAAATACAAGAACTTTTCGTGGTTTTGTTGATTTTCAGCAAATGAACATATTTCAGCGAGCGAGAAGTTTTTTCTTTATTAGCGTCAGATTTTATCTTAAAATACAAGAACTTTTCGTGGTTCTTGTCAATTTTTGTTGGTTTTCATCTGATGAACTTATTTCATTCCGCTAGATCTTTCTTCTTCAAAGCAAAAAGATTTTATCTTCAAATCCAAGAACTTTTCGTGAGTTTGTTGATTTTCAGCAAATGAACATATTTCAGCGAGCGAGAAGTTTTTTCTTTAATCGCGTCAGATTTTATCTTAAAATACAAGAACTTTTCGTGGTTCTTGTCAATTTTTGTTGGTTTTCATCTGATGAACTTATTTCATTCAGCTAGATCTTTCTTCTTCAAAGCAAAAAGATTTTATCTTCAAATCCAAGAACTTTTCATGAGTTTGTTGATTTTCAGCAAATGAACATATTTCAGCGAGCGAGAAGTTTTTTCTTTAATCGCGTCAGATTTTATCTTAAAATACAAGAACTTTTCGTGGTTCTTGTCAATTTTTGTTGGTTTTCATCTTATGAACTTATTTCAGTCAGCTGGATCTTTCTTCTTCAAAGCAAAAAGATTTTATCTTCAAATACAAGAACTTTTCGTGGTTTTGTTGAATTTCAGCAAATGAACATATTTCAGCGAGCGAGAAGTTTTTTCTTTAATAGCGTCAGATTTTATCCTAAAATACAAGAACTTTTCGTGGTTCTTGTCAATTTTTGTTGGTTTTCATCCAATGAACTTATTTCATTCCGCTAGATCTTTCTTCTTCAAAGCAAAAAGATTTTATCTTCAAATCCAAGAACTTTTCGTGAGTTTGTTGATTTTCAGCAAATGAACATATTTCAGCGAGCGAGAAGTTTTTTCTTTAATCGCGTCAGATTTTATCTTAAAATACAAGAACTTTTCGTGGTTCTTGTCAATTTTTGTTGGTTTTCATCCAAATAACTTATTTCAGTCAGCTGGATCTTTCTTCTTCAAAGCAAAAAGATTTTATCTTCAAATTCAAGAACTTTTCGTGGTTTTGTTGATTTTCAGCAAATGAACATATTTCAGCGAGGGAGAAGTTTTTTCTTTAATAGCGTCAGATTTTATCTTAAAATACAAGAACTTTTCGTGGTTCTTGTCAATTTTCGTTGGTTTTCATCCAATGAACTTATTTCAGTCAGCTAGATCTTTCTTCTTCGAAGCAAAAAGATTTTATCTTCAAATACAAGAACTTTTCGTGGTTTTGTTGATTTTCAGCAAATGAACATATTTCAGCGAGCTGGAAGTTTTTTCTTTAACAGCGTCAGATTTTATCTTAAAATACAAGAACTTTTCGTGGTTCTTGTCAATTTTTGTTGGTTTTCATCCAATGAACTTATTTCAGTCAGCTGGATCTTTCTTCTTCAAAGCAAAAAGATTTTATCTTCAAATACAAGAACTTTTCGTGGTTTTGTTGATTTTCAGCAAATGAACATATTTCAGCGAGCTAGAAGTTTTTTCTTTAATAGCGTAAGATTTTATCTTAAAATACAAGAACTTTTCGTGGTTCTTGTCAATTTTTGTTGGTTTTCATCTGATGAACTTATTTCATTCAGCTAGATCTTTCTTCTTCAAAGCAAAAAGATTTTATCTTCAAATCCAAGAACTTTTCATGAGTTTGTTGATTTTCAGCAAATGAACATATTTCAGCGAGCGAGAAGTTTTTTCTTGAATCGCGTCAGATTTTATCTTAAAATACAAGAACTTTTCGTGGTTCTTGTCAATTTTTGTTGGTTTTCATCTTATGAACTTATTTCAGTCAGCTGGATCTTTCTTCTTCAAAGCAAAAAGATTTTATCTTCAAATACAAGAACTTTTCGTGGTTTTGTTGAATTTCAGCAAATGAACATATTTCAGCGAGCGAGAAGTTTTTTCATTAATAGCGTCAGATTTTATCCTAAAATACAAGAACTTTTCGTGGTTCTTGTCAATTTTTGTTGGTTTTCATCCAATGAACTTATTTCAGTCAGCTGGATCTTTCTTCTTCAAAGCAAAAAGATTTTATCTTCAAATACAAGAACTTTTCGTGGTTTTGTTGATTTTCAGCAAATGAACATATTTCAGCGAGCGAGAAGTTTTATCTTTTATAGCGTCAGATTTTATCTTAAAATACAAGAACTTTTCGTGGTTCTCGTCAATTTTTGTTGGTTTTCATCTGATGAACTTATTTCATTCAGCTAGATCTTTCTTCTTCAAAGCAAAAAGATTTTATCTTCAAATCCAAGAACTTTTCGTGAGTTTGTTGATTTTCAGCAAATGAACATATTTCAGCGAGCGAGAAGTTTTTTCTTTAATCGCGTCAGATTTTATCTTAAAATACAAGAACTTTTCGTGGTTCTTGTCAATTTTTGTTGCTTTTCATCTTATCAACTTATTTCAGTCAGCTGGATCTTTCTTCTTCAAAGCAAAAAGATTTTATCTTCAAATACAAGAACTTTTCGTGGTTTTGTTGATTTTCAGCAAATGAACATATTTCAGCGAGCTAGAAGTTTTTTCTTTAATAGCGTAAGATTTTATCTTAAAATACAAGAACTTTTCGTGGTTCTTGTCAATTTTTGTTGGTTTTCATCTGATGAACTTATTTCATTCAGCTAGATCTTTCTTCTTCAAAGCAAAAAGATTTTATCTTCAAATACAAGAACTTTTCGTGGTTTTGTTGATTTTCAGCAAATGAACATATTTCAGCGAGCGAGAAGTTTTATCTTTTATAGCGTCAGATTTTATCTTAAAATACAAGAACTTTTCGTGGTTCTCGTCAATTTTTGTTGGTTTTCATCTGATGAACTTATTTCATTCAGCTAGATCTTTCTTCTTCAAAGCAAAAAGATTTTATCTTCAAATCCAAGAACTTTTCGTGAGTTTGTTGTTTTTCAGCAAATGAACATATTTCAGCGAGCGAGAAGTTTTTTCTTTAATCGCGTCAGATTTTATCTTAAAATACAAGAACTTTTCGTGGTTCTTGTCAATTTTTGTTGGTTTTCATCTTATCAACTTATTTCAGTCAGCTGGATCTTTCTTCTTCAAAGCAAAAAGATTTTATCTTCAAATACAAGAACTTTTCGTGGTTTTGTTGATTTTCAGCAAATGAACATATTTCAGCGAGCTAGAAGTTTTTTCTTTAATAGCGTAAGATTTTATCTTAAAATACAAGAACTTTTCGTGGTTCTTGTCAATTTTTGTTGGTTTTCATCTGATGAACTTATTTCATTCAGCTAGATCTTTCTTCTTCAAAGCAAAAAGATTTTATCTTCAAATCCAAGAACTTTTCATGAGTTTGTTGATTTTCAGCAAATGAACATATTTCAGCGAGCGAGAAGTTTTTTCTTGAATCGCGTCAGATTTTATCTTAAAATACAAGAACTTTTCGTGGTTCTTGTCAATTTTTGTTGGTTTTCATCTTATGAACTTATTTCAGTCAGCTGGATCTTTCTTCTTCAAAGCAAAAAGATTTTATCTTCAAATACAAGAACTTTTCGTGGTTTTGTTGAATTTCAGCAAATGAACATATTTCAGCGAGCGAGAAGTTTTTTCATTAATAGCGTCAGATTTTATCCTAAAATACAAGAACTTTTCGTGGTTCTTGTCAATTTTTGTTGGTTTTCATCCAATGAACTTATTTCAGTCAGCTGGATCTTTCTTCTTCAAAGCAAAAAGATTTTATCTTCAAATACAAGAACTTTTCGTGGTTTTGTTGATTTTCAGCAAATGAACATATTTCAGCGAGCGAGAAGTTTTTTCTTTATTAGCGTCAGATTTTATCTTAAAATACAAGAACTTTTCGTGGTTCTTGTCAATTTTTGTTGGTTTTCATCTGATGAACTTATTTCATTCCGCTAGATCTTTCTTCTTCAAAGCAAAAAGATTTTATCTTCAAATCCAAGAACTTTTCGTGAGTTTGTTGATTTTCAGCAAATGAACATATTTCAGCGAGCGAGAAGTTTTTTCTTTAATCGCGTCAGATTTTATCTTAAAATACAAGAACTTTTCGTGGTTCTTGTCAATTTTTGTTGGTTTTCATCTGATGAACTTATTTCATTCAGCTAGATCTTTCTTCTTCAAAGCAAAAAGATTTTATCTTCAAATCCAAGAACTTTTCATGAGTTTGTTGATTTTCAGCAAATGAACATATTTCAGCGAGCGAGAAGTTTTTTCTTTAATCGCGTCAGATTTTATCTTAAAATACAAGAACTTTTCGTGGTTCTTGTCAATTTTTGTTGGTTTTCATCTTATGAACTTATTTCAGTCAGCTGGATCTTTCTTCTTCAAAGCAAAAAGATTTTATCTTCAAATACAAGAACTTTTCGTGGTTTTGTTGAATTTCAGCAAATGAACATATTTCAGCGAGCGAGAAGTTTTTTCTTTAATAGCGTCAGATTTTATCCTAAAATACAAGAACTTTTCGTGGTTCTTGTCAATTTTTGTTGGTTTTCATCCAATGAACTTATTTCATTCCGCTAGATCTTTCTTCTTCAAAGCAAAAAGATTTTATCTTCAAATCCAAGAACTTTTCGTGAGTTTGTTGATTTTCAGCAAATGAACATATTTCAGCGAGCGAGAAGTTTTTTCTTTAATCGCGTCAGATTTTATCTTAAAATACAAGAACTTTTCGTGGTTCTTGTCAATTTTTGTTGGTTTTCATCCAAATAACTTATTTCAGTCAGCTGGATCTTTCTTCTTCAAAGCAAAAAGATTTTATCTTCAAATTCAAGAACTTTTCGTGGTTTTGTTGATTTTCAGCAAATGAACATATTTCAGCGAGGGAGAAGTTTTTTCTTTAATAGCGTCAGATTTTATCTTAAAATACAAGAACTTTTCGTGGTTCTTGTCAATTTTCGTTGGTTTTCATCCAATGAACTTATTTCAGTCAGCTAGATCTTTCTTCTTCGAAGCAAAAAGATTTTATCTTCAAATACAAGAACTTTTCGTGGTTTTGTTGATTTTCAGCAAATGAACATATTTCAGCGAGCTGGAAGTTTTTTCTTTAACAGCGTCAGATTTTATCTTAAAATACAAGAACTTTTCGTGGTTCTTGTCAATTTTTGTTGGTTTTCATCCAATGAACTTATTTCAGTCAGCTGGATCTTTCTTCTTCAAAGCAAAAAGATTTTATCTTCAAATACAAGAACTTTTCGTGGTTTTGTTGATTTTCAGCAAATGAACATATTTCAGCGAGCTAGAAGTTTTTTCTTTAATAGCGTAAGATTTTATCTTAAAATACAAGAACTTTTCGTGGTTCTTGTCAATTTTTGTTGGTTTTCATCTGATGAACTTATTTCATTCAGCTAGATCTTTCTTCTTCAAAGCAAAAAGATTTTATCTTCAAATCCAAGAACTTTTCATGAGTTTGTTGATTTTCAGCAAATGAACATATTTCAGCGAGCGAGAAGTTTTTTCTTTAATCGCGTCAGATTTTATCTTAAAATACAAGAACTTTTCGTGTTTCTTCTCAATTTTTGTTGGTTTTCATCTTATGAACTTATTTCAGTCAGCTGGATCTTTCTTCTTCAAAGCAAAAAGATTTTATCTTCAAATAGAAGAACTTTTCGTGGTTTTGTTGAATTTCAGCAAATGAACATATTTCAGCGAGCGAGAAGTTTTTTCTTTAATAGCGTCAGATTTTATCCTAAAATACAAGAACTTTTCGTGGTTCTTGTCAATTTTTGTTGGTTTTCATCCAATGAACTTATTTCAGTCAGCTGGATCTTTCTTCTTCAAAGCAAAAAGATTTTATCTTCAAATACAAGAACTTTTCGTGGTTTTGTTGATTTTCAGCAAATGAACATATTTCAGCGAGCGAGAAGCTTTTTCTTTAATAGCGTCAGATTTTATCTTAAAATGCAAGAACTTTTCGTGGTTCTCGTCAATTTTTGTTGGTTTTCATCTGATGAACTTATTTCATTCAGCTAGATCTTTCTTCTTCAAAGCAAAAAGATTTTATCTTCAAATCCAAGAACTTTTCGTGAGTTTGTTGATTTTCAGCAAATGAACATATTTCAGCGAGCGAGAAGTTTTTTCTTTAATAGCGTCAGATTTTATCTTAAAATACAAGAACTTTTCGTGGTTCTTGTCAATTTTTGTTGGTTTTCATCCAATGAACTTATTTCAGTCAGCTGGATCTTTCTTCTTCAAAGCAAAAAGATTTTATCTTCAAATTCAAGAACTTTTCGTGAGTTTGTTGATTTTCAGCAAATGAACATATTTCAGCGAGCGAGAAGTTTTTTCTTTAATCGCGTCAGATTTTATCTTAAAATACAAGAACTTTTCGTGGTTCTTGTCAATTTTTGTTGGTTTTCATCCAATGAACTTATTTCAGTCAGCTGGATCTTTCTTCTTCAAAGCAAAAAGATTTTATCTTCAAATACAAGAACTTTTCGTGGTTTTGTTGATTTTCAGCAAATGAACATATTTCAGCGAGCTAGAAGTTTTTTCTTTAATAGCGTAAGATTTTATCTTAAAATACAAGAACTTTTCGTGGTTCTTGTCAATTTTTGTTGGTTTTCATCTGATGAACTTATTTCATTCAGCTAGATCTTTCTTCTTCAAAGCAAAAAGATTTTATCTTCAAATCCAAGAACTTTTCATGAGTTTGTTGATTTTCAGCAAATGAACATATTTCAGCGAGCGAGAAGTTTTTTCTTTAATCGCGTCAGATTTTATCTTAAAATACAAGAACTTTTCGTGTTTCTTCTCAATTTTTGTTGGTTTTCATCTTATGAACTTATTTCAGTCAGCTGGATCTTTCTTCTTCAAAGCAAAAAGATTTTATCTTCAAATAGAAGAACTTTTCGTGGTTTTGTTGAATTTCAGCAAATGAACATATTTCAGCGAGCGAGAAGTTTTTTCATTAATAGCGTCAGATTTTATCCTAAAATACAAGAACTTTTCGTGGTTCTTGTCAATTTTTGTTGGTTTTCATCCAATGAACTTATTTCAGTCAGCTGGATCTTTCTTCTTCAAAGCAAAAAGATTTTATCTTCAAATACAAGAACTTTTCGTGGTTTTGTTGATTTTCAGCAAATGAACATATTTCAGCGAGCGAGAAGCTTTTTCTTTAATAGCGTCAGATTTTATCTTAAAATGCAAGAACTTTTCGTGGTTCTCGTCAATTTTTGTTGGTTTTCATCTGATGAACTTATTTCATTCAGCTAGATCTTTCTTCTTCAAAGCAAAAAGATTTTATCTTCAAATCCAAGAACTTTTCGTGAGTTTGTTGATTTTCAGCAAATGAACATATTTCAGCGAGCGAGAAGTTTTTTCTTTAATCGCGTCAGATTTTATCTTAAAATACAAGAACTTTTCGTGGTTCTTGTCAATTTTTGTTGGTTTTCATCCAATGAACTTATTTCAGTCAGCTGGATCTTTCTTCTTCAAAGCAAAAAGATTTTATCTTCAAATTCAAGAACTTTTCATGAGTTTGTTGATTTTCAGCAAATGAACATATTTCAGCGAGCGAGAAGTTTTTTCTTTAATCGCGTCAGATTTTATCTTAAAATACAAGAACTTTTCGTGGTTCTTGTCAATTTTTGTTGGTTTTCATCTTATGAACTTATTTCAGTCAGCTGGATCTTTCTTCTTCAAAGCAAAAAGATTTTATCTTCAAATCCAAGAACTTTTCATGAGTTTGTTGATTTTCAGCAAATGAACATATTTCAGCGAGCGAGAAGTTTTTTCTTTAATCGCGTCAGATTTTATCTTAAAATACAAGAACTTTTCGTGGTTCTTGTCAATTTTTGTTGGTTTTCATCTTATGAACTTATTTCAGTCAGCTGGATCTTTCTTCTTCAAAGCAAAAAGATTTTATCTTCAAATACAAGAACTTTTCGTGGTTTTGTTGAATTTCAGCAAATGAACATATTTCAGCGAGCGAGAAGTTTTTTCATTAATAGCGTCAGATTTTATCCTAAAATACAAGAACTTTTCGTGGTTCTTGTCAATTTTTGTTGGTTTTCATCCAATGAACTTATTTCAGTCAGCTGGATCTTTCTTCTTCAAAGCAAAAAGATTTTATCTTCAAATACAAGAACTTTTCGTGGTTTTGTTGATTTTCAGCAAATGAACATATTTCAGCGAGCGAGAAGTTTTTTCTTTATTAGCGTCAGATTTTATCTTAAAATACAAGAACTTTTCGTGGTTCTTGTCAATTTTTGTTGGTTTTCATCTGATGAACTTATTTCATTCCGCTAGATCTTTCTTCTTCAAAGCAAAAAGATTTTATCTTCAAATCCAAGAACTTTTCGTGAGTTTGTTGATTTTCAGCAAATGAACATATTTCAGCGAGCGAGAAGTTTTTTCTTTAATCGCGTCAGATTTTATCTTAAAATACAAGAACTTTTCGTGGTTCTTGTCAATTTTTGTTGGTTTTCATCCAATGAACTTATTTCAGTCAGCTGGATCTTTCTTCTTCAAAGCAAAAAGATTTTATCTTCAAATTCAAGAACTTTTCGTGGTTTTGTTGATTTTCAGCAAATGAACATATTTCAGCGAGGGAGAAGTTTTTTCTTTAATAGCGTCAGATTTTATCTTAAAATACAAGAACTTTTCGTGGTTCTTGTCAATTTTCGTTGGTTTTCATCCAATGAACTTATTTCAGTCAGCTAGATCTTTCTTCTTCGAAGCAAAAAGATTTTATCTTCAAATACAAGAACTTTTCGTGGTTTTGTTGATTTTCAGCAAATGAACATATTTCAGCGAGCTGGAAGTTTTTTCTTTAACAGCGTCAGATTTTATCTTAAAATACAAGAACTTTTCGTGGTTCTTTTCAATTTTTGTTGGTTTTCATCCAATGAACTTATTTCAGTCAGCCAGATCTTTCTTCTTCAAAGCAAAAAGATTTTATCTTCAAATACAAGAACTTTTCGTGGTTTTGTTGATTTTCAGCAAATGAACATATTTCAGCGAGCTAGAAGTTTTTTCTTTAATAGCGTAAGATTTTATCTTAAAATACAAGAACTTTTCGTGGTTCTTGTCAATTTTTGTTGGTTTTCATCTGATGAACTTATTTCATTCAGCTAGATCTTTCTTCTTCAAAGCAAAAAGATTTTATCTTCAAATCCAAGAACTTTTCGTGAGTTTGTTGATTTTCAGCAAATGAACATATTTCAGCGAGCGAGAAGTTTTTTCTTTAATCGCGTCAGATTTTATCTTAAAATACAAGAACTTTTCGTGGTTCTTGTCAATTTTTGTTGGTTTTCATCCAATGAACTTATTTCAGTCAGCTGGATCTTTTTTCTTCAAAGCAAAAAGATTTTATCTTCAAATACAAGAACTTTTCGTGGTTTTGTTGATTTTCAGCAAATGAACATATTTCAGCGAGCGAGAAGTTTTTTCTTTAATAGCGTCAGATTTTATCTTAAAATACAAGAACTTTTCGTGGTTCTCGTCAATTTTTGTTGGTTTTCATCCAATGAACTTATTTCAGTCAGCCAGATCTTTCTTCTTCAAAGCAAAAAGATTTTATCTTCAAATACAAGAACTTTTTGTGGTTTTGTTGATTTTAAGCAAATGAACATATTTCAGCGAGCCAGAAGTTTTTTCTTTAATAGCGTAAGATTTTATCTTAAAATACAAGAACTTTTCGTGGTTCTTGTCAATTTTTGTTGGTTTTCATCTGATGAACTTATTTCATTCAGCTAGATCTTTCTTCTTCAAAGCAAAAAGATTTTATCTTCAAATCCAAGAACTTTTCGTGAGTTTGTTGATTTTCAGCAAATGAACATATTTCAGCGAGCGAGAAGTTTTTTCTTTAATAGCGTCAGATTTTATCCTAAAATACAAGAACTTTTCGTGGTTCTTGTCAATTTTTGTTGGTATTCATCTGATGAACTTATTTCATTCAGCTAGATCTTTCTTCTTCAAAGCAAAAAGATTTTATCTTCAAATTCAAGAACTTTTCGTGGTTTTGTTGATTTTCAGCAAATGAACATATTTCAGCGAGCGAGAAGTTTTTTCTTTAATCGCGTCAGATTTTATCTTAAAATACAAGAACTTTTCGTGGTTCTTGTCAATTTTTGTTGGTTTTCATCCAATGAACTTATTTCAGTCAGCTGGATCTTTTTTCTTCAAAGCAAAAAGATTTTATCTTCAAATACAAGAACTTTTCGTGGTTTTGTTGATTTCAGCAAATGAACATATTTCAGCGAGCGAGAAGTTTTTTCATTAATAGCGTCAGATTTTATCCTAAAATACAAGAACTTTTCGTGGTTCTTGTCAATTTTTGTTGGTTTTCATCCAATGAACTTATTTCAGTCAGCTGGATCTTTCTTCTTCAAAGCAAAAAGATTTTATCTTCAAATACAAGAACTTTTCGTGGTTTTGTTGATTTTCAGCAAATGAACATATTTCAGCGAGCGAGAAGTTTTTTCTTTATTAGCGTCAGATTTTATCTTAAAATACAAGAACTTTTCGTGGTTCTTGTCAATTTTTGTTGGTTTTCATCTGATGAACTTATTTCATTCCGCTAGATCTTTCTTCTTCAAAGCAAAAAGATTTTATCTTCAAATCCAAGAACTTTTCGTGAGTTTGTTGATTTTCAGCAAATGAACATATTTCAGCGAGCGAGAAGTTTTTTCTTTAATCGCGTCAGATTTTATCTTAAAATACAAGAACTTTTCGTGGTTCTTGTCAATTTTTGTTGGTTTTCATCCAATGAACTTATTTCAGTCAGCTGGATCTTTCTTCTTCAAAGCAAAAAGATTTTATCTTCAAATTCAAGAACTTTTCGTGGTTTTGTTGATTTTCAGCAAATGAACATATTTCAGCGAGGGAGAAGTTTTTTCTTTAATAGCGTCAGATTTTATCCTAAAATACAAGAACTTTTCGTGCTTTTGTTGATTTTCAGCAAATGAACATATTTCAGCGAGCGAGAAGTTTTTTCATTAATAGCGTCAGATTTTATCCTAAAATACAAGAACTTTTCGTGGTTCTTGTCAATTTTTGTTGGTTTTCATCCAATGAACTTATTTCAGTCAGCTGGATCATTCTTCTTCAAAGCAAAAAGATTTTATCTTCAAATACAAGAACTTTTCGTGGTTTTGTTGATTTTCAGCAAATGAACATATTTCAGCGAGCGAGAAGTTTTTTCTTTAATAGCGTCAGATTTTATCTTAAAATACAAGAACTTTTCGTGGTTCTCGTCAATTTTTGTTGGTTTTCATCCAATGAACTTATTTCAGTCAGCCAGATCTTTCTTCTTCAAAGCAAAAAGATTTTATCTTCAAATCCAAGAACTTTTCGTGAGTTTGTTGATTTTCAGCAAATGAACATATTTCAGCGAGCGAGAAGTTTTTTCTTTAATCGCGTCAGATTTTATCTTAAAATACAAGAACTTTTCGTGGTTCTTGTCAATTTTTGTTGGTTTTCATCCAATGAACTTATTTCAGTCAGCCAGATCTTTCTTCTTCAAAGCAAAAAGATTTTATCTTCAAATACAAGAACTTTTCGTGGTTTTGTTGATTTTCAGCAAATGAACATATTTCAGCGAGCTAGAAGTTTTTTCTTTAATAGCGTAAGATTTTATCTTAAAATACAAGAACTTTTCGTGGTTCTTGTCAATTTTTGTTGGTTTTCATCTGATGAACTTATTTCATTCAGCTAGATCTTTCTTCTTCAAAGCAAAAAGATTTTATCTTCAAATCCAAGAACTTTTCGTGAGTTTGTTGATTTTCAGCAAATGAACATATTTCAGCGAGCGAGAAGTTTTTTCTTTAATCGCGTCAGATTTTATCTTAAAATACAAGAACTTTTCGTGGTTCTTGTCAATTTTTGTTGGTTTTCATCCAATGAACTTATTTCAGTCAGCTGGATCTTTTTTCTTCAAAGCAAAAAGATTTTATCTTCAAATACAAGAACTTTTCGTGGTTTTGTTGATTTTCAGCAAATGAACATATTTCAGCGAGCGAGAAGTTTTTTCATTAATAGCGTCAGATTTTATCCTAAAATACAAGAACTTTTCGTGGTTCTTGTCAATTTTTGTTGGTTTTCATCCAATGAACTTATTTCAGTCAGCTGGATCATTCTTCTTCAAAGCAAAAAGATTTTATCTTCAAATACAAGAACTTTTCGTGGTTTTGTTGATTTTCAGCAAATGAACATATTTCAGCGAGCGAGAAGTTTTTTCTTTAATAGCGTCAGATTTTATCTTAAAATACAAGAACTTTTCGTGGTTCTCGTCAATTTTTGTTGGTTTTCATCCAATGAACTTATTTCAGTCAGCCAGATCTTTCTTCTTCAAAGCAAAAAGATTTTATCTTCAAATCCAAGAACTTTTCATGAGTTTGTTGATTTTCAGCAAATGAACATATTTCAGCGAGCGAGAAGTTTTTTCTTTAATCGCGTCAGATTTTATCTTAAAATACAAGAACTTTTCGTGGTTCTTGTCAATTTTTGTTGGTTTTCATCTTATGAACTTATTTCAGTCAGCTGGATCTTTCTTCTTCAAAGCAAAAAGATTTTATCTTCAAATCCAAGAACTTTTCATGAGTTTGTTGATTTTCAGCAAATGAACATATTTCAGCGAGCGAGAAGTTTTTTCTTTAATCGCGTCAGATTTTATCTTAAAATACAAGAACTTTTCGTGGTTCTTGTCAATTTTTGTTGGTTTTCATCTTATGAACTTATTTCAGTCAGCTGGATCTTTCTTCTTCAAAGCAAAAAGATTTTATCTTCAAATACAAGAACTTTTCGTGGTTTTGTTGAATTTCAGCAAATGAACATATTTCAGCGAGCGAGAAGTTTTTTCATTAATAGCGTCAGATTTTATCCTAAAATACAAGAACTTTTCGTGGTTCTTGTCAATTTTTGTTGGTTTTCATCCAATGAACTTATTTCAGTCAGCTGGATCTTTCTTCTTCAAAGCAAAAAGATTTTATCTTCAAATACAAGAACTTTTCGTGGTTTTGTTGATTTTCAGCAAATGAACATATTTCAGCGAGCGAGAAGTTTTTTCTTTATTAGCGTCAGATTTTATCTTAAAATACAAGAACGTTTCGTGGTTCTTGTCAATTTTTGTTGGTTTTCATCCAATGAACTTATTTCAGTCAGCCAGATCTTTCTTCTTCAAAGCAAAAAGATTTTATCTTCAAATACAAGAACTTTTCGTGGTTTTGTTGATTTTCAGCAAATGAACATATTTCAGCGAGCTAGAAGTTTTTTCTTTAATAGCGTAAGATTTTATCTTAAAATACAAGAACTTTTCGTGGTTCTTGTCAATTTTTGTTGGTTTTCATCTGATGAACTTATTTCATTCAGCTAGATCTTTCTTCTTCAAAGCAAAAAGATTTTATCTTCAAATCCAAGAACTTTTCGTGAGTTTGTTGATTTTCAGCAAATGAACATATTTCAGCGAGCGAGAAGTTTTTTCTTTAATCGCGTCAGATTTTATCTTAAAATACAAGAACTTTTCGTGGTTCTTGTCAATTTTTGTTGGTTTTCATCCAATGAACTTATTTCAGTCAGCTGGATCTTTTTTCTTCAAAGCAAAAAGATTTTATCTTCAAATACAAGAACTTTTCGTGGTTTTGTTGATTTTCAGCAAATGAACATATTTCAGCGAGCGAGAAGTTTTTTCATTAATAGCGTCAGATTTTATCCTAAAATACAAGAACTTTTCGTGGTTCTTGTCAATTTTTGTTGGTTTTCATCCAATGAACTTATTTCAGTCAGCTGGATCATTCTTCTTCAAAGCAAAAAGATTTTATCTTCAAATACAAGAACTTTTCGTGGTTTTGTTGATTTTCAGCAAATGAACATATTTCAGCGAGCGAGAAGTTTTTTCTTTAATAGCGTCAGATTTTATCTTAAAATACAAGAACTTTTCGTGGTTCTCGTCAATTTTTGTTGGTTTTCATCCAATGAACTTATTTCAGTCAGCCAGATCTTTCTTCTTCAAAGCAAAAAGATTTTATCTTCAAATACAAGAACTTTTTGTGGTTTTGTTGATTTTAAGCAAATGAACATATTTCAGCGAGCCAGAAGTTTTTTCTTTAATAGCGTAAGATTTTATCTTAAAATACAAGAACTTTTCGTGGTTCTTGTCAATTTTTGTTGGTTTTCATCTGATGAACTTATTTCATTCAGCTAGATCTTTCTTCTTCAAAGCAAAAAGATTTTATCTTCAAATCCAAGAACTTTTCGTGAGTTTGTTGATTTTCAGCAAATGAACATATTTCAGCGAGCGAGAAGTTTTTTCTTTAATCGCGTCAGATTTTATCTTAAAATACAAGAACTTTTCGTGGTTCTTGTCAATTTTTGTTGGTTTTCATCCAATGAACTTATTTCAGTCAGCTGGATCTTTCTTCTTCAAAGCAAAAAGATTTTATCTTCAAATACAAGAACTTTTCGTGGTTTTGTTGATTTTCAGCAAATGATCATATTTCAGCGAGCTAGAAGTTTTTTCTTTAATAGCGTAAGATTTTATCTTAAAATACAAGAACTTTTCGTGGTTCTTGTCAATTTTTGTTGGTTTTCATCTGATGAACTTATTTCATTCAGCTAGATCTTTCTTCTTCAAAGCAAAACGATTTTATCTTCAAATCCAAGAACTTTTCATGAGTTTGTTGATTTTCAGCAAATGAACATATTTCAGCGAGCGAGAAGTTTTTTTCTTTAATCGCGTCAGATTTTATCTTAAAATACAAGAACTTTTCGTGTTTCTTGTCAATTTTTGTTGGTTTTCATCTTATGAACTTATTTCAGTCAGCTGGATCTTTCTTCTTCAAAGCAAAAAGATTTTATCTTCAAATAGAAGAACTTTTCGTGGTTTTGTTGAATTTCAGCAAATGAACATATTTCAGCGAGCGAGAAGTTTTTTCATTAATAGCGTCAGATTTTATCCTAAAATACAAGAACTTTTCGTGGTTCTTGTCAATTTTTGTTGGTTTTCATCCAAAGAACTTATTTCAGTCAGCTGGATCTTTCTTCTTCAAAGCAAAAAGATTTTATCTTCAAATACAAGAACTTTTTGTGGTTTTGTTGATTTTCAGCAAATGAACATATTTCAGCGAGCGAGAAGCTTTTTCTTTAATAGCGTCAGATTTTATCTTAAAATGCAAGAACTTTTCGTGGTTCTCGTCAATTTTTGTTGGTTTTCATCCAATGAACTTATTTCAGTCAGCCAGATCTTTCTTCTTCAAAGCAAAAAGATTTTATCTTCAAATACAAGAACTTTTCGTGGTTTTGTTGATTTTCAGCAAATGAACATATTTCAGCGAGCGAGAAGTTTTTTCTTTATTAGCGTCAGATTTTATCTTAAAATACAAGAACTTTTCGTTGTTCTTGTCAATTTTTGTTGGTTTTCATCTGATGAACTTATTTCATTCAGCTAGATCTTTCTTCTTCAAAGCAAAAAGATTTTATCTTCAAATCCAAGAACTTTTCGTGAGTTTGTTGATTTTCAGCAAATGAACATATTTCAGCGAGCGAGAAGTTTTTTCTTTAATCGCGTCAGATTTTATCTTAAAATACAAGAACTTTTCGTGGTTCTTGTCAATTTTTGTTGGTTTTCATCCAATGAACTTATTTCAGTCAGCTGGATCTTTCTTCTTCAAAGCAAAAAGATTTTATCTTCAAATTCAAGAACTTTTCGTGGTTTTGTTGATTTTCAGCAAATGAACATATTTCAGCGAGGGAGAAGTTTTTTCTTTAATAGCGTCAGATTTTATCTTAAAATACAAGAACTTTTCGTGGTTCTTGTCAATTTTCGTTGGTTTTCATCCAATGAACTTATTTCAGTCAGCTAGATCTTTCTTCTTCGAAGCAAAAAGATTCTATCTTCAAATACAAGAACTTTTCGTGGTTTTGTTGATTTTCAGCAAATGAACATATTTCAGCGAGCTGGAAGTTTTTTCTTTAACAGCGTCAGATTTTATCTTAAAATACAAGAACTTTTCGTGGTTCTTTTCAATTTTTGTTGATTTTCATCCAATGAACTTATTTCAGTCAGCCAGATCTTTCTTCTTCAAAGCAAAAAGATTTTATCTTCAAATACAAGAACTTTTCGTGGTTTTGTTGATTTTCAGCAAATGAACATATTTCAGCGAGCTGGAAGTTTTTTCTTTAATAGCGTAAGATTTTATCTTAAAATACAAGAACTTTTCGTGGTTCTTGTCAATTTTTGTTGGTTTTCATCCAATGAACTTATTTCAGTCAGCTGGATCTTTTTTCTTCAAAGCAAAAAGATTTTATCTTCAAATACAAGAACTTTTCGTGGTTTTGTTGATTTTCAGCAAATGAACATATTTCAGCGAGGGAGAAGTTTTTTCTTTAACAGCGTCAGATTTTATCTTAAAATACAAGAACTTTTCGTGGTTCTTGTCAATTTTCGTTGGTTTTCATCCAATGAACTTATTTCAGTCAGCTAGATCTTTCTTCTTCGAAGCAAAAAGATTTTATCTTCAAATACAAGAACTTTTCGTGGTTTTGTTGAATTTCAGCAAATGAACATATTTCAGCGAGCGAGAAGTTTTTTCATTAATACCGTCAGATTTTATCCTAAAATACAAGAACTTTTCGTGGTTCTTGTCAATTTTTGTTGGTTTTCATCCAATGAACTTATTTCAGTCAGCTGGATCTTTCTTCTTCAAAGCAAAAAGATTTTATCTTCAAATAACAAGAACTTTTCGTGGTTTTGTTGATTTTCAGCAAATGAACATATTTCAGCGAGCGAGAAGTTTTTTCTTTCATCGCGTCAGATTTTATCTTAAAATACAAGAACTTTTCGTGGTTCTTGTCAATTTTTGTTGGTTTTCATCCAATGAACTTATTTCAGTCAGCTGGATCTTTCTTCTTCAAAGCAAAAAGATTTTATCTTGAAATACAAGAACTTTTCGTGGTTTTGTTGATTTTCAGCAAATGAACATATTTCAGCGAGGGAGAAGTTTTTTCTTTAATAGCATCAGATTTTATCTTAAAATACAAGAACTTTTCGTGGTTCTTGTCAATTTTCGTTGGTTTTCATCCAATGAACTTATTTCAGTCAGCTAGATCTTTCTTCTTCGAAGCAAAAAGATTTTATCTTCAAATACAAGAACTTTTCGTGGTTTTGTTGACTTTCAGCAAATGAACATATTTCAGCGAGCGAGAAGTTTTTTCTTTAAAAGCGTCAGATGTTATCTTAAAATACAAGAACTTTTCGTGGTTCTTGTCAATTTTTGTTGGTTTTCATCCAATGAACTTATTTCAGTCAGCCAGATCTTTCTTCTTCAAAGCAAAAAGATTTTATCTTCAAATACAAGAACTTTTCATGGTTTTGTTGATTTTCAGCAAATGAACATATTTCAGCGAGCTGGAAGTTTTTTCTTTAACAGCGTCAGATTTTATCTTAAAATACAAGAACTTTTCGTGGTTCTTGTCAATTTTTGTTGGTTTTCATCCAATGAACTTATTTCAGTCAGCTGGATCTTTCTTCTTCAAAGCAAAAAGATTTTATCTTCAAATACAAGAACTTTTCGTGGTTTTGTTGATTTTCAGCAAATGAACATATTTCAGCGAGGGAGAAGTTTTTTCTTTAATAGCGTCAGATTTTATCTTAAAATACAAGAACTTTTCGTGGTTCTTGTCAATTTTCGTTGGTTTTCATCCAATGAACTTATTTCAGTCAGCTAGATCTTTCTTCTTCGAAGCAAAAAGATTTTATCTTCAAATACAAGAACTTTTCGTGGTTTTGTTGATTTTCAGCAAATGAACATATTTCAGCGAGCTGGAAGTTTTTTCTTTAACAGCGTCAGATTTTATCTTAAAATACAAGAACTTTTCGTGGTTCTTTTCAATTTTTGTTGGTTTTCATCCAATGAACTTATTTCAGTCAGCCAGATCTTTCTTCTTCAAAGCAAAAAGATTTTATCTTCAAATACAAGAACTTTTCGTGGTTTTGTTGATTTTCAGCAAATGAACATATTTCAGCGAGCGAGAAGTTTTTTCTTTAATAGCGTAAGATTTTATCTTAAAATACAAGAACTTTTCGTGGTGCTTGTCAATTTTTGTTGGTTTTCATCTGATGAACTTATTTCATTCAGCTAGATCTTTCTTCTTCAAAGCAAAAAGATTTTATCTTCAAATCCAAGAACTTTTCGTGAGTTTGTTGATTTTCAGCAAATGAACATATTTCAGCGAGCGAGAAGTTTTTTCTTTAATCGCGTCAGATTTTATTTTAAAATACAAGAACTTTTCGTGGTTCTTGTCAATTTTTATTGGTTTTCATCCAATGAACTTATTTCAGTCAGCTGGATCTTTTTTCTTCAAAGCAAAAAGATTTTATCTTCAAATACAAGAACTTTTCGTGGTTTTGTTGATTTTCAGCAAATGAACATATTTCAGCGAGGGAGAAGTTTTTTCTTTAATAGCGTCAGATTTTATCTTAAAATACAAGAACTTTTCGTGGTTCTTGTCAATTTTCGTTGGTTTTCATCCAATGAACTTATTTCAGTCAGCTAGATCTTTCTTCTTCGAAGCAAAAATATTTTATCTTCAAATACAAGAACTTTTCGTGGTTTTGTTGATTTTCAGCAAATGAACATATTTCAGCGAGCGAGAAGTTTTTTCTTTAATAGCGTCAGATTTTATCTTAAAATACAAGAACTTTTCGTGGTTCTTGTCAATTTTCGTTGGTTTTCATCCAATGAACATATTTCAGTCAGCTAGATCTTTCTTCTTCGAAGCAAAAAGATTTTATCTTCAAATACAAGAACTTTTCGTGGTTTTGTTGAATTTCAGCAAATGAACATATTTCAGCGAGCGAGAAGTTTTTTCATTAATAGCGTCAGATTTTATCCTAAAATACAAGAACTTTTCGTGGTTCTTGTCAATTTTTGTTGGTTTTCATCCAATGAACTTATTTCAGTCAGCTGGATCTTTCTTCTTCAAAGCAAAAAGATTTTATCTTCAAATAACAAGAACTTTTCGTGGTTTTGTTGATTTTCAGCAAATGAACATATTTCAGCGAGCGAGAAGTTTTTTCTTTAATAGCGTCAGATTTTATCTTAAAATACAAGAACTTTTCGTGGTTCTCGTCAATTTTTGTTGGTTTTCATCTGATGAACTTATTTCAGTCAGCCAGATCTTTCTTCTTCAAAGCAAAAAGATTTTATCTTCAAATCCAAGAACTTTTCGTGAGTTTGTTGATTTTCAGCAAATGAACATATTTCAGCGAGCGAGAAGTTTTTTCTTTCATCGCGTCAGATTTTATCTTAAAATACAAGAACTTTCGTGGTTCTTGTCAATTTTTGTTGGTTTTCATCCAATGAACTTATTTCAGTCAGCTGGATCTTTCTTCTTCAAAGCAAAAAGATTTTATCTTCAAATACAAGAACTTTTCGTGGTTTTGTTGATTTTCAGCAAATGAACATATTTCAGCGAGGGAGAAGTTTTTTCTTTAATAGCATCAGATTTTATCTTAAAATACAAGAACTTTTCGTGGTTCTTGTCAATTTTCGTTGGTTTTCATCCAATGAACTTATTTCAGTCAGCTAGATCTTTCTTCTTCGAAGCAAAAAGATTTTATCTTCAAATACAAGAACTTTTCGTGGTTTTGTTGACTTTCAGCAAATGAACATATTTCAGCGAGCGAGAAGTTTTTTCTTTAAAAGCGTCAGATGTTATCTTAAAATACAAGAACTTTTCGTGGTTCTTGTCAATTTTTGTTGGTTTTCATCCAATGAACTTATTTCAGTCAGCCAGATCTTTCTTCTTCAAAGCAAAAAGATTTTATCTTCAAATACAAGAACTTTTCGTGGTTTTGTTGATTTTCAGCAAATGAACATATTTCAGCGAGCTGGAAGTTTTTTCTTTAACAGCGTCAGATTTTATCTTAAAATACAAGAACTTTTCGTGGTTCTTGTCAATTTTTGTTGGTTTTCATCCAATGAACTTATTTCAGTCAGCTGGATCTTTCTTCTTCAAAGCAAAAAGATTTTATCTTCAAATACAAGAACTTTTCGTGGTTTTGTTGATTTTCAGCAAATGAACATATTTCAGCGAGGGAGAAGTTTTTTCTTTAATAGCGTCAGATTTTATCTTAAAATACAAGAACTTTTCGTGGTTCTTGTCAATTTTCGTTGGTTTTCATCCAATGAACTTATTTCAGTCAGCTAGATCTTTCTTCTTCGAAGCAAAAAGATTTTATCTTCAAATACAAGAACTTTTCGTGGTTTTGTTGATTTTCAGCAAATGAACATATTTCAGCGAGCTGGAAGTTTTTTCTTTAACAGCGTCAGATTTTATCTTAAAATACAAGAACTTTTCGTGGTTCTTGTCAATTTTTATTGGTTTTCATCCAATGAACTTATTTCAGTCAGCTGGATCTTTTTTCTTCAAAGCAAAAAGATTTTATCTTCAAATACAAGAACTTTTCGTGGTTTTGTTGATTTTCAGCAAATGAACATATTTCAGCGAGGGAGAAGTTTTTTCTTTAATAGCGTCAGATTTTATCTTAAAATACAAGAACTTTTCGTGGTTCTTGTCAATTTTCGTTGGTTTTCATCCAATGAACTTATTTCAGTCAGCTAGATCTTTCTTCTTCGAAGCAAAAATATTTTATCTTCAAATACAAGAACTTTTCGTGGTTTTGTTGATTTTCAGCAAATGAACATATTTCAGCGAGCGAGAAGTTTTTTCTTTAATAGCGTCAGATTTTATCTTAAAATACAAGAACTTTTCGTGGTTCTCGTCAATTTTTGTTGGTTTTCATCCAATGAACTTATTTCAGTCAGCCAGATCATTCTTCTTCAAAGCAAAAAGATTTTATCTTCAAATCCAAGAACTTTTCGTGAGTTTGTTGATTTTCAGCAAATGAACATATTTCAGCGAGCGAGAAGTTTTTTCTTTAATAGCGTCAGATTTTATCTTAAAATACAAGAACTTTTCGTGGTTCTTGTCAATTTTTGTTGGTTTTCATCCAATGAACTTATTTCCATCAGCCAGATCTTTCTTCTTCAAAGCAAAAAGATTTTATCTTCAAATACAAGAACTTTTCGTGGTTTTGTTGATTTTCAGCAAATGAACATATTTCAGCGAGCTGGAAGTTTTTTCTTTAACAGCGTCAGATTTTATCTTAAAATACAAGAACTTTTCGTGGTTCTTGTCAATTTTCGTTGGTTTTCATCCAATGAACTTATTTCAGTCAGCTAGATCTTTCTTCTTCAAAGCAAAAAGATTTTATCTTCAAATACAAGAACTTTTCGTGGTTTTGTTGAATTTCAGCAAATGAACATATTTCAGCGAGCGAGAAGTTTTTTCTTTAATAGCGTCAGATTTTATCTTAAAATACAAAAACTTTTCGTGGTTCTCGTCAATTTTTGTTGGTTTTCATCCAATGAACTTATTTCAGTCAGCCAGATCTTTCTTCTTCAAAGCAAAAAGATTTTATCTTCAAATACAAGAACTTTTTGTGGTTTTGTTGATTTTCAGCAAATGAACATATTTCAGCGAGCTAGAAGTTTTTTCTTTAATAGCGTAAGATATTATCTTAAAATACAAGAACTTTTCGTGGTTCTTGTCAATTTTTGTTGGTTTTCATCTGATGAACTTATTTCATTCAGCTAGATCTTTCTTCTTCAAAGCAAAAAGATTTTATCTTCAAATCCAAGAACTTTTCGTGAGTTTGTTGATTTTCAGCAAATGAACATATTTCAGCGAGCGAGAAGTTTTTTCTTTAATCGCGTCAGATTTTATCTTAAAATACAAGAACTTTTCGTGGTTCTTGTCAATTTTTGTTGGTTTTCATCCAATGAACTGATTTCAGTCAGATGGATCTTTCTTCTTCAAAGCAAAAAGATTTTATCTTCAAATACAAGAACTTTTCGTGGTTTTGTTGATTTTCAGCAAATGAACATATTTCAGCGAGGGAGAAGTTTTTTCTTTAATAGCATCAGATTTTATCTTAAAATACAAGAACTTTTCGTGGTTCTTGTCAATTTTCGTTGGTTTTCATCCAATGAACTTATTTCAGTCAGCCAGATCTTTCTTCTTCAAAGCAAAAAGATTTTATCTTCAAATACAAGAACTTTTCGTGGTTTTGTTGATTTTCAGCAAATGAACATATTTCAGCGAGCTGGAAGTTTTTTCTTTAACAGCGTCAGATTTTATCTTAAAATACAAGAACTATTCGTGGTTCTTTTCAATTTTTGTTGGTTTTCATCTTCTGAACTTATTTCAGTCAGCTTGATCTTTCTTCTTCAAAGCAAAAAGATTTTATCTTCAAATACAAAAAGATTTTATCTTCAAATACAAGAACTTTTCGTGGTTTTGTTGATTTTCAGCAAATGAACATATTTCAGCGAGCTAGAAGTTTTTTCTTTAATAGCGTAAGATTTTATCTTAAAATACAAGAACTTTTCGTGGTTCTTGTCAATTTTTGTTGGTTTTCATCTGATGAACTTATTTCATTCAGCTAGATCTTTCTTCTTCAAAGCAAAAAGATTTTATCTTCAAATCCAAGAACTTTTCGTGAGTTTGTTGATTTTCAGCAAATGAACATATTTCAGCGAGCGAGAAGTTTTTTCTTTAATCGCGTCAGATTTTATCTTAAAATACAAGAACTTTTCGTGGTTCTTGTCAATTTTTGTTGGTTTTCATCTTATGAACTTATTTCAGTCAGCTGGATCTTTCTTCTTCAAAGCAAAAAGATTTTATCTTCAAATACAAGAACTTTTCGTGGTTTTGTTGAATTTCAGCAAATGAACATATTTCAGCGAGCGAGAAGTTTTTTCATTAATAGCGTCAGATTTTATCCTAAAATACAAGAACTTTTCGTGGTTCTTGTCAATTTTTGTTGGTTTTCATCCAATGAACTTATTTCAGTCAGCTGGATCTTTCTTCTTCAAAGCAAAAAGATTTTATCTTCAAATACAAGAACTTTTCGTGGTTTTGTTGATTTTCAGCAAATGAACATATTTCAGCGAGCGAGAAGCTTTTTCTTTAATAGCGTCAGATTTTATCTTAAAATACAAGAACTTTTCGTGGTTCTCGTCAATTTTTGTTGGTTTTCATCCAATGAACTTATTTCAGTCAGCCAGATCTTTCTTCTTCAAAGCAAAAAGATTTTATCTTCAAATACAAGAACTTTTCGTGGTTTTGTTGATTTTCAGCAAATGAACATATTTCAGCGAGCTGGAAGTTTTTTCTTTATTAGCGTCAGATTTTATCTTAAAATACAAGAACTTTTCGTGGTTCTCGTCAATTTTTGTTGGTTTTCATCTGATGAACTTATTTCATTCAGCGAGGTCTTTCTTCTTCAAAGCAAAAAGATTTTATCTTCAAATCCAAGAACTTTTCGTGAGTTTGTTGATTTTCAGCAAATGAACATATTTCAGCGAGCGAGAAGTTTTTTCTTTAATCGCGTCAGATTTTATCTTAAAATACAAGAACTTTTCGTGGTTCTTGTCAATTTTTGTTGGTTTTGATCCAATGAACTTATTTCAGTCAGCTGGATCTTTCTTCTTCAAAGCAAAAAGATTTTATCTTCAAATACAAGAACTTTTCGTGCTTTTGTTGATTTTCAGCAAATGAACATTTTTCAGCGAGGGAGAAGTTTTTTCTTTAACAGCGTCAGATTTTATCTTAAAATACAAGAACTTTTCGTGGTTCTTGTCAATTTTTGTTGGTTTTCATCCAATGAACTTATTTCAGTCAGCTGGATCTTTCTTCTTCAAAGCAAAAAGATTTTATCTTCAAATTCAAGAACTTTTCGTGGTTTTGTTGATTTTCAGCAAATGAACATATTTCAGCGAGGGAGAAGTTTTTTCTTTAATAGCGTCAGATTTTATCTTAAAATACAAGAACTTTTCGTGGTTCTTGTCAATTTTCGTTGGTTTTCATCCAATGAACTTATTTCAGTCAGCTAGATCTTTCTTCTTCGAAGCAAAAAGATTTTATCTTCAAATACAAGAACTTTTCGTGGTTTTGTTGAATTTCAGCAAATGAACATATTTCAGCGAGCGAGAAGTTTTTTCATTAATAGCGTCAGATTTTATCCTAAAATACAAGAACTTTTCGTGGTTCTTGTCAATTTTTGTTGGTTTTCATCCAATGAACTTATTTCATTCAGCGAGATCTTTCTTCTTCAAAGCAAAAAGATTTTATCTTCAAATCTAAGAACTTTTCGTGAGTTTGTTGATTTTCAGCAAATGAACATATTTCAGCGAGCGAGAAGTTTTTTCTTTAATCGCGTCAGATTTTATCTTAAAATACAAGAACTTTTCGTGGTTCTTGTCAATTTTTGTTGGTTTTGATCCAATGAACTTATTTCAGTCAGCTGGATCTTTCTTCTTCAAAGCAAAAAGATTTTATCTTCAAATTCAAGAACTTTTCGTGGTTTTGTTGATTTTCAGCAAATGAACATATTTCAGCGAGGGAGAAGTTTTTTCTTTAATAGCGTCAGATTTTATCTTAAAATACAAGAACTTTTCGTGGTTCTTGTCAATTTTCGTTGGTTTTCATCCAATGAACTTATTTCAGTCAGCTAGATCTTTCTTCTTCGAAGCAAAAAGATTTTATCTTCAAATACAAGAACTTTTCGTGGTTTTGTTGAATTTCAGCAAATGAACATATTTCAGCGAGCGAGAAGTTTTTTCATTAATAGCGTCAGATTTTATCCTAAAATACAAGAACTTTTCGTGGTTCTTGTCAATTTTTGTTGGTTTTCATCCAATGAACTTATTTCAGTCAGCTGGATCTTTCTTCTTCAAAGCAAAAAGATTTTATCTTCAAATACAAGAACTTTTCGTGGTTTTGTTGATTTTCAGCAAATGAACATATTTCAGCGAGCGAGAAGTTTTTTCTTTAATAGGGTCAGATTTTATCTTAAAATACAAGAACTTTTCGTGGTTCTTGTCAATTTTTGTTGGTTTTCATCTGATGAACTTATTTCATTCAGCGAGATCTTTCTTCTTCAAAGCAAAAAGATTTTATCTTCAAATCTAAGAACTTTTCGTGAGTTTGTTGATTTTCAGCAAATGAACATATTTCAGCGAGCGAGAAGTTTTTTCTTTAATCGCGTCAGATTTTATCTTAAAATACAAGAACTTTTCGTGGTTCTTGTCAATTTTCGTTGGTTTTCATCCAATGAACTTATTTCAGTCAGCTAGATCTTTCTTCTTCGAAGCAAAAAGATTTTATCTTCAAATACAAGAACTTTTCGTGGTTTTGTTGAATTTCAGCAAATGAACATATTTCAGCGAGCGAGAAGTTTTTTCATTAATAGCGTCAGATTTTATCCTAAAATACAAGAACTTTTCGTGGTTCTTGTCAATTTTTGTTGGTTTTCATCCAATGAACTTATTTCAGTCAGCTGGATCTTTCTTCTTCAAAGCAAAAAGATTTTATCTTCAAATACAAGAACTTTTCGTGGTTTTGTTGATTTTCAGCAAATGAACATATTTCAGCGAGCGAGAAGTTTTTTCTTTAATAGGGTCAGATTTTATCTTAAAATACAAGAACTTTTCGTGGTTCTTGTCAATTTTTGTTGGTTTTCATCTGATGAACTTATTTCATTCAGCGAGATCTTTCTTCTTCAAAGCAAAAAGAATTCATCTTCAAATCCAAGAACTTTTCGTGAGTTTGTTGATTTTCAGCAAATGAACATATTTCAGCGAGCGAGATGTTTTTTCTTTCATCGCGTCAGATTTTATCTTAAAATACAAGAACTTTTCGTGGTTCTTGTCAATTTTTGTTGGTTTTCATCTGATGAACTTATTTCATTCAGCGAGGTCTTTCTTCTTCAAAGCAAAAAGATTTTATCTTCAAATACAAGAACTTTTCGTGGTTTTGTTGATTTTCAGCAAATGAACATATTTCAGCGAGCTGGAAGTTTTTTCTTTAACAGCGTCAGATTTTATCTTAAAATACAAGAACTTTTCGTGGTTCTTGTCAATTTTTGTTGGTTTTCATCCAATGAACTTATTTCAGTCAGCTGGATCTTTCTTCTTCAAAGCAAAAAGATTTTATCTTCAAATACAAGAACTTTTCGTGGTTTTGTTGATTTTCAGCAAATGAACATATTTCAGCGAGGGAGAAGTTTTTTCTTTAATAGCGTCAGATTTTATCTTAAAATACAAGAACTTTTCGTGGTTCTTGTCAATTTTCGTTGGTTTTCATCCAATGAACTTATTTCAGTCAGCTAGATCTTTCTTCTTCGAAGCAAAAAGATTTTATCTTCAAATACAAGAACTTTTCGTGGTTTTGTTGATTTTCAGCAAATGAACATATTTCAGCGAGCTGGAAGTTTTTTCTTTAACAGCGTCAGATTTTATCTTAAAATACAAGAACTTTTCGTGGTTCTTGTCAATTTTTATTGGTTTTCATCCAATGAACTTATTTCAGTCAGCTGGATCTTTTTTCTTCAAAGCAAAAAGATTTTATCTTCAAATACAAGAACTTTTCGTGGTTTTGTTGATTTTCAGCAAATGAACATATTTCAGCGAGGGAGAAGTTTTTTCTTTAATAGCGTCAGATTTTATCTTAAAATACAAGAACTTTTCGTGGTTCTTGTCAATTTTCGTTGGTTTTCATCCAATGAACTTATTTCAGTCAGCTAGATCTTTCTTCTTCGAAGCAAAAATATTTTATCTTCAAATACAAGAACTTTTCGTGGTTTTGTTGATTTTCAGCAAATGAACATATTTCAGCGAGCGAGAAGTTTTTTCTTTAATCGCGTCAGATTTTATCTTAAAATACAAGAACTTTTCGTGGTTCTTGTCAATTTTTGTTGGTTTTGATCCAATGAACTTATTTCAGTCAGCTGGATCTTTCTTCTTCAAAGCAAAAAGATTTTATCTTCAAATACAAGAACTTTTCGTGCTTTTGTTGATTTTCAGCAAATGAACATTTTTCAGCGAGGGAGAAGTTTTTTCTTTAACAGCGTCAGATTTTATCTTAAAATACAAGAACTTTTCGTGGTTCTTGTCAATTTTTGTTGGTTTTCATCCAATGAACTTATTTCAGTCAGCTGGATCTTTCTTCTTCAAAGCAAAAAGATTTTATCTTCAAATTCAAGAACTTTTCGTGGTTTTGTTGATTTTCAGCAAATGAACATATTTCAGCGAGCGAGAAGTTTTTTCATTAATAGCGTCAGATTTTATCTTAAAATACAAGAACTTTTCGTGGTTCTTGTCAATTTTCGTTGGTTTTCATCCAATGAACTTATTTCAGTCAGCTAGATCTTTCTTCTTCGAAGCAAAAAGATTTTATCTTCAAATACAAGAACTTTTCGTGGTTTTGTTGAATTTCAGCAAATGAACATATTTCAGCGAGCGAGAAGTTTTTTCATTAATAGCGTCAGATTTTATCCTAAAATACAAGAACTTTTCGTGGTTCTTGTCAATTTTTGTTGGTTTTCATCCAATGAACTTATTTCATTCAGCGAGATCTTTCTTCTTCAAAGCAAAAAGATTTTATCTTCAAATCTAAGAACTTTTCGTGAGTTTGTTGATTTTCAGCAAATGAACATATTTCAGCGAGCGAGAAGTTTTTCCTTTAATCGTGTCAGATTTTATCTTAAAATACAAGAACTTTTCGTGGTTCTTGTCAATTTTTGTTGGTTTTGATCCAATGAACTTATTTCAGTCAGCTGGATCTTTCTTCTTCAAAGCAAAAAGATTTTATCTTCAAATTCAAGAACTTTTCGTGGTTTTGTTGATTTTCAGCAAATGAACATATTTCAGCGAGGGAGAAGTTTTTTCTTTAATAGCGTCAGATTTTATCTTAAAATACAAGAACTTTTCGTGGTTCTTGTCAATTTTCGTTGGTTTTCATCCAATGAACTTATTTCAGTCAGCTAGATCTTTCTTCTTCGAAGCAAAAAGATTTTATCTTCAAATACAAGAACTTTTCGTGGTTTTGTTGAATTTCAGCAAATGAACATATTTCAGCGAGCGAGAAGTTTTTTCATTAATAGCGTCAGATTTTATCCTAAAATACAAGAACTTTTCGTGGTTCTTGTCAATTTTTGTTGGTTTTCATCCAATGAACTTATTTCAGTCAGCTGGATCTTTCTTCTTCAAAGCAAAAAGATTTTATCTTCAAATACAAGAACTTTTCGTGGTTTTGTTGATTTTCAGCAAATGAACATATTTCAGCGAGCGAGAAGTTTTTTCTTTAATAGGGTCAGATTTTATCTTAAAATACAAGAACTTTTCGTGGTTCTTGTCAATTTTTGTTGGTTTTCATCTGATGAACTTATTTCATTCAGCGAGATCTTTCTTCTTCAAAGCAAAAAGAATTCATCTTCAAATCCAAGAACTTTTCGTGAGTTTGTTGATTTTCAGCAAATGAACATATTTCAGCGAGCGAGAAGTTTTTTCTTTCATCGCGTCAGATTTTATCTTAAAATACAAGAACTTTTCGTGGTTCTTGTCAATTTTTGTTGGTTTTCATCTGATGAACTTATTTCATTCAGCGAGGTCTTTCTTCTTCAAAGCAAAAAGATTTTATCTTCAAATCCAAGAACTTTTCGTGAGTTTGTTGATTTTCAGCAAATGAACATATTTCAGCGAGCGAGAAGTTTTTTCTTTAATCGCGTCAGATTTTATCTTAAAATACAAGAACTTTTCGTGGTTCTTGTCAATTTTTGTTGGTTTTGATCCAATGAACTTATTTCAGTCAGCTGGATCTTTCTTCTTCAAAGCAAAAAGATTTTATCTTCAAATACAAGAACTTTTCGTGGTTTTGTTGATTTTCAGCAAATGAACATTTTTCAGCGAGGGAGAAGTTTTTTCTTTAACAGCGTCAGATTTTATCTTAAAATACAAGAACTTTTCGTGGTTCTTGTCAATTTTCGTTGGTTTTCATCCAATGAACTTATTTCAGTCAGCTAGATCTTTCTTCTTCGAAGCAAAAATATTTTATCTTCAAATACAAGAACTTTTCGTGGTTTTGTTGATTTTCAGCAAATGAACATATTTCAGCGAGCTAGAAGTTTTTTCTTTATTAGCGTCAGATTTTATCTTAAAATACAAGAACTTTTCGTGGTTCTTGTCAATTTTTGTTGGTTTTCATCTGATGAACTTATTTCATTCAGCGAGATCTTTCTTCTTCAAAGCAAAAAGATTTTATCTTCAAATCTAAGAACTTTTCGTGAGTTTGTTGATTTTCAGCAAATGAACATATTTCAGCGAGCGAGAAGTTTTTTCTTTAATCGCGTCAGATTTTATCTTAAAATACAAGAACTTTTCGTGGTTCTTGTCAATTTTTGTTGGTTTTCATCCAATGAACTTATTTCAGTCAGCTGGATCTTTCTTCTTCAAAGCAAAAAGATTTTATCTTCAAATTCAAGAACTTTTCGTGGTTTTGTTGATTTTCAGCAAATGAACATATTTCAGCGAGGGAGAAGTTTTTTCTTTAATAGCGTCAGATTTTATCTTAAAATACAAGAACTTTTCGTGGTTCTTGTCAATTTTCGTTGGTTTTCATCCAATGAACTTATTTCAGTCAGCCAGATCTTTCTTCTTCGAAGCAAAAAGATTTTATCTTCAAATACAAGAACTTTTCGTGGTTTTGTTGAATTTCAGCAAATGAACATATTTCAGCGAGCGAGAAGTTTTTTCATTAATAGCGTCAGATTTTATCCTAAAATACAAGAACTTTTCGTGGTTCTTGTCAATTTTTGTTGGTTTTCATCCAATGAACTTATTTCAGTCAGCTGGATCTTTCTTCTTCAAAGCAAAAAGATTTTATCTTCAAATACAAGAACTTTTCGTGGTTTTGTTGATTTTCAGCAAATGAACATATTTCAGCGAGCGAGAAGTTTTTTCTTTAATAGCGTCAGATTTTATCTTAAAATACAAGAACTTTTCGTGGTTCTTGTCAATTTTTGTTGGTTTTCATCTGATGAACTTATTTCATTCAGCGAGATCTTTCTTCTTCAAAGCAAAAAGATTTCATCTTCAAATCCAAGAACTTTTCGTGAGTTTGTTGATTTTCAGCAAATGAACATATTTCAGCGAGCGAGAAGTTTTTTCTTTCATCGCGTCAGATTTTATCTTAAAATACAAGAACTTTTCGTGGTTCTTGTCAATTTTCGTTGGTTTTTATCCAATGAACTTATTTCAGTCAGCTAGATCTTTCTTCTTCGAAGCAAAAAGATTTTATCTTCAAATACAAGAACTTTTCGTGGTTTTGTTGATTTTCAGCAAATGAACATATTTCAGCGAGCGAGAAGTTTTTTCTTTAAAAGCGTCAGATGTTATCTTAAAATACAAGAACTTTTCGTGGTTCTTGTCAATTTTTGTTGGTTTTCATCTTATGAACTTATTTCAGTCAGCTAGATCTTTCTTCTTCAAAGCAAAAAGATTTTATCTTCAAATACAAGAACTTTTCGTGCTTTTGTTGATTTTCAGCAAATGAACATATTTCAGCGAGCTGGAAGTTTTTTCTTTAACAGCGTCAGATTTTATCTTAAAATACAAGAACTTTTCGTGGTTCTTGTCAATTTTTGTTGGTTTTCATCTTATGAACTTATTTCAGTCAGCTGGATCTTTCTTCTTCAAAGCAAAAAGATTTTATCTTCAAATACAAGAACTTTTCGTGGTTTTGTTGATTTTCAGCAAATGAACATATTTCAGCGAGCGAGAAGCTTTTTCTTTAATAGCGTCAGATTTTATCTTAAAATACAAGAACTTTTCGTGTTTCTCGTCAATTTTTGTTGGTTTTCATCCAATGAACTTATTTCAGTCAGCCAGATCTTTCTTCTTCAAAGCAAAAAGATTTTATCTTCAAATACAAGAACTTTTCGTGGTTTTGTTGATTTTCAGCAAATGAACATATTTCAGCGAGCTAGAAGTTTTTTCTTTATTAGCGTCAGATTTTATCTTAAAATACAAGAACTTTTCGTGGTTCTTGTCAATTTTTGTTGGTTTTCATCTGATGAACTTATTTCATTCAGCTGGATCTTTCTTCTTCAAAGCAAAAAGATTTTATCTTCAAATCCAAGAACTTTTCGTGAGTTTGTTGATTTTCAGCAAATGAACATATTTCAGCGAGCGAGAAGTTTTTTCTTTAATCGCGTCAGATTTTATCTTAAAATACAAGAACTTTTCGTGGTTCTTGTCAATTTTTGTTGGTTTTCATCCAATGAACTTATTTCAGTCAGCTGGATCTTTCTTCTTCAAAGCAAAAAGATTTTATCTTCAAATTCAAGAACTTTTCGTGGTTTTGTTGATTTTCAGCAAATGAACATATTTCAGCGAGGGAGAAGTTTTTTCTTTAATAGCGTCAGATTTTATCTTAAAATACAAGAACTTTTCGTGGTTCTTGTCAATTTTCGTTGGTTTTCATCCAATGAACTTATTTCAGTCAGCTAGATCTTTCTTCTTCGAAGCAAAAAGATTTTATCTTCAAATACAAGAACTTTTCGTGGTTTTGTTGAATTTCAGCAAATGAACATATTTCAGCGAGCGAGAAGTTTTTTCATTGATAGCGTCAGATTTTATCCTAAAATACAAGAACTTTTCGTGGTTCTTGTCAATTTTTGTTGGTTTTCATCCAATGAACTTATTTCAGTCAGCTGGATCTTTCTTCTTCAAAGCAAAAAGATTTTATCTTCAAATACAAGAACTTTTCGTGGTTTTGTTGATTTTCAGCAAATGAACATATTTCAGCGAGCGAGAAGTTTTTTCTTTAATAGCGTCAGATTTTATCTTAAAATACAAGAACTTTTCGTGGTTCTTGTCAATTTTTGTTGGTTTTCATCTGATGAACTTATTTCATTCAGCGAGATCTTTCTTCTTCAAAGCAAAAAGATTTTATCTTCAAATCCAAGAACTTTTCGTGAGTTTGTTGATTTTCAGCAAATGAACATATTTCAGCCAGCGAGAAGTTTTTTCTTTAATCGCGTCAGATTTTATCTTAAAATACAAGAACTTTTCGTGGTTCTTGTCAATTTTTGTTGGTTTTGATCCAATGAACTTATTTCAGTCAGCTGGATCTTTCTTCTTCAAAGCAAAAAGATTTTATCTTCAAATACAAGAACTTTTCGTGGTTTTGTTGATTTTCAGCAAATGAACATATTTCAGCGAGGGAGAAGTTTTTTCTTTAATAGCGTCAGATTTTATCTTAAAATACAAGAACTTTTCGTGGTTCTTGTCAATTTTCGTTGGTTTTCATCCAATGAACTTATTTCAGTCAGCTAGATCTTTCTTCTTCGAAGCAAAAAGATTTTATCTTCAAATACAAGAACTTTTCGTGGTTTTGTTGATTTTCAGCAAATGAACATATTTCAGCGAGTTAGAAGTTTTTTCTTTATTAGCGTCAGATTTTATCTTAAAATACAAGAACTTTTCGTGGTTCTTGTCAATTTTTGTTGGTTTTCATCTGATGAACTTATTTCATTCAGCTAGATCTTTCTTCTTCAAAGCAAAAAATGTTATCTTCAAATCCAAGAACTTTTCGTGAGTTTGTTGATTTTCAGCAAATGAACATATTTCTGCGAGCGAGAAGTTTTTTCTTTAATCGCGTCAGATTTTATCTTAAAATACAAGAACTTTTCGTGGTTCTTGTCAATTTTTGTTGGTTTTCATCCAATGAACTTATTTCAGTCAGCTGGATCTTTCTTCTTCAAAGCAAAAACATTTTATCTTCAAATTCAAGAACTTTTCGTGGTTTTGTTGATTTTCAGCAAATGAACATATTTCAGCGAGGGAGAAGTTTTTTCTTTAATAGCGTCAGATTTTATCTTAAAATACAAGAACTTTTCGTGGTTCTTGTCAATTTTCGTTGGTTTTCATCCAATGAACTTATTTCAGTCAGCTGGATCTTTCTTCTTCGAAGCAAAAAGATTTCATCTTCAAATACAAGAACTTTTCGTGGTTTTGTTGAATTTCAGCAAATGAACATATTTCATCGAGCGAGAAGTTTTTTCATTAATAGCGTCAGATTTTATCCTAAAATACAAGAACTTTTCGTGGTTCTTGTCAATTTTTGTTGGTTTTCATCCAATGAACTTATTTCAGTCAGCTGGATCTTTCTTCTTCAAAGCAAAAAGATTTTATCTTCAAATACAAGAACTTTTCGTGGTTTTGTTGATTTTCAGCAAATGAACATATTTCAGCGAGGGAGAAGTTTTTTCTTTAATAGCGTCAGATTTTATCTTAAAATACAAGAACTTTTCGTGGTTCTTGTCAATTTTTGTTGGTTTTCATCTGATGAACTTATTTCATTCAGCGAGATCTTTCTTCTTCAAAGCAAAAAGATTTTATCTTCAAATCCAAGAACTTTTCGTGAGTTTGTTGATTTTCAGCAAATGAACATATTTCAGCGAGCGAGAAGTTTTTTCTTTAATCGCGTCAGATTTTATCTTAAAATACAAGAACTTTTCGTGGTTCTTGTCAATTTGTGTTGGTTTTGATCCAATGAACTTATTTCAGTCAGCTGGATCTTTCTTCTTCAAAGCAAAAAGATTTTATCTTCAAATACAAGATCTTTTCGTGGTTTTGTTGATTTTCAGCAAATGAACATATTTCAGCGAGGGAGAAGTTTTTTCTTTAATAGCGTCAGATTTTATCTTAAAATACAAGAACTTTTCGTGGTTCTTGTCAATTTTCGTTGGTTTTCATCCAATGAACTTATTTCAGTCAGCAAGATCTTTCTTCTTCGAAGCAAAAAGATTTTATCTTCAAATACAAGAACTTTTCGTGGTTTTGTTGATTTTCAGCAAATGAACATATTTCAGCGAGCGAGAAGTTTTTTCTTTAAAAGCGTCAGATGTTATCTTAAAATACAAGAACTTTTCGTGGTTCTTGTCAATTTTTGTTGGTTTTCATCTTATGAACTTATTTCAGTCAGCTGGATCTTTCTTCTTCAAAGCAAAAAGATTTTATCTTCAATACAAGAACTTTTCGTGGTTTTGTTGAATTTCAGCAAATGAACATATTTCAGCGAGCGAGAAGTTTTTTCATTAATAGCGTCAGATTTTATCCTAAAATACAAGAACTTTTCGTGGTTCTTGTCAATTTTTGTTGGTTTTCATCCAATGAACTTATTTCAGTCAGCTGGATCTTTCTTCTTCAAAGCAAAAAGATTTTATCTTCAAATACAAGAACTTTTCGTGGTTTTGTTGATTTTCAGCAAATGAACATATTTCAGCGAGCGAGAAGCTTTTTCTTTAATAGCGTCAGATTTTATCTTAAAATACAAGAACTTTTCGTGGTTCTCGTCAATTTTTGTTGGTTTTCATCCAATGAACTTATTTCAGTCAGCCAGATCTTTCTTCTTCAAAGCAAAAAGATTTTATCTTCAAATACAAGAACTTTTCGTGGTTTTGTTGATTTTCAGCAAATGAACATATTTCAGCGAGCTAGAAGTTTTTTCTTTATTAGCGTCAGATTTTATCTTAAAATACAAGAACTTTTCGTGGTTCTCGTCAATTTTTGTTGGTTTTCATCTGATGAACTTATTTCATTCAGCTAGATCTTTCTTCTTCAAAGCAAAAAGATTTTATCTTCAAATCCAAGAACTTTTCGTGAGTTTGTTGATTTTCAGCAAATGAACATATTTCAGCGAGCGAGAAGTTTTTTCTTTAATCGCGTCAGATTTTATCTTAAAATACAAGAACTTTTCGTGGTTCTTGTCAATTTTTGTTGGTTTTCATCCAATGAACTTATTTCAGTCAGCTGGATCTTTCTTCTTCAAAGCAAAAAGATTTTATCTTCAAATTCAAGAACTTTTCGTGGTTTTGTTGATTTTCAGCAAATGAACATATTTCAGCGAGGGAGAAGTTTTTTCTTTAATAGCGTCAGATTTTATCTTAAAATACAAGAACGTTTCGTGGTTCTTGTCAATTTTCGTTGGTTTTCATCCAATGAACTTATTTCAGTCAGCTAGATCTTTCTTCTTCGAAGCAAAAAGATTTTATCTTCAAATACAAGAACTTTTCGTGGTTTTGTTGAATTTCAGCAAATGAACATATTTCAGCGAGCGAGAAGTTTTTTCATTTATAGCGTCAGATTTTATCCTAAAATACAAGAACTTTTCGTGGTTCTTGTCAATTTTTGTTGGTTTTCATCCAATGAACTTATTTCAGTCAGCTGGATCTTTCTTCTTCAAAGCAAAAAGATTTTATCTTCAAATACAAGAACTTTTCGTGGTTTTGTTGATTTTCAGCAAAAGAACATATTTCAGCGAGCGAGAAGTTTTTTCTTTCATAGCGTCAGATTTTATCTTAAAATACAAGAACTTTTCGTGGTTCTTGTCAATTTTTGTTGGTTTTCATCTGATGAACTTATTTCATTCAGCGAGATCTTTCTTCTTCAAAGCAAAAAGATTTTATCTTCAAATCCAAGAACTTTTCGTGAGTTTGTTGATTTTCAGCAAATGAACATATTTCAGCGAGCGAGAAGTTTTTTCTTTAATCGCGTCAGATTTTATCTTAAAATACAAGAACTTTTCGTGGTTCTTGTCAATTTTTGTTGGTTTTCATCCAATGAACTTATTTCAGTCAGCTGGATCTTTCTTCTTCAAAGCAAAAAGATTTTATCTTCAAATACAAGAACTTTTCGTGGTTTTGTTGATTTTCAGCAAATGAACATATTTCAGCGAGGGAGAAGTTTTTTCTTTAATAGCGTCAGATTTTATCTTAAAATACAAGAACTTTTCGTGGTTCTTGTCAATTTTCGTTGGTTTTCATCCAATGAACTTATTTCAGTCAGCTAGATCTTTCTTCTTCGAAGCAAAAAGATTTTATCTTCAAATACAAGAACTTTTCGTGGTTTTGTTGATTTTCAGCAAATGAACATATTTCAGCGAGCGAGAAGTTTTTTCTTTAAAAGCGTCAGATGTTATCTTAAAATACAAGAACTTTTCGTGGTTCTTGTCAATTTTTGTTGGTTTTCATCTTATGAACTTATTTCAGTCAGCTAGATCTTTCTTCTTCAAAGCAAAAAGATTTTATCTTCAAATACAAGAACTTTTCGTGGTTTTGTTGATTTTCAGCAAATGAACATATTTCAGCGAGCTGGAAGTTTTTTCTTTAAAAGCGTCAGATTTTATCTTAAAATACAAGAACTTTTCGTGGTTCTTGTCAATTTTTGTTGGTTTTCATCCAATGAACTTATTTCAGTCAGCCAGATCTTTCTTCTTCAAAGCAAAATGATTTTATCTTCAAATACAAGAACTTTTCGTGGTTTTGTTGATTTTCAGCAAATGAACATATTTCAGCGAGCGAGAAGTTTTTTCTTTATTAGCGTCAGATTTTATCTTAAAATACAAGAACTTTTCGTGGTTCTTGTCAATTTTTGTTGGTTTTCATCTGATGAACTTATTTCATTCAGCTAGATCTTTCTTCTTCAAAGCAAAAAGATTTTATCTTCAAATCCAAGAACTTTTCGTGGTTTTGTTGATTTTCAGCAAATGAACATATTTCAGCGAGCGAGAAGTTTTTTCTTTAATCGCGTCAGATTTTATCTTAAAATACAAGAACTTTTCGTGGTTCTTGTCAATTTTTGTTGGTTTTCATCCAATGAACTTATTTCAGTCAGCTGGATCTTTCTTCTTCAAAGCAAAAAGATTTTATCTTCAAATTCAAGAACTTTTCGTGGTTTTGTTGATTTTCAGCAAATGAACATATTTCAGCGAGGGAGAAGTTTTTTCTTTAATAGCGTCAGATTTTATCTTAAAATACAAGAACTTTTCGTGGTTCTTGTCAATTTTCGTTGGTTTTCATCCAATGAACTTATTTCAGTCAGCTAGATCTTTCTTCTTCGAAGCAAAAAGATTTTATCTTCAAATACAAGAACTTTTCGTGGTTTTGTTGAATTTCAGCAAATGAACATATTTCAGCGAGCGAGAAGTTTTTTCATTAATAGCGTCAGATTTTATCTTAAAATACAAGAACTTTTCGTGGTTCTTGTCAATTTTTGTTGGTTTTCATCCAATGAACTTATTTCAGTCAGCCAGATCTTTCTTCTTCAAAGCAAAATGATTTTATCTTCAAATACAAGAACTTTTCGTGGTTTTGTTGATTTTCAGCAAATGAACATATTTCAGCGAGCGAGAAGTTTTTTCTTTATTAGCGTCAGATTTTATCTTAAAATACAAGAACTTTTCGTGGTTCTTGTCAATTTTTGTTGGTTTTCATCTGATGAACTTATTTCATTCAGCTAGATCTTTCTTCTTCAAAGCAAAAAGATTTTATCTTCAAATCCAAGAACTTTTCGTGGTTTTGTTGATTTTCAGCAAATGAACATATTTCAGCGAGCGAGAAGTTTTTTCTTTAATCGCGTCAGATTTTATCTTAAAATACAAGAACTTTTCGTGGTTCTTGTCAATTTTTGTTGGTTTTCATCCAATGAACTTATTTCAGTCAGCTGGATCTTTCTTCTTCAAAGCAAAAAGATTTTATCTTCAAATTCAAGAACTTTTCGTGGTTTTGTTGATTTTCAGCAAATGAACATATTTCAGCGAGGGAGAAGTTTTTTCTTTAATAGCGTCAGATTTTATCTTAAAATACAAGAACTTTTCGTGGTTCTTGTCAATTTTCGTTGGTTTTCATCCAATGAACTTATTTCAGTCAGCTAGATCTTTCTTCTTCGAAGCAAAAAGATTTTATCTTCAAATACAAGAACTTTTCGTGGTTTTGTTGAATTTCAGCAAATGAACATATTTCAGCGAGCGAGAAGTTTTTTCATTAATAGCGTCAGATTTTATCCTAAAATACAAGAACTTTTCGTGGTTCTTGTCAATTTTTGTTGGTTTTCATCCAATGAACTTATTTCAGTCAGCTGGATCTTTCTTCTTCAAAGCAAAAAGATTTTATCTTCAAATACACGAACTTTTCGTGGTTTTGTTGATTTTCAGCAAATGAACATATTTCAGCGAGCGAGAAGTTTTTTCTTTAATAGCGTCAGATTTTATCTTAAAATACAAGAGCTTTTCGTGGTTCTTGTCAATTTTTGTTGGTTTTCATCTGATGAACTTATTTCATTCAGCGAGATCTTTCTTCTTCAAAGCAAAAAGATTTTATCTTCAAATCCAAGAACTTTTCGTGAGTTTGTTGATTTTCAGCAAATGAACATATTTCAGCGAGCGAGAAGTTTTTTCTTTAATCGCGTCAGATTTTATCTTAAAATACAAGAACTTTTCGTGGTTCTTGTCAATTTTCGTTGGTTTTCATCCAATGAACTTATTTCAGTCAGCAAGATCTTTCTTCTTCGAAGCAAAAAGATTTTATCTTCAAATACAAGAACTTTTCGTGGTTTTGTTGATTTTCAGCAAATGAACATATTTCAGCGAGCGAGAAGTTTTTTCTTTAAAAGCGTCAGATGTCATCTTAAAATACAAGAACTTTTCGTGGTTCTTGTCAATTTTTGTTGGTTTTCATCTTATGAACTTATTTCAGTCAGCTAGATCTTTCTTCTTCAAAGCAAAAAGATTTTATCTTCAAATACAAGAACTTTTCGTGGTTTTGTTGATTTTCAGCAAATGAACATATTTCAGCGAGCTGGAAGTTTTTTCTTTAACAGCGTCAGATTTTATCTTAAAATACAAGAACTTTTCGTGGTTCTTGTCAATTTTTGTTGGTTTTCATCTTATGAACTTATTTCAGTCAGCTGGATCTTTCTTCTTCAAAGCAAAAAGATTTTATCTTCAAATACAAGAACTTTTCGTGGTTTTGTTGAATTTCAGCAAATGAACATATTTCAGCGAGCGAGAAGTTTTTTCATTAATAGCGTCAGATTTTATCCTAAAATACAAGAACTTTTCGTGGTTCTTGTCAATTTTTGTTGGTTTTCATCCAATGAACTTATTTCAGTCAGCTGGATCTTTCTTCTTCAAAGCAAAAAGATTTTATCTTCAAATACAAGAACTTTTCGTGGTTTTGTTGATTTTCAGCAAATGAACATATTTCAGCGAGCGAGAAGCTTTTTCTTTAATAGCGTCAGATTTTATCTTAAAATACAAGAACTTTTCGTGGTTCTCGTCAATTTTTGTTGGTTTTCATCCAATGAACTTATTTCAGTCAGCCAGATCTTTCTTCTTCAAAGCAAAAAGATTTTATCTTCAAATCCAAGAACTTTTCGTGAGTTTGTTGATTTTCAGCAAATGAACATATTTCAGCGAGCGAGAAGTTTTTTCTTTAATCGCGTCAGATTTTATCTTAAAATACAAGAACTTTTCGTGGTTCTTGTCAATTTTTGTTGGTTTTCATCCAATGAACTTATTTCAGTCAGCTGGATCTTTCTTCTTCAAAGCAAAAAGATTTTATCTTCAAATTCAAGAATTTTTCGTGGTTTTGTTGATTTTCAGCAAATGAACATATTTCAGCGAGCGAGAAGTTTTTTCTTTAATAGCGTCAGATTTTATCTTAAAATACAAGAACTTTTCGTGGTTCTTGTCAATTTTTGTTGGTTTTCATCTGATGAACTTATTTCATTCAGCGAGATCTTTCTTCTTCAAAGCAAAAAGATTTTATCTTCAAATCCAAGAACTTTTCGTGAGTTTGTTGATTTTCAGCAAATGAACATATTTCAGCGAGCGAGAAGTTTTTTCTTTAATCGCGTCAGATTTTATCTTAAAATACAAGAACTTTTCGTGGTTCTTGTCAATTTTTGTTGGTTTTCATCCAATGAACTTATTTCAGTCAGCTGGATCTTTCTTCTTCAAAGCAAAAAGATTTTATCTTCAAATACAAGAACTTTTCGTGGTTTTGTTGATTTTCAGCAAATGAACATATTTCAGCGAGCGAGAAGTTTTTTCTTTAATCGCGTCAGATGTTATCTTAAAATACAAGAACTTTTCGTGGTTCTTGTCAATTTTTGTTGGTTTTCATCTTATGAACTTATTTCAGTCAGCTAGATCTTTCTTCTTCAAAGCAAAAAGATTTTATCTTCAAATACAAGAACTTTTCGTGGTTTTGTTGATTTTCAGCAAATGAACATATTTCAGCGAGCTGGAAGTTTTTTCTTTAAAAGCGTCAGATTTTATCTTAAAATACAAGAACTTTTCGTGGTTCTTGTCAATTTTTGTTGGTTTTCATCTTATGAACTTATTTCAGTCAGCTGGATCTTTCTTCTTCAAAGCAAAAAGATTTTATCTTCAAATACAAGAACTTTTCGTGGTTTTGTTGATTTTCAGCAAATGAACATATTTCAGCGAGCGAGAAGCTTTTTCTTTAATAGCGTCAGATTTTATCTTAAAATACAAGAACTTTTCGTGGTTCTCATCAATTTTTGTTGGTTTTCATCCAATGAACTTATTTCAGTCAGCCAGATCTTTCTTCTTCAAAGCAAAAAGATTTTATCTTCAAATACAAGAACTTTTCGTGGTTTTGTTGATTTTCAGCAAATGAACATATTTCAGCGAGCGAGAAGTTTTTTCTTTATTAGCGTCAGATTTTATCTTAAAATACAAGAACTTTTCGTGGTTCTTGTCAATTTTTGTTGGTTTTCATCTGATGAACTTATTTCATTCAGCTAGATCTTTCTTCTTCAAAGCAAAAAGATTTTATCTTCAAATCCAAGAACTTTTCGTGAGTTTGTTGATTTTCAGCAAATGAACATATTTCAGCGAGCGAGAAGTTTTTTCTTTAATCGCGTCAGATTTTATCTTAAAATACAAGAACTTTTCGTGGTTCTTGTCAATTTTTGTTGGTTTTCATCCAATGAACTTATTTCAGTCAGCTGGATCTTTCTTCTTCAAAGCAAAAAGATTTTATCTTCAAATTCAAGAACTTTTCATGGTTTTGTTGATTTTCAGCAAATGAACATATTTCAGCGAGGGAGAAGTTTTTTCTTTAATCGCGTCAGATTTTATCTTAAAATACAAGAACTTTTCGTGGTTCTTGTCAATTTTTGTTGGTTTTCATCCAATGAACTTATTTCAGTCAGCTGGATCTTTCTTCTTCAAAGCAAAAAGATTTTATCTTCAAATACAAGAACTTTTCGTGGTTTTGTTGAATTTCAGCAAATGAACATATTTCAGCGAGCGAGAAGTTTTTTCATTAATAGCGTCAGATTTTATCCTAAAATACAAGAACTTTTCGTGGTTCTTGTCAATTTTTGTTGGTTTTCATCCAATGAACTTATTTCAGTCAGCTGGATCTTTCTTCTTCAAAGCAAAAAGATTTTATCTTCAAATACAAGAACTTTTCGTGGTTTTGTTGATTTTCAGCAAATGAACATATTTCAGCGAGCGAGAAGTTTTTTCTTTAATAGCGTCAGATTTTATCTTAAAATACAAGAACTTTTCGTGGTTCTCGTCAATTTTTGTTGGTTTTCATCCAATGAACTTATTTCAGTCAGCCAGATCTTTCTTCTTCAAAGCAAAAAGATTTTATCTTCTAATACAAGAACTTTTCGTGGTTTTGTTGATTTTCAGCAAATGAACATATTTCAGCGAGCGAGAAGTTTTTTCTTTATTAGCGTCAGATTTTATCTTAAAATACAAGAACTTTTCGTGGTTCTTGTCAATTTTTGTTGGTTTTCATCTGATGAACTTATTTCATTCAGCTAGATCTTTCTTCTTCAAAGCAAAAAGATTTTATCTTCAAATCCAAGAACTTTTCGTGAGTTTGTTGATTTTCAGCAAATGAACATATTTCAGCGAGCGAGAAGTTTTTTCTTTAATCGCGTCAGATTTTATCTTAAAATACAAGAACTTTTCGTGGTTCTTGTCAATTTTTGTTGGTTTTCATCCAATGAACTTATTTCAGTCAGCTGGATCTTTCTTCTTCAAAGCAAAAAGATTTTATCTTCAAATTCAAGAACTTTTCGTGGTTTTGTTGATTTTCAGCAAATGAACATATTTCAGCGAGGGAGAAGTTTTTTCTTTAATAGCGTCAGATTTTATCTTAAAATACAAGAACTTTTCGTGGTTCTTGTCAATTTTTGTTGGTTTTCATCCAATGAACTTATTTCAGTCAGCTGGATCTTTCTTCTTCAAAGCAAAAAGATTTTATCTTCAAATTCAAGAACTTTTCATGGTTTTGTTGATTTTCAGCAAATGAACATATTTCAGCGAGGGAGAAGTTTTTTCTTTAATCGCGTCAGATTTTATCTTAAAATACAAGAACTTTTCGTGGTTCTTGTCAATTTTTGTTGGTTTTCATCCAATGAACTTATTTCAGTCAGCTGGATCTTTCTTCTTCAAAGCAAAAAGATTTTATCTTCAAATACAAGAACTTTTCGTGGTTTTGTTGAATTTCAGCAAATGAACATATTTCAGCGAGCGAGAAGTTTTTTCATTAATAGCGTCAGATTTTATCCTAAAATACAAGAACTTTTCGTGGTTCTTGTCAATTTTTGTTGGTTTTCATCCAATGAACTTATTTCAGTCAGCTGGATCTTTCTTCTTCAAAGCAAAAAGATTTTATCTTCAAATACAAGAACTTTTCGTGGTTTTGTTGATTTTCAGCAAATGAACATATTTCAGCGAGCGAGAAGTTTTTTCTTTAATAGCGTCAGATTTTATCTTAAAATACAAGAACTTTTCGTGGTTCTCGTCAATTTTTGTTGGTTTTCATCCAATGAACTTATTTCAGTCAGCCAGATCTTTCTTCTTCAAAGCAAAAAGATTTTATCTTCAAATCCAAGAACTTTTCGTGAGTTTGTTGATTTTCAGCAAATGAACATATTTCAGCGAGCGAGAAGTTTTTTCTTTAATCGCGTCAGATTTTATCTTAAAATACAAGAACTTTTCGTGGTTCTTGTCAATTTTTGTTGGTTTTCATCCAATGAACTTATTTCAGTCAGCTGGATCTTTCTTCTTCAAAGCAAAAAGATTTTATCTTCAAATTCAAGAACTTTTCGTGGTTTTGTTCATTTTCAGCAAATGAACATATTTCAGCGAGGGAGAAGTTTTTTCTTTAATAGCGTCAGATTTTATCTTAAAATACAAGAACTTTTCGTGGTTCTTGTCAATTTTCGTTGGTTTTCATCCAATGAACTTATTTCAGTCAGCTGGATCTTTCTTCTTCGAAGCAAAAAGATTTTATCTTCAAATACAAGAACTTTTCGTGGTTTTGTTGAATTTCAGCAAATGAACATATTTCAGCGAGCGAGAAGTTTTTTCATTAATAGCGTCAGATTTTATCCTAAAATACAAGAACTTTTCGTGGTTCTTGTCAATTTTTGTTGGTTTTCATCCAATGAACTTATTTCAGTCAGCTGGATCTTTCTTCTTCAAAGCAAAAAGATTTTATCTTCAAATACAAGAACTTTTCGTGGTTTTGTTGATTTTCAGCAAATGAACATATTTCAGCGAGCGAGAAGTTTTTTCTTTAATAGCGTCAGATTTTATCTTAAAATACAAGAACTTTTCGTGGTTCTTGTCAATTTTTGTTGGTTTTCATCTGATGAACTTATTTCATTCAGCGAGATCGTTCTTCTTCAAAGCAAAAAGATTTTATCTTCAAATCCAAGAACTTTTCGTGAGTTTGTTGATTTTCAGCAAATGAACATATTTCAGAGAGCGAGAAGTTTTTTCTTTAATCGCGTCAGATTTTATCTTAAAATACTAGAACTTTTCGTGGTTCTTGTCAATTTTTGTTGGTTTTCATCTTATGAACTTATTTCAGTCAGCTGGATCTTTCTTCTTCAAAGCAAAAAGATTTTATCTTCAAATACAAGAACTTTTCGTGGTTTTGTTGATTTTCAGCAAATGAACATATTTCAGCGAGCGAGAAGCTTTTTCTTTAATAGCGTCAGATTTTATCTTAAAATACAAGAACTTTTCGTGGTTCTCATCAATTTTTGTTGGTTTTCATCCAATGAACTTATTTCAGTCAGCCAGATCTTTCTTCTTCAAAGCAAAAAGATTTTATCTTCAAATACAAGAACTTTTCGTGGTTTTGTTGATTTTCAGCAAATGAACATATTTCAGCGAGCGAGAAGTTTTTTCTTTATTAGCGTCAGATTTTATCTTAAAATACAAGAACTTTTCGTGGTTCTTGTCAATTTTTGTTGGTTTTCATCTGATGAACTTATTTCATTCAGCTAGATCTTTCTTCTTCAAAGCAAAAAGATTTTATCTTCAAATCCAAGAACTTTTCGTGAGTTTGTTGATTTTCAGCAAATGAACATATTTCAGCGAGCGAGAAGTTTTTTCTTTAATCGCGTCAGATTTTATCTTAAAATACAAGAACTTTTCGTGGTTCTTGTCAATTTTTGTTGGTTTTCATCCAATGAACTTATTTCAGTCAGCTGGATCTTTCTTCTTCAAAGCAAAAAGATTTTATCTTCAAATTCAAGAACTTTTCATGGTTTTGTTGATTTTCAGCAAATGAACATATTTCAGCGAGGGAGAAGTTTTTTCTTTAATCGCGTCAGATTTTATCTTAAAATACAAGAACTTTTCGTGGTTCTTGTCAATTTTTGTTGGTTTTCATCCAATGAACTTATTTCAGTCAGCTGGATCTTTCTTCTTCAAAGCAAAAAGATTTTATCTTCAAATACAAGAACTTTTCGTGGTTTTGTTGAATTTCAGCAAATGAACATATTTCAGCGAGCGAGAAGTTTTTTCATTAATAGCGTCAGATTTTATCCTAAAATACAAGAACTTTTCGTGGTTCTTGTCAATTTTTGTTGGTTTTCATCCAATGAACTTATTTCAGTCAGCTGGATCTTTCTTCTTCAAAGCAAAAAGATTTTATCTTCAAATACAAGAACTTTTCGTGGTTTTGTTGATTTTCAGCAAATGAACATATTTCAGCGAGCGAGAAGTTTTTTCTTTAATAGCGTCAGATTTTATCTTAAAATACAAGAACTTTTCGTGGTTCTCGTCAATTTTTGTTGGTTTTCATCCAATGAACTTATTTCAGTCAGCCAGATCTTTCTTCTTCAAAGCAAAAAGATTTTATCTTCTAATACAAGAACTTTTCGTGGTTTTGTTGATTTTCAGCAAATGAACATATTTCAGCGAGCGAGAAGTTTTTTCTTTATTAGCGTCAGATTTTATCTTAAAATACAAGAACTTTTCGTGGTTCTTGTCAATTTTTGTTGGTTTTCATCTGATGAACTTATTTCATTCAGCTAGATCTTTCTTCTTCAAAGCAAAAAGATTTTATCTTCAAATCCAAGAACTTTTCGTGAGTTTGTTGATTTTCAGCAAATGAACATATTTCAGCGAGCGAGAAGTTTTTTCTTTAATCGCGTCAGATTTTATCTTAAAATACAAGAACTTTTCGTGGTTCTTGTCAATTTTTGTTGGTTTTCATCCAATGAACTTATTTCAGTCAGCTGGATCTTTCTTCTTCAAAGCAAAAAGATTTTATCTTCAAATTCAAGAACTTTTCGTGGTTTTGTTGATTTTCAGCAAATGAACATATTTCAGCGAGGGAGAAGTTTTTTCTTTAATAGCGTCAGATTTTATCTTAAAATACAAGAACTTTTCGTGGTTCTTGTCAATTTTTGTTGGTTTTCATCCAATGAACTTATTTCAGTCAGCTGGATCTTTCTTCTTCAAAGCAAAAAGATTTTATCTTCAAATTCAAGAACTTTTCATGGTTTTGTTGATTTTCAGCAAATGAACATATTTCAGCGAGGGAGAAGTTTTTTCTTTAATCGCGTCAGATTTTATCTTAAAATACAAGAACTTTTCGTGGTTCTTGTCAATTTTTGTTGGTTTTCATCCAATGAACTTATTTCAGTCAGCTGGATCTTTCTTCTTCAAAGCAAAAAGATTTTATCTTCAAATACAAGAACTTTTCGTGGTTTTGTTGAATTTCAGCAAATGAACATATTTCAGCGAGCGAGAAGTTTTTTCATTAATAGCGTCAGATTTTATCCTAAAATACAAGAACTTTTCGTGGTTCTTGTCAATTTTTGTTGGTTTTCATCCAATGAACTTATTTCAGTCAGCTGGATCTTTCTTCTTCAAAGCAAAAAGATTTTATCTTCAAATACAAGAACTTTTCGTGGTTTTGTTGATTTTCAGCAAATGAACATATTTCAGCGAGCGAGAAGTTTTTTCTTTAATAGCGTCAGATTTTATCTTAAAATACAAGAACTTTTCGTGGTTCTCGTCAATTTTTGTTGGTTTTCATCCAATGAACTTATTTCAGTCAGCCAGATCTTTCTTCTTCAAAGCAAAAAGATTTTATCTTCAAATACAAGAACTTTTTGTGGTTTTGTTGATTTTCAGCAAATGAACATATTTCAGCGAGCGAGAAGTTTTTTCTTTAATAGCGTCAGATTTTATCTTAAAATACAAGAACTTTTCGTGGTTCTTGTCAATTTTTGTTGGTTTTCATCTGATGAACTTATTTCATTCAGCGAGATCGTTCTTCTTCAAAGCAAAAAGATTTTATCTTCAAATCCAAGAACTTTTCGTGAGTTTGTTGATTTTCAGCAAATGAACATATTTCAGAGAGCGAGAAGTTTTTTCTTTAATCGCGTCAGATTTTATCTTAAAATACTAGAACTTTTCGTGGTTCTTGTCAATTTTCGTTGGTTTTCATCCAATGAACTTATTTCAGTCAGCAAGATCTTTCTTCTTCGAAGCAAAAAGATTTTATCTTCAAATACAAGAACTTTTCGTGGTTTTGTTGATTTTCAGCAAATGAACATATTTCAGCGAGCGAGAAGTTTTTTCTTTAAAAGCGTCAGATGTTATCTTAAAATACAAGAACTTTTCGTGGTTCTTGTCAATTTTTGTTGGTTTTCATCTTATGAACTTATTTCAGTCAGCTAGATCTTTCTTCTTCAAAGCAAAAAGATTTTATCTTCAAATACAAGAACTTTTCGTGGTTTTGTTGATTTTCAGCAAATGAACATATTTCAGCGAGCTGGAAGTTTTTTCTTTAACAGCGTCAGATTTTATCTTAAAATACAAGAACTTTTCGTGGTTCTTGTCAATTTTTGTTGGTTTTCATCTTATGAACTTATTTCAGTCAGCTGGATCTTTCTTCTTCAAAGCAAAAAGATTTTATCTTCAAATACAAGAACTTTTCGTGGTTTTGTTGAATTTCAGCAAATGAACATATTTCAGCGAGCGAGAAGTTTTTTCATTAATAGCGTCAGATTTTATCCTAAAATACAAGAACTTTTCGTGGTTCTTGTCAATTTTTGTTGGTTTTCATCCAATGAACTTATTTCAGTCAGCTGGATCTTTCTTCTTCAAAGCAAAAAGATTTTATCTTCAAATACAAGAACTTTTCGTGGTTTTGTTGATTTTCAGCAAATGAACATATTTCAGCGAGCGAGAAGCTTTTTCTTTAATAGCGTCAGATTTTATCTTAAAATACAAGAACTTTTCGTGGTTCTCGTCAATTTTTGTTGGTTTTCATCCAATGAACTTATTTCAGTCAGCCAGATCTTTCTTCTTCAAAGCAAAAAGATTTTATCTTCAAATACAAGAACTTTTTGTGGTTTTGTTGATTTTCAGCAAATGAACATATTTCAGCGAGCTAGAAGTTTTTTCTTTATTAGCTTCAGATTTTATCTTAAAATACAATAACTTTTCGTGGTTCTCGTCAATTTTTGTTGGTTTTCATCTGATGAACTTATTTCATTCAGCTAGATCTTTCTTCTTCAAAGCAAAAAGATTTTATCTTCAAATTCAAGAACTTTTCGTGGTTTTGTTGATTTTCAGCAAATGAACATATTTCAGCGAGGGAGAAGTTTTTTCTTTAATAGCGTCAGATTTTATCTTAAAATACAAGAACGTTTCGTGGTTCTTGTCAATTTTCGTTGGTTTTCATCCAATGAACTTATTTCAGTCAGCTAGATCTTTCTTCTTCGAAGCAAAAAGATTTTATCTTCAAATACAAGAACTTTTCGTGGTTTTGTTGAATTTCAGCAAATGAACATATTTCAGCGAGCGAGAAGTTTTTTCATCAATCGCGTCAGATTTTATCCTAAAATACAAGAACTTTTCGTGGTTCTTGTCAATTTTTGTTGGTTTTCATCCAATGAACTTATTTCAGTCAGCTGGATCTTTCTTCTTCAAAGCAAAAAGATTTTATCTTCAAATACAAGAACTTTTCGTGGTTTTGTTGATTTTCAGCAAATGAACATATTTCAGCGAGCGAGAAGTTTTTTCTTTAATAGCGTCAGATTTTATCTTAAAATACAAGAACTTTGCGTGGTTCTTGTCAATTTTTGTTGGTTTTCATCTGATGAACTTATTTCATTCAGCGAGATCGTTCTTCTTCAAAGCAAAAAGATTTTATCTTCAAATCCAAGAACTTTTCGTGAGTTTGTTGATTTTCAGCAAATGAACATATTTCAGAGAGCGAGAAGTTTTTTCTTTAATCGCGTCAGATTTTATCTTAAAATACTAGAACTTTTCGTGGTTCTTGTCAATTTTCGTTGGTTTTCATCCAATGAACTTATTTCAGTCAGCAAGATCTTTCTTCTTCGAAGCAAAAAGATTTTATCTTCAAATACAAGAACTTTTCGTGGTTTTGTTGATTTTCAGCAAATGAACATATTTCAGCGAGCTGGAAGTTTTTTCTTTAACAGCGTCAGATTTTATCTTAAAATACAAGAACTTTTCGTGGTTCTTGTCAATTTTTGTTGGTTTTCATCTTATGAACTTATTTCAGTCAGCTGGATCTTTCTTCTTCAAAGCAAAAAGATTTTATCTTCAAATACAAGAACTTTTCGTGGTTTTGTTGAATTTCAGCAAATGAACATATTTCAGCGAGCGAGAAGTTTTTTCATTAATAGCGTCAGATTTTATCTTAAAATACAAGAACTTTTCGTGGTTCTTGTCAATTTTTGTTGGTTTTCATCTTATGAACTTATTTCAGTCAGCTGGATCTTTCTTCTTCAAAGCAAAAAGATTTTATCTTCAAATACAAGAACTTTTCGTGGTTTTGTTGAATTTCAGCAAATGAACATATTTCAGCGAGCGAGAAGTTTTTTCATTAATAGCGTCAGATTTTATCCTAAAATACAAGAACTTTTCGTGGTTCTTGTCAATTTTTGTTGGTTTTCATCCAATGAACTTATTTCAGTCAGCTGGATCTTTCTTCTTCAAAGCAAAAAGATTTTATCTTCAAATACAAGAACTTTTCGTGGTTTTGTTGATTTTCAGCAAATGAACATATTTCAGCGAGCGAGAAGCTTTTTCTTTAATAGCGTCAGATTTTATCTTAAAATACAAGAACTTTTCGTGGTTCTTGTCAATTTTTGTTGGTTTTCATCTGATGAACTTATTTCATTCAGCGAGATCGTTCTTCTTCAAAGCAAAAAGATTTTATCTTCAAATCCAAGAACTTTTCGTGAGTTTGTTGATTTTCAGCAAATGAACATATTTCAGAGAGCGAGAAGTTTTTTCTTTAATCGCGTCAGATTTTATCTTAAAATACTAGAACTTTTTGTGGTTCTTGTCAATTTTCGTTGGTTTTCATCCAATGAACTTATTTCAGTCAGCAAGATCTTTCTTCTTCGAAGCAAAAAGATTTTATCTTCAAATACAAGAACTTTTCGTGGTTTTGTTGATTTTCAGCAAATGAACATATTTCAGCGAGCGAGAAGTTTTTTCTTTAAAAGCGTCAGATGTTATCTTAAAATACAAGAACTTTTCGTGGTTCTTGTCAATTTTTGTTGGTTTTCATCTTATGAACTTATTTCAGTCAGCTAGATCTTTCTTCTTCAAAGCAAAAAGATTTTATCTTCAAATACAAGAACTTTTCGTGGTTTTGTTGATTTTCAGCAAATGAACATATTTCAGCGAGCTGGAAGTTTTTTCTTTAACAGCGTCAGATTTTATCTTAAAATACAAGAACTTTTCGTGGTTCTTGTCAATTTTTGTTGGTTTTCATCTTATGAACTTATTTCAGTCAGCTGGATCTTTCTTCTTCAAAGCAAAAAGATTTTATCTTCAAATACAAGAACTTTTCGTGGTTTTGTTGAATTTCAGCAAATGAACATATTTCAGCGAGCGAGAAGTTTTTTCATTAATAGCGTCAGATTTTATCCTAAAATACAAGAACTTTTCGTGGTTCTTGTCAATTTTTGTTGGTTTTCATCCAATGAACTTATTTCAGTCAGCTGGATCTTTCTTCTTCAAAGCAAAAAGATTTTATCTTCAAATACAAGAACTTTTCGTGGTTTTGTTGATTTTCAGCAAATGAACATATTTCAGCGAGCGAGAAGCTTTTTCTTTAATAGCGTCAGATTTTATCTTAAAATACAAGAACTTTTCGTGGTTCTCGTCAATTTTTGTTGGTTTTCATCCAATGAACTTATTTCAGTCAGCCAGATCTTTCTTCTTCAAAGCAAAAAGATTTTATCTTCAAATACAAGAACTTTTTGTGGTTTTGTTGATTTTCAGCAAATGAACATATTTCAGCGAGCTGGAAGTTTTTTCTTTATTAGCGTCAGATTTTATCTTAAAATACAAGAACTTTTCGTGGTTCTCGTCAATTTTTGTTGGTTTTCATCTGATGAACTTATTTCATTCAGCTAGATCTTTCTTCTTCAAAGCAAAAAGATTTTATCTTCAAATTCAAGAACTTTTCGTGGTTTTGTTGATTTTCAGCAAATGAACATATTTCAGCGAGGGAGAAGTTTTTTCTTTAATAGCGTCAGATTTTATCTTAAAATACAAGAACGTTTCGTGGTTCTTGTCAATTTTCGTTGGTTTTCATCCAATGAACTTATTTCAGTCAGCTAGATCTTTCTTCTTCGAAGCAAAAAGATTTTATCTTCAAATACAAGAACTTTTCGTGGTTTTGTTGAATTTCAGCAAATGAACATATTTCAGCGAGCGAGAAGTTTTTTCATCAATAGCGTCAGATTTTATCCTGAAATACAAGAACTTTTCGTGGTTCTTGTCAATTTTTGTTGGTTTTCATCCAATGAACTTATTTCAGTCAGCTGGATCTTTCTTCTTCAATGCAAAAAGATTTTATCTTCAAATACAAGAACTTTTCGTGGTTTTGTTGATTTTCAGCAAATGAACATATTTCAGCGAGCGAGAAGTTTTTTCTTTAATAGCGTCAGATTTTATCTTAAAATACAAGAACTTTTCGTGGTTCTTGTCAATTTTTGTTGGTTTTCATCTGATGAACTTATTTCATTCAGCGAGATCTTTCTTCTTCAAAGCAAAAAGATTTTATCTTCAAATCCAAGAACTTTTCGTGAGTTTGTTGATTTTCAGCAAATGAACATATTTCAGCGAGCGAGAAGTTTTTTCTTTAATCGCGTCAGATTTTATCTTAAAATACAAGAACTTTTCGTGGTTCTCGTCAATTTTTGTTGGTTTTCATCCAATGAACTTATTTCAGTCAGCCAGATCTTTCTTCTTCAAAGCAAAAAGATTTTATCTTCAAATACAAGAACTTTTCGTGGTTTTGTTGATTTTCAGCAAATGAACATATTTCAGCGAGCGAGAAGTTTTTTCTTTATTAGCGTCAGATTTTATCTTAAAATACAAGAACTTTTCGTGGTTCTTGTCAATTTTTGTTGGTTTTCATCTGATGAACTTATTTCATTCAGCTAGATCTTTCTTCTTCAAAGCAAAAAGATTTTATCTTCAAATCCAAGAACTTTTCGTGAGTTTGTTGATTTTCAGCAAATGAACATATTTCAGCGAGCGAGAAGTTTTTTCTTTAATCGCGTCAGATTTTATCTTAAAATACAAGAACTTTTCGTGGTTCTTGTCAATTTTTGTTGGTTTTCATCCAATGAACTTATTTCAGTCAGCTGGATCTTTCTTCTTCAAAGCAAAAAGATTTTATCTTCAAATTCAAGAACTTTTCGTGGTTTTGTTGATTTTCAGCAAATGAACATATTTCAGCGAGGGAGAAGTTTTTTCTTTAATAGCGTCAGATTTTATCTTAAAATACAAGAACTTTTCGTGGTTCTTGTCAATTTTCGTTGGTTTTCATCCAATGAACTTATTTCAGTCAGCTGGATCTTTCTTCTTCGAAGCAAAAAGATTTTATCTTCAAATACAAGAACTTTTCGTGGTTTTGTTGAATTTCAGCAAATGAACATATTTCAGCGAGCGAGAAGTTTTTTCATTAATAGCGTCAGATTTTATCCTAAAATACAAGAACTTTTCGTGGTTCTTGTCAATTTTTGTTGGTTTTCATCCAATGAACTTATTTCAGTCAGCTGGATCTTTCTTCTTCAAAGCAAAAAGATTTTATCTTCAAATACAAGAACTTTTCGTGGTTTTGTTGATTTTCAGCAAATGAACATATTTCAGCGAGCGAGAAGTTTTTTCTTTAATAGCGTCAGATTTTATCTTAAAATACAAGAACTTTTCGTGGTTCTTGTCAATTTTTGTTGGTTTTCATCTGATGAACTTATTTCATTCAGCGAGATCGTTCTTCTTCAAAGCAAAAAGATTTTATCTTCAAATCCAAGAACTTTTCGTGAGTTTGTTGATTTTCAGCAAATGAACATATTTCAGAGAGCGAGAAGTTTTTTCTTTAATCGCGTCAGATTTTATCTTAAAATACTAGAACTTTTCGTGGTTCTTGTCAATTTTCGTTGGTTTTCATCCAATGAACTTATTTCAGTCAGCAAGATCTTTCTTCTTCGAAGCAAAAAGATTTTATCTTCAAATACAAGAACTTTTCGTGGTTTTGTTGATTTTCAGCAAATGAACATATTTCAGCGAGCGAGAAGTTTTTTCTTTAAAAGCGTCAGATGTTATCTTAAAATACAAGAACTTTTCGTGGTTCTTGTCAATTTTTGTTGGTTTTCATCTTATGAACTTATTTCAGTCAGCTAGATCTTTCTTCTTCAAAGCAAAAAGATTTTATCTTCAAATACAAGAACTTTTCGTGGTTTTGTTGATTTTCAGCAAATGAACATATTTCAGCGAGCTGGAAGTTTTTTCTTTAACAGCGTCAGATTTTATCTTAAAATACAAGAACTTTTCGTGGTTCTTGTCAATTTTTGTTGGTTTTCATCTTATGAACTTATTTCAGTCAGCTGGATCTTTCTTCTTCAAAGCAAAAAGATTTTATCTTCAAATACAAGAACTTTTCGTGGTTTTGTTGAATTTCAGCAAATGAACATATTTCAGCGAGCGAGAAGTTTTTTCATTAATAGCGTCAGATTTTATCCTAAAATACAAGAACTTTTCGTGGTTCTTGTCAATTTTTGTTGGTTTTCATCCAATGAACTTATTTCAGTCAGCTGGATCTTTCTTCTTCAAAGCAAAAAGATTTTATCTTCAAATACAAGAACTTTTCGTGGTTTTGTTGATTTTCAGCAAATGAACATATTTCAGCGAGCGAGAAGCTTTTTCTTTAATAGCGTCAGATTTTATCTTAAAATACAAGAACTTTTCGTGGTTCTCGTCAATTTTTGTTGGTTTTCATCCAATGAACTTATTTCAGTCAGCTAGATCTTTCTTCTTCAAAGCAAAAAGATTTTATCTTCAAATCCAAGAACTTTTCGTGAGTTTGTTGATTTTCAGCAAATGAACATATTTCAGCGAGCGAGAAGTTTTTTCTTTAATCGCGTCGGATTTTATCTTAAAATACAAGAACTTTTCGTGGTTCTTGTCAATTTTTGTTGGTTTTCATCCAATGAACTTATTTCAGTCAGCTGGATCTTTCTTCTTCAAAGCAAAAAGATTTTATCTTCAAATTCAAGAACTTTTCGTGGTTTTGTTGATTTTCAGCAAATGAACATATTTCAGCGAGGGAGAAGTTTTTTCTTTAATAGCGTCAGATTTTATCTTAAAATACAAGAACGTTTCGTGGTTCTTGTCAATTTTCGTTGGTTTTCATCCAATGAACTTATTTCAGTCAGCTAGATCTTTCTTCTTCGAAGCAAAAAGATTTTATCTTCAAATACAAGAACTTTTCGTGGTTTTGTTGAATTTCAGCAAATGAACATATTTCAGCGAGCGAGAAGTTTTTTCATTAATAGCGTCAGATTTTATCCTAAAATACAAGAACTTTTCGTGGTTCTTGTCAATTTTTGTTGGTTTTCATCCAATGAACTTATTTCAGTCAGCTGGATCTTTCTTCTTCAAAGCAAAAAGATTTTATCTTCAAATACAAGAACTTTTCGTGGTTTTGTTGATTTTCAGCAAATGAACATATTTCAGCGAGCGAGAAGCTTTTTCTTTAATAGCGTCAGATTTTATCTTAAAATACAAGAACTTTTCGTGGTTCTCGTCAATTTTTGTTGGTTTTCATCCAATGAACTTATTTCAGTCAGCTAGATCTTTCTTCTTCAAAGCAAAAAGATTTTATCTTCAAATCCAAGAACTTTTCGTGAGTTTGTTGATTTTCAGCAAATGAACATATTTCAGCGAGCGAGAAGTTTTTTCTTTAATCGCGTCAGATTTTATCTTAAAATACAAGAACTTTTCGTGGTTCTTGTCAATTTTTGTTGGTTTTCATCCAATGAACTTATTTCAGTCAGCTGGATCTTTCTTCTTCAATGCAAACAGATTTTATCTTCAAATACAAGAACTTTTCGTGGTTTTGTTGATTTTCAGCAAATGAACATATTTCAGCGAGCGAGAAGTTTTTTCTTTAATAGCGTCAGATTTTATCTTAAAATACAAGAACTTTTCGTGGTTCTTGTCAATTTTTGTTGGTTTTCATCTGATGAACTTATTTCATTCAGCGAGATCTTTCTTCTTCAAAGCAAAAAGATTTTATCTTCAAATCCAAGAACTTTTCGTGAGTTTGTTAATTTTCAGCAAATGAACATATTTCAGCGAGCGAGAAGTTTTTTCTTTAATCGCGTCAGATTTTATCTTAAAATACAAGAACTTTTCGTGGTTCTTGTCAATTTTTGTTGGTTTTCATCCAATGAACTTATTTCAGTCAGCTGGATCTTTCTTCTTCAAAGCAAAAAGATTTTATCTTCAAATACAAGAACTTTTCGTGGTTTTGTTGATTTTCAGCAAATGAACATATTTCAGCGAGGGAGAAGTTTTTTCTTTAATAGCGTCAGATTTTATCTTAAAATACAAGAACTTTTCGTGGTTCTTGTCAATTTTCGTTGGTTTTCATCCAATGAACTTATTTCAGTCAGCTAGATCTTTCTTCTTCAAAGCAAAAAGATTTTATCTTCAAATACAAGAACTTTTCGTGGTTTTGTTGATTTTCAGCAAATGAACATATTTCAGCGAGCTGGAAGTTTTTTCTTTAAAAGCGTCAGATTTTATCTTAAAATACAAGAACTTTTCGTGGTTCTTGTCAATTTTTGTTGGTTTTCATCTTATGAACTTATTTCAGTCAGCTGGATCTTTCTTCTTCAAAGCAAAAAGATTTTATCTTCAAATACAAGAACTTTTCGTGGTTTTGTTGATTTTCAGCAAATGAACATATTTCAGCGAGCGAGAAGCTTTTTCTTTAATAGCGTCAGATTTTATCTTAAAATACAAGAACTTTTCGTGGTTCTCGTCAATTTTTGTTGGTTTTCATCCAATGAACTTATTTCAGTCAGCCAGATCTTTCTTCTTCAAAGCAAAAAGATTTTATCTTCAAATACAAGAACTTTTTGTGGTTTTGTTGATTTTCAGCAAATGAACATATTTCAGCGAGCGAGAAGTTTTTTCTTTATTAGCGACAGATTTTATCTTAAAATACAAGAACTTTTCGTGGTTCTTGTCAATTTTTGTTGGTTTTCATCTGATGAACTTATTTCATTCAGCTAGATCTTTCTTCTTCAAAGCAAAAAGATTTTATCTTCAAATACAAGAACTTTTCGTGGTTTTGTTGATTTTCAGCAAATGAACATATTTCAGCGAGCGAGAAGTTTTTTCTTTAATAGCGTCAGATTTTATCTTAAAATACAAGAACTTTTCGTGGTTCTTGTCAATTTTTGTTGGTTTTCATCTGATGAACTTATTTCATTCAGCGAGATCTTTCTTCTTCAAAGCAAAAAGATTTTATCTTCAAATCCAAGAACTTTTCGTGAGTTTGTTGATTTTCAGCAAATGAACATATTTCAGCGAGCGAGAAGTTTTTTCTTTAATCGCGTCAGATTTTATCTTAAAATACAAGAACTTTTCGTGGTTCTTGTCAATTTTTGTTGGTTTTGATCCAATGAACTTATTTCAGTCAGCTGGATCTTTCTTCTTCAAAGCAAAAAGATTTTATCTTCAAATACAAGAACTTTTCGTGGTTTTGTTGATTTTCAGCAAATGAACATATTTCAGCGAGGGAGAAGTTTTTTCTTTAATAGCGTCAGATTTTATCTTAAAATACAAGAACTTTTCGTGGTTCTTGTCAATTTTCGTTGGTTTTCATCCAATGAACTTATTTCAGTCAGCTAGATCTTTCTTCTTCAAAGCAAAAAGATTTTATCTTCAAATTCAAGAACTTTTCGTGGTTTTGTTGATTTTCAGCAAATGAACATATTTCAGCGAGGGAGAAGTTTTTTCTTTAATAGCGTCAGATTTTATCTTAAAATACAAGAACTTTTCGTGGTTCTTGTCAATTTTCGTTGGTTTTCATCCAATGAACTTATTTCAGTCAGCTAGATCTTTCTTCTTCAAAGCAAAAAGATTTTATCTTCAAATACAAGAACTTTTCGTGGTTTTGTTGATTTTCAGCAAATGAACATATTTCAGCGAGCGAGAAGCTTTTTCTTTAATAGCGTCAGATTTTATCTTAAAATACAAGAACTTTTCGTGGTTCTCGTCAATTTTTGTTGGTTTTCATCCAATGAACTTATTTCAGTCAGCCAGATCTTTCTTCTTCAAAGCAAAAAGATTTTATCTTCAAATACAAGAACTTTTTGTGGTTTTGTTGATTTTCAGCAAATGAACATATTTCAGCGAGCGAGAAGTTTTTTCTTTATTAGCGTCAGATTTTATCTTAAAATACAAGAACTTTTCGTGGTTCTTGTCAATTTTTGTTGGTTTTCATCTGATGAACTTATTTCATTCAGCTAGATCTTTCTTCTTCAAAGCAAAAAGATTTTATCTTCAAATCCAAGAACTTTTCGTGAGTTTGTTGATTTTCAGCAAATGAACATATTTCAGCGAGCGAGAAGTTTTTTCTTTAATCGCGTCAGATTTTATCTTAAAATACAAGAACTTTTCGTGGTTCTTGTCAATTTTTGTTGGTTTTGATCCAATGAACTTATTTCAGTCAGCTGGATCTTTCTTCTTCAAAGCAAAAAGATTTTATCTTCAAATACAAGAACTTTTCGTGGTTTTGTTGATTTTCAGCAAATGAACATATTTCAGCGAGGGAGAAGTTTTTTCTTTAATAGCGTCAGATTTTATCTTAAAATACAAGAACTTTTCGTGGTTCTTGTCAATTTTCGTTGGTTTTCATCCAATGAACTTATTTCAGTCAGCTAGATCTTTCTTCTTCGAAGCAAAAAGATTTTATCTTCAAATACAAGAACTTTTCGTGAGTTTGTTGATTTTCAGCAAATGAACATATTTCAGCGAGCGAGAAGATTTTTCTTTAATCGCGTCAGATTTTATCTTAAAATACAAGAACTTTTCGTGGTTCTTGTCAATTTTTGTTGGTTTTCATCCAATGAACTTATTTCAGTCAGCTGGATCTTTCTTCTTCAAAGCAAAAAGATTTTATCTTCAAATTCAAGAACTTTTCGTGGTTTTGTTGATTTTCAGCAAATGAACATATTTCAGCGAGGGAGAAGTTTTTTCTTTAATAGCGTAAGATTTTATCTTAAAATACAAGAACTTTTCGTGGTTCTTGTCAATTTTCGTTGGTTTTCATCCAATGAACTTATTTCAGTCAGCCAGATCTTTCTTCTTCGAAGCAAAAAGATTTTATCTTCAAATACAAGAACTTTTCGTGGTTTTGTTGAATTTCAGCAAATGAACATATTTCAGCGAGCGAGAAGTTTTTTCTTTAATAGCGTCAGATTTTATCCTAAAATACAAGAACTTTTCGTGGTTCTTGTCAATTTTTGTTGGTTTTCATCCAATGAACTTATTTCAGTCAGCTGGATCTTTCTTCTTCAATGCAAACAGATTTTATCTTCAAATACAAGAACTTTTCGTGGTTTTGTTGATTTTCAGCAAATGAACATATTTCAGCGAGCGAGAAGTTTTTTCTTTAATAGCGTCAGATTTTATCTTAAAATACAAGAACTTTTCGTGGTTCTTGTCAATTTTTGTTGGTTTTCATCTGATGAACTTATTTCATTCTGCGAGATCTTTCTTCTTCAAAGCAAAAAGATTTTATCTTCAAATCCAAGAACTTTTCGTGAGTTTGTTGATTTTCAGCAAATGAACATATTTCAGCGAGCGAGAAGTTTTTTCTTTAATCGCGTCAGATTTTATCTTAAAATACAAGAACTTTTCGTGGTTCTTTTCAATTTTTGTTGGTTTTCATCCAATGAACTTATTTCAGTCAGCTGGATCTTTCTTCTTCAAAGCAAAAAGATTTTATCTTCAAATACAAGAACTTTTCGTGGTTTTGTTGATTTTCAGCGAGGGAGAAGTTTTTTCTTTAATAGCGTCAGATTTTATCTTAAAATACAAGAACTTTTCGTGGTTCTTGTCAATTTTCGTTGGTTTTCATCCAATGAACTTATTTCAGTCAGCTAGATCTTTCTTCTTCGAAGCAAAAAGATTTTATCTTCAAATACAAGAACTTTTCGTGGTTTTGTTGATTTTCAGCAAATGAACATATTTCAGCGAGCGAGAAGTTTTTTCTTTAAAAGCGTCAGATGTTATCTTAAAATACAAGAACTTTTCGTGGTTCTTGTCAATTTTTGTTGGTTTTCATCTTATGAACTTATTTCAGTCAGCTAGATCTTTCTTCTTCAAAGCAAAAAGATTTTATCTTCAAATACAAGAACTTTTCGTGGTTTTGTTGATTTTCAGCAAATGAACATATTTCAGCGAGCTGGAAGTTTTTTCTTTAAAAGCGTCAGATTTTATCTTAAAATACAAGAACTTTTCGTGGTTCTTGTCAATTTTTGTTGGTTTTCATCTTATGAACTTATTTCAGTCAGCTGGATCTTTCTTCTTCAAAGCAAAAAGATTTTATCTTCAAATACAAGAACTTTTCGTGGTTTTGTTGATTTTCAGCAAATGAACATATTTCAGCGAGCGAGAAGCTTTTTCTTTAATAGCGTCAGATTTTATCTTAAAATACAAGAACTTTTCGTGGTTCTCGTCAATTTTTGTTGGTTTTCATCCAATGAACTTATTTCAGTCAGCCAGATCTTTCTTCTTCAAAGCAAAAAGATTTTATCTTCAAATACAAGAACTTTTTGTGGTTTTGTTGATTTTCAGCAAATGAACATATTTCAGCGAGCGAGAAGTTTTTTCTTTATTAGCGTCAGATTTTATCTTAAAATACAAGAACTTTTCGTGGTTCTTGTCAATTTTTGTTGGTTTTCATCTGATGAACTTATTTCATTCAGCTAGATCTTTCTTCTTCAAAGCAAAAAGATTTTATCTTCAAATACAAGAACTTTTCGTGGTTTTGTTGATTTTCAGCAAATGAACATATTTCAGCGAGCGAGAAGTTTTTTCTTTAATAGCGTCAGATTTTATCTTAAAATACAAGAACTTTTCGTGGTTCTTGTCAATTTTTGTTGGTTTTCATCTGATGAACTTATTTCATTCAGCGAGATCTTTCTTCTTCAAAGCAAAAAGATTTTATCTTCAAATCCAAGAACTTTTCGTGAGTTTGTTGATTTTCAGCAAATGAACATATTTCAGCGAGCGAGAAGTTTTTTCTTTAATCGCGTCAGATTTTATCTTAAAATACAAGAACTTTTCGTGGTTCTTGTCAATTTTTGTTGGTTTTGATCCAATGAACTTATTTCAGTCAGCTGGATCTTTCTTCTTCAAAGCAAAAAGATTTTATCTTCAAATACAAGAACTTTTCGTGGTTTTGTTGATTTTCAGCAAATGAACATATTTCAGCGAGGGAGAAGTTTTTTCTTTAATAGCGTCAGATTTTATCTTAAAATACAAGAACTTTTCGTGGTTCTTGTCAATTTTCGTTGGTTTTCATCCAATGAACTTATTTCAGTCAGCTAGATCTTTCTTCTTCGAAGCAAAAAGATTTTATCTTCAAATACAAGAACTTTTCGTGGTTTTTTTGATTTTCAGCAAATGAACATATTTCAGCGAGCTAGAAGTTTTTTCTTTATCAGCGTCAGATTTTATCTTAAAATACAAGAACTTTTCATGGTTCTTGTCAATTTTTGTTGGTTTTCATCTGATGAACTTATTTCATTCAGCTAGATCTTTCTTCTTCAAAGCAAAAAGATTTTATCTTCAAATCCAAGAACTTTTCGTGAGTTTGTTGATTTTCAGCAAATGAACATATTTCAGCGAGCGAGAAGTTTTTTCTTTAATCGCGTCAGATTTTATCTTAAAATACAAGAACTTTTCGTGGTTCTCGTCAATTTTTGTTGGTTTTCATCCAATGAACTTATTTCAGTCAGCCAGATCTTTCTTCTTCGAAGCAAAAAGATTTTATCTTCAAATACAAGAACTTTTCGTGGTTTTGTTGAATTTCAGCAAATGAACATATTTCAGCGAGCGAGAAGTTTTTTCTTTAAAAGTGTCAGATGTTATCTTAAAATACAAGAACTTTTCGTGGTTCTTGTCAATTTTTGTTGGTTTTCATCTTATGAACTTATTTCAGTCAGCTAGATCTTTCTTCTTCAAAGCAAAAAGATTTTATCTTCAAATACAAGAACTTTTCGTGGTTTTGTTGATTTTCAGCAAATGAACATATTTCAGCGAGCTGGAAGTTTTTTCTTTAAAAGCGTCAGATTTTATCTTAAAATACAAGAACTTTTCGTGGTTCTTGTCAATTTTTGTTGGTTTTCATCTTATGAACTTATTTCAGTCAGCTGGATCTTTCTTCTTCAAAGCAAAAAGATTTTATCTTCAAATACAAGAACTTTTCGTGGTTTTGTTGATTTTCAGCAAATGAACATATTTCAGCGAGCGAGAAGCTTTTTCTTTAATAGCGTCAGATTTTATCTTAAAATACAAGAACTTTTCGTGGTTCTCGTCAATTTTTGTTGGTTTTCATCCAATGAACTTATTTCAGTCAGCCAGATCTTTCTTCTTCAAAGCAAAAAGATTTTATCTTCAAATACAAGAACTTTTCGTGGTTTTGTTGATTTTCAGCAAATGAACATATTTCAGCGAGCGAGAAGTTTTTTCTTTATTAGCGTCAGATTTTATCTTAAAATACAAGAACTTTTCGTGGTTCTTGTCAATTTTTGTTGGTTTTCATCTGATGAACTTATTTCATTCAGCTAGATCTTTCTTCTTCAAAGCAAAAAGATTTTATCTTCAAATCCAAGAACTTTTCGTGAGTTTGTTGATTTTCAGCAAATGAACATATTTCAGCGAGCGAGAAGTTTTTTCTTTAATCGCGTCAGATTTTATCTTAAAATACAAGAACTTTTCGTGGTTCTTGTCAATTTTTGTTGGTTTTCATCCAATGAACTTATTTCAGTCAGCTGGATCTTTCTTCTTCAAAGCAAAAAGATTTTATCTTCAAATTCAAGAAATTTTCGTGGTTTTGTTGATTTTCAGCAAATGAACATATTTCAGCGAGGGAGAAGTTTTTTCTTTAATAGCGTCAGATTTTATCTTAAAATACAAGAACTTTTCGTGGTTCTTGTCAATTTTCGTTGGTTTTCATCCAATGAACTTATTTCAGTCAGCCAGATCTTTCTTCTTCGAAGCAAAAAGATTTTATCTTCAAATACAAGAACTTTTCGTGGTTTTGTTGAATTTCAGCAAATGAACATATTTCAGCGAGCGAGAAGTTTTTTCATTAATAGCGTCAGATTTTATCCTAAAATACAAGAACTTTTCGTGGTTCTTGTCAATTTTTGTTGGTTTTCATCCAATGAACTTATTTCAGTCAGCTGGATCTTTCTTCTTCAAAGCAAAAAGATTTTATCTTCAAATACAAGAACTTTTCGTGGTTTTGTTGATTTTCAGCAAATGAACATATTTCAGCGAGCGAGAAGTTTTTTCTTTAATAGCGTCAGATTTTTTCTTAAAATACAAGAACTTTTCGTGGTTCTTGTCAATTTTTGTTGGTTTTCATCTGATGAACCTATTTCAGTCAGCGAGATCTTTCTTCTTCAAAGCAAAAAGATTTTATCTTCAAATCCAAGAACTTTTCGTGAGTTTGTTGATTTTCAGCAAATGAACATATTTCAGCGAGCGAGAAGTTTTTTCTTTAATCGCGTCAGATTTTATCTTAAAATACAAGAACTTTTCGTGGTTCTTGTCAATTTTTGTTGGTTTTGATCCAATGAACTTATTTCAGTCAGCTGGATCTTTCTTCTTCAAAGCAAAAAGATTTTATCTTCAAATACAAGAACTTTTCGTGGTTTTGTTGATTTTCAGCAAATGAACATATTTCAGCGAGGGAGAAGTTTTTTCTTTAATAGCGTCAGATTTTATCTTAAAATACAAGAACTTTTCGTGGTTCTTGTCAATTTTCGTTGGTTTTCATCCAATGAACTTATTTCAGTCAGCTCGATCTTTCTTCTTCGAAGCAAAAAGATTTTATCTTCAAATACAAGAACTTTTCGTGGTTTTGTTGATTTTCAGCAAATGAACATATTTCAGCGAGCTCGAAGTTTTTTCTTTATTAGCGTCAGATTTTATCTTAAAATACAAGAACTTTTCATGGTTCTTGTCAATTTTTGTTGGTTTTCATCTGATGAACTTATTTCATTCAGCTAGATCTTTCTTCTTCAAAGCAAAAAGATTTTATCTTCAAATCCAAGAACTTTTCGTGAGTTTGTTGATTTTCAGCAAATGAACATATTTCAGCGAGCGAGAAGTTTTTTCTTTAATCGCGTCAGATTTTATCTTAAAATACAAGAACTTTTCGTGGTTCTTGTCAATTTTTGTTGGTTTTCATCCAATGAACTTATTTCAGTCAGCTGGATCTTTCTTCTTCAAAGCAAAAAGATTTTATCTTCAAATTCAAGAACTTTTCGTGGTTTTGTTGATTTTCAGCAAATGAACATATTTCAGCGAGGGAGAAGTTTTTTCTTTAACAGCGTCAGATTTTATCTTAAAATACAAGAACTTTTCGTGGTTCTTGTCAATTTTCGTTGGTTTTCATCCAATGAACTTATTTCAGTCAGCTAGATCTTTCTTCTTCGAAGCAAAAATATTTTATCTTCAAATACAAGAACTTTTCGTGGTTTTGTTGAATTTCAGCAAATGAACATATTTCAGCGAGCGAGAAGTTTTTTCATTAATAGCGTCAGATTTTATCCTAAAATACAAGAACTTTTCGTGGTTCTTGTCAATTTTTGTTGGTTTTCATCCAATGAACTTATTTCAGTCAGCTGGATCTTTCTTCTTCAATGCAAAAAGATTTTATCTTCAAATACAAGAACTTTTCGTGGTTTTGTTGATTTTCAGCAAATGAACATATTTCAGCGAGCGAGAAGTTTTTTCTTTAATAGCGTCAGATTTTATCTTAAAATACAAGAACTTTTCGTGGTTCTTGTCAATTTTTGTTGGTTTTCATCTGATGAACTTATTTCATTCAGCGAGATCTTTCTTCTTCAAAGCAAAAAGATTTTATCTTCAAATCCAAGAACTTTTCGTGAGTTTGTTGATTTTCAGCAAATGAACATATTTCAGCGAGCGAGAAGTTTTTTCTTTAATCGCGTCAGATTTTATCTTAAAATACAAGAACTTTTCGTGGTTCTTGTCAATTTTTGTTGGTTTTCATCCAATGAACTTATTTCAGTCAGCTGGATCTTTCTTCTTCAAAGCAAAAAGATTTTATCTTCAAATACAAGAACTTTTCGTGGTTTTGTTGATTTTCAGCAAATGAACATATTTCAGCGAGGGAGAAGTTTTTTCTTTAATAGCGTCAGATTTTATCTTAAAATACAAGAACTTTTCGTGGTTCTTGTCAATTTTCGTTGGTCTTCATCCAATGAACTTATTTCAGTCAGCTAGATCTTTCTTCTTCGAAGCAAAAAGATTTTATCTTCAAATACAAGAACTTTTCGTGGCTTTGTTGATTTTCAGCAAATGAACATATTTCAGCGAGCGAGAAGTTTTTTCTTTAAAAGCGTCAGATGTTATCTTAAAATACAAGAACTTTTCGTGGTTCTTGTCAATTTTTGTTGCTTTTCATCTTATGAACTTATTTCAGTCAGCTAGATCTTTCTTCTTCAAAGCAAAAAGATTTTATCTTCAAATACAAGAACTTTTCGTGGTTTTGTTGATTTTCAGCAAATGAACATATTTCAGCGAACTGGAAGTTTTTTCTTTAACAGCGTCAGATTTTATCTTAAAATACAAGAACTTTTCGTGGTTCTTGTCAATTCTTGTTGGTTTTCATCTTATGAACTTATTTCAGTCAGCTGGATCTTTCTTCTTCAAAGCAAAAAGATTTTATCTTCAAATACAAGAACTTTTCGTGGTTTTGTTGAATTTCAGCAAATGAACATATTTCAGCGAGCGAGAAGTTTTTTCATTAATAGCGTCAGATTTTATCCTAAAATACAAGAACTTTTCGTGGTTCTTGTCAATTTTTGTTGGTTTTCATCCAATGAACTTATTTCAGTCAGCTAGATCTTTCTTCTTCAAAGCAAAAAGATTTTATCTTCAAATCCAAGAACTTTTCGTGAGTTTGTTGATTTTCAGCAAATGAACATATTTCAGCGAGCGAGAAGTTTTTTCTTTAATCGCGTCAGATTTTATCTTAAAATACAAGAACTTTTCGTGGTTCTTGTCAATTTTTGTTGGTTTTCATCCAATGAACTTATTTCAGTCAGCTGGATCTTTCTTCTTCAAAGCAAAAAGATTTTATCTTCAAATTCAAGAACTTTTCGTGGCTTTGTTGATTTTCAGCAAATGAACATATTTCAGCGAGGGAGAAGTTTTTTCTTTAATAGCGTCAGATTTTATCTTAAAATACAAGAACTTTTCGTGGTTATTGTCAATTTTCGTTGGTTTTCATCCAATGAACTTATTTCAGTCAGCAAGATCTTTCTTCTTCGAAGCAAAAAGATTTTATCTTCAAATACAAGAACTTTTCGTGGTTTTGTTGAATTTCAGCAAATGAACATATTTCAGCGAGCGAGAAGTTTTTTCATTAATAGCGTCAGATTTTATCCTAAAATACAAGAACTTTTCGTGGTTCTTGTCAATTTTTGTTGGTTTTCATCCAATGAACTTATTTCAGTCAGCCAGATCTTTCTTCTTCAAAGCAAAAAGATTTTATCTTCAAATACAAGAACTTTTTGTGGTTTTGTTGATTTTCAGCAAATGAACATATTTCAGCGAGCGAGAAGTTTTTTCTTTATTAGCGTCAGATTTTATCTTAAAATACAAGAACTTTTCGTGGTTCTTGTCAATTTTTGTTGGTTTTCATCTGATGAACTTATTTCATTCAGCTAGATCTTTCTTCTTCAAAGCAAAAAGATTTTATCTTCAAATACAAGAACTTTTCGTGGTTTTGTTGATTTTCAGCAAATGAACATATTTCAGCGAGCGAGAAGTTTTTTCTTTAATAGCGTCAGATTTTATCTTAAAATACAAGAACTTTTCGTGGTTCTTGTCAATTTTTGTTGGTTTTCATCTGATGAACTTATTTCATTCAGCGAGATCTTTCTTCTTCAAAGCAAAAAGATTTTATCTTCAAATCCAAGAACTTTTCGTGAGTTTGTTGATTTTCAGCAAATGAACATATTTCAGCGAGCGAGAAGTTTTTTCTTTAATCGCGTCAGATTTTATCTTAAAATACAAGAACTTTTCGTGGTTCTTGTCAATTTTTGTTGGTTTTGATCCAATGAACTTATTTCAGTCAGCTGGATCTTTCTTCTTCAAAGCAAAAAGATTTTATCTTCAAATACAAGAACTTTTCGTGGTTTTGTTGATTTTCAGCAAATGAACATATTTCAGCGAGGGAGAAGTTTTTTCTTTAATAGCGTCAGATTTTATCTTAAAATACAAGAACTTTTCGTGGTTCTTGTCAATTTTCGTTGGTTTTCATCCAATGAACTTATTTCAGTCAGCTAGATCTTTCTTCTTCGAAGCAAAAAGATTTTATCTTCAAATACAAGAACTTTTCGTGGTTTTTTTGATTTTCAGCAAATGAACATATTTCAGCGAGCTAGAAGTTTTTTCTTTATCAGCGTCAGATTTTATCTTAAAATACAAGAACTTTTCATGGTTCTTGTCAATTTTTGTTGGTTTTCATCTGATGAACTTATTTCATTCAGCTAGATCTTTCTTCTTCAAAGCAAAAAGATTTTATCTTCAAATCCAAGAACTTTTCGTGAGTTTGTTGATTTTCAGCAAATGAACATATTTCAGCGAGCGAGAAGTTTTTTCTTTAATCGCGTCAGATTTTATCTTAAAATACAAGAACTTTTCGTGGTTCTTGTCAATTTTTGTTGCTTTTCATCCAATGAACTTATTTCAGTCAGCTGGATCTTTCTTCTTCAAAGCAAAAAGATTTTATCTTCAAATTCAAGAACTTTTCGTGGTTTTGTTGATTTTCAGCAAATGAACATATTTCAGCGAGGGAGAAGTTTTTTCTTTAATAGCGTCAGATTTTATCTTAAAATACAATAACTTTTCGTGGTTCTTGTCAATTTTCGTTGGTTTTCATCCAATGAACTTATTTCAGTCAGCTAGATCTTTCTTCTTCGAAGCAAAAAGATTTTATCTTCAAATACAAGAACTTTTCGTGGTTTTGTTGAATTTCAGCAAATGAACATATTTCAGCGAGCGAGAAGTTTTTTCTTTAAAAGTGTCAGATGTTATCTTAAAATACAAGAACTTTTCGTGGTTCTTGTCAATTTTTGTTGGTTTTCATCTTATGAACTTATTTCAGTCAGCTAGATCTTTCTTCTTCAAAGCAAAAAGATTTTATCTTCAAATACAAGAACTTTTCGTGGTTTTGTTGATTTTCAGCAAATGAACATATTTCAGCGAGCTGGAAGTTTTTTCTTTAAAAGCGTCAGATTTTATCTTAAAATACAAGAACTTTTCGTGGTTCTTGTCAATTTTTGTTGGTTTTCATCTTATGAACTTATTTCAGTCAGCTGGATCTTTCTTCTTCAAAGTAAAAAGATTTTATCTTCAAATACAAGAACTTTTCGTGGTTTTGTTGATTTTCAGCAAATGAACATATTTCAGCGAGCGAGAAGCTTTTTCTTTAATAGCGTCAGATTTTATCTTAAAATACAAGAACTTTTCGTGGTTCTCGTCAATTTTTGTTGGTTTTCATCCAATGAACTTATTTCAGTCAGCCAGATCTTTCTTCTTCAAAGCAAAAAGATTTTATCTTCAAATACAAGAACTTTTCGTGGTTTTGTTGATTTTCAGCAAATGAACATATTTCAGCGAGCGAGAAGTTTTTTCTTTATTAGCGTCAGATTTTATCTTAAAATACAAGAACTTTTCGTGGTTCTTGTCAATTTTTGTTGGTTTTCATCTGATGAACTTATTTCATTCAGCTAGATCTTTCTTCTTCAAAGCAAAAAGATTTTATCTTCAAATCCAAGAACTTTTCGTGAGTTTGTTGATTTTCAGCAAATGAACATATTTCAGCGAGCGAGAAGTTTTTTCTTTAATCGCGTCAGATTTTATCTTAAAATACAAGAACTTTTCGTGGTTCTTGTCAATTTTTGTTGGTTTTCATCCAATGAACTTATTTCAGTCAGCTGGATCTTTCTTCTTCAAAGCAAAAAGATTTTATCTTCAAATTCAAGAAATTTTCGTGGTTTTGTTGATTTTCAGCAAATGAACATATTTCAGCGAGGGAGAAGTTTTTTCTTTAATAGCGTCAGATTTTATCTTAAAATACAAGAACTTTTCGTGGTTCTTGTCAATTTTCGTTGGTTTTCATCCAATGAACTTATTTCAGTCAGCCAGATCTTTCTTCTTCGAAGCAAAAAGATTTTATCTTCAAATACAAGAACTTTTCGTGGTTTTGTTGAATTTCAGCAAATGAACATATTTCAGCGAGCGAGAAGTTTTTTCATTAATAGCGTCAGATTTTATCCTAAAATACAAGAACTTTTCGTGGTTCTTGTCAATTTTTGTTGGTTTTCATCCAATGAACTTATTTCAGTCAGCTGGATCTTTCTTCTTCAAAGCAAAAAGATTTTATCTTCAAATACAAGAACTTTTCGTGGTTTTGTTGATTTTCAGCAAATGAACATATTTCAGCGAGCGAGAAGTTTTTTCTTTAATAGCGTCAGATTTTTTCTTAAAATACAAGAACTTTTCGTGGTTCTTGTCAATTTTTGTTGGTTTTCATCTGATGAACCTATTTCAGTCAGCGAGATCTTTCTTCTTCAAAGCAAAAAGATTTTATCTTCAAATCCAAGAACTTTTCGTGAGTTTGTTGATTTTCAGCAAATGAACATATTTCAGCGAGCGAGAAGTTTTTTCTTTAATCGCGTCAGATTTTATCTTAAAATACAAGAACTTTTCGTGGTTCTTGTCAATTTTTGTTGGTTTTGATCCAATGAACTTATTTCAGTCAGCTGGATCTTTCTTCTTCAAAGCAAAAAGATTTTATCTTCAAATACAAGAACTTTTCGTGGTTTTGTTGATTTTCAGCAAATGAACATATTTCAGCGAGGGAGAAGTTTTTTCTTTAATAGCGTCAGATTTTATCTTAAAATACAAGAACTTTTCGTGGTTCTTGTCAATTTTCGTTGGTTTTCATCCAATGAACTTATTTCAGTCAGCTCGATCTTTCTTCTTCGAAGCAAAAAGATTTTATCTTCAAATACAAGAACTTTTCGTGGTTTTGTTGATTTTCAGCAAATGAACATATTTCAGCGAGCTCGAAGTTTTTTCTTTATTAGCGTCAGATTTTATCTTAAAATACAAGAACTTTTCATGGTTCTTGTCAATTTTTGTTGGTTTTCATCTGATGAACTTATTTCATTCAGCTAGATCTTTCTTCTTCAAAGCAAAAAGATTTTATCTTCAAATCCAAGAACTTTTCGTGAGTTTGTTGATTTTCAGCAAATGAACATATTTCAGCGAGCGAGAAGTTTTTTCTTTAATCGCGTCAGATTTTATCTTAAAATACAAGAACTTTTCGTGGTTCTTGTCAATTTTTGTTGGTTTTCATCCAATGAACTTATTTCAGTCAGCTGGATCTTTCTTCTTCAAAGCAAAAAGATTTTATCTTCAAATTCAAGAACTTTTCGTGGTTTTGTTGATTTTCAGCAAATGAACATATTTCAGCGAGGGAGAAGTTTTTTCTTTAACAGCGTCAGATTTTATCTTAAAATACAAGAACTTTTCATGGTTCTTGTCAATTTTCGTTGGTTTTCATCCAATGAACTTATTTCAGTCAGCTAGATCTTTCTTCTTCGAAGCAAAAATATTTTATCTTCAAATACAAGAACTTTTCGTGGTTTTGTTGAATTTCAGCAAATGAACATATTTCAGCGAGCGAGAAGTTTTTTCATTAATAGCGTCAGATTTTATCCTAAAATACAAGAACTTTTCGTGGTTCTTGTCAATTTTTGTTGGTTTTCATCCAATGAACTTATTTCAGTCAGCTGGATCTTTCTTCTTCAATGCAAAAAGATTTTATCTTCAAATACAAGAACTTTTCGTGGTTTTGTTGATTTTCAGCAAATGAACATATTTCAGCGAGCGAGAAGTTTTTTCTTTAATAGCGTCAGATTTTATCTTAAAATACAAGAACTTTTCGTGGTTCTTGTCAATTTTTGTTGGTTTTCATCTGATGAACTTATTTCATTCAGCGAGATCTTTCTTCTTCAAAGCAAAAAGATTTTATCTTCAAATCCAAGAACTTTTCGTGAGTTTGTTGATTTTCAGCAAATGAACATATTTCAGCGAGCGAGAAGTTTTTTCTTTAATCGCGTCAGATTTTATCTTAAAATACAAGAACTTTTCGTGGTTCTTGTCAATTTTTGTTGGTTTTCATCCAATGAACTTATTTCAGTCAGCTGGATCTTTCTTCTTCAAAGCAAAAAGATTTTATCTTCAAATACAAGAACTTTTCGTGGTTTTGTTGATTTTCAGCAAATGAACATATTTCAGCGAGGGAGAAGTTTTTTCTTTAATAGCGTCAGATTTTATCTTAAAATACAAGAACTTTTCGTGGTTCTTGTCAATTTTCGTTGGTCTTCATCCAATGAACTTATTTCAGTCAGCTAGATCTTTCTTCTTCGAAGCAAAAAGATTTTATCTTCAAATACAAGAACTTTTCGTGGCTTTGTTGATTTTCAGCAAATGAACATATTTCAGCGAGCGAGAAGTTTTTTCTTTAAAAGCGTCAGATGTTATCTTAAAATACAAGAACTTTTCGTGGTTCTTGTCAATTTTTGTTGCTTTTCATCTTATGAACTTATTTCAGTCAGCTAGATCTTTCTTCTTCAAAGCAAAAAGATTTTATCTTCAAATACAAGAACTTTTCGTGGTTTTGTTGATTTTCAGCAAATGAACATATTTCAGCGAACTGGAAGTTTTTTCTTTAACAGCGTCAGATTTTATCTTAAAATACAAAAACTTTTCGTGGTTCTTGTCAATTCTTGTTGGTTTTCATCTTATGAACTTATTTCAGTCAGCTGGATCTTTCTTCTTCAAAGCAAAAAGATTTTATCTTCAAATACAAGAACTTTTCGTGGTTTTGTTGAATTTCAGCAAATGAACATATTTCAGCGAGCGAGAAGTTTTTTCATTAATAGCGTCAGATTTTATCCTAAAATACAAGAACTTTTCGTGGTTCTTGTCAATTTTTGTTGGTTTTCATCCAATGAACTTATTTCAGTCAGCTAGATCTTTCTTCTTCAAAGCAAAAAGATTTTATCTTCAAATCCAAGAACTTTTCGTGAGTTTGTTGATTTTCAGCAAATGAACATATTTCAGCGAGCGAGAAGTTTTTTCTTTAATCGCGTCAGATTTTATCTTAAAATACAAGAACTTTTCGTGGTTCTTGTCAATTTTTGTTGGTTTTCATCCAATGAACTTATTTCAGTCAGCTGGATCTTTCTTCTTCAAAGCAAAAAGATTTTATCTTCAAATTCAAGAACTTTTCGTGGCTTTGTTGATTTTCAGCAAATGAACATATTTCAGCGAGGGAGAAGTTTTTTCTTTAATAGCGTCAGATTTTATCTTAAAATACAAGAACTTTTCGTGGTTATTGTCAATTTTCGTTGGTTTTCATCCAATGAACTTATTTCAGTCAGCAAGATCTTTCTTCTTCGAAGCAAAAAGATTTTATCTTCAAATACAAGAACTTTTCGTGGTTTTGTTGAATTTCAGCAAATGAACATATTTCAGCGAGCGAGAAGTTTTTTCATTAATAGCGTCAGATTTTATCCTAAAATACAAGAACTTTTCGTGGTTCTTGTCAATTTTTGTTGGTTTTCATCCAATGAACTTATTTCAGTCAGCTGGATCTTTCTTCTTCAATGCAAAAAGATTTTATCTTCAAATACAAGAACTTTTCGTGGTTTTGTTGATTTTCAGCAAATGAACATATTTCAGCGAGCGAGAAGTTTTTTCTTTAATAGCGTCAGATTTTATTTTAAAATACAAGAACTTTTCGTGGTTCTTGTCAATTTTTGTTGGTTTTCATCTGATGAACTTATTTCATTCAGCGAGATCTTTCTTCTTCAAAGCAAAAAGATTTTATCTTCAAATCCAAGAACTTTTCGTGAGTTTGTTGATTTTCAGCAAATGAACATATTTCACCGAGCGAGAAGTTTTTTCTTTAATCGCGTCAGATTTTATCTTAAAATACAAGAACTTTTCGTGGTTCTTGTCAATTTTTGTTGGTTTTCATCCAATGAACTTATTTCAGTCAGCTGGATCTTTCTTCTTCAAAGCAAAAAGATTTTATCTTCAAATACAAGAACTTTTCGTGGTTTTGTTGATTTTCAGCAAATGAACATATTTCAGCGAGGGAGAAGTTTTTTCTTTAATAGCGTCAGATTTTATCTTAAAATACAAGAACTTTTCGTGGTTCTTGTCAATTTTCGTTGGTTTTCATCCAATGAACTTATTTCAGTCAGCTAGATCTTTCTTCTTCGAAGCAAAAAGATTTTATCTTCAAATACAAGAACTTTTCGTGGTTTTGTTGATTTTCAGCAAATGAACATATTTCAGCGAGCGAGAATTTTTTTCTTTAATAGCGTCAGATTTTTTCTTAAAATACAAGAACTTTTCGTGGTTCTTGTCAATTTTTGTTGGTTTTCATCTGATGAACTTATTTCAGTCAGCGAGATCTTTCTTCTTCAAAGCAAAAAGATTTTATCTTCAAATCCAAGAACTTTTCGTGAGTTTGTTGATTTTCAGCAAATGAACATATTTCAGCGAGCGAGAAGTTTTTTCTTTAATCGCGTCAGATTTTATCTTAAAATACAAGAACTTTTCGTGGTTCTTGTCAATTTTTGTTGGTTTTGATCCAATGAACTTATTTCAGTCAGCTGGATCTTTCTTCTTCAAAGCAAAAAGATTTTATCTTCAAATACAAGAACTTTTCGTGGTTTTGTTGATTTTCAGCAAATGAACATATTTCAGCGAGGGAGAAGTTTTTTCTTTAATAGCGTCAGATTTTATCTTAAAATACAAGAACTTTTCGTGGTTCTTGTCAATTTTCGTTGGTTTTCATCCAATGAACTTATTTCAGTCAGCTAGATCTTTCTTCTTCGAAGCAAAAAGATTTTATCTTCAAATACAAGAACTTTTCGTGGTTTTGTTGATTTTCAGCAAATGAACATATTTCAGCGAGCTAGAAGTTTTTTCTTTATTAGCGTCAGATTTTATCTTAAAATACAAGAACTTTTCATGGTTCTTGTCAATTTTTGTTGGTTTTCATCTGATGAACTTATTTCATTCAGCTAGATCTTTCTTCTTCAAAGCAAAAAGATTTTATCTTCAAATCCAAGAACTTTTCGTGAGTTTGTTGATTTTCAGCAAATGAACATATTTCAGCGAGCGAGAAGTTTTTTCTTTAATCGCGTCAGATTTTATCTTAAAATACAAGAACTTTTCGTGGTTCTTGTCAATTTTTGTTGGTTTTCATCCAATGAACTTATTTCAGTCAGCTGGATCTTTCTTCTTCAAAGCAAAAAGATTTTATCTTCAAATTCAAGAACTTTTCGTGGTTTTGTTGATTTTCAGCAAATGAACATATTTCAGCGAGGGAGAAGTTTTTTCTTTAATAGCGTCAGATTTTATCTTAAAATACAAGAACTTTTCGTGGTTCTTGTCAATTTTCGTTGGTTTTCATCCAATGAACTTATTTCAGTCAGCCAGATCTTTCTTCTTCGAAGCAAAAATATTTTATCTTCAAATACAAGAACTTTTCGTGGTTTTGTTGAATTTCAGCAAATGAACATATTTCAGCGAGCGAGAAGTTTTTTCATTAATAGCGTCAGATTTTATCCTAAAATACAAGAACTTTTCGTGGTTCTTGTCAATTTTTGTTGGTTTTCATCCAATGAACTTATTTCAGTCAGCTGGATCTTTCTTCTTCAATGCAAAAAGATTTTATCTTCAAATACAAGAACTTTTCGTGGTTTTGTTGATTTTCAGCAAATGAACATATTTCAGCGAGCGAGAAGTTTTTTCTTTAATAGCGTCAGATTTTATCTTAAAATACAAGAACTTTTCGTGGTTCTTGTCAATTTTTGTTGGTTTTCATCTGATGAACTTATTTCATTCAGCGAGATCTTTCTTCTTCAAAGCAAAAAGATTTTATCTTCAAATCCAAGAACTTTTCGTGAGTTTGTTGATTTTCAGCAAATGAACATATTTCAGCGAGCGAGAAGTTTTTTCTTTAATCGCGTCAGATTTTATCTTAAAATACAAGAACTTTTCGTGGTTCTTGTCAATTTTTGTTGGTTTTCATCCAATGAACTTATTTCAGTCAGCTGGATCTTTCTTCTTCAAAGCAAAAAGATTTTATCTTCAAATACAAGAACTTTTCGTGGTTTTGTTGATTTTCAGCAAATGAACATATTTCAGCGAGGGAGAAGTTTTTTCTTTAATAGCGTCAGATTTTATCTTAAAATACAAGAACTTTTCGTGGTTCTTGTCAATTTTCGTTGGTCTTCATCCAATGAACTTATTTCAGTCAGCTAGATCTTTCTTCTTCGAAGCAAAAAGATTTTATCTTCAAATACAAGAACTTTTCGTGGCTTTGTTGATTTTCAGCAAATGAACATATTTCAGCGAGCGAGAAGTTTTTTCTTTAAAAGCGTCAGATGTTATCTTAAAATACAAGAACTTTTCGTGGTTCTTGTCAATTTTTGTTGCTTTTCATCTTATGAACTTATTTCAGTCAGCTAGATCTTTCTTCTTCAAAGCAAAAAGATTTTATCTTCAAATACAAGAACTTTTCGTGGTTTTGTTGATTTTCAGCAAATGAACATATTTCAGCGAACTGGAAGTTTTTTCTTTAACAGCGTCAGATTTTATCTTAAAATACAAGAACTTTTCGTGGTTCTTGTCAATTCTTGTTGGTTTTCATCTTATGAACTTATTTCAGTCAGCTGGATCTTTCTTCTTCAAAGCAAAAAGATTTTATCTTCAAATACAAGAACTTTTCGTGGTTTTGTTGAATTTCAGCAAATGAACATATTTCAGCGAGCGAGAAGTTTTTTCATTAATAGCGTCAGATTTTATCCTAAAATACAAGAACTTTTCGTGGTTCTTGTCAATTTTTGTTGGTTTTCATCCAATGAACTTATTTCAGTCAGCTAGATCTTTCTTCTTCAAAGCAAAAAGATTTTATCTTCAAATCCAAGAACTTTTCGTGAGTTTGTTGATTTTCAGCAAATGAACATATTTCAGCGAGCGAGAAGTTTTTTCTTTAATCGCGTCAGATTTTATCTTAAAATACAAGAACTTTTCGTGGTTCTTGTCAATTTTTGTTGGTTTTCATCCAATGAACTTATTTCAGTCAGCTGGATCTTTCTTCTTCAAAGCAAAAAGATTTTATCTTCAAATTCAAGAACTTTTCGTGGCTTTGTTGATTTTCAGCAAATGAACATATTTCAGCGAGGGAGAAGTTTTTTCTTTAATAGCGTCAGATTTTATCTTAAAATACAAGAACTTTTCGTGGTTCTTGTCAATTTTCGTTGGTTTTCATCCAATGAACTTATTTCAGTCAGCTAGATCTTTCTTCTTCGAAGCAAAAAGATTTTATCTTCAAATACAAGAACTTTTCGTGGTTTTGTTGAATTTCAGCAAATGAACATATTTCAGCGAGCGAGAAGTTTTTTCATTAATAGCGTCAGATTTTATCCTAAAATACAAGAACTTTTCGTGGTTCTTGTCAATTTTTGTTGGTTTTCATCCAATGAACTTATTTCAGTCAGCTGGATCTTTCTTCTTCAATGCAAAAAGATGTTATCTTCAAATACAAGAACTTTTCGTGGTTTTGTTGATTTTCAGCAAATGAACATATTTCAGCGAGCGAGAAGTTTTTTCTTTAATAGCGTCAGATTTTATCTTAAAATACAAGAACTTTTCGTGGTTCTTGTCAATTTTTGTTGGTTTTCATCTGATGAACTTATTTCATTCAGCGAGATCTTTCTTCTTCAAAGCAAAAAGATTTTATCTTCAAATCCAAGAACTTTTCGTGAGTTTGTTGATTTTCAGCAAATGAACATATTTCACCGAGCGAGAAGTTTTTTCTTTAATCGCGTCAGATTTTATCTTAAAGTACAAGAACTTTTCGTGGTTCTTGTCAATTTTTGTTGGTTTTCATCCAATGAACTTATTTCAGTCAGCTGGATCTTTCTTCTTCAAAGCAAAAAGATTTTATCTTCAAATACAAGAACTTTTCGTGGTTTTGTTGATTTTCAGCAAATGAACATATTTCAGCGAGGGAGAAGTTTTTTCTTTAATAGCGTCAGATTTTATCTTAAAATACAAGAACTTTTCGTGGTTCTTGTCAATTTTCGTTGGTTTTCATCCAATGAACTTATTTCAGTCAGCTAGATCTTTCTTCTTCGAAGCAAAAAGATTTTATCTTCAAATACAAGAACTTTTCGTGGTTTTGTTGATTTTCAGCAAATGAACATATTTCAGCGAGCGAGAAGTTTTTTCTTTAAAAGCGTCAGATGTTATCTTAAAATACAAGAACTTTTCGTGGTTCTTGTCAATTTTTGTTGGTTTTCATCTTATGAACTTATTTCAGTCAGCTAGATCTTTCTTCTTCAAAGCAAAAAGATTTTATCTTCAAATACAAGAACTTTTCGTGGTTTTGTTGAATTTCAGCAAATGAACATATTTCAGCGAGCTGGAAGTTTTTTCTTTAACAGCGTCAGATTTTATCTTAAAATACAAGAACTTTTCGTGGTTCTTGTCAATTTTTGTTGGTTTTCATCTTATGAACTTATTTCAGTCAGCTGGATCTTTCTTCTTCAAAGCAAAAAGATTTTATCTTCAAATACAAGAACTTTTCGTGGTTTTGTTGAATTTCAGCAAATGAACATATTTCAGCGAGCGAGAAGTTTTTTCATTAATAGCGTCAGATTTTATCCTAAAATACAAGAACTTTTCGTGGTTCTTGTCAATTTTTGTTGGTTTTCATCCAATGAACTTATTTCAGTCAGCTAGATCTTTCTTCTTCAAAGCAAAAAGATTTTATCTTCAAATCCAAGAACTTTTCGTGGTTTTGTTGATTTTCAGCAAATGAACATATTTCAGCGAGCGAGAAGTTTTTTCTTTAATCGCGTCAGATTTTATCTTAAAATACAAGAACTTTTCGTGGTTCTTGTCAATTTTCGTTGGTTTTCATCCAATGAACTTATTTCAGTCAGCTAGATCTTTCTTCTTCGAAGCAAAAAGATTTTATCTTCAAATACAAGAACTTTTCGTGGTTTTGTTGAATTTCAGCAAATGAACATATTTCAGCGAGCGAGAAGTTTTTTCATTAATAGCGTCAGATTTTATCCTAAAATTCAAGAACTTTTCGTGGTTCTTGTCAATTTTTGTTGGTTTTCATCCAATGAACTTATTTCAGTCAGCTGGATCTTTCTTCTTCAAAGCAAAAAGATTTTATCTTCAAATACAAGAACTTTTCGTGGTTTTGTTGATTTTCAGCAAATGAACATATTTCAGCGAGCGAGAAGTTTTTTCTTTAATAGCGTCAGATTTTATCTTAAAATACAAGAACTTTTCGTGGTTCTTGTCAATTTTTGTTGGTTTTCATCTGATGAACTTATGTCATTCAGCGAGATCTTTCTTCTTCAAAGCAAAAAGATTTTATCTTCAAATCCAAGAACTTTTCGTGAGTTTGTTGATTTTCAGCAAATGAACATATTTCAGCGAGCGAGAAGTTTTTTCTTTAATCGCGTCAGATTTTCTCTTAAAATACAAGAACTTTTCGTGGTTCTTGTCAATTTTTGTTGGTTTTCATCTTATGAACTTATTTCAGTCAGCTGGATCTTTCTTCTTCAAAGCAAAAAGATTTTATCTTCAAATACAAGAACTTTTCGTGGTTTTGTTGATTTTCAGCAAATGAACATATTTCAGCGAGGGAGAAGTTTTTTCTTTAATAGCGTCAGATTTTATCTTAAAATACAAGAACTTTTCGTGGTTCTTGTCAATTTTTGTTGGTTTTCATCTTATGAACTTATTTCAGTCAGCTAGATCTTTCTTCTTCAAAGCAAAAAGATTTTATCTTCAAATACAAGAACTTTTCGTGGTTTTGTTGATTTTCAGCAAATGAACATATTTCAGCGAGCTGGAAGTTTTTTCTTTAAAAGCGTCAGATTTTATCTTAAAATACAAGAACTATTGGTGGTTCTTTTCAATTTTTGTTGCTTTTCATCTTCTGAACTTATTTCAGTCAGCTTGATCTTTCTTCTTCAAAGCAAAAAGATTTTATCTTCAAATACAAGAACTTTTCGTGGTTTTGTTGAATTTCAGCAAATGAACATATTTCAGCGAGCGAGAAGTTTTTTCATTAATAGCGTCAGATTTTATCCTAAAATACAAGAACTTTTCGTGGTTCTTGTCAATTTTTGTTGGTTTTCATCCAATGAACTTATTTCAGTCAGCTGGATCTTTCTTCTTCAAAGCAAAAAGATTTTATCTTCAAATACAAGAACTTTTCGTGGTTTTGTTGATTTTCAGCAAATGAACATATTTCAGCGAGCGAGAAATTTTTTCTTTAATAGCGTCAGATTTTATCTTAAAATACAAGAACTTTTCGTGGTTCTCGTCAATTTTTGTTGGTTTTCATCCAATGAACTTATTTCAGTCAGCCAGATCTTTCTTCTTCAAAGCAAAAAGATTTTATCTTCAAATACAAGAACTTTTCGTGGTTTTGTTGATTTTCAGCAAATAAACATATTTCAGCGAGCTAGAAGTTTTTTCTTTAATAGCGTCAGATTTTATCTTAAAATACAAGAACTTTTCGTGGTTCTTGTCAATTTTTGTTGGTTTTCATCTGATGAACTTATTTCATTCAGCTAGATCTTTCTTCTTCAAAGCAAAAAGATTTTATCTTCAAATCCAAGAACTTTTCGTGAGTTTGTTGATTTTCAGCAAATGAACATATTTCAGCGAGCGAGAAGTTTTTTCTTTAATCGCGTCAGATTTTATCTTAAAATACAAGAACTTTTCGTGGTTCTTGTCAATTTTCGTTGGTTTTCATCCAATGAACTTATTTCAGTCAGCTAGATCTTTCTTCTTCGAAGCAAAAAGATTTTATCTTCAAATACAAGAACTTTTCGTGGTTTTGTTGATTTTCAGCAAATGAACATATTTCAGCGAGCGAGAAGTTTTTTCTTTAAAAGCGTCAGATGTTATCTTAAAATACAAGAACTTTTCGTGGTTCTTGTCAATTTTTGTTGGTTTTCATCTTATGAACTTATTTCAGTCAGCTAGATCTTTCTTCTTCAAAGCAAAAATATTTCATCTTCAAATACAAGAACTTTTCGTGGTTTTGTTAATTTTCAGCAAATGAACATATTTCAGCGAGCGAGAAGTTTTTTCATTAATAGAGTCAGATTTTATCCTAAAATGCAAGAACTTTTCGTGGTTCTTGTCAATTTTTGTTGGTTTTCATCCAATGAACTTATTTCAGTCAGCTGGATCTTTCTTCTTCAAAGCAAAAAGATTTTATCTTCAAATACAAGAACTTTTCGTGGTTTTGTTGATTTTCAGCAAATGAACATATTTCAGCCAGCGAGAAGTTTTTTCTTTAATAGCGTCAGATTTTATCTTAAAATACAAGAACTTTTCGTGGTTCTTGTCAATTTTTGTTGATTTTCATCCACTGAACTTATTTCAGTCAGCCAGATCTTTCTTCTTCAAAGCAAAAAGATTTTATCTTCAAATACAAGAACTTTTCGTGGTTTTGTTGATTTTCAGCAAATGAACATATTTCAGCGAGGGAGAAGTTTTTTCTTTAATAGCGTCAGATTTTATCTTAAAATACAAGAACTTTTCGTGGTTCATGTTAATTTTCGTTGGTTTTCATCCAATGAACTTATTTCAGTCAGCGAGATCTTTCTTCTTCAAAGCAAAAAGATTTTATCTTCAAATACAAGAACTTTTCGTGGTTTTGTTGATTTTCAGCAAATGAACATATTTCAGCGAGCGAGAAGTTTTTTCTTTAATTGCGTCAGATTTTATCTTAAAATACAAGAACTTTTCGTGGTTCTTGTCAATTTTTGTTGGTTTTCATCCAATGAACTTATTTCAGTCAGCGAGATCTTTCTTCTTCAAAGCAAAAAGATTTTATCTTCAAATCCAAGAACTTTTCGTGGTTTTGTTGATTTTCAGCAAATGAACATATTTCAGCGAGCTGGAAGTTTTTTCTTTAACAGCGTCAGATTTTATCTTAAAATACAAGAACTTTTCGTGGTTCTTTTCAATTTTTGTTGGTTTTCATCTTCTGAACTTATTTCAGTCAGCTAGATCTTTCTTCTTCAAACAAAAAGATTTTATCTTCAAATACAAGAACTTTTCGTGGTTTTGTTGAATTTCAGCAAATGAACATATTTCAGCAAGCGAGAAGTTTTTTCATTAATAGCGTCAGATTTTATCCTAAAATACAAGAACTTTTCGTGGTTCTTGTCAATTTTTGTTGGTTTTCATCCAATGAACTTATTTCAGTCAGCTGGATCTTTCTTCTTCAAAGCAAAAAGATTTTATCTTCAAATACAAGAACTTTTCGTGGTTTTGTTGATTTTCAGCAAATGAACATATTTCAGCGAGCTAGAAGTTTTTTCTTTAATAGCGTAAGATTTTATCTTAAAATACAAGAACTTTTCGTGGTTCTTGTCAATTTTTGTTGGTTTTCATCCAATGAACTTATTTCAGTCAGCTGGATCTTTCTTCTTCAAAGCAAAAAGATTTTATCTTCAAATACAAGAACTTTTCGTGGTTTTGTTGATTTTCAGCAAATGAACATATTTCAGCGAGGGAGAAGTTTTTTCTTTAATAGCGTCAGGTTTTATCTTAAAATACAAGAACTTTTCGTGGTTCTTGTCAATTTTCGTTGGTTTTCATCCAATGAACTTATTTCAGTCAGCTCGATCTTTCTTCTTCGAAGCAAAAAGATTTTATCTTCAAATACAAGAACTTTTCGTGGTTTTGTTGAATTTCAGCAAATGAACATATTACAGCGAGCGAGAAGTTTTTTCATTAATAGCGTCAGATTTTATCCTAAAATACAAGAACTTTTCGTGGTTCTTGTCAATTTTTGTTGGTTTTCATCCAATGAACTTATTTCAGTCAGCTGGATCTTTCTTCTTCAAAGCAAAAAGATTTTATCTTCAAATACAAGAACTTTTCGTGGTTTTGTTGATTTTCAGCAAATGAACATATTTCAGCGAGAGAGAAGTTTTTTCTTTAATAGCGTCAGATTTTATCTTAAAATAAAAGAACTTTTCGTGGTTCTCGTCAATTTTTGTTGGTTTTCATCCAATGAACTTATTTCAGTCAGCCAGATCTTTCTTCTTCAAAGCAAAAAGATTTTATCTTCAAATACAAGAACTTTTCGTGGTTTTGTTGATTTTCAGCAAATGAACATATTTCAGCGAGCTAGAAGTTTTTTCTTTAATAGCGTAAGATTTTATCTTAAAATACAAGAACTTTTCGTGGTTCTTGTCAATTTTTGTTGGTTTTCATCTGATGAACTTATTTCATTCAGCTAGATCTTTCTTCTTCAAAGCAAAAAGATTTTATCTTCAAATCCAAGAACTTTTCGTGAGTTTGTTGATTTTCAGCAAATGAACATATTTCAGCGAGCGAGAAGTTTTTTCTTTAATCGCGTCAGATTTTATCTTAAAATACAAGAACTTTTCGTGGTTCTTGTCAATTTTTGTTAGTTTTCATCCAATGAACTTATTTCAGTCAGCTGGATCTTTCTTCTTCAAAGCAAAAAGATTTTATCTTCAAATACAAGAACTTTTCGTGGTTTTGTTGATTTTCAGCAAATTAACATATTTCAGCGAGGGAGAAGTTTTTTCTTTAATAGCGTCAGATTTTATCTTAAAATACAAGAACTTTTCGTGGTTCTTGTCAATTTTCGTTGGTTTTCATCCAATGAACTTATTTCAGTCAGCTAGATCTTTCTTCTTCGAAGCAAAAAGATTTTATCTTCAAATACAAGAACTTTTCGTGGTTTTGTTGATTTTCAGCAAATGAACATATTTCAGCGAGCGAGAAGTTTTTTCTTTAAAAGTGTCAGATGTTATCTTAAAATACAAGAACTTTTCGTGGTTCTTGTCAATTTTTGTTGGTTTTCATCTTATGAACTTATTTCAGTCAGCTGGATCTTTCTTCTTCAAAGCAAAAAGATTTTATCTTCAAATACAAGAACTTTTCGTGGTTTTGTTGATTTTCAGCAAATGAACATATTTCAGCGAGCTGGAAGTTTTTTCTTTAACAGCGTCAGATTTTATCTTAAAATACAAGAACTATTCGTGGTTCTTTTCAATTTTTGTTGGTTTTCATCTTCTGAACTTATTTCAGTCAGCTTGATCTTTCTTCTTCAAAGCAAAAAGATTTTATCTTCAAATACAAGAACTTTTCGTGGTTTTGTTGAATTTCAGCAAATGAACATATTTCAGCGAGCGAGAAGTTTTTTCTTTAATAGCGTCAGATTTTATCTTAAAATACAAGAACTTTTCGTGGTTCTTGTTAATTTTCGTTGGTTTTCATCCAATGAACTTATTTCAGTCAGCGAGATCTTTCTTCTTCAAAGCAAAAAGATTTTATCTTCAAACACGAGAACTTTTCGTGGTTTTGTTGATTTTCAGCAAATGAACATATTTCAGCGAGCGAGAAGTTTTTTCTTTAATAGCGTCAGATTTTATCTTAAAATACAAGAACTTTTCGTGGTTCTTGTCAATTTTTGTTGGTTTTCATCCAATGAACTTATTTCAGTCACCGAGATCTTTCTTCTTCAAAGCAAAAAGATTTTATCTTCAAATACAAGAACCTTAAGTGGTTTTGTTGATTTTCAGCAAATGAACATATGTCAGAGAGCGAGAAGTTTTTTCTTTAATCGCGTCAGATTTTATCTTAAAATACAAGAACTTTTCGTGGTTCTTGTCAATTTTTGTTGGTTTTCATCCAATGAACTTATTTCAGTCAGCTGGATCTTTCTTCTTCAAAGCAAAAAGATTTTATCTTCAAATACAAGAACTTTTCGTGGTTTTGTTGATTTTCAGCAAATTAACATATTTCAGCGAGGGAGAAGTTTTTTCTTTAATAGCGTCAGATTTTATCTTAAAATACAAGAACTTTTCGTGGTTTTTGTCAATTTTCGTTGGTTTTCATCCAATGAACTTATTTCAGTCAGCTGGATCTTTCTTCGAAGCAAAAAGATTTTATCTTCAAATACAAGAACTTTTCGTGGTTTTGTTGATTTTCAGCAAATGAACACATTTCAGCGAGCGAGAAGTTTTTTCTTTAAAAGCGTCAGATGTTATCTTAAAATACAAGAACTTTTCGTGGTTCTTGTCAATTTTTGTTGGTTTTCATCTTATGAACTTATTTCAGTCAGCTAGATCTTTCTTCTTCAAAGCAAAAAGATTTTATCTTCAAATACAAGAACTTTTCGTGGTATTGTTGAATTTCAGCAAATGAACATATTTCAGCGAGCGAGAAGTTTTTTCATTTATAGCGTCAGATTTTATCCTAAAATACAAGAACTTTTCGTGGTTCTTGTCAATTTTTGTTGGTTTTCATCCAGTGAACTTATTTCAGTCAGCTGGATCTTTCTTCTTCAAAGCAAAAAGATTTTATCTTCAAATACAAGAACTTTTCGTGGTTTTGTTGATTTTCAGCAAATGAACATATTTCAGCGAGCGAGAAGTTTTTTCTTTAATAGCGTCAGATTTTATCTTAAAATACAAGAACTTTTCGTGGTTCTTGTCAATTTTTGTTGATTTTCATCCAATGAACTTATTTCAGTCAGCCAGATCTTTCTTCTTCAAAGCAAAAAGATTTTATCTTCAAATACAAGAACTTTTCGTGGTTTTGTTGATTTTCAGCAAATGAACATATTTCAGCGAGGGAGAAGTTTTTTCTTTAATAGCGTCAGATTTTATCTTAAAATACAAGAACTTTTCGTGGTTCTTGTTAATTTTCGTTGGTTTTCATCCAATGAACTTATTTCAGTCAGCGAGATCTTTCTTCTTCAAAGCAAAAAGATTTTATCTTCAAATACAAGAACTTTTCGTGGTTTTGTTGATTTTCAGCAAATGAACATATTTCAGCGAGCGAGAAGTTTTTTCTTTAATAGCGTCAGATTTTATCTCAAAATACCAGAACTTTTCGTGGTTCTTGTCAATTTTTGTTGGTTTTCATCCAATGAACTTATTTCAGTCAGCGAGATCTTTCTTCTTCAAAGCAAAAAGATTTTATCTTCAAATACAAGAACCTTTCGTGGTTTTGTTGATTTTCAGCAAATGAACATATGTCAGAGAGCGAGAAGTTTTTTCTTTAATCGCGTCAGATTTTATCTTAAAATACAAGAACTTTTCGTGGTTCTTGTCAATTTTTGTTGGTTTTCATCCAATGAACTTATTTCAGTCAGCTGGATCTTTCTTCTTCAAAGCAAAAAGATTTTATCTTCAAATACAAGAACTTTTCGTGGTTTTGTTGATTTTCAGCAAATTAACATATTTCAGCGAGGGAGAAGTTTTTTCTTTAATAGCGTCAGATTTTATCTTAAAATACAAGAACTTTTCGTGGTTTTTGTCAATTTTCGTTGGTTTTCATCCAATGAACTTATTTCAGTCAGCTAGATCATTCTTCTTCGAAGCAAAAAGATTTTATCTTCAAATACAAGAACTATTCGTGGTTTTGTTGATTTTCAGCAAATGAACATATTTCAGCGAGCGAGAAGTTTTTTCTTTAAAAGCGTCAGATGTTATCTTAAAATACAAGAACTTTTCGTGGTTCTTGTCAATTTTTGTTGGTTTTCATCTTCTGAACTTATTTCAGTCAGCTGGATCTTTCTTCTTCAAAGCAAAAAGATTTTATCTTCAAATACAAGAACTTTTCGTGGTTTTGTTGATTTTCAGCAAATGAACATATTTCAGCGAGGGAGACGTTTTTTCTTTAATAGCGTCAGATTTTATCTTAAAATACAAGAACTTTTCGTGGTTCTTGTCAATTTTTGTTGGTTTTCATCTTATGAACTTATTTCAGTCAGCTAGATCTTTCTTCTTCAAAGCAAAAAGATTTTATCTTCAAATACAAGAACTTTTCGTGGTTTTGTTGATTTTCAGCAAATGAACATATTTCAGCGAGCTGGAAGTTTTTTCTTTAACAGCGTCAGATTTTATCTTAAAATACAAGAACTATTCGTGGTTCTTTTCAATTTTTGTTGGTTTTCATCTTCTGAACTTATTTCAGTCAGCTTGATCTTTCTTCTTCAAAGCAAAAAGATTTTATCTTCAAATACAAGAACTTTTCGTGGTTTTGTTGAATTTCAGCAAATGAACATATTTCAGCGAGCGAGAAGTTTTTTCTTTAATAGCGTCAGATTTTATCTTAAAATACAAGAACTTTTCGTGGTTCTTGTTAATTTTCGTTGGTTTTCATCCAATGAACTTATTTCAGTCAGCGAGATCTTTCTTCTTCAAAGCAAAAAGATTTTATCTTCAAACACGAGAACTTTTCGTGGTTTTGTTGATTTTCAGCAAATGAACATATTTCAGCGAGCGAGAAGTTTTTTCTTTAATAGCGTCAGATTTTATCTTAAAATACAAGAACTTTTCGTGGTTCTTGTCAATTTTTGTTGGTTTTCATCCAATGAACTTATTTCAGTCAGCGAGATCTTTCTTCTTCAAAGCAAAAAGATTTTATCTTCAAATACAAGAACCTTAAGTGGTTTTGTTGATTTTCAGCAAATGAACATATGTCAGCGAGGGAGAAGTTTTTTCTTTAATAGCGTCAGATTTTATCTTAAAATACAAGAACTTTTCGTGGTTTTTGTCAATTTTCGTTGGTTTTCATCCAATGAACTTATTTCAGTCAGCTGGATCTTTCTTCGAAGCAAAAAGATTTTATCTTCAAATACAAGAACTTTTCGTGGTTTTGTTGATTTTCAGCAAATGAACACATTTCAGCGAGCGAGAAGTTTTTTCTTTAAAAGCGTCAGATGTTATCTTAAAATACAAGAACTTTTCGTGGTTCTTGTCAATTTTTGTTGGTTTTCATCTTATGAACTTATTTCAGTCAGCTAGATCTTTCTTCTTCAAAGCAAAAAGATTTTATCTTCAAATACAAGAACTTTTCGTGGTATTGTTGAATTTCAGCAAATGAACATATTTCAGCGAGCGAGAAGTTTTTTCATTTATAGCGTCAGATTTTATCCTAAAATACAAGAACTTTTCGTGGTTCTTGTCAATTTTTGTTGGTTTTCATCCAGTGAACTTATTTCAGTCAGCTGGATCTTTCTTCTTCAAAGCAAAAAGATTTTATCTTCAAATACAAGAACTTTTCGTGGTTTTGTTGATTTTCAGCAAATGAACATATTTCAGCGAGCGAGAAGTTTTTTCTTTAATAGCGTCAGATTTTATCTTAAAATACAAGAACTTTTCGTGGTTCTTGTCAATTTTTGTTGATTTTCATCCAATGAACTTATTTCAGTCAGCCAGATCTTTCTTCTTCAAAGCAAAAAGATTTTATCTTCAAATACAAGAACTTTTCGTGGTTTTGTTGATTTTCAGCAAATGAACATATTTCAGCGAGGGAGAAGTTTTTTCTTTAATTGCGTCAGATTTTATCTTAAAATACAAGAACTTTTCGTGGTTCTTGTTAATTTTCGTTGGTTTTCATCCAATGAACTTATTTCAGTCAGCGAGATCTTTCTTCTTCAAAGCAAAAAGATTTTATCTTCAAATACAAGAACTTTTCGTGGTTTTGTTGATTTTCAGCAAATGAACATATTTCAGCGAGCGAGAAGTTTTTTCTTTAATAGCGTCAGATTTTATCTCAAAATACCAGAACTTTTCGTGGTTCTTGTCAATTTTTGTTGGTTTTCATCCAATGAACTTATTTCAGTCAGCGAGATCTTTCTTCTTCAAAGCAAAAAGATTTTATCTTCAAATACAAGAACCTTTCGTGGTTTTGTTGATTTTCAGCAAATGAACATATGTCAGAGAGCGAGAAGTTTTTTCTTTAATCGCGTCAGATTTTATCTTAAAATACAAGAACTTTTCGTGGTTCTTGTCAATTTTTGTTGGTTTTCATCCAATGAACTTATTTCAGTCAGCTGGATCTTTCTTCTTCAAAGCAAAAAGATTTTATCTTCAAATACAAGAACTTTTCGTGGTTTTGTTGATTTTCAGCAAATTAACATATTTCAGCGAGGGAGAAGTTTTTTCTTTAATAGCGTCAGATTTTATCTTAAAATACAAGAACTTTTCGTGGTTTTTGTCAATTTTCGTTGGTTTTCATCCAATGAACTTATTTCAGTCAGCTAGATCATTCTTCTTCGAAGCAAAAAGATTTTATCTTCAAATACAAGAACTTTTCGTGGTTTTGTTGATTTTCAGCAAATGAACATATTTCAGCGAGCGAGAAGTTTTTTCTTTAAAAGCGTCAGATGTTATCTTAAAATACAAGAACTTTTCGTGGTTCTTGTCAATTTTTGTTGGTTTTCATCTTCTGAACTTATTTCAGTCAGCTGGATCTTTCTTCTTCAAAGCAAAAAGATTTTATCTTCAAATACAAGAACTTTTCGTGGTTTTGTTGATTTTCAGCAAATGAACATATTTCAGCGAGCGAGAAGTTTTTTTTTAAAAGCGTCAGATGTTATCTTAAAATACAAGAACTTTTCGTGGTTCTTGTCAATTTTTGTTGGTTTTCATCTGATGAACTTATTTCAGTCAGCTGGATCTTTCTTCTTCAAAGCAAAAAGATTTTATCTTCAAATACAAGAACTTTTCGTGGTTTTGTTGATTTTCAGCAAATGAACATATTTCAGCGAAGGAGACGTTTTTTCTTTAATAGCGTCAGATGTTATCTTAAAACACAAGAACTTTTCGTGGTTCTTGTCAATTTTTGTTGGTTTTCATCCAATGAACTTATTTCAGTCAGCCAGATCTTTCTTCTTCAAAGCAAAAAGATTTTATCTTCAAATGCAAGAACTTTTCGTGGTTTTGTTGATTTTCAGCAAATGAACATATTTCAGCGAGCTGGAAGTTTTTTCTTTAACAGCGTCAGATTTTATCTTAAAATAGAAGAACTTTTCGTGGTTCTTTTCAATTTTTGTTGGTTTTCATCTTCTGAACTTATTTCAGTCAGTTCGATCTTTCTTCTTCAAAGCAAAAAGATTTTATCTTCAAATACAAGAATTTTTCGTGGTTTTGTTGAATTTCAGCAAATGAACATATTTCAGCGAGCGAGAAGTTTTTTCATTAATAGCGTCAGATTTTATCTTAAAATACAAGAACTTTTCGTGGTTCTCGTCAATTTTTGTTGGTTTTCATCCAATGAACTTATTTCAGTCAGCCAGATCTTTCTTCTTCAAAGCAAAAAGATTTTATCTTCAAATACAAGAACTTTTCGTGGTTTTGTTGATTTTCAGCAAATGAACATATTTCAGCGAGCGAGAAGTTTTTTCTTTA